>NC_134458.1:85413134-86055009 GCF_047948215.1 Lycorma delicatula | reverse complement strand
CTGCTGACGGTGTTATTGGACAAAAGAACTTTTGAATGTAGCTTCCCAGTAGAGGCATTGATAATTACGTTTACTATATCTACAGCAGCTGGTAGAATAAGTTTTTCTGCGATAGTACATTTTCTTCTTATATTTTGAAATTGTATCTTCTAAGTCGCCAGCAAAACATTGCTTGGTATTGATCCCTGCTTATAAAAACTACCATTTTATTGATTGCTTAAAAAATCTATCCTTTTATTGATTTAACGCTTTTAGTTTCCTGCTAATTTAGTCACAAGATTTACTAACTACGCTGGGATGGCATAGGTGGAAAAATTCCAGAAAATATTAAAGCAGGCGAGAGACTAGTGTCGCGTCATCTAGTAACCATTTACAGAGGCTTCCACAAACAGTGACTAAGTAATTTGCACCACCTCCGATAAATTTCGCGTCCTATGACATAGAATTAAAAATGGAAATAGAATTATGAATTTTTGTAATATTTCGCCGCGCCTCTGAAAGGAAGCCGTTTCCCAGGGCGCCGAGGCGCACACTTTGGGAACCACTGGGCCATGCATATTTTTATGCTTTAAAATTAGCTTCTAAAGTATCATGCGAGAGAGGAATATTTGTTTACAGAATTAGTGTTGATTTTAATCCCCTTTAATTCTCTGATTTTGCTCAAGCTCTACCTTTTATAGCAAATGTACTTATTAAATTCTTATCTTAAATATTAATGGTTTTAGTTTATAATTGGTTTTAGTATTAATTGGTTTTACTAACCCTTTATGAAGTTTTTCTTCTAATATACCGGGATAAATGAGGTAATTACAAAACATCTTCAAAGTCCTCACTTTTATTTTTTTAACGAATGTTACCTTTTAACAACAAAACATTTCTTATTAATTATAATCATTAAATTACCTCACATTAAGATGAGATTAAATTCTACGTCATTTTTCAATTTTTTTTGTACTATTTTAATTAAAAATACAAATTTATTATCATAAAACTTTTTTGTTGAATTTTTCAAAACTAAGTTTTTTACAAGATTTAAGGTTGATAAATGCATTTTCATTATTAAATTAAAGTAACTAATTTTCTGTCATAAATCATGCTCAAATAAATTCAATGCTTTTTCATTCTTATCTTCGAGATCAAAAAGGGAGAATTTACTGTCGGATGTCCCATATAAAACGCAACGCAACCCAACCTTATATTGGTAGGCATTGAAATAATAAAAAGGCATGTGTAAATGTAAATGTAATTTTTATTATTACCATCCATTACCTTACATTTAGAGTAAATGTTGGAAGTGGCCGCCATCTTCTTGAATACAAGCTTCAATTCTTTTTACAGCGTTTCTTGCAACTTTTTTCAAAGTTTGTAGCTGGATATTTAATACAGCTTGTTCAATATTGATTTTCAATTGTTCAAGTGTTCGTGGTTTGTTGGTGTAGGCTTTTTCTTTTAAGGTAACCCCATAGAAAAAAATCCGCCGCAGTCAAATCTGGAGATCTTGGTTGCCACAAGCTTCGACCGATAACACGATTACCAAAGAATTCCTCAACGAAAAATCAGAAGTTGAGCCTGAGTAGTGCGATGTCGCACCGTCATGTTGTAGCCAGCAGTGTCTGTCTTCCTCTTCCAAGAGTGCGATGAACTGAAATAAAATATCCTGATATCGTTCTGTATTAATGGTGTATTCGAAAAAAATAGGACCGATTATTTTCTTCCGCGATATCGCGCACCACACGCCCAACTTCTGCGGGCGTAATTGTTTTTTGTGGGGATTTTCAGCACTCCAAATTCTACTGTTTTGGCTGTTTACGTAGCCATCCAAATGAAACCGTGCTTCATCTGTGAAAAATAACGAATCCATAACATTAATTCCCTCACGCAGAAATCGACGGAACCGTTGACAATATTGTAGCCGTTTTTCTTTGTCGGGTTCAAGAAGTCGATGAACCGTTTGAATGCGATAAGGTCGTAATTGTAATTGTTTGGTCGCCCGATGAACAGTTGATTTAGACAAATTAATTTCAGCAGACAAACGTCTGATCGATTTATTTGGCGAGGCGAATAATCGGTCTTTGATTTCAGTGTTCCTTGTTATTAACAGAACCAGTCTCTCTAAATGTTGCAACTAACCTTAATACTGATGTTTTGTTAGGAGCTGGTTTATCTGGGTACTTATGGCGAAACAAATCTTGCACTGCAACCACTGATTTCGTACTGAGGTACGACTCAACAATGAAAACACGTTCATCTAGCGAAAACACCATCTTGTCTGAACGTTATAATATTATACACTGAACGTTATAATTGCATTGTTGTTACTATCGGTAGTGTTCTACTGCGTCGCCGCGATGTTCAGATGTTGGACGAGTCCATTTCAGTACCGAGTAGAGGAGTAAGCTTGACTTTTGAAATTTCATGGATGAGTGATTGATGGGTTGCGTTTTATATGGGACACTCTGTATTTACATAAATATATAAGTAGTAGTGAAGATTTTTCGGTTGAAGCACCAACTTTAATGAATTGAATTAATGGACTGTGAACTGTGAGCCTGTATCACTGTGTGAACTGGCTTTGAACTGAATGATTCGACAAATCTAATGAATAATATTACAAAAATAATAGAATTAAATTTACGTTAAACAAAATAATAATAAATAAATTTAAAAAAATTCTGTTTAATAAAGATTCTTATTTAGTAATAATGGACTTCCCATGGAACTGAGTGTGAGGTTAGAGTGGTGAGGTGATGCAAACACTTCGTGCGATGCTAGACTAACCATTACCATCAGTTGGTAACAAACGTGGGGCTCCTGGGGCGCTGTTTTAGTAGGTGCAATGGGGTGCTTTTATAATATCTCTGCAAAAAAATCGTCCGATTTTCAAAATTCAAACGGGGTATTTGCTATTATACAGAATCATGATGGAACCAAACCAGAACAACATGAGCAATGTTTTTTTTTTGGCAGTCGTGTTTTTTAAATCTTAATATTTATCTCTTGTTCAAATACTTTTTCCCCGTCGTATTTATAACTATATAAAATTACTCTGCACATTTTCTTATTTATATCATGTAAACGAACATAGCAATTATTTTTAAAAAATAACTGGAAATCCCTAATCTAAAATCGCCGAAATTGGGCAAAGACAATGAAAATAGATCAGAGTTCCTATACAGTTAGTTTTGTTGCTATACAACATTTTGAATTTTTTTTTTATTACGGTGCAAAAATAAGTAAGAATATAAAGTACTTCAGAAAGCGTACTTTGTTTTTTCTTTCTCCTGATTTTTTTTGGAAGAAAAATATTAATAATGGTATAAAATTGCTTATTTTGACAGTAATGTGATTGAAGAGTAAAATAACACCACCAGCGGTTTATTTTACCGTTACATTGTAGCGAGTTACTAAGTTTCAAATTCATAGGCAAAGATACAGCTGCCAAGTATATTCTAAATGGTGATTATATAGAATGATGAAAATTTTGTAAGTCCTAGATAAATCTTTTTGAATTTGTATTATTTGATTTAACTAATTACAGTCAAACGTTTTTTACTTTCTGTATACCCCTCTTAGTAATAGATAGCAGTGGTATAAAATAAATAAATAAATTTTTTTTTTTTTGTTACATGCACTAAATAAGATGTTTAATGTAGTATTTCTGTGCTGGTTTAGAATTAGAATGGAGGGCAAGGTTTTTCAGTAACATGGATTTAAAAAAAAAGAAGATTTTTTAAGGATTATATAGGCCAGTGGTTCTGAAACCTTTCCTAGTCGCGGCGTCCTTTCACAATTAAAATTTTTCCATGGCGCCCTACCCTAAGTAAAAGTATGACTACTTGTAAGTAAGAGATAAAAATAAATAAAACTCGTTTATCTTCATTATTTTTTTATTTTATTAACATTAAATTAATTATAAATGTCTTGTGTCAATTAATTATGAAGCTTTTACAATATTTCGCAGCGCCCCTGTGAAGAGGTCGCGGCTCCCCGGTGCTCCGTGGCGCACAGTTTGGGAATCATTGATATTGCCTATGGTTTGATAATATGTTATTTAACGTTTGTTTTTCTTTAATTTTCTTATATATTCACTCTCTGAAATGTTCCTTTTCAGTTCCCAACAGTAATAAGAATGTATATTCGGGTTTCATTTTCCTTGGTAGCGCGCTTTCATCATTGATATGATGAAACTTGGTGAAAGCGTTTACCGTGCTCATCATTACATCGATAAAGTTAAGTGAAAAAAAGTCAAGATATGAATGTAACATGTATATTTTTAGAGAAGTCCCCGTTTTTTTTATTGCATCCTAGTTTTTTTATAGTTTTTAAGTTCACTCACCAATTCTACATAGTTCTCAGCCTTATTTTTGACCAGGAATGATCGAACAATATTTTTAAATGACATTGATGCTGCATTCTCAGATTCATTCCAGCTCCTCTCAAAGTTTGAATACTTCATTATCTTATGTAACCAACAAATTTTACTTCTTTGATTTTTGCCTTTTTAGTTGATTTTGGAACTTTGAATCATCTTCTTCTTCATTGTTTCCTAAATCATCATAGCCTTCTTCATCGTCAACATTTTCTTCTGAACTCTGGACTTAAGGTTGAAGGAATATTAGAATATGTAACAAATTTCCTGAATTTACTTGTAATATAAAAATAACAGCGTGTAGTAGTACTTAGGCTATCTCCATTTCATAAGAACTACAAAAGGCATATTTCATGGCTTCTCACTTAGCCTTACTGCTTAGTAATGTTATACAAGAATTAGAGCAGATATGATAGCTCAAAACTTGTCCTTATCTCCAAATTTACATCCAAATTAGAGTTCATATGATTTTTTTAATCAAACGAGAAATATTTCTTCGTTAAGATTTAAAATTAAATTTACTACACTCGTAATAAAAATTATTAGGATGATTTATAAAAAACAAGCAGCATTTTTGTATAAATTACTTACAATACATGAAACCCCATTAATATGAAACACAAAAAAAATAAATAAACGTCTGTTTCAGAAAAGTAGGAATAAAATGAAAATCAAACTAGCGGTAGCGAACGCATGAAGCAAGAACGAAACTGATCCTCTGGTCCGGGAAACAATTCGTGAGCTGAATGTTTGTCCCTTGTCAACTGCTGTGTCTAATGTACTAGTCATTGTATTATACTAGTCTGTTGTGTTTGCATTTTGTATAAAAATATGTCATGTATCAGTAATCGGCTGATGTCATCTGTCTAGGTAGTACAACAATCCCGCTCGCCCGTCCCGTTAAAAAGCCAGCCGACAGTTAGGTTGACAAAGACAGGAGCAAACGTTCAGTTCACTTAATGTATTCTATAGAAAAAATAGCAAATGAAATGACTATCAGTTGTGATGTCATTAATAAATGCTGTTAATTAAATCACGTAACTCTGATAAATTTATTTTTCCTAGAAGGAATGAGTTATAGTAAACAGTACCGGTGTTATTGTATGATATAATACCATATTAGTTACACAAGTTACTCGTCCACACCTAACCGGGATTTGAACCCGGGACCTCCGGATAAAAGGCCGAAACGCTACCACCTGCGCCAAGACAATTTCACACGCTAAAAAATTGCCATTTCATCTCATCCTCTGAATACCCAACGGTGGTTTCGGCGGCTAAAAATAAGTCACTCGTCCAAATTATTCCACTCTTTACTGTGCACAAATATCTTCAAAAATTAATCTTTCGTTATAGATATATTCAGTGACTCACAAAAATTGTTTACCAATGTTTAGGGTTAATAAAGAAAATTGTTTTAACAATTCTCATTTTTACGAGTGAAAATTATAAATGAATGAAGCCCTTAGAACAAATTTTGATGTCATATTTATATTCAGCGTTAAAAAATACGTAAGAATAAACCACTATTATATAGACTAATGTAATCTATCGTAATCCCAAAATTTGTCTAAATCTAAAGAAATTTCGATATATATTATTATATCATATAATTAAAAAAGTTAAATTAATTAAATTATAAATTTATGTACGAGAAAAACCTTCTTTCTTTTCCTGTTTAGCCTCCGGTAACTACCGTTTAGATAATACTTCAGAGGATGAATGAGGATGATATGTATGAGTCTAAATGAAGTGTAGTCTTGTACATTCTCAGTTCGACCATTCCTGAGATGTGTGGTTAATTAAAACCCAACCACCAAAGAACACCGGTATCCACGATCTAGTATTCAAATCCGTGTAAAAATAGCTGACTTTACTAGGACTTGAACGCTGGAACTCTCGACTTCCAGATCAGCTGATTTGGGAAGACTGGTTCACCACTAGACCAACCCGGTGGGTTTACAAATAAATCTTCCATATATATCTATCTATATATATATATATATATATATATATATATGTGTGTGTGTGTGTGTGTGTGTGTGTGTGTGTGTGTACAGAGCCTGCAAATTAATTTGAGCACAGATATTTAATAAAAAGTAACTTTTATTTAGGAATAATCTCTGTACGAGAAAAACCTGGGATGGTTTTACAAATATTCTTTTAAATATCCAAATATCTTTTAATGCAGTAGTTTCATATTAGCCCTGATTTCATATTCGTGTTGATGTATTGTTTAAAAATTAGCTGTAATGTGTAACATATTTTATCATAAAAGAATTAGTGATAGCTTGTTAAATGTTTCCTTGTAATCCACTTTTTGTAGTTTTTGACTAGAGCATTTATTCTGTTTATGTCGGAGATTAATAGAGTTAGGACTATTTAGATACATTTATAGTTGTATTTTTATTATATAATATCGTCTTAATTATTATTATTTATTACTTATTTTAATATTATTATTACTGTCCTCTCACCTACATATATTCATAAATAAAAGATTTAGCACAGTAATAAAATTTGTTGTCCTTCTGAAAGAATCTCCTTCAATTTAAAGATATATTTTTGACTACAAAAAAAAAAGTTATTGGTTTCAATAATGTTAATTTTTCCTTTTATAATTAAAAAGTAACATATCTATATATATATTTTTTTTTATAAATACTGTAACTAGATAGAGGAAAAATGGGGGGCATTTGCTCGCTATGAAAAATTAATTATATATTAAATACAAAGAAAATTAATTTTTTTATTAGAATTATACTATTTGCTACTTATATTTTTTCGATTACTTTAAAATTTAATAACTCATTTTTTCCACAACAAAACAAATATGCCTACATTTTTTTTTTTTTTAAATAAATCTTTGAATTAAAATAATACCTGAAAAATGGACGATAACAGGAAAACTGTTGGTTCAAAAAACGCCCAAATTAGATCAATACAATGAGAAAATGTTTAACTAACAAAATGTTTACAAAACATATTAAATCAAAAAGTCATAGTAAATAAAAATTTATTTGCGCCTTTTACACGTGCGTAAGTCAAGTAGCATTAAAAAGTAGTTAAAATGGGTATTTTCTTTAGCTTTACTTAATTTTTTTAAATGAAATTAAAATTTAAATAAATTGTTTAATTTAACAGTAAGTATTTATGAAATAAATTAATTCCATTCTCAGTTTTTACCGTAATCTTGAAGCTAGTTATTAAACTTCAAATTCATTGGCAAAGATATATGACTAGTAAAGGCCTGTATTACTATTTTAATTTACATGTTTATCTGTTTGTGTCATCTTAAAATCGCTATATACTGAACGTATCTTATACTGAATATTGCTGATTATCATTTTTGTAAAACTGTTTAATTTAAATTTAAAGAGATTTAAAAAAGTAAATTTCGAAACGTAAAAACGTTATTCCGAAATTTACTTTTCTAAATCTTAATTTGTTTGCAAAAAACATCCGACGATTTTTCATGCAGTTTCGGTTGGTTTTGAGAAAACTCCAAATAAACATGTTGTTTAGAAGTAAATATACGTTTTTTTCCCTAATATTTTGATTAATATTCGGACTGGCAACTAAAGTAATATTATGTTAAACTTTGGAGACCTACTTAATTTCTATGTGCATCGTGTGAATGAAATATTACAAAAAGATTGATTTTTCTATTACTAAAGAGTAATACGAGTAGAAGCAGGTAACTTCTTAAGTCCGTATTATTTAGTAAGTCATTTATATTGACCGAAACAGTAATGACCCTATACTGAATTTGTGAAGTTCACCAGATGTTATAATACCAGATTCTGAGTAATTAAAACCTAGCACACCATTTGGCAAACGGCAAAGAAATGAACATTGGTCTTGAAAGTACCTATTAATATTGTTGCTATTCCATATAAAAATTTATTTTAAATTAATAAAACAAATTATTAAACAACAGATCTTTCTATGAATTAAACTGAACATTTTGTAACATCTCTTTTTGTCAGGTAGCAACTATAACTCCATCTTTTCAAACATCTGTTCATTTAAACTAGTACAACTAGTAAAATTTTTCATAATTATTTCAAAATGTGTTACAAGTAGTACATAATGTTTCAGAATTATGAATTCTGAAACATTATGTAGAATGTTTTTGTTACTTAAGATTAAAATCATTAAATGTTATTAATTATTTTATCTGAAACTAATATTGCTCGGCTGTTTATATTTATTTTAGTGCATTCTCCCATCATGTGAGTATATTAACTTCAGACTGTTTACTTGTTCAAGTATATGTATGGAGAGGGGATTGTCAGATAATTATGGAGTGATTTAAGACTAAATATCTTTTCATTAATATAGTTATATTTTTTACACAGTTACATATAAAAATATAATTAAAATATATTTTAAGGACTATATAAACATATTATATTTACAAATTATATAATTTTTATAGTTTTGTAACTTGTTTTATGTAGGTTAAAAAAAAATAAGTTATGTTATCAGTATTTTCTCATTTTATATTGAAAGAATCTAATAACTGATTAATTATCATTTAAAGAATGAAGATAGACAAGGTGGAAGACATTTGTCTCAGGACAGATAATCATATGCTAATGACTCAATAAACTGAATAAATTACGTATGTATAGAACTTATAACTTTACATACTTATGACAAAGTTTGATGACAAGTCAGTTTAATCGTATTATTTCATACGATACAAATCTATTCTTTCATAAGTCCATCACAGTGATAAAATAAAATTACTCCATATCGTAAAAAACATGATTTTAAAACTTTTCTAATATTTCTCTAGGTTCAATATTCGAATACAATTAGGTGGCATTTTAACACAGACATAAAAACAGATTTAAATGTATTTGTCTATCTTCTCTATTGGACTGCTCAGTCATGACTTCTTCTTGTCCTAATACATTTTAGATGTCCATCACTCAAAGTTTCATAGTGTGTTTTATTCATTTTAATATTCAGCAGATATTAGTAATTAAAAATATTGATGAGAATGGTCATACATTTCATATAAATAAACACCTAACTAAAGTATTTGCTTGTCTTCAATGATAAACTCAAAATGAACTGTATTAGAGCAAATATATGTAGAACACAGATTAAAAGATGAACAGCTATCACATCATAAATTACCACATTATAAATTACAGATCACAAGTATTCAAAGTTGAAGTTATTCAGTTTTTGTGACTTAATTCAAAATCAAATTTGTGATCTCGACTGATTTTTCAGATCAGCTGTGGTCATATGTTGAAATGGATCTATTTCACTTTAAAAATTTATGTGACAACCTGAAAAGTAATATGTGCAGTGCTGCAGCATGATCCAGGGCTGTGGTACCGCACAAGTGGGATTTAATTTCATAAATATATGATACAGCCTTCAGATCGACTTGAGTAAACTCAAGAGTGAAAAATTTTGTGTTTTTTGATATTCTGTGAAATATCATATTATGTTATTATGCCATATAACATTATGGCATATTGCAAGACATTGTTTTTTACAGAACCTGCGAACCAAAACTGGCATTTTTCTAAGCATTCAAAGTAAACTTAGCTTATTTTTCAGATTGGCTGTGGTCATATGTTGAAATGAATTTATTTTCAAGACTTATGGGACAACCTGAAAAGTATTATGTGTAGTGCTACAGCATCATCCAAGGATATAGCACTGTACAAGCGGTATTTAATTTCATAAATATATGATGGAGCCTTCACATCAATTTGAGTTATTATAGGTATATAAGATTTAGCTGATTAGCGTAAATGACAAATCATATACAAAATTGCTAGTTCACAAAAACCATGGTTTTATTCAATTTTTTATAGTTTATAGTCTTGATGAAACTTGATTTTCAGTATAATAATATGATTTGATTACATTAATATTCATATGGTAATATGATAATGTAAAAATAATATGATAATATGATTTTCTGAATTTAAAATTTATCCCTCTGGATTAAAAATCTTTTTTTCTTCATCAGTCATTTGACGGGTTTGATGCACTTAATTTCTCCTAATTTCCTCAGATACGTGAGTTCTTCTGTGCACTTCTTCAACCTTTTCATTCTGCTATCAATATATATTTTTTATATCCCTAACTACCTTTTTATTTATAATAATCTTTCCTCTTTTTTTCTGTTACTAAAGTATCTAACTGTTGATGCCTTGATATATATTCAGCATCTGTCTCCTTCCTTCAATTTAGAACCTTCCAAAACAAAAAAAAACTAATTTCATTAAATATTTATCAACTCAATTTTTTGCAAAATCCCTCTTTTAAAGCTACCAGTTGATTTTGTTTTCTTATTGTTCATGGTGTACATGTTTCACAGCAAGTAAGTGATACAAGATCCTGGGTAAAATGATAAACTGCAACTCTTACATTAGCATTTGAATTGTCTAAGGCAATAAAATCCTGAAAACTAAAGGGAAATGAACACATTCTTCTTCGCTGCATTTGTAAAACAAAGCAACAATGGTTAATGTTAACCATGATTCAACATTCATACAGGTGTAGTTGAATTTAACTAATAATTCCTAACCTTCTCATCACTAGTATTGCATAAATAGTAGGCAGATACCATTTCTCATATCATGGATTCTTTTATATTATTTTTCATATAAGTTGCTGAAGAGGTTCACATTCATTTACCTAATTTATCCTCCATTACATTATCTTAATATCTTCATCATGACCAATGGTATACTAGAATGTGTAATTTAATCCTACATCAAAATTTTTATTGTTTTCTTAAAACTGAATTGAATTTCTGTATTTCATCATAGCCTATTATTATTATTCACCATTTTTGTGAAATAAATTTTTAATTTTACAACTTGATTAATAACCAAAAGGCCTGGACACCAAGCGAAATAATAAATACTCATTTTATTTTACATATCACTAATTAATTCCATTTTAACTGCATAAAATTGTTATTTATTTAAAATCTTTGTTGAATTCTATTATTCTCCATAACAACATAATATTTATTGTATATGTAATATTGCAATAAACAATATCGGTACAAAATTTCAATTTACTCTATTAATTTTATTTAATCTCTTAATTACCAGTTGATTGAATGAAGACTTGAAACTACGTAAAATGTTAAATAATATTTTCATAAAATCTATTGGTTTAATTCCATTTTCTTGTAGATATTTTGAGATAAATATTTTCAATCTGTGATTATAAAAGTCTACTGGATAGTAGGCCGATTGTTGTTTAGTGTATCAATTAATAGTTCTACTTTTAACTTCAATCAGAAAAAAAAGCTGATAAAATTATTTTAATTCCTAGCATTCAGTCACTTTCTGTACTAAAATAATGTTTTCACTTATATTTTGTATCACAAAATTATTGGCTATTCACATCTAGATATTCATACTTTTGATTACAACCACTTTTGGTTAGAATGTTTAATCTAATGCTATTATATTATATTTTTTAATTTTATCAATTTATTGTATATTATAGGAGCCAGTGGTGTTCAATAGTTTCTTTTTGGATTATATTATACCTTTTTACAATTGAACCAAGATATAAATACAGTGGTCTGCATTTTGTATATCATGGGCTCATTAGTTTCATTTTTTACATAAATTGCAGGACAAACATAAATTTTGCTAGTATTACATATTCCAGTGAAAACACAGCTCATTTGGTGTTATAATACTATTAAAAAACAAGGTAACTAAAATAATTTTCAAAACAAATTATTTTCAATGACTGAAATAATTTTACCTAACATTCTGATAGAAGGAGGATGTAGAATTTAATTGGTCTCAGTTTTCCTGTACTGAATTGAAACAGTGTAGTGCATTATTTCCTACAAAAAATGAGGATATTAATTTATTGATTTACACTGTTTATTCGGCCTTTTTTTATGGTTGTGATGTAAATAAATAATCAAGTGATTCTAGTCAGAATTTTTTCTCTTTAAAGTAATGATATTCAATATTGCTCCATTTGGTGAACAAAATGAACATCTTCCTTACAGGGCCTAATATCACTCGCATTTTGGTGGTCTTGACATACTGACATGCAATAGTGTAATCAGTTTAGTGTAGAAGACAGTAGAAAACTGCTTCACTCCTCACTTATCTCAGCATGGTATGGGATGTTTGTTATTCTTTTCTTTTTTTTTTTCTTTTTTTTTGAGGCTTTTAAGGGCATGCCCCCAAAAGCTACTTTGGTCATTAGCCCCTCTCTCTTGCGATCAAGAATGGACTAACTTTTTGAAAATTTCCATTCTCCTTGGTAATAATTAAAAATCTTGGTTTGGAAGCAATGTTTCCAAACAACGACTTTCTCAATTCCTTACTGTTTTGTCAGCATCTCTCTTGATTTTATCTGACTCCTTGCTCTTTTTCCTCTTCGCTTGTGGCGAATTGGAGGTTTCCAAATGAGGGTGTTTACGTGCACCCTCTGCCACGTTTATTTGTTCAAGTATGTTCATTGTGTTAATCCCTTCTGTAGCAAAGCTAGCCACCGGGGTACACCCCCACTCCAGGGCTACTAACCTTGGAGGTCCAATCCGGTACTCCGGTGGAACCGGCATATGTCCTTGCAGAGAGCGGATGCGCAATCTCTGCACTGACTCCAGGCTCCTATTCACCGAAGCTTTCAGAGCTCCCATGCACCGACATACATGGGCACCATTGCTACATGCTTGCCATCGCAGGGGAGATGTGGACAACGAAAGGGTCTCCGTTACACCTGCAATAACATTGACCCTGTGTGCCAAATCGCCAGCTCTAAAAGTGGTATGAGTCCATTTCCAAAATCGTTTATTATTCCATAGCCTGCAGGTAGCCAAAAAATCCAGTCCGTTTAGTGACCTGAAGTTGAAAACAGGTCAGAAGTAAAAGAAAGCATAACCGAGAAATTTACTCGGAACCCCGTTAGCCAGCTATGTGTATTGTACATAAGTACAGCTGTTGCCGCCCTGGACATGGAACGTAGATGTTGTGTTCCGGATGTGGGGATTACCTACCTCAGAGCTTTGTTATTCTTTAAGTTATTGTAATGGAAGTTATTGAAAAGTTATTGTGATTGGAAGTTTATATCTGGTCATCTACAGGTAATAATTATGGCATCTCATATGCATATGTGTATATGTATCCATTACCTCAGTATCTTTAAATGTTTTTTTGATTGGATTAAAACATAACTTTTCATTAAAAAATATATATTAATTGAAAATAAAACTAATAATGGAGATCATAACAAACCAAACATGTTTTGTTTGATATTTCAGTTTTTTTTTAAATTGTAAAAATTAATAATATGTTAAATGAAAGTCAGATAATTAGTTTCTAAACATTTTGTAGTCTTTTCATTAAAACATCTTTAAAAAAAATCATGTGTAATAAAATATGTAATATTATTATGTGGTTTAATATCTGAAAGGAATGTGAATTTATGTAAAATTCATTACAGCACATTGTTAGTTGATTATCAATTAAGAATACAAACTGGTAGTACTGATTCTTTTGTAAGTTTCCAATTAATTATCTTAATTAATTTTTATTAGTAAGTTATTATTACTAATTATTAAAGTAACATTTTATAGATTGCTTATTTTATTGCTGTCTTCTTATTAAATTGTAATCTGTAATAAATAATATTGCCAATGTATTACTTTATTTAAGAAAATTATCACCTTGATGAAAAACAAACTTGTACAGTATAGATATATATGATTTTTATGTTATACTTATAATAGCAAACCTTGTAGGTCATTTAATCAAAACTTTTTAGAACACTTTAGAGCAGTGATTCTAACCTTTTTAGCTCCATGACCCCCAAAAAGTAAAAAAAAATATACAGAGCAACTCAGAAATATGGAAATCCCTCAACAACTTTAAAACCTTTCTAGATAGAATACTGTAACTTTCAGAATAAGGTATCAGTCAACTATTTTACCTTTTGATGAGAAATAGAATTTCAACCCCTTCTTGGGGTTGGCCCAGGGGTTGTAACTCAAATATTTTAAATGGTAACATCCTTTGTGTGATAAATCATTTTAAAGGTCTCTTTAAGACAAGAAAAATGGTATAAATAAAAAGTCAGAACAATGTTTCTACCCAAAAAGGCGGTGGGATAAATTTTGGATTTAAAAAAAAATTATAAATGACACCTTGGTATTTTTGTGCATTCAAAAGTAAACTTTGTTAACAATTATTTATTGAAATTCACTAGATATCATGTTTAACATAAAAAACAAAACAGTGTGTGTGTGTGTGTGTGTGTGTGTGTGTGTGTGTGTGTGTGTGTGTGTGTGTGTGTGTGTGTGTGAAAATATACATATATAATAAAAGATTGATTAAATAAAATATTAAATTTATCTCTTAAACAATGCACTATTTAAGTATTTTTTTGGTGTTGAACGACCAGTAAGATATGATTATTTTTCTTTTAAAATAGTTAGAAAATACTTATTTAAGGTCAGGTCTGGTTTTTAATGAAAATTTATATTTCTTTACTAGATTGTACACCTATAAAAAAAATTAATCAACTTCTGTATTAAAAGATTATTTATTTCCTTCTTCTAATTTACAGATATTGTTAAATATTTAGTATTATGATTGAAGGATATAGGTATGTGTTTGAATGATCATATATGTGAGTATTTATTATGCATGGATAAATGAGGAATTTGTACAGATTTTTCATAGGGATAATTAATTTATTACTAAACAGCTAATTTCAAATTCTAAATACAGAACTGGCACACCTCTTGATTTTTTCAGTAAAATCTTTCATAAAAAAAATAACCTGTCTACATGTAATTAAAAAAAAAGAAAAAACTTTTGCTTGATGTATCTCATGTGAAGTCTAATTAGTGATCATCGTAATGGACTGACATGATAACTTCAAATAAAAAATTTATGAACATAGTAGCCAAAAATGCCATCTTATGAAAATTTTAAAAACCTGTTACTATTGAAATACTTCAAATTAAAGCACAAATTAATAAATAAGTTTTTTATTTTGTTCGGTACATAACAATAAATGTTATATAAATCAAATCAGGAATGGATAGAAATGCTACCATATGGATAAAAAAAGAAACTGCCGTAGTACTTACCTGGATGGATTACGGGCAATAGTGGTAAAACCTTGATCAGAGCAGCATCAGAAAATATACAGTTAATTATCAATCAAATAATAAAAGTGATTAAAATACATATGAATCATTTAAAATATAAACACATGAAATAATGAGGGGGGTAAATTAAAAAAAAACTACAGAATCAATCACAATTTAAACGGTGTTAATAAAAGTTATTTCTACACATGCATATGTACATGAACAGACTGTAAAAATGCACCAGCATACTTACATTGCTTTTGTAAAAGAAAATCTTTTAATTGTATTTTAAATAAATTGGTGAGAAGATCTTACTTCTGTATTGTTAATTTATTAAAAATGGGAATGGAAGCATAATAAGACCCTTTCTCATAAGCTGAAGTATTGTATTGATTTAATGAAAATAGTTCTGTTGTCTAGTAGATATTGTTATTTTTTTAAGAATAATGACTATTCTTTTCAGCAAAGCCTGCAAATTTATAAAAATAAGGATAAGTTAACATTTTTTATTTCTAAATATTAGTCCATATAATGGTTCATTTCCCTCTCCATCATACGTACTCCCACTATACTCCCCCACCATCACCAACATATACCCAGAGGCAAGCAGAATGAACTAATGCACATCAACCAATTATCCTTACAAAACTTACAAAATGTATATATAGTTGTGTACATTACAATAATTCATCAATTTATACTGGTACTCCTTTTTCAGTATCTTATTAAAATTGCATTTAAAGTAATAATACTGACCACAAACAGATTCCTTTTGTTTATATTTATTTCTATTATAAGAAAACATTCTGTACAATATGAGAATCCAAGAATAGATAAACCACAAATTAACAGCTAGGATGACATTGTTTTTTACACTCTTCTAATATATTTGGCTATATTTGTTGTGATTGAACACAGTTTAAATCTAAAATTTGGTTTGAACACAAAGGATGTTTCTACATATACCTTTCAAAAACACAAATTCAGAAAACAATTGTATATTAATTATATATATATATAAAAGTAGTAAATATCATTAAATAAATAATTAAGAGCTACATTAGTTTTTTAAATTCATTCAAGCCATCAATGGATCATAGTCATATTTTGGTAATTAATGAGTTATAGAATATTAATGAAAATGTGACAAAAATCACTTTTAAGAGAAATAATTATTTTATCATATGTAAGAATTGATAATACCATTAAATGCATATTTATAATGGAATCATAAATTGTAAAACTAATAATAAAATTAAAAATAAGCATGTACTATTAATGTATATTTACATGCTTGTCACATTATTTATTTATATAGTGAATGACATTATACAAGATAAAAACCAATAGTAATAAAAACATAAACAATAAAACAATAAAATACGCATACGCACTAACAAACATTGGATAGAATAATTCACAAAGCAGTGGAACATTAATCTCTATTCACTGCTATATCAGATAAAAAAAACACAGAAGTTAAAATTCGTCTTTAAATTGTTATAACAAAAAAATTACATGCATATATAAAAATGTACACACACACACACACACACACACACACATATATATATATATATATATATATATATATATATATATATAAAGTGATTATATTTAACATACTTACCTTACAATAGTTTTTTTATTATTTTCAACAGCATCATCAGAGTTCCAATTAAAATATACATAAATTCATTAGTAAAAAGCCTCACCAATTTCTAAAATTGTCTTCATCCATGCTTAAACACAAAATTAACTTGAAATGATATAATACTATAGAAGTATTATTATATGTTATTATTATATAGCATTATATAATCTTAGTCATTCTAAATAGAATTACAATAGCTCATTCTATTATTTAAGTACGGTTAGACAGTTTTATAATTGAGAAATTGACAAGGTATTTTACTGAAAATATTTTATGTATTGATTATGTGTTTATCAAAGCATGTTGTCTTGATGGAAAATAAATAGTATATATGTTATTAACAAATAAATATTAAAGTCCACCAGACACAGTTCAACAAAAGGTAAGAACACTTACCTATGTGTTTGTAGCGTTTTCAGAGCTTTAACTCGATCATCAGCAGACCAATTTTTATAAAATACCCATAATTATGAATAAAATATATAGTTTTTTAAAACACACAGTTAAAATTTTTTTAAATTTAAAAATACATTTTCTACATTCAGTCAACTCGCGATTATCCACAAGCGGTTTCACTGTATTGTGGCTTAACCATGTAGCTTCTCAGAAAAAATAAAGTTTTAAAAATTTATAAAGAAGCTAAAGATTTAAAGATTTTTATTGTCCTGTTATAGGTTTTACTCCTTCATTTGTTTGCTAGTTAAATATGTGCTTGTTTTGAATATGATATTGATGTATTATAGTTCGTATTGTTGGTATGATAGGACGATAATAGTTTATTGTGTGATATTGTTATGCTACACAAACTACAAAGTTCAATTAAAAGAAAGTGTTTTCAGCCACTAAAGCAACAATCAATTGCATCTTATTTGAAAAAAAAATCTGAAAGAGTAAAATACACAATTTATTAATTATTTTTAATGTCATGTATTTTTTTCTCATTAGCTACTTTAGTTTTAACAAGTATTAGTTGATCCATTACATAATACATACACTACTGTAGCACCTGTGTGTATCTAGTACATACACTACTGCATGTACAATCTATTTACATATCGTGGGTACAATGAAAATAAAAGCTTGTGTTTCAGGTCTGCATTACATTATTACTACCAACATATCTTTTCAGAGCCGAACATACCATCTTGATCGAACTTAAATCAGGATGGTAAGGTGGAAGTCACAGAACCTGATGCCCATGTTTTTTTAATAGTTCATCAAAATGACACTTTATTTTTGAATTTCTATGTGATTTAATTATGTCATACAATTGTGGTTTTACCATTGCTTTATTAAACAAAATATTGTTCTTTTCTAACCAATTAATCATCCCACTTTTCCTAGCATCTGAATTCAGAAGCTTCTCTAAAAGTGAATTGTGGTATGGTACAAAATTGATAACTTTCTTTGTTATCAAAGAACGGGAGGGGGGTGATTGGAAATTAATTTTTCAGATGTCCACTTGTTGTTGACACTGTTGTGATAGTCACTGCTACTTGAACTTGTTTTTCAAGTTAACATCTTGTTCAGAATGGACTGTATTTCTCCTCCAGCATGCATTATGATTAATTGATCACTTTTATTAATCGGCACTTTTACTCCTGAACCACTGTCATCCGACCATGATGTTATTGTCAAATGGGATGTTAAAATATACAGTTCACCCAAATAAATGATCAAAGAATTTTCTTTTCTGTAGTCAGTCATTTTTCTTAAATATTCTATTCTCTTCCAGCAGCAGTCTTCTTTCTCAATCAGAAGTTTCCTATTATTATCAGTTTTACACCACTTAAATGCTAACTCTTTCAGGATAGCTGCTAGTGGAGTTCTAAAACCTTTAAAACTGAATATTCTTTTGAAGTTCTTCATGAATTTATTTAATGTAGGCAGTTCATTATGTTTTGGGTGAAACATGTTAACTGTTCATCTTATGCCTTGATCAAAACTATCTAATCCACTAACTGGTTTTGAACGTTGTTTATACTTTTTTGGTGTGGTGAATGATCATGACTGCAATTTAGATTTAAGAAGATCCTGCTTTTTTTGGAGTTTTTGAATGTTTGATCTTTAAATCCCACAAGCTGCAAGTGCAGCAGTTCTTTCTTCATATTTATGAATGCGTATTAAATGTGTGTCATCTAATTTCTAACTTTATAGCTTTTTTCTTCATAAAATCTTATACATTACTAACTATTTCATGAGCTTGACTACGGAGATTTATATTCTCTTCATAAACAATGTGTACAATAAATATTATCAAAATTAATTATAATTAATATTAAATTATTATCAAAAATACCACGTCTGCCCACTATCCACCCATCCTCTGCTTACTAACCACCTACCATCACTATTTGATATTTGTTTATCTATATCATATAAAGGTTTTCTTTTATAAGCAAAAAACATCTTTGATATATAAATAAAAATTTTATTTAGATCAGTATTATTACATCGTATAGGTCGTATTAGGAATAAGTACGTGTGTTCCCACAGGTAAAAAAGGAACTGCCTCAGTATTCACCTAAACTGTCCAGGGGAAACCATGGTAAAATCTTGATTAGATTATATAAATGGAAAAAAACAGAAGGGATTAAAGTCCATATTAATACTTATAGATAATAAATATGGTATATGAAACAAAAATAAAGCAAATAAGTGAAAATATTGAAATAAATAACAACAAAACATAGTAAAATGGAAAATGAAATTAAAACGTAAACAACAACAATGGTCTTTTTTTATTTTAATAAAGGCAATGCATAATATTTTGGGGAAGCAGTTTCAGTTATTTAAAGACAGTATTTCTTATCCCAAAAAAAATTTTTTATAACAAAAGAAAATTAATACATTATGCAGTCACACCCAAGTCATGCAAACTGTATGAATGGAAGTTCCTGCAATGGGCTGCATTTCAAGAAACAGGATCTCTATGACTTTTTTGAGAGAATTAACTTTTTCTCTTAGCCTCACCTCTTGAAGAGAAAAGTTGATTCATTGACATGTGACTTGAGATTTTTTCCACAATATCAAGAGACTGACATCAGTACACCTCACCCTCAGGCAAGAAATCTACAAGTTTAAGTACACCATTAAAATGTAGTCTAAAATAATAGAAATCTGAATAAGTATACTTAAGATTAGATGGAAAAAATTAAGTACTATTAACCAAAATGAAAAGCACAAAAACAAAATACTCTAAAATAGCAGTAAAATGTGTATATTTAATAATAAAACTAAAAAAAAAAATTGAAAAAATGAAGTAAGACAAAAAATTTGAATTAATATTAAGGTTTTTACTCTTACACTTCATATAATCACCGGAGACTATCTGAACAAAGTCAATGAAAACCAGACTTCAGGCAGAAATGTATGCATCAGTCCGAGTCCCAACATTGATTGATTTTGTTTAGATGATGATCCCCAAAATTGTATAGATTTTTATACGAGATAATATATCAATATTGTATTGTTCAGAAAATATATCTATGCGTGGTACATTGCTCTTATCAGTTTGTAATCATCAAGTCAAGTTATTAAACTTTTAGCAAAGATTTTCCAAGAGAGGTTATGATCACCATTATACCTAAGAACTTAACCAGAGGTGGACTTTTCTATTTTATTAACATATGGGAATCGCATATTATTTTTTTTCTGTATTTATTATTAAAGTGGTAAATCTGCTTATTTTTCATTTATTATTAAATTTAATTGAATGAATAAAAGAATCTATCTCTAACTTGTTTATATTACCACTGGATATGATCGGAGTTGAATCATCTGCATGGAGTATTACTTGAAAGATTACTAAATAACAATATTAATAATATTAAAAAAAATTAATCAGTAATGGTAGCTGAATAATATGTATTAAAAATAAAGCTGGACCTTGTATTGAATTCATTGGTATTGCAGCTAATACTTCAACAAAACGAGATCATTAATTTATTGTTACTGTTCTAATTCTTGTTTTGTATCACATATTATCTACTTTCTATGAGATATTATCCAAATCAATTATTTGCTACAACTGTACAGCTAATTCTTTGGTTTTAGGTCTTAGATCTAAGAAGATTAATATTTCTTTCTCCTGAATTGAGAAATATGAAAGCAAAGTTATGGGACTTTCACTTCAAGTGAGCCATTAAATAGAAATGGATCAAATAAAGGGCATTAATTATCCACTTACTGATGGATTTACAATTTGTTCCTTTTAATATTTCAGGATAAATCATATATTTCATCTATATCATAATATTATTATTTTAGAGACCTCATTATTATATTAATCTCTTTCTTTGGGACTGGTTACAAAATCTCAGTAAAATGAATAATTTTAGAAACCTCAGTATAAGAATTTGAGACTTTGTTGCCCAACATTAGCCTTATTTTGCATGACTAATTACTGCTGTCTAAAAGTACTTACAAAACAATTTGTTAATTTTTCTATCATCTGAATTTATATTTTTTCTTTCTACCATATGTACTGTTACATAACTTATTCTCTTAAATTCCATAAATCTTTGGATGCCCATTCATTTGTTATGCATTTCTAATTTCAAGCTTCTTCTTTTCAGAACAAGATAAATTTAAAATTAGTCATATATATATATATAAATAAAAATGAATGTTTGTATGTTTGTCCCGTATGTGTTCCTATACCATTCATCCGATTGCGATGAAACTTTGGTAAGTTATTGTGTGCACGCCCACAAAGGTTTCTGAATTAGTTTGGACCCACTAGGTAGTGCTGGGGTCGAGATATTTTGAAAAATTGTATTTATGGTCCAATTTACCTCATATTCAAAATATATATAGTTATGTGGAAAGCAATATTTTTGTAAAAAATGGACCTGCTAGGTGGTGTTGGGGTTCAAGATATTTTGAGAAATTGCATTTTTGGTCTGATTTGGCTCGTATTCAGAATACATATTAATGTGATTTTTTGCAAAAACTATATCCGCTAGATGACACTGGTGTCGAGATATTTACGAAACAAACAAATATACAAACAGACTTTCTTCTTCTATATATATAAAAGGCAATGTTCGTATGTGTGTCTGCTAAAGACTATAGACTAAAAAAACTACTGGACTGATTTACGCATGGGAAAAAAGGGAAAAGTAAAAAGGGAAAAAAGGAAAAACTTGGAAAAAGGGGAAAGTAAAAAAGAAAAAATGGATAAGGGGAAAGGGGAAAAGATAGAAAGGGAGAAATGAAAAGAGAAAATAGGGGGAAAAGAAAAAAAGGGAAAGTGAAAAGGGATAAAGTGAAAGGTTAAATTTTGTGAAATTCTGTAATTTTCGGTTTTAATGTTTTATCAAAATTTCAATTGCATTCATTTAATCTATATATATATACTCAAATCCAGCAATAACGAAGCACTGCCAGGTCTGCTAGTATAAAAATAAATTTATTATATTTAAAATTAGTCATTTACTTTGATCATATCTGAAGTCTACTTTATTCAATCTCAGAATAAATGTAACTAAGTTGTTTAGGTTAGTTCATAATATTCTATACAAGATAATTTCTAACAGCTTTTATTCATTTTTTGGAGTATTCCTGCATCCATAAGCTTGTAAAGATGTAGTTTTCTTTGAGTTAAATATTAGTCCTAATTACAACTGATATACTACTTACTGCAATCTAAAGTTAATAATTAATAACATCCAATTATCTACATACATACAAGTATATATAACTTGCATGGAGGAAACTCATGAAATAATGAACTTTTAAATATACACATTTGGCTGAAGTGAGTTTTCCTGTCTTACTATCAGCTGTTGTACAAAAATTAGGCAACTTAAGATGCTAGTTTCATGTTGTGGTGACATTTCCATTAAAGATGCATATATGAGATGTGTATCAAAAGAAAGGCTAGTTTGGTAATAAAAAATTGCATGAGCTCTGTAGCTGATACTGTTTCATTAGGTTTGTTCTTCAGTAGTCAGTGGTGATTTTTCTTTTCCTATGAATAATAATGGCTATGAGAATAAATCTTTCCTGTAATTGAAAGTCTTGGCTGTGATTCAACTTTTCAGTTATTTCTTAATTCTGCTAAAATTTACCATGGATTTGGTGAAACTTATGAGCCTTCAACAATGTAGGTCTGCTCTTAGACCATAAGAAACATGAAACATAAAATAAACATGATAAACAAAAAAATTAAAACTTAATTTATTAAAATTTTCTTAAAATAATACACGTAAAAGATTTTACAATTAATTCTTCAATCTAATTATACCACATAATTTTCACAATCATGGACAAATACTCAACCGCTGTATTTGAAGATTTTCTTTACACTTCATCATATCATAATGCTATCTTCATAAGGTTTCTAACCTTTTTTTAATAGTTTAAAATCCTTATTGAATAATCAGTGTGCATATATAACATTTTATTACATTTAATTTAACAATGTTTATAACACATTTTTTGTATTAATAATTAATTTTGATAAAAAAATCTGATTTACTTATTAAAAGCAAAGCCACCAGACTGAACTTTCATTTTTCTTGAAGTATTACCCATGACAAGACCAATAGCAAATGCATCAATTCTTGAATCAACAAGGTAGTTTGCTTCAGTAAATTCTGTAAAATATAAAATAATTAGATGCTGGAGTTATACATTAAATATTAAGTTTACTAATCACATTATAATCTACTCTCATAAAAGTCAAGTAACTGTGTCCATCCAGTTTTACTCCAACTTACTGGATGAGATAGAAAGGTGAAACAAATGGATTACTTCTTTCTTATTCATAACAGACTTAAAAATGCTTGTCACCAGTATTTTCAAATTCTACAGTGGTTAATGATAGAATTTATTACTTCTCATTGCTAAATGTTGCTGAATGTTAAAAATCAGTGGGTGGATAAAGTGACAAATAAAGACGTGTTGCGGCAAATAGATGAAGAAAGAAGCATTTAGAAAAATATAGCAAAACGAAGAGACAGACTTATAGGCCACATATTAAGGCATCCTGGAATAGTTGCTTTAATATTGGAGGGACAGGTAGAAGGAAGAAATTGTGTAGGCAGGCAATGTAAAACAAATTGTTAGGGATGTAGGGGGTATACCGAAATGAAACAACTAGCACTAGATAGGGATTCTTGGAGAGCTGGATCAAACCAGTCATATGACTGAAGACAAAAAAAAAATTGCTAAATAAATTTCTTCAACACCATTAGAAATTACTTGCAGTTAAGTCAACAGCCTGCAGGTTTTTCATCATGTTATTGACTTCTTGAAAAAACTAATGATATTCTCAATATACATACAGGTAACCTGCATGCATTATATATTTCAATATAATAAAATAGGGATACATTAACACAGTATGTTGCTTTTCACTATCTGTTCTGGTATATTCACATGGCTGCTACACAAATGAAGTACCTAAGATGAAAGAGATATTAATCAGGCTAAGAATGTTAATCTCTATTATAAAATAACAGATGCTCTAACTTGGCAGTTAGAGCTATTAACATGATACCAAGCCCTTGTGGTAAACAATGTGAAGATCTTACTAGTAGCGATGAATATCGCCTACATTTTGATAGACTTAGCATACTGATCTCTAACAGTAGCTACTCATATGTGAAGTAGACCACTTCACTAGTCATTTTCCTAGAAACCTTGGCATGTAATAAAAAGTATGTGAATAACTCAAAATTGCAGTTATATTTAGATATTAAATTTCCTGATTTATCTGATCCAATTTTTAACGTTTTTTGGGCATGGGGATTAGGTGATCCAATTTTACCTAACAGGCACATCAGCCATTCGATAGGAAAAGAAATCCCCAATTCAGTTCATTAGCAGTGCCACCTATCAATTGCTAGGTGCTCATCCTTCAGGAAAAAAAGATGTTTCAAGATAAGGAAAAGAGCCGGGTAATAAGAAAGGATGATCTATCATCAGGGTGCATTGGCCTAGTTTATGGTCTTGTCTAGGATTTAAATGTTAATCTTAGTCTTATTTAATTTCATAGAAGCTCCATGTACATTGATCAGAAATAATTTGAAACTGGATATTTATAAAAACTAAAGCCATATCTTTCTTAAAAAGTTTGAACTATTTAAAATTATTTCTTGAATTTTTATCTACTCTCAAACAGCATAAGGTTTTTACTTAATTGATATTGAGATCACATGATGCTATTATGCTATTTGTGCTAAATATTCCAATCGGTTCATCTAAACAAACTTGGCAGTTAGAGCTATTAATATGATACCAACATTTTCTCAATATAGATCTACAAATGTGTAATATAGGAGAGAGAAAGAGACCAAAGGAGTAAATAAGTCACACTAATGTAAATCATAGTAATAAATGAAGGAAGATTGCACAACTTCTGTACATTTCCACAGCAGAATGCCTCTTTCATTTTCAATATTCTGTATTTCACTATTGTCATTCTAAAGTATTTCAAAAATTTCACTTTATTGGTGTAATAAACAGAGAGATTCAAAAGTCGCACACATCAAAATTAAAATATCTATAAATAGTAGTATAGTTGAAAAAGTTGTATTGGCTACTGTAAGATAGCACCATGCTTATTAACAAAAACAAACCTAGACGTCATTGTGATATGTACTGATCACATGATGCTTGTAGTAGTGCTTTGTTTACTGCTTGGTAAACATGTCGTTTTCCCAAGAGCAAGTTTTCATTGTTGAACATTATTTTTCTAGTCGTTCATTTGCATGTGCCAAATTTCATGGGAAATACCCAGATGTGGCTATGTCAAACAATTTGACCATAACATGATTAATCGTCGGTTTTAGAATGCAGGCAGAAGAGAACTGGGAGAGCAGCTATTTTGACTGATGCTAAACTGGCTGAGATTAAGAATGTGATACAGCATTTGCCTTCAAAAACCTTGAGGAGACTATCAGCGCACTCTCAGATTTCATATGGAAATGTTCAGAGAGCAATGAAGCAGTTAACTTTCATGCATATCTGTTAGCAATGTTCAGGAATTGAAAGAACCGGATAAAGAAAAGCACATAAAGAAAAGCACTGCAAAAAATTCAAAGAAAAACATGGTAAAAAGAAATCATACATGCATTAATGAAAGGGGCAACCATTTTGAGCATATGTTGTGAAAATAAATAAATCTTTAAATATTAATAATTAATGTCTTATCTTTTTATTACTTCAATGTGCGCAACTTTTGGATCTCTCTGTAGTATGAAATTCTCTTTTCCCTTCTTCAACAACTTACAATTAACATATCGTATACTTTCTTCCTGCCATTTCATATGAGCACTATCAATAAATAAGTATCATGATGTGAACTTGAAGTAATCATGATTATAAACAATTGAATTTATGATTTATTGAAGTCTAGAGAGAAATGTAACAAAATTGTAAATCAGTATTGTTCCTCTGCAGTAATAATGCAGCTTCTAGAGTAAAAAAACTTTTGAATGAGTAAAATTTTAGAATAGAAACAACATAAATATATAAGTAAAGCCATACATGAATATGAATTTCATCTTACTTGCTGAAAACATAATGACAAGAAGATTGTAAAAGAGATTATTTATTATATTTCATGTATATCTTTAAAAATGGATTTATGAGTATACCAATAAATTATTTTAGTATTTACCTCTCAACTTTTCGAGTAATTCTTCCACAGGTATCAGTAAAGTTTCTCTTGAAGGGTCTGATGATTGTTTTGATCTAATATATCTGTTATGAGGCTCATCTCCATTCACCTAGAATTAAATTTTATCGGTAATGTATTTCTATGTAAGTCAGAATCCAATGATATGCTAATTTAATCAATTTATACTTAGGTACAAAAATTATTTACATGATGAACTGATGATTAAAATCATAATGACAACTGATCATCAGATTGATCTAATCCACAAGAAAAACAAATTATACTGTTTCTCTTTGAAGCACTGCAATAAAACCCTGCTATTGTCTTGCCAGTGTTTCTCAAACTTTCAGTATTTGCGACCCAATTTTCAATCATAATTTTCATTGTGCCTCCCCCTCTCATCTAATGACAATGTATACAGTAATAATGTATTTTTATGCTAAAGCTAAACTACGACCTTAATTACAAACCTTACAGTACCAAGAATAAGTAAATTTATTGATATTTGGCAATATTGATCAGCTGCGTTGACAAAACCAGAATCGATGCCTCTCTATTGCTCTGTCTTATGTCCACCATATTGGACATTCTCGTGGCTTCGCGAAAAGTTCTGATTTGTCCGGAACATCTGTGCGACTGTCTGTGCAAACATGTATAAATTCCTTGTTATTAAACAAACACCTTGTTCAATTCCAGCCAGTCTCAGTTGAGTTGATTTTTCTACCACTTTCGAATCTATCGTGAATGTGTATGTTGTAATTTGCGTGTTAATTGCAGTTTACGATATTAAATATTCATGGCAGTAGATTTATACAGAATCATGGATAAATTTTTAAGTCGGTGTAAGTAAACATTAGACGATAGTGAAGCATCAGCAAGTACACAGACGACTGTGGTTCCGAATCAAGAAAATATTCTCAAGAATACTTTTGGGTTTAACAAGAATAATTTTGGGTTTACCAGTACTGAAGTAAATGAAGAAGAAATTCCCTGTATGTCATTTGCTCAAATATTTTAACAGCAGGCAGCAAGAAACCTAATAAAGTTAAACGACATTTGGAAACACTTCACAGTGAGTACGTTAACAAACCCTGAGAATTCTTCAAATTAACATTAAAATCACACGAAAAGCAATCATTATTTTTTTTTTAAAAAATTTGTGAATGAAAAAGCTTTACTTGACTCTTACAAAGCTTTATATAAAATAGCCAGATTTAAAAAGCCTTACACCACTGGTGAAGAGCTTATTTTTCCAGCTGCAACTGAGATTGTAGAAACTATATTTGGAGACAATTTTTCCAAATAATTGCAGTCCATACCTGTAACAAATGATACTATTGCCAGTTGAATTGGTAATATAGCTGATGTATAGCATCAGGTTTTCAGGAGGTTGTGTGATAAATTGTTTTCAATTCAGCTTGATGAGGCAACAGAGAGCAATAAAGATGCTTATTTCATTGCCTGTGTTTGATTTTGTGATATGTCAACAGTAGAAAAACTAATTTTCTGCAAACCAATAGAAATCAAAACAACACCAATTGCATTATTTGCTATCTTAAGTGATTTTATAAACGAGGCAAACATAGAGTGGAAAAATTGCATCGGAATATACACCAGTGGTGCTTGTTCAATGTCTGGAAGATTCCAAAGTATACAAGCACTTGCGAAACAAAAGTCTTCACATTGTGTCTGGACACACTGCATGATCCAAAGAGAAGCTCTGGCTTCCAAAGAAATGAGTCCTGGTCTGAATATTGAGGTAATGATGGTTGTAACCATAGTAAATTATATAAAAATGAGACCTCTAAAACCAAGAATCTTTTCTGCACTTTGTAAAGACATGGATGCAGTACATATTGCGTTACTATTTTATGGCAAGATGCTTATCACGTAGGAAATTTTTGCATCATGTTTATGAATTAAGAGATGAAATCGCCATTTTTGTAGAAGAGGAAAACTGACCGGAAGCCAAGAAATTTCAAGATTTAATCCATCATTAATTTGTGATGGAATTGAGCTACTTGGTCGAAATATTCGAGAAATTAAATAGCTTGAATCTTCAACTCCAAGGAGTAAATATACATATCTTGGATACAAGTGATAAACTTAATGCTTTTGATAGAAAATTGAAATTGTAAAGCAGAAATTTAAAGCAAAAACACCTAGAAATGTTTGCAAATGTGTTAAAAATTACAAAGGTGAAGAACAACATGTGAAAGTTGTTTTTGTAACCATTGAAAATCATTTCGCCATGCTGGCAAAGAATTTTAAAAAGTATTTTCTTGCTGACAACTTTGTAGCAAGTTACGAGTGGGTTAGCGATCCATTTCAAAATACTTCAGAAGGTCTCTCAACTGCCGAAGAAGAAATCATCATAGACTTCACGGCAAGTGGCAAAATCAAGACTAGTAATAAATCACTCTGAATTTTAGGCAGGGATGGGTGATGAGTTTTCTGCAATGAAAACAAGACCATTTTGTATACTATTACCATTTTCAACATCCCCTTAACATACCCCTTTGCGAAACTGGATTTTTTGCAGTGGCTGCTTTGAAGACAAAATACAGATCTCAGCTAAATATAGAAAAAGAACTCAGAGTGTCTATTTCTAATATTAAACCTTCCTTTATAAAACTTTACTCTGCAAGACAGGCACAACGGAGTCACTAATAATTATTAAACTTGTTTTTAATTCAGTACTGATAATTTAATTATTAAACACATTGTGCAGTACTGATACAATCCTATTTATAAGTGTATTATAATAGTGTAAATATGTATTTTATTATTTATTATGTCAGAATGTATTTTGTTTTGCTTTCGTTCCAGTAAATTAATATATTATTTTAATAATATTTTCTTTTCGATATGCTCGTGCTCCCTTTTAGTGTTACCACACCTCCCTAGGAATCGCTCTGTGGGGTGCACCCCACAGGTTGAGAAACACTGCCCTAAGCAATCATCATTAACCCACCGGGTTGGTCTAGTGGTGAATGCATCTTCCCAAATCAGCTGATTTGGAAGTCGAGAATTCCAGCGTTCAAGTCCTAGCAAAGGCAGTTACTTTTATACGGACTTGAATACTAGATCGTGGATACCATTGTTCTTGGTGGTTCGGTTTCAATTAACCACACATCTCAGGAATGGTCAAACTGAGACTTACAAGACTACACTTTACACTCATACATATCCTCTGAAGTAATACCTGAACGGTAATTCCCGCACGCTAAACAACAAAAAAGGAAAAGCTAATCATCATTATTAAATATTTATTACATATACATATAAACTCATCTAAAATATATTATCTCCCAGGACTTCTATAAAAGTTCAGAATAAGTTTTTAAGATATGAAATTAACTACCAGATATTTGTATGGTCTCCAGAAGTATGAATAATATAGACCAATATTTAATAAATTAAAAAATTATATTTCTGTGCATAGTTATTTAATTTTAGTCATAATTTTTTCATACTTTTATTTTTGAAAGAGCTGCCTTGCTTAAAAAATTATTATTTATTCTAAAAAAAATATAATAATATCCATCTCTATCAGATCAGAAAGATTTCTTACCAGTTCATTTAAAATAAAATTAAAAGATTTTTTATTATAAATTAAATATTATTCAAAAGGTCTTCAGTAATTTTTAAATAATTAAAGATTAAAAAAAAACTGATTTTTAAAAACTTTTTCTAATATGAACAAATCTATGCATACTTTAAATGTTATTAATTCGACTATATTTTTATATTATGGTGTTATTTTATTTTATAATATCTTTACAGAATTTTTTTTTTCTTTTTGATTTTGGCCACATTATCTCCTTCCACTTCCATCCTCCTTCACTTCTTTCTTTTTTGCTGTTTTTTCTCTTCCCACTGCTTCTTCTTTCTCACTGCATATTCTTTTTGAATACTTTATTTTTGGATTTTATTTCCTGAACTTTTCTTGAAAATACTCTATCATAAATTTGGTTTTAAAGGTGTTTCTACTTTTAATATCTTTTTTTGTTATATGTGTTTTTTTTTAATTTCAAGTCTTTTTTAACTTCTTTAACACAGTTTATTTCTGTTTTCCTATCATGAAAGAAATCAAAGATTTGTTTAGTTAACCTATTTTTACTAAATCTGACAAGGTTATCAGAGAATATGAATTTTTCCTTTTTCACTGTGTCAGTTATTTTTTTATAATTTGATAATTTCATTGCTACTTCTAAGTTTAAATGTGTTTCTATCCTTCTGGAGAGCTATTATTTTTATAATTACTCTCCTATTCTGTATTTTCCAAATTTGTAAATTTTTTTCACATAGTATTTTACTAGAATCTTATATATGTATATATATATATATATATATATATATATATATATATATATATATATATACAATATTAATATGGAATTTAAACCACTTTTACATTCTTTTTTAATTAAAAAAATTTTGTATTTTCTAACAATGTTTTGATCAAGGTTTTACCACAGTTACTCTTGATGCACCAATGCAAGAGCATGGAGAGTTCATTTTTTTGTTTGTTAATTACCACACCTAACCATTTTTACACATGATGAATATAATATATATTTTTTTACCAATCTGAGTAAAACATTTATATATTTAACATCAGTTAGCTAATAACTCCTTATATTAAGTAATATATGAAACCTTTTTGAATTCCTGGCAAATTTTAATTGATATGAATGGGTGAATTCATTCTTATTATTGGACCAATTTAGTAATGGATTAGACAATGTAATAGTTTAATTTTGTTAGGCAAGACAGTAATGCTGAATGTTGTCCTTTTTTATACTAGTAGAGTTTCTTCTGTTACCTGGTTATCCATGATACAAATCCTTTAATCCTTCCTGCATTCTATGAGAATGCAGAAGATTGTTCCTCATTTTCCAGATTGTTCTCCATTTTGCAAAATCTAATTTTCAAGATGCCCCAAATTTAAATTTGTCTTAAAACTTTTAGTTTTATACATTCTTTAGTGATCTCCATATATTAAAAATGATAGAGAAACAGTTTTCAAATCATTATGCTGTATCTCATAAATTGTGTTAAAAATTATTACATCTTTTTTAGTTACAGAACATCATGGATATCAAAATTCAAAAATATGAAATTTTATAACATATTGAACATTTACACAGATATGGTTTTATTAAAATTTCAACAGGTGAGAAATAATAATAATATGTACATTTATTCGTATAAATGATGTTAATTAATGTATTAATTAGTACTTTGTAATTTGCATACAAATTACAGACAATAAACAGAATTAATTTGTATATAAATGTTGTTAATTAATGTACTAATTTGTATTTTAATTATTATGAATAATTTAATTAAAATTATAATTAAGTTACACTTTTTTCATAATTTAACATAGACTCTCTTCAACTACTATATCTGATGCCCAACTGTCACTGAAATAGATTGAAAATAGAATATAGAGTATTCAAAACCTGTGTAAAAAATAATCAATCAAAGAAATAATCTCTTCCTTAAACAAAATTTGACCATTAAATGTGTTCTTATGATAGAAAACTCTCGTAGTTAGAGTTTTGATAAATCTGTAATTCTTAGAGCTAAATTAGAATCTGGTTATTATTAACCCTGTTGTTATTCAACAATGAAATTTCTGTATCCTTGTTAATTAAATAAGTTTCCCAACTATTTAATTGGTGCTTATTACAGACATTTTTTAATTTTGATTTCAAATAAATTTATTTATAATAAAGACTTCTTATTATCATGGTAACAACAATATTGATGGTAACAATAATATGTAGGTTGAATGTGTATTTTTTCTTCTATTATAGCACTACAGATCATTATTGACCTTGGCATCCTTGACAGTGGACCTACAGTCATCTCTTCCAGTTGCTACCTCTCTCTTGTTCCTCACTCCCACAGCCCGCAAGTCAATCATCAGATCCTACTAGTAACGCTCCTTGGTCTTTCTCAACATCTTGGCCCTCAGATCTTTCTCTGAGCATCTGCTTCTGCAGCCTTTTGTAAAGCATCCTATACAAGCCAGTTAATTGTCTTTTATTTAATAAACCTTGCTATATCCCCTTCTTATAACATACTTTGTATTTCATGGTTATGTCTCACTTTCCATGCTTCTACCTCATTGTCTGGGTCATAGACTCTCCTATCTTGAACTCAAAAAACTTCAGAACATTTACATCAGCTACTGTCAGGGACGATGTTATTTATATCTGGTATTTGTATCTGGTCTGATCAATGTTTTATAAATTTTCATTTTTCCAGTAGGCATTATCAATTTAGATTTCATTAGTTTTAGGTTTGCATAATATGCTCTATTTTAAGCCATTATTCTCTCATTAGTTTCACCAGAAATATTCATTTCAGATGTAACTTGAGTCCTTAAATGTATGAAATTGATGTACATGAGTATGTTCAATTATTTAAAATCTTACAGAAATACATTACAACATTTATGCATGCATACTATAAACACAACTAAGTATTTATATACCTAATGTTACTACTTATTTATCTATTTTACTGAGTATATTTTCCAAATTCTTCTGTATTCTCTATTCTCAACAAATTGGTTGTAGTTTAACATTGTCTACTTAAAAACTAATTTTGCAACTATAAATTCAAAGTAAATAAATTAACCAGGAGTATAATCACTTTTACACAATACTTGATTACATTGTGATAATTTTTACCACAATACAAGTTGAAATATGTTCAAAAGTTTTTGTTGCTTGTGATAGGTTATACTGAAACTACATAAAATGATTACCTAAATAGATTTCAACCAAATATCTATTTGTACGTTATTAAAATTTTAACATAACTTTAATTTTTCCACAGTATAATTTTTTAAGAAAAAAAAAGTTAAAATGAAACACCATTTAGTACATTATACCTCTTTTTAGAAGATGGCTCTACATTGTTAAGCAATAATTTTATTTTTATCAATTAAAGGAAAGTTTCATAATTAATCACAGTATTTCAAGATTTAGGCAATAATAAAGCAGTATTTATCAGAATACAATCCATGATAAAATGTTATTATTGCCAAATTTTGGACTAGATACAAGGAAAAAATTATACTAATATATAAACCACCAGAAGAAATATTTTTAAAAATTGTTAGTTATTAATACCTAGTTGTTTGTGACAGACCAACTTATGAGCTCAAATTTCCTTAAAAGATGATAAGAATGTGTTCTACAACTACTTAAAGTTCAAATTCAAATAAACTGCTCATAATTTAACAATCTATGTAGAGTAGGATAGTTTGAGGTTTAATTTCTTAGCTGCAACAGTTTTACAGTGCCTATTCAAGGTTTTGTAATAAGAAAGTGAAATTGAATTTTATACCACCAAATGTGGTGAAATTAATTTTATAATCTCTAAAGAACAAGAAATTATTAATTAGTTTTAACCATAAAGTTTTACTGTGTTCCCAAGGAACACAGTAGAATATAGAGAGAAGTTTGAGGGTTATGTCATTTATATTTTCTCCTTGGTTAAAAAAAATGGTTGATGTTTACATTTTGAATAGGATTCAAAGCATGAACTATTTTTAAACTTAGTAAAACACTACTAATGTTGCATGTCCTGAAGAGATCAAGATGATGGAAAATATAAACATAGTAAGTTATTACTAAATCAGTAAATAATTACTAGCTAAATAAAAGAAAGTTAGGAATAAGTAAAAGACTAAAACAGCTTGCAACAGGTGTATATATATATATATAAAGGAAAATAATGGTATTAAGAAAGGGATATTATGAACTCGATATTATTGATAGAAAAAGAAAAAAATGGCTGCAGACCTAAAGAAATCAGAATATATAATATAGAGCAGTTTGAATTGTCATAAACACTGAAAGGGCAATTGGTAAAATTAAAAGAATGACAAAATAAGTATAAAAAATGAAAACAAGAAAATTTTGTAAACTGCTTGAAATGAGTAACTGTACTAATAACACTGATAAACATAACTTTTGTTTCCTAACATGCGATACATGATTTTAATCTGTTTTTTGATGCTGAAAATGAATATAAACTCAGAACTCTCATCATTTTTGAAAAATTTTTAAATTTTAATTAAAGGATTATTTTCATTTTTCAATGTATAGTTAGCATTTTAAGCTCCTATATTATATTTTTTAGCTCATTTTTTTATTTTTTAACGTTGTTAAAACATAATTTGTAATCTATAAATAAACAATACTAGACAAAGAATTAAATTGTATCATAGTCACATATTATGACACCATATCTAGTATTGAAGAGTGAGCCTTCATGGACAAGATTAATGATGTCTGTGCAGGTCAAAACATGTAGCTCAAAACACAGCTGAATTGTTTGTATTAAGCACTGGATTCAGGAATGAATTAATTTTGTTCAGTTATTGCTGTCTTAAGTTTGTTAACAGTGCAGTGTCATAATGCCTCGAAATTGTGTAAATGATGTGGATGCCTTTTGTTATGTATGTGGTGAGTTTTCCATAAAATCAAGTAGAAAACAATTACACCTTTAATTAAAAAAACATATCATTTGTACTTTCAGTGTAAAATTGGTGATAGGATAAAATGTGGCTCCTCATATAGTATCCAATAATTGTTCTGTATACTTAAGAGGATGGCTGAAAGGTACATGGAAGGCTTTGCCATTTGGTGTACCTATGGTTTGGAGTGAATCAAAGAATCATGTAACTGATTGTTACTTTTGTTTAACAAGTATGTCTGGAATTTCTAAAAAATCTAAACATACTGTGAAATATCCTTCACTGCAATCTGGAATCAGGCCTGTACCTTACAGTGAAATTATTCCAGTTCCTGAGCCACCTGTGAATGTATGTTTCGAAAGCAGCGATGAAGAATCAGGCAATAATGAAGAAGACAACAATGATTTTGATTTTGAATTATCTTCCAATAACCCACATCTTATATAATAAGGTGAATTAAATGACTTGGTTAGGGATTTAAGTTTATCAAAAAATCAACCTTAACTGTTAGGATCAAGACTGCAGGTTGGAATTTACTTTAAAAAAATACAAAAATTTTGGGCTTTCGAAGCCGACAAAAAGATCTTTCTCAATACTTTATTGATGAAAATAATTTGGCTTATTGTACAAATATTGATGAGCTTATGTTGCACTTAGGACAAGTTCATAAACCTGAGAACTGGCATCTTTTCATAGATTCGTCCAAGTATAGTTTAAAAGTGGTTCTACTACACAACGGTAACAAATATACTTCGATACGAATCGTTTATGGTATTAATTTGAAAGAGACATACGATATGATGAAAGACGTTCTTGAAAAAATAAATTATAAAAAACACAGCTGGAACATATGTGATGATTTGAAAGTTATAGCTATTTTGTTAGGCATGCAGTTAGGCTATACTAAGTACATATATTTTCTTTGCGAATGGGACAGCCGAGCTAGGAATAAACATTATGCTACCAAAAAGTGGAAGAAACGAGACAACATAACTCCAAATGGGAAATATATTATTCATGAGCCCTTAGTAACCCCAAAAAAGTTTACTCCCTCTCAATATCAAGCTAGGACTAATGAAAAATGTTGTAAAAGCAATGAAGAAGGATAGTTCCAGATTTTTGTACATCAGAAAGAAATTTCTGAATGTAAGTAAAGGAAAAATTAAAGAAGGAATATTTGTTGGTCCTCAAATAAAAGAGTTGGTCAACAATGATATATTTAACTCAATGTTACATAATGTACAAAGTGCAGCTTGGGCTTCATTTAAAGACGTTTGCAAAAGTTTTCTCGGCAAACAAATATTCGACAATTACCACGATATTGTTAATCAACTTCTTACTTCATACAAAGCTATGGGGTGTAATATGTCTTTGAAAATACATTTCCTCCACTCACATCTGGATTTTTTCCCGGACAACCTCAGAGAGTAAATGACAAACACAGTGAACACTTCCACCAAGACATTTCGGTGATGGAAAGCTTCTATAAAGGGTAATGGAATACTAACATTCTAGCCGATTACTGTTGGACATTAATTCAGGATGGGCCTGAGGCTATTTATAAAAAAAAAGCATCAGCAAAATCATTCTAACATAGGTATGGCCATGTAAAATGATAAATTTAACAGATTTTAACTGTATTTTCCCATAATTTATTTTGAAGCGTAATTTATTTAAAACTAAGGGTGATAGAAAAATTGTATTTACAGATCTGTAATGTACGCAAAAAAGCAATTCAAGAAATGGTATCACACTTAGAGAAACATTAAACAATTCTTTTTTTGTGTATCAGTGTAATTACTCATATTTTCAAGAAACAGCAATGAATGTGGTTAAAAATAGTACTAATAAAATAGTACTCCCCCTATTCAAGCAACCCTAAAATTGCTTCCTGATCACTGTGTAAAGCAGCACGTCATTAATACAAACTACAGAAAATCAAAATTCAATTCATTTAGATGGCTCAGTGATTAAAAAAAGTTGTAAGAGATTCTTATTGAAGTCTTTTTCTTATTTGATAATTGCTTCTTTTAATGGAATAATTTTTTTAGTATTTTAGATTTATAAAATAAAATTAGACAGGTCAGGGTAGTGCCTTTACACATCTTCCAAACCTTCTACCACTCTTCTAAATATACCTCTTCATCAAAATTTGATTTTTCATCACCTTCTAACACTATCAATTCATTGTCTTCTTGATTTTTTGCCTTCCTGCTTCTTGGCATTACCTTATTACCTAAATATCTCTTCCCAATTATCATCATCTCCAAAATTTTCCTATCTACTGTTTCCTCAATCATCCTTTTTATAAGTCTGAACTTTCTCAACCTTGATTTTCCCTGATCTGTCCAAAAAACTCTTCATCTTTACTCTTTTCTGTAATAGCTCATTTCTAACACAATCCATCCTTGTTTAAAAAATAATAATCTTAAGAAATTTCATCTTCATTGCTTGGATCTTACTGCCTCTTCCTTTGGTCACCATGCTTTAGCCCCATTGTTCAGAGTTGGTACATAAGTCCTGTACAAACATTCTTATACTTATGTGACTGATTGAGCCTATTGTCATCTATTATCTCACTTTGGTAATTCTTGACCTTACTTACTGTTTGCAAATCCTCCCTTTACAATTTTGTCTTTCTCCTACTTGATTCTCCTTATTTGTTGCAACCACTGTTTAACTATCTTGGTACTTATTCTTTAGCCCATGCTTCAGTTCTACCATTACACACTGTCAATCCTTTCTCCCTCTATCATCATTGACAGACCAAATAACTATGGCATCAGCAAATAGAAATGTGTTTATATCTCTTTCCATACAGACTTTTCCTTCACTCATGTGAAGTCATCCGTTAAAATTATGAATAAAAGGAGTATAACACACTCCCTAACTTTCATTTCTACTTGAAACAATTCCATGAGCCCGATTTGCAATTTCATGTAGTTCAAATTTTCTGTAGAGCGACTCTTTAATCAATAAGTTCCAAGTCTTATCCTTTCTCTGCAAACTATCCGAAGAAGTTTACTTGGAATGTTGTCATAGGTCTTTGTAACTTCAACAAAAATCATTAGCAATTTATATAACATTCCCAGCTTTTTTCCACAAGCTCTGTCATGATTAAAATTAAATTAGAAGTTTACCTCTGAAAAAACAATTTTGTTTGCAGTCCAGTTATTTTCACTTTGGTCTTAGTCTAACTTTCAGCACCCTTTAAAAAATCTTTGCCACATAACGGATGATGTCATACTATACAAATAAAAATAATGGTAGTAATTAAATGAAATAATTCTGAATACTGAAACAAATGTGGTGATGATAATTAAATTCAGTTTAGAATACACTTTTGATGATTTAATTAAAGGTATTGGAGTAGATCAGGTTTATTTAATTAGTTGTCATCAAACTACTACTAATTTACAAATTAATATTTTCTTAATAAATAATTTGTTAACAAAGTAATATTTCGATTGTTTTTTTGTTTCATATACAAATAAATATTATATCTAGTGAATAATATATAGTGTAATGTTTAAATTATATGTAAGTATTTTACTGGTTTAATTAAGTGAAAATATTTCATTAAATCAGAAAAAGGATTAAAAATTGGAAGAGATTTTCACTAAAATATACTTACAACAAGAGTGAGGAACCGCATTGTGCAATTTGATGAAGCAGGAGAGACGGCAAGATTAGGTCCAACAGTCTTGACAACACCACTGTATCCTGTATGTTGTTTTAAAACCCGCAGTGCTGTCTCCTCTGCGCTCTCACAGTCTTTTACCCTTCCTAAAATTAATTCATAATAAAATTGATGTGTATAAATAATATTATAAAATACACATAAATTATTATCAAAATTATTAGGTAAATCTATTTTTGTCTGATAGACATTTTTGTATTTCAATTTGGTAATTTAGAATATACATTGTTTCAACCATCTATTTCTTTGACAGATTACTTTTTATTATTTGGACGTTAAAATGATGGGGACTTTGTTACAAAATATACTGGAGTAATATGAAAATTGACGTTTGCAGACAGTTAATTTTGAAAAGAATGTGGTATAAGTATTTGTTAGTGCTGAACAAGTATTGTATGGTGTATTTTTAAATTCAAAATCTTTTATGTATTTATTTATGTATTGTATTATTTTCTTGACACATATTTGCCTCAAAGGAGGTAATTTAAATTCTTCAAATAAGCGTGTACAGGGATATAACTTTAGTCTGCCAAGAGCTGCTCTAATTAAATATTTCTGGAGAATATTTTATTAAGATGGGTATCATATGTTCCTCCCCATATCTCAATTCCATATTGAAAACATGAATGAGCATATGCAAAATATATAATTCTTATTATTTCAAGATCTTAAATTTTGTAAAAAAACTATGTGTAAGGTGTTTTAAATTATTATTATAATATTTACCACTTACCAACAATTTTTAATAGTAATGTTCAAGCGCTTTCAGATTATTAATCCATCCGCAGGAACAATGATGTGTTATACATTATAATTATTTACTTCAGATATCATTAATTATACTAAATTGAATTTTTTTTAAATATAAATATAACAACTGATCGTCAAAAGGTAAAATATAGTTTACGTTATCCATCACGTTAATATGAAAGTCTCAATTGCTGTTTATTACCATGAAGCAAGAATCAAAATTATTGTTTAATATCTGTTTAATAATACATCATTTTCAAATTTTGTTTGTTCATTTATCAAACTTTTATTATTTAAGTATATATAATATTTGTTTTATACAAGTTATTGGAATATTCAAGAATATTAATAAAATTATCTGGGTTGTAATTATGATTATTTTCTAAGATATGTCTGGGAGAAATGGACCGTTCTTCATTTCCTTTATTTATACAATTAATGTGTACATTAATTCTAATTGAATAAGATTGGTTAGTCATCCTGATGTATTCCAGATCACAGTTTGCACTTTTTAAACAATATACTCCCTGTTTATCTGAATTAAATTTATTGTTATGTTTTATTATTCTAGTAGGATCTCTGTTATTTATAACACATCATTGTTCCTGAGGATGGATTAACAATCCAAAAGCGCTCGAACATTACTATTAAAGATCGTTGGTTAGTGGAAACTATTATATAAATAATTTATATATTAATACCAATGGGCCATGCTTGAAAAAATTCATTTAAAAGTATATTAGTCATGATATTAAATACTGTACATAGACATTCCATTTCATATGATCGTCCAATATTATTCAGAGTTATTTTATTGACTTTACTTCGTCTATTGGCTGATAATGACAGTTACTGTTTATCGATTTGTTATTATTTCATCTAGCTACATGCATGTAGTTTTAGTTGAAATTTCTGAGAAGGTTTGCCAGTTTCAGTAGGCCAGAACAACATATATTTTGTCTTATTTAGGCTGAGAGTAAGAATATGACTTTCAAACCAAGATTTTACTGTAAGTAATCCATGGGTAGCACTCTTATATACTTCATCCCACCAAATACAATATACCCCACCATGTACATCCATCCCGAAAAAACAAAGCAGTGCCATCAGTGAAAGATAATGTGGTACTGTCAGGAAGGTTCAGTTTAAAAGCTTGTTGACATATATTAGAAAAAATATTGGTGAGAAAACAGTACCTTGTCAAAAGGCAAAATTATATTATCATCTGTCTTTATATTTTGTAGATATGAATCTAAGCTAATCAGGCAAGAACGTTCGAGATCTGTAAATAAAGTAATGAGACTAGTTTTTTTTGTCAGTCAAAGTGACAAGATTGTAAAGTTACAAGTAAACATATGGTTATATGAACAGCTGATTTATATTAGTTGTTAACATTTTTGGTCTATTATTGCCATGTGAGACATAACCAGACTTTTCGTGAAACGAGTTTTTGTTGTGTGTTACAAAACTGTGTGATACTAAGCAAAACAGATACAAACAAAACACCAGAGCAAGGAGTGACATACTTCAAACTCACCACATCCCAAAAAAGCAAAAATGAGCAAATCAAAACCATGCTAATTTGTTTCTTTGATAGGAATGGTATTGTCCATAAGGAGGTTTTGCCCCCAGGACAGACTGTAAATCAATATGTTTAGCGACAAATTCTTGAAAGACTGCGGAAAAGAGTTGCCTGTGTGAGACCACCATCAAAGACAATTGGATGGTGCATCATGACAATGCACCTTGTCACACTACACTCTCAATTAATGAATTTTTGGCAAAGAAAAAACATTCCAGTAGTTCCTCAATCACCTTATTCACCTTACATGACCCCCTGTAACTTTTTCCTCTTCCCGACTTTAAAAAATCACCTGAAAGGACACCATTTTGAAATAGTAGAAAACATTAAAAAAATGTAACTGACCATCTGAAGGATATTCTCTTTCTGAGTTCCAACACTGCTATGAAGAGTGGGAAAACCGTTTGAAGCATTGCATGACTTTCCAAGGGAACTATTTCCTATTTTGAAAGTGATAAAGAGTCCATGTGCAATTGGATTGTAAATAAAAAGTTTTTCTGAACCAGTCTCATTACTTTATTTACAGACCTCGTATGTTCTGGGAAGGCAATCAATAAACGGCAATCAGTTTATGATTCCCATTATCAGTTCTAAAATTAATACCAATTGAATTTTTATTTTCTAACTCTAGTCTTATTATTTCATGTTTAATATTTTTATTTATAAATAAGCATATACCGTCACTCTTTGTGAATTTATTATTTTGAATGACTATGTTATAACATTCTAAACTGAAATTAAATTCAGTGTCATCACTGATTCAAGTTTAGGTCTGTATAATAATTTGAAACTTAACTTTACTATTACTTAAGTAAAAAAACAAATTCATCAAAACTTTTTCTTATACTTCTTATATTCGTATGAATTTTATTTAGGTTATATTTGTAGTTAAAGTATAATTGATTGAAATTAAAAAAATCATTTACTTCTGTGGAATTGTAGCAATCATAAACAATCAAATCATCTAATTCATTATTCAGAGGCATAATAGGATAAGTAGTTAGACAAACAATTTAAAATTATTGGAAAGTCTAATAAGAAATGGAAAAAAAAGAAATCTCTAAAATTACACAATTCCTGTCAGACTAAAATTAATACTTCTAATCTGAATAATAAATAAAATACAAAAAATATTCATTTTTCTGTTACCCATTAAACAATTAACATCTACTCAATTATAGTGAAATACATAGAAGCTTAGTAAAATATATCAGAATCAACATAATGACATTCTGATTTGTAAACAAGTTACTTATTTTCTAATCGAGCGACGTCATTCTCATTGGTGAATCTGACGGCTCTTGAGTCAGGTTTTTCCTTTATAAACAGTTTTCCTGCTTTCAGCCAAATATGTGTAAGCTTGTTTTGATTTTTAAGTTCCCTAGCTCTACTTGAATGATTTTGTTCAGTTGCGTGAGATGTTCATTAATATAAATAGATCTTTGAGGAAGCCATGCATCCAAATCTACCCGAAAGCCCTTCTTTCCAAATCTACTCTTTTCTTTTTTATTATGTTATTAATTGATTAATAAAGTTGGAGTTTGGGGTAGCTTCATCTACTTTCTTAGGGAGGAATTCTGTTATTTAGTTATTAGTTCATTTTAATTTATTAATTTGGTCCTTTTTTGTTTTAAGAGATCGCTTTTCCTTTTTCGCAAACAACCATTTCATCTTTGTATATCTGTGGAATAATTTGCACATAATAGGCTTAATTTTACCTTTGCTTGTAGGTATCCTATGAGCTGTCGATTCTTCATCTCTGCTGAACAGTATATTTATTTCCTTGGCCATGTTCTCTAAAACTTTATAGACGTCTTCGTTTTGTGTTTTTGGAACTTCATTAATTTCTAGGTTGTCGATTTGCAAGTATTGCTGTAATTCATTTAAATCACTCTGGTATTTCATGTTTTCAGTTCTTAGAGATGAGCATTCATTTTTTAACGTTTCATTTTCAGTTTTAAATTAACCCAGGGAAGTCTTGATATTCTCAACTGTTCTACTCAGATGTGTTATTTTTTCATTAAATTCATTAAATCTGGTGTTAATAAGTTTCATTATATTTTCCTTTACTGAGTTTACAATATCTTGTAGATTTTTTTTCTCCAACTTTTGACCAAGAATCTAAATATGAATGATAGTTCATATAATATGATTATAGTTGAATTTAGCTGTATTGTTATTTTCTGTTATTACCTTTATTTTAATAAATTTTAAATTGCATTGACTCATATGGTCGTTAGTCAACATTTTGCAGTGGAACTGCAACTGGCATTAATTAACTTAGGTGAACTGGGGCAACCAGTTCATTTAATGTAGTATTAACACTTTATTCTTAATTCACACCCTTCAATTTTCAAAATGTTACCCCTTGAGGTATTTCAAGTATTGTGGAACTATCAGGTTGTAAGAAGCCTGTTTACTGCCCAACTATGACCTGATGTGTTATTACATTTGTTTTTTGTAATGTTGTAATGCTATTCAGTGTTACATTACTTCAAGTAATAAATTACAAAAATTGTATTATATATAGGAAAAAATAACTGTAAAAATTCTTTAAAATAGTTCCACAGATGTTTAATAACATTAAGGTAATTATTATTTTATTAATTGTGTTCTTATAAGATCAAATTTTTATAAGAAAAACATCTAAAACATTCAAGTATGTCTCATCTGCCTTAAACTAATCTTTCAATCAAATGTTAAAAACCACACAAATTGTCCTTAACAATATAGTAGTAGTAGTAGTAGTAGACAATACTATAATAGTAGTAGTAGTAGTACACAATTGAATAGGTGATAGTTGTATCAGTTAAAAATTAAAAATCCCAACTTGGATGAAACTGTTAGAGGAATAAGTGTATTTAAAACTTTTTAATACTGGATTTTTTCAATAGTTATAAAGAAATACAGTACATATGATAGAGAGGGCAGTTTAAAAAAGAAACTGGTTTTGTTCTGGTCTTGGGATAATTTGGAAGGCAGCAGTTTAATAGATAAAATCTATATAGGAACTGCATAAAATAAATTTTTTTCACAAAAAAAGTGTCCAATCAAATAGGAATCACTAAATAAAGATTACATATTATTGTATTTAAAAAGTTTATGAATTCTTTTTTAACTATAGTGTTAAGACCTGCTCTTGAACCAGGAAAAAATAAGTTAATTGAGGAAGGAATCTTACCAAGGGATCAATCAGGCAAAACAATGAGAAATTTATTCACAAATTCGGTTTCATCTGGGGCTTGTGTATTCTTTATGTTCATCTTTAGGTAAAACATGTTCATTAGAAAATAAAGTACATGTAAATTCTCCAAAAAAATTGTACTTATCAGTTTTCTTATGTTGTAACATGTTATATGTAACAATGAACAGATAAAACTTTCATGTTATTTTAAATAATTTTCGTTCTATAAAGAATTTATCCAACAGCTGTCAACTTTAAATAAAATAATTATAAATAATAGAAACCACTTTTCTAAAGCTTTTCTGTTCCTAAGTTTAGCTGTTGTTTACAATATCTAGACAGCTATTTTTGAGATTTATTCATGTCCTAAATTTCTCAGAATATTAAAAAATTGTAGTTATCAGGTTTCTAGATCCACTATTAGGTCATATATATAATGAATTTAAAAGTGAATATATTTAATTATAATCCGTGGTTTATTAACTACAAACTTAATATTGCATTCTATCAAAAATTGATTCCTGTGGTGGTTAGCTATTAATTAATGCCAAAAGTATGTTTTGTTTTGGATGTGTATGGGAACCCATTTTTTAAACATTTTCAAGATGATAATTCTTGAGATATGTAATTTATCAGGAACCATCAGGTTATAACAGTGGTAGTTTATGTGTTTGTTCAGAGCTAGAAAAATCAACAGTAACATAAGAGTATTAACAAGATGCAGAACACCACCAAAAAATTCCTGAAACTAATTCAATTTTGAAAAAAAGTATCCAGTGAATCATTGTTTGCATATTCACTATACATTTTTAGTATGTATTAACAGATTAAGTTTTATCATTAACTGACCTCTTCAAAGATGTGGAACCATTCAAAGAAAAACTTATAATTTTCTAGAAATGTAAAACTTTCATACAGAAATAATGCTCTATTCAAAAAAAGTTTTATTTCAAAATGCAATTATGAAAAATCAACTTGCTGTGTGTATCTCTCACTGGGCCATCCATTTTTCAGTAGACACATGCTGTACATTGCATCAACCCTGTTGAGGAGACAAACATCAGATTAAGAGTATCAGGGGCTCTAGTTTATGCTGTAAAGTAATCTTGGTGGTTAAAAGAAAAAAAAAAATAATAGAACTTAAAGGTTTCCCACTCAAGACAGAATGAAGCCTACATGAATCTTAATTATAGTTAAATTATAATTAAATTTAATGAAGTTAAAATGTACTCGGTTATATTCTTCAACCAGATGAAGTTTTCTAAATGAGAGCCTGAAAAAACTGGTCATGCTAAAAATAATTTTTTTATGTAAAACTTTACAGAAAGTAATCCCTGTTAGATCAAAGGTGAATTTAGGGAGTTCAAGAGTTGTGTGCCCTATTGCAAAGCATGTTTTTTTCTAAAATAAACAAAATTTTATAATGTCAATTATTTACAATTTATTTATTTTTTAAACAACCTTGCATATGGTTTTCCAAATTTTTTTAATGAGAAGGGAGAACTTAATGAGGTAAAAATGAATGAGGTGACAATAATATCTAATAAAAACAAAGTAAAACCTAGACCTAATGAAATTGCATATATATAAATAATTACTACTCTACGTGAATACTAAACAGTTATTATCACAAATAAATAATTAACTAAGTAATAAAAACAATATTCGTAGAAAGAGTTACATCATTTACTTAAGATTAACATTTTTAGTAATACTATAATATTTGACTTAAATTATTTGTATAATCAAATATACCCTTATATTAAATTTGTTTACTTACTTTTAATTGTTGCATAGCCATTTAATAATTTTTTCTGGTCATTCAGTAACATGAAATAATAACAATTTATACCTAACATTTTACACAATAATTATTTATACACAATACTTATTACTTGGTATAAATGGTATGTTAAAAATTAATGGTATAGGTTTATTCATATAATTATATAGGATTCCTTTTAGTGATTTAGGCAATAAATAATATGGTAAAAAACACAAAATTGTGATAAAAAACTACGAAACCTGTTAAAATATCCCTCCAATAATGATCTTACAGAATCATCCCTACTCTAGATAAAAAATGGTTAATATTTAATTTCATTTCTTTTACACTTTACTTTGTCCATTAAATATTCTTTATCATATATCCTGTACAATGTTTAAATATTAACAGTTATAACATAAATAATGGATGATATGATACTTTCTATTGTAGTTTAATAACGTAATGTACAATTTATTATATAACTGAATTCATGTAATAACAACTAATTAAATAATACAAAATATGATAAAATTAATTAAATATGTGGCCAGTTGTTATTCTTAAAATATATTTTTTGCTGCCATTTTTTTTTTTAATTATAGAGGTGAATTTTGTAATCGTATTTCATTGTTAAAACGCAGAATTATTTAATAGGCTATTAAGATAATAATATTTCTAACATCCTTATGGTATTGCCAAATAGTTAACAATTAATTATTCTTAATGGCGCATTATTAAGAAAAACAAGACTAACTGATAACACGATGCTTATTAGTTGTTAAATATGTTTTGTAATCCCTGAAAACTAAAGGACAAAGCTAACCTTAGTGTCTAAGTGATTATATTTTGATAGGTTATCGGTCAGCTATTTGCAAGTATTTTTCATTAAAAAAAGTTATGTGTGCATGTATGTTTAAATTAAAGTTTATTTCATGTTTAATAATATTTTGATAACTTGGGCTAAAGTTTTGATTAAAAATAAAGTACCCAGATTTCAGATCTGGAAAAAATATATCTTTATTAGTTGGATTTTTTATTTTGATGGATCTAAAATCAACATTTATTTACTGTACTTAAACAGAAGATAATTAATTAAAAGTATAAGAGAATTCTACATTAACAATACAAAAAAAATAATTTTTTCAATGAAGTTATGCATCTCAAATTAAAAAAAAATCTTGTGGTATCACTCGCCACAAGCAAAATGCACTTCAATTACTCTTTATTTGGGCATTTTGTGGGTTCTCCAGTTAAAAAGTGAAAGTGTAATCATCTTTTATATCTGTTAATGGTTCCTCTGATACTATGATAATATAATTGTCTTTAATTGGTAAGAAGAGCAAACTAAATCAAATGGTTTACTGAACAATTGTTTTTAAGCATGAAAATATCAATATCTGTAGGAAAATTCTTCCTAAAATCACACTACTATTTTACGATATATTAGTTTTCAAGAAAATCTAAAAGAAAATTGGTTTAATTTTTTCAAACTGAGAAAATAATGTCTACAATTTTTTTAGTCAAGTGTAGAACCTTTAACATAGAAACCAATTACAACTGAAGGTTTAAGGCAACAGGGAAATATTTATTAATTACTCATTAACACTAAGAATTACTTTGGAAAAAATTCATAAAATTAACAAGTGGATAATAATTGATTTAATAATATCTGTGACTTCTTTTAAAACAGAGATACCTTCAGCATTAACTGAGTATTTACCTCAATACTTACACAAGTTTTAATTTGTTGGGTATCAAATGCAATTAAAAATATTAATCTATCAACAAAACCATTCAACTTACAGCTGTTTGTTTAAAGTGATTTGGTACTAATGTTGGAAATATCAGTAAATTTATTGTACTTTCAGCTAGTAGAACAGTAGACATAAAAACAGTAATTTTATATTTTTAATGAGGTTGTTTTACTGGTTTTTCTGAAAATTCCACTTTCTAATTTTAATATTACCAGATGACATAAATTACCAATACTGGGGATAACTATTAAATTATTATTTTAATATAAATTTTTGCAAATAGTTTTTGCATAAATTCTTTTGTTATTTTTCAAATAATTATGGAATGTAACAGATAAATTAAACTTCTACATTTTGCAGAGATTCCTTAGTATACATTAAAATGGTTCACAAATATTTATTAATATCCCTTGCACAGAAGTAAAGTAGATCATTATCTTTTTGCATGTTTTCGCTAGTAAATCATATCTCTGCAACTTGGCAATTGAAATATTATAATCTACATAAAAAGTCTGAAAATAACCTAAGGTAATACTTTTCAAATTTTAGAAAGCTCAATTGAAATACAAAATGGGATGAATTGCTGGACTGGTGACTGACTTCCTGCTATCTACGATGTCATGTCTCAGCATGCTATCTCCTCCACTGTACCGTTAGCAATTCCAACACTACTTCAGAACCCCCCCCCCTCCCACCAGGGATAGAACTAGTGTTCATCTATGTGTTTATACTTCCTAATAAATCTGTGAAAATATTATTCCTATAAGAAACAGAGGTAAATGTAATACTAATTAGCTGGAAATTAGAAATGCATAACCCTTCTAACTCAAACTGAAATAAAAACACATAATCACAACATATTATAACATTAAATGTATTAGGAATTTTAAACTGAGTTACCTTTAGTTTATATTGTAAAGTTTCAGAAAAAATAAAATTAGATACAAATTACCTTAAATATTCAGAATTCTATTATTATTTTTTCGAAAGTATATGATAACTTTAAACTTCATAAAAAATGAGTCTAAAAAAACCGAGACGATTTTTTTTTGCATTGATTTTACACATAATTTCAGCGAGCTTGAAGTGTTTTAACCTGTATCGTTTAGACAGTGTTTAAAAAATATGCAAGATGTGAGGACTCGAAATTACTTCTTCAATTTTATTTCTCAGGCAATGCAATACGGGAAATCTTAGTCAGTGTAATTTTAAGTTAACGTTATCTTGTTATATTTTAACGTTAGCGACATGACTGGAAAGATCATATATAAATACACAAAGTGTATCGTGAAGTTCTCCCGGGACTTTCATAGACTACTCTACTTGTAAAAATAATGGAAAAACTCATATAATATATGTCCTATAATTGCGAGTTACGGCTAGTGAAAAATTTCACTCGGATTTCCGCTGTACCGGTGAAATGAGGTTGTACTGAAATTTTAAAGGCGTTAATTATGGTGGAAAATTAGTGATTTCTTATGGTTTTTAACTACAACAATCGAATAAAATAGGTCCCTATTAGGAGTAAAACCCCTATTTTTTTATGTTTGACGTACAATAACATTGTTAAATAGGTAATAAACACATAAAACTTTTAAACAAAACTTGTAGGAAATTTAATTCTGAACAAAATGGTGTAAAATATGTTGAATAAAACAAAGAAGAATTAGAGATTGAAAATTTAATTAGAAACAGTACATTACTACTGTTTCAGTAGAAAAATACTTATTTATTGTAAACAGAAACCAAATTCCCTTTTGGTGATGTGAGAAATTTGTAAAAACAAAATTTACTGTTAAAAATTGCAGTTAAAAAATTAAAAAACTGGAAATTACAAAACAATTGTAAAATAAAAATGACATATAATTTTTTTTTATTAATGGCAGAAGCACAATAAATTATTCAATAAATTACTGTTTTAAAGTTGGCACTAAAATAATAATAACTGATCAAAAATGCGCAATACTGTATTAGTGCTTAAATTATTTTGTGAGTTACATTAAGTATTTCGGGGGACAGCTGCTTGAAGATGTTCTTCTAGCGCTGAGACGCAAAGTATACTTCCAGCACGATGGCGCGCCTCCCCGATTCTCTTTTGCCGTTTCCACTAACTTAAATCATAATTTTCCTGAAAAATTTGAAATCGCTTCCTGTTATGTACGAAAATAACAAGAAAGCTTGGATGACAATTGATATCTTTAGTTCTTGGTTACGAAAATGGGACCGTGAATTAAAGATTGAAAATGACAAAATACTGCTGCTCATTGACTACTGTCCGGCTCATCCACACGTTGAAAATCTTTCGTGTTTAAAGTTAGTGTAGTTACCACCGAAAGTAACAGCATTCTTACAGCCCTTAAATCAAGGCGTGATCAAGTCGGTAAAAGTCTACTACAAAAAACACCTAATTTTACAAATGATACAGAATTTAAATTAAAAAAAGGAAACACCAATAACTATTCTGGATGCTATAATTATGTTATAAAGACCATGGAATGAGGTCTCTCCACTGACTGTAAAAAGTTTCTTTTGACATGCAGGAATTTTACCACAGGCTGGCGAAGTTAGTATTCTTCTTCGCATGCGAAGAAGAATCTTCAGCGGAATGGAGCAATAGTCTGCAAAACCAGTCGTTATTAAATGCATTTATTGCATGCATTTATTTTTTTTAAGATCATCAAGAGGTTGACAAAGATTTAGAAACGCGTGAAACTGTAACAGATGATTATGTAGTGGCTTCAGTGCTAGCAGAAATAGACGGGGACGTAGGTAATGACAACGAAGGTAACGATAAAGACATCAACCCGCCAAATCTTCCAGAAGTTTTAGCGGCAATGAAAACCGTTTGCCGGTTTCTCAGTTTTACCGAAATTACTAAAGAAAAAACAAAGAGTGTTTGTTTTGATTTAGAAAAGAACCTTCAAAAACTGTATTACAACACGAAGTGTTCGAAGCAAAGCAAAATAACCGACGTTTTGCAGTAAAAGTAATTTTTACAAATTTTCTCTTACAAATTTGTAATACGCTTATTCTCCCCGACACAACATCATAACGCTGACGAAACCGTTGTATCCAAGCTGAAGTTATTTCACGTGGTTTACCGAATTTTTTTAGAAAAATCGTTCGCCTTAGTTTGCAGTGTACGGCCGCTAATAGGGATATTACTAGCCCTCTGGTATTTAAACATTCTAACAGCGTTTGGTCTACATCATTATGTTGCCGTAATTTTTTTGATTACAGCAAAAGATGGATTAGAATATTTAACCATTAAACTAGAAAAATTCATATTCGAGTATTCCATTTTCGAAGTTGCTCAAAGATAACAAAAATCAATGAATACTGAAATTAGTAAATTAAAATAAAATAAAAAATTAACTACACCAAACGAAGAGCGCTGAAAAAAAAGTGAAATTTTTTTAAATAATACTTCAACCTGAATAGAGTAATAATTAATACACTTTTAAAAGAATATTAAACTTGTACAACCAGTGAAAGTACACGAACAACCGACCTCAGGTAAATTCGTCTGGACCTTTCGGAATCCAAACCACGTCTCTGTCAGAAGGTAGAATGTAAATCAACAACTGATCCATCCCAAAAGTCCTCTGCACTGTCACATTTTGCCAGCTGCCTTTCGTTTGACTCTTTTTTAATTTAATAAAGGGCGATTCAGCGTTTCGAGAGTTTCGTCGGCCCTATTATAGGCCGCCGGTAGTTTGTCTAAATGATTCTGATTTCTCTAAACCCTTCTCTATTTTCAAGGTTAATTCCAGTTTCTTAATACTTTTCTTATATAATTGTCTCCTATTTTTGTCTAACGTTGATCTCTCACAATTGTAAATAAATCTAATTTAGCATATAGCGTTCAAAATCGTTACATTTTTCATAAAATGTAAATTGTATTTTTTTGCAGACATCTTACGTAATCCTAAACAATAAATTTTTAACCATCTCGGATAATTGCACTCCACTTCAATACATCCTCGTTAAACCGGAATTTTTACTCGGTCAGATTTATAAGGGGGTGTCGGAAGAGGGGGAACCAACTTTTCTTTGCGTTTCGGAGTCTCCTGAACATGATTCTGCAATGCTTATACACATACCTATGTATACAATTATTAAATTTTTTCGTTCGCTTTACCGGACGCAAATCTTAACTGATTTTGACGAAACCTGGTGGAGTGATGTAAACCTATTGAAAATAGAGTCCTACAGATTTTCAAGCGGATCGATTCGCAGTAAGCGGAGTTAGAGGCAAAAAACTAGGTTTTTGGGTACGTTTTCAGGGTTAAATAAAACCGGAAATCCGTCCTGTCACACTTACTGCTACAAGTTTTTTTTTTCTTTTTTCTTTAATAGAAATTCTTCTGGAATATTTTTAATATAATTTATTTTACTCATATTAATATGAGTTCCATCAAATCACCTTTAACATTACACGACGATAATTATGTAAATTTTTTTGTACTGCGTTTACCATCATTCGTCGAGTGCGTGCTCTGCAAGTCTTAGAATAATACAGGCTGCCAACATCGTAAAAGTCATTTTTATTACACTTCAAAGTACAGAAATAGAACTTGTCTTTTCTTATAACTGTTCTAACGGTCGTTTCTCTCAAATGACTTTTAACACAAGGTCGAAAAAAAAAGATGTATTTTAATAATTTTATTTACGTTCATAGCATAAAGAATAAATTATAGTTTATACCTTTTTAAAAGACAAATTTTAAAATCAACTCGGCTTTCTAAATTCATAGAAATATGTTTTCAGAAGAAGAATTATGTTTCAAGAAGCTACTGTACTGCTTCTTTGTTGGTCTTGTCAATTTATTTGTTTATTATTAAAATTTCCGATGATTATTTTCGCTTTTCGGGTTGTGAAGTCTTATTATATTTTACTTCTAATACTGTATTATTACTTTTTTGAGGAGAATATTAAACGTGAATCTTAACTTAAAGTAACAGAAAAAATTGCATGTTTGATGCTGAATTCTTATTCATTGTATAGTACTACAAAGAGTTGTTTAAAGTCGTCATCTCCAAGTTATTTATACAATCTCACTTTCATTATTTGCTGACTTAATATCCTTCATAATCTGAAGCCTATTTCCATTTTGCTATATGCTTTAGACACATTTTTACTTGGGCCTTCCTCTTTTTTCTCTCTCAAAAAGTTTACTTGGGCCATCTTTCCTTATTATGACCATACCAGATAATTAACTCTTTTTTTCCATCTTATAAAATGGTGTTCTTTCAGAGTTCATTAAAAATAATAATTTCATCAGTTTTCTGTTAGCTCTTTGGCAACTTATCTTTCATAAATTAATTTCTATTGTAAAAAAAAGGTATATTCATACTCTATACATAATTATAATAGCACTTTATGACTCTGATACTGAAATATCTTAAATCTGTCAATGTATGTAGCCATTATATTCTTATCATCTTAATTCATATAATTTTATTTTCAAATATAAATAAAAAATGTTACATTTTGAAAAAATCATTGGTTTTTTTGCGTAATTATAATAATGTATAACTGTAGTTGAAGTATTGTATACTACAGTAGTATATAACTGCTAGTAATATAATTTTGAAAATATAGAAAATTTGTGCTTCATGAATGCAATTTTTAAAGTAAAAAATGCCTTAAACTTGCATACAGAATTACTAAAGCCTTATATTTTACTACAAACAATGGGTTTGATAAGCATTTTTCAGGAAATATTGGATAACCCAATCTTTAACAAAGCTTTACAGGCATCTTAATGAAATATACCCCATGCAGATCTTCTAATCTGATTACAAAAAAGTAATTGATTCCCAAACTGCAAATGGTATATTCAGAAATCTTCTAAAAATTATGAGTGTTTTGAGAAGATATTTAATTTATGCTATGCTAACAATCCAATGAAAATGGTAGATTTTCACTCCTTGATTGTGAGAGATTTCAGAATAAAAGAAAAATACAATTTTTGATTATGTAAAGGCAGGTTTGGTGTTGTTTTAAGGACTTAAAATTGAAGTAAAAGAATCAGAAGCTAGAAGGGTAATAAAAGACTTTTAGACTGAGGAACATGGGGCTTAAACCATCCATATTAAATCTAATCTACTCAAACACATATTATCATATAATATACATAACAAATATTTCTAACAATGTAATGTAATTTTTTTACACTGATTCACTGTTTTACTTCCTGCTATTATATTACAATTATATTTTTATGTATATCTATTAATCAACCATTTCAATTAATTGAGACATCACTACTGATTATATATGAAAAAAGATTACAAGGTAAATCACTAAAGATTTCTATTTTAGTATTTAAAAGAAAAATTTTGTTAAGTAACTGATTTTTTTAAATGCATGGAAATATATTTCCAGAACATTCATTGGAGCCTATTACACAGCCCTTTGTTGGTTATGTTGTAAGAAGAATGCTGATGGTGTCTGTCATGGATTGATTTGTAATACCAAGGCTATTACAACCATGAAAGTGAGTCATTTTTACTTTTGTTTTTCACAATTTTAGCAAATTTCATATTTAATTTCAGAATTAATTTCATAGCAAATTTCAGAATGAATACAACCCAAAATTAATCTGAAAAGCAAAATGTATTTTTTATTTCTAAAATCTTTGAATTAATTAGTTAATTAGCTTAACATTTATTGGCTGATCTTGGGATTTGGTTTATTAGAGGTGATAAATTAAATACCAAACTTATTAGATTTCTTAACAAAACAAATAATAGTTTAATTATTTATCTTATTAATTTATTTAGTGAATTATTTGTCCTACCTGTTGGCATTTCAATTGTGAAATTTTTCAATGCTGGCCGATAATGTTTTACTAGTATTATGCATTCTCTGTAAAGTAATCGCCTGTGGAAAGCTATTACATAAACTTCATCAATAGAGGAATTGCTGTCAGATTTGTACTTTCTTGTCACGCCTTCCCAAGACCTGGTATAAAGATAAGAAGTAACTCAGGTTAGAAAAGTATAATAAGTTTGTTCACCTTAAGAGATGTTCTACTCAACTTCCTTCGTAACCTATGTAATTGGATATGAAAATAGGAAGGGATAATAATGAACAAGAAAATATTAAACATTTGTTTGCTAAAAAAAGCACTTTAATTTTGATTCTTGAAATTTAAATTGTCACTTATAATTCTAAATAATTTATTTCTAGAATTTTTTGTTCTGAAGAATTAAAAATAGGTCAATATTTTGTACAGTATAATTATAAAATACTGTAAAAAAAATTTTCTTTTTTCTTTTTTTTTGTAGAGAATAGACTTGGGATCACTGTATGTATTAAAGGTGGTATAATCTTTTACTGGAATAAATTACATATGGTATAATCTTTTATGATAAATTGTATTTTAAATGGTGTCTTTTATTCTGAAAAATATTTAATTTGAGGATAAATTTTTACAGTTAAATAAATTATATGATATTCTTATGATATAATATTATATTATTGGATTTGTTATCATAAACTTTCTATTTTTTTAAAATTTTTGCCAATAATAAATGTTTGTCATTACGTTAATACAGATAAAAACATACATTAAAAGTTTTTTTTTATAATATTCATATACTACCGATAAAAAATGAAATTTCATATTTATAATAAGTTGCTTTTATAGTATTTTTTTTTTTTTACATAATTTTATCAATTACATGATAATGTTTATTTTTGAAAAGAAAATATTTTTACAGTTATCTTCTAAAAGTCTTTAGCAAGAAAAAATAAGATATGATATTATTTTCTGAATCAAAGTTCATTATAAATCATTACTCACAGATAAAAAGAAGCAAACCATTATTTTATCTCAAACCAGTAAAAATATTTAGAATTAATATTTTGGAAAGTAAGTATGAACATATAAAGTGCAAAATCATGAAAAGTGTATAAGATATAATATAATATTTACGTATGATTACTTATTTTCTTATTAAAATATAATTCTAAAGTTTTGGAAACTGTAAAATCCCTCTGTAAGCATAAATCTACACAATTTTTTTATAAATTTGTTGTGGTCATTAACAAGCAAAGAATTGTTTATTTTTTTCTGTGATTGCCCATACCTAATTCAAATTACAATTATAGTAAGTTTTTTTTTTTTTACTTAATACAATTTAAAATCTCTGTATGCAAACTTGAAATTGAAATAAAATAAATCTGGATGAGTGACAAGAGACTAAATATAATTTAAGTAGATTTAAATGAAATCATCTACAGATAAATCACTTTGCAATTCCTTTTTTGTTTTAACCAGGCTTCTTTTAAAATTCTACTTCAGCTATTCTGTTAATCCATAATGCATGTATCATAATTATAGGTTTTATTCTTCTTTACGTTTGAATGTTTTCAACCGCCATTTTCAGTTTCCTTCATTATTATTGATGGAAGCTTATAACATCTTAATTTAGTAACAGAACTATTGTTACAGTTTAAAATTGGTACATTTTATAAAAAAGTGAAGTTAATAAAAAAATTGCTTGAAGTAAAATATTTTTACTTAAAAATTTTGTTATTGAAAAACTTAAATAAAGGAGGTCCTTTTTTAAAGCATCTGTTTCTGAGTAGCTTTTTGTTTCTGCTTTCAATGGTTGCCCATAATCTAAAGAAGTAGATAGTTGTTATTATGGTAAAAAATTGTCCTGAACAATCTTTTGCTCCATAAACATGGCTTCTCTATGTTAAATGTGTATTCATGAATCACTTTTTTTTTTGTACAGTTTATTTTATCATAAGAGTTTTCATTTTTTTTTTCATTCATTTTATTGACTTGATGCAGTACATCTTCCTTACCTAGTTTGTGCTAATTTCTTAATCTCAACATATTCTAGCAAAAAACTAAGCTGCATGCTTTGAAAGGAAAGTGATTATTGTATTCATTTTCAGAAAAGAATAAACATGAAATTGAATCATATTGTACTAATATTTTTATAATTATGAGTACAAAGGGTAAATAATTTTAAATTATTAATAATTATAAAAAACTCACTGAAAAAATTAACAGCTTTCTTCTAGAAGAGATAATCAAAACTAAATTGGATTGAAGCAATTAAGAAAAATCTCCAAGCGGTCAGAATTAAGAAAATTATATTTTAAACATGGATCTCTTTAGGAAGGTAATTTATGGTGATTAATTACAAAAAATAAAAAAAATAAGGTAGTTGTGAAAATAGCCAGACCAAACAAAGAAGAATGAAAACCAAATTATGACATGAAAAAATAGAGTGTCAAATTATCTTAATGTGGTCCATAAATACATATTAACATTCATCAACACAACATTGTTATACAAAATTGTTAAGTTACTGTGCTGCTTTCAAAGCAGCAAACAAAATACATAAGAGCATCTAGAAAAGTAAAAAAGTACATTTTATTAATCACAGCAACTCATGATTATACAAATTAAACTATAGTGATGAATAATGTATTGCTGACAGACTGGATACACATTCACTCACATATTCATAGACCATGTACAGACAACAGTCGAATTATTTCTGGCAAAACACATCAAAGAAACATGATGTACATAAAAAGACACTGCAATATGCAAATTTTACACATAGCACATAAAAACTAAGATCATAATATAACTGAACAATATGAAATATGCACATTATGACAAAAACAACGTATTAAAGAAATAGATCCTACATAAATAGAATACATTTTTCAATTTTAATTGATTACAAGTTCAGTAATTAAATATTAGTCATTGTTTGTCACATAAAAAGGTGTAAATGTAAATTATGTACTAAAATGGCTTCCTAATATTTTTTAAGGTGGTACCATTAACAACAATGCTACTAATATGCTAATGTCCTGAAGAAGTAGCTACCAATTAGCTCTGAAATCTCCTTTGGAAGAACAACTTCCATTTGGTAGCTAGTCATTTAAAATTTTATCACATTTTAAAATGTATTCAGAAAAATTATGTATATAAGTGACTTTATTTGTATTTTTATTGAAATAGACAAATGAAATTAGTAGTTTCTGATAGAGTTATATATTTTTTGGATTTTTATCACTGAATCAAAAAACATGATATTCCTTTTGTTTATATCCAGGTGCTACGGCTGCTAAACCTCTTCACTGATTTCATTTAAAACTGGCACTTACTATCAGTAATGGATTATCATAACTTAATAGTCATTTAAATCTAAAAACGAAATGTTTGGTCCTGGACGAAAGTTATATATCCAAAAAAACCAGTTTTTTTTATTTTACAAAAACAACTGTTATGAATTTGATTATACAGATCAAATACATGTTCCACTTAAAAATTTAAAATAATTCAAATTAAAAATCACAAAATTTTTTCAAACTTTTTAAAACATTTTTTGAATAATTTTATTTTCTGATCTCTTTTGCTATTCCTTTCACTTATATATTTATAGTTTAACTTGTATGTGCAAACAACATAGTGTGATTTATATCATACATGGGAAAAATGTATGTACTTAAAAATTGTGATATCATTTATCATAATAATGACTTCAAAATTATCTATATGACTTTGACTAAACAAATTATTAATAACCAAGAAATATGAAAAATAGCTAACAGAATTATTTTGTGTAAAAATGGATGCTTTATGTTAAGTAATTGCAAATTTTACCTTTTCAGTCCACATGGATCAATAAATGTTATCCTAGAAAAAGCAAGTTTATCTCCAGCACACATTTCTTCTTGATTTAAAACTGAACATGGTTCCTTTATTGTATCCATTTTGTAAATGTGATGAGCAAATATAAATTTGACAGAACAGTGAGAAAAATATTAGTGTAAATTACTGAAACAAGATATATATTATGATATATGAAGTAATCGAGACTATAATGTTTGTAGCAGTTTTTAGTTGTAGACAAATTTGTAATGAATACAATTATGATATAATATGACCTCTTCTGTAACATGAACTGATATCAAATTAATCAGTAAATATTAATTTATACGCAGATTCTCTTGCCTTATCTCTTTATTACATAGCTACAATTTTTTTAGACAGTTTATTCCATATAACATTATGCTGTCATCCATTATGCATGTGTGTTGTGTATGTCATACATATATGTATTTAATAATAGTAAATGTATATTTTGTGTTTGTGTGTGTGTATATATATATATATATATATATATATATATATATATATGAATGATAAAATTAGATGATTTAATTAGAATTTAATCCATTAAATATTTATTAATAAATATTACTTAGTCCTTGTATTGTGTTATACGCATTAAAATTTATCTAATTTATTAACTTGAGACAAAGAATTGAACTGTCTTTTAGTTATATCCATGAACATATATAAACATAAAGAATAAAGGTGAAGGCAGGGTTTCATTAAAATACTAAGACTATTGTTTATGTCTTTTTTAATATATATATATTTTTTTTGGGCAAAAAAACACAGCAGACAGATACTTTTTTCCGTATTGCAGATGCAATTGAAAATATGCCATTATTATTTTTATGTAACCTTAATTCCATATCGGTTTATGTAACATGCTCGAAAAATAATTGGGTTCTGTAATAATATCTAAAGAAAAGAGATTTTCTGGAACAATGTGTAAAAAAACTAAAATTTTTCATTACTTATATATTGACAGCGAGACCACTTTTTAAAGCATATTTTATGAACGCTTTCATAAGTTATTTATATGATTGAATTATCTTTTTTTATATTTATTTAATCCTGACATTATTCCTTCATTTCTTATTTTGGCAGCCAGAAATGATTAACAGTATACAGGAACTATGTGAAAGGATCATGTACGTAATTCTTTCACCATTGTAACTTCAATAAAATAAATAAATATAAATCTAAGTGGTGCAAGACAGCATTTGGATTTATACATTGACAAGCCATTCTGATGCTCTTTGTTCCACACTGTCCATTCATCATCATCATCATTCATATTAATTAAATAATTATAAGGTTTAACATTATCCACTTTCACTTAATGAACTTATTTGGGAGTCACCTGATCACCATGTCACCTGATTAAAAAATTTAATTAACAGACCAGCCAGATTTAATTTATAATAATATTATATATGGTAAAAAATTGTTAAGGAAGACAAATATTTAATTTGTAAAACAAATAACTTAGGTATAAGATGTAGTGATTATGTTGAGGATAAAAACTATCAAAGAACAGAAATGAATGGAAAATAGCATCAAACCAGTCAAATGACTGATGAATTAAAAAAAACCTTTTTTTTTACCAAGTTTTTGCACAGTGTATTAATTTTAAAAGTATTGACAATAGTATATTTAATAAGGGTACATAATTATGCAACAAACAACTACATTATTCAAAATACCTTACTCAAAATGTAGCTAAGAAACAAAGTAAATTTTTTAAAAAATGTAACAGGTATTGTCTATGAAATTTGGAGAAATATTGAAGATGTGTAATCAGACGGAGAATGTGGGTGGTGGTTAATTTTTCATTACCTTCTGTAGCTAGAATTTTATATTGTTAATTTTAATTTATTTTCATAATTTATGTATTATATAATTACAAAATATTATTTATATAAACCCTGCTAATATCAGGTATAGATCTGAGAAAGAAAGATTTATTATATTTCTTGAAAACATTAGTGTGCACCATATTCACAATAGTGAAATGTGGACAATAGGAAAAGAAGGAAAGAAAAGAATTGGAAAATATTTGAAATGTGATTTTATAGGCAGATGTTAAAAATTAAATGGTTCATAAAATTTTCAATAAAAAGGTTTTTAGACAAGTAGAAGAAGAAAGAAATTTATGGGAGAATCTTGTAAAGCTAAAATCTTGTTGGTGTTGATGGGCTGTGTATGAAGACTTTCAGATTTAGTTATTTTTGGTGATAGAGGGTTGAGTAGACAGTAAAACCTATAGAGGGAATTCATGAAGACTGCAGTAAACTAAACAGTTATCTAAGGATGTAGGTTGTAGTAATTATTTAAGTTAAAAAGATCACCATAGAACAGAAAGGAAAGAAAATAGCATTAAATCATTCAACTGACTGATGACTATATATGTATATAATTATATATTAATTTGAATTTCAAATTTTTTTGTGACCTTTATTCCATAGACAATATTATTCGTATGTATTACATGCCCTTGAAAATTTCAAACATAATGTATTGTAAAATTAAACAAATGAAAGTAGGAAAATAGAAAAGAACAGCAATATAATTAAGCACTAATTGTAATTTAATCTTACATTATTATAAATTTTACATATTTGCTTAAAAGGGGATAGCTTTAATATAACTGATTGTTGATTAATGTACAAAATAAATTTTATTTCATAACTCATTGCATAGCATTTAAAATTAGTAACAAATGAAAATTTAAATATATATTAATTTAAGGCTGTCATAATCACTGAGTATATTTCTGGATAGGTATGAAACATGAGAGATTCTTATGTTTAATATTGAAGGAGTGACAATCCACAGGAAGTAATAATTTTTGCCTGTATTAATAATAATAATTTATAAATTCAGAAAATTCAATAAAATCAGTTCATAGTTACTCAGCTAATCAAGGCATGTACAGTCAAACACAAAAAAAAGTCTGTATCTATACACTCAATAGAATACAGTTCTATTATTTTGAAATTAACTTATTTAATGTTTTAATTCAATCTTACTGTCGTAAACACTCACTTGTAGATGCATGCAAATATTTTACTCTGGCATAAATATTTTACTTTATTCTGGCAATGATGCTGCATGGGAGAATTATTTAGAGATAATACTTATTTAGTCACATAATTCTATGTTATTTCATTTCCAGTCTGCAAATCATGTATTGTAAGGAAATAAGGTTGTATTTTATGCTAGCAGTGATTTTTTTATACAAAGAAAATGAAAATTATTGAAGAACATGTTTGCGTGAAATTTTGTTTCAAAATGGGCAAGATATTTACAGATATTCTGAAAATAATGCAGAAGCTTATAGGGAAGAATGTACAAGATTTATGTAATGTTATGAATGATATCAGCATTACAAATTAATCATGCCAAATTTGATAAAATGAGAAGGTTATCTTAGAGTAATCTTAAGGTAACATTTGGTTATAGGTTATCATTTTGTTTGAATGGATGTCATACAGTATAAGTACTTCATATGTAATCAAAACAATATTAAAGGGTTTTATTTGAAAGTAATATGCGTTTAAAAGAGGGAGGAGGAAGAAAAGGCCTAAAGCCATGATGCTGTACCATGACAGCATCCATGTAGAATAAATAAAAAGTTTTTGATGTAATACAAATGCTGCACTGTTGTACCCCAGACCTCTGATTCATCTGATTTTGTACCTGCAGATTTCTTTCTATTTCTGAAGATGAAAGCCACCCTGAAAGTGTGCTGTTTCCAGGTAACATAAGAAATTTAAAAAAGTTGTTATAGGATCTGCTGGCTATCCCAAAAAATGCACACTATGATGCATTCCAACAATAGTAAAACACTGGGAACAATGTAATCATAGTGAAAGACACTACTTTGAAGGTGATAAATCTGATTAAGTTATATAACAAATGTTACATGTTGGGACACGTAACATAACAAACCTACATGTAAACTGTGTAATTAAGCATCACTATAAGCTTCTCTGAGCCGATTGACCTGAAAAACAACACAATAAGCAAAGTAAACAGGAAATTGTTGTCAATGAGGTTTTCAGATGGCTGATGCTGGTTAGAGCATAGCATCAAGCACCACTTGTAGCAAATTTAATGCCTGCTTACCAATAAGTAAAAGCTAATCATTTTTAAAAAGTTTGGTTTTTTTTTAGATGAACTTTACATCAACAAACATACTATAACTTTTATGCCACAGCTAAATAAAAATCCAAAAATAAAATTCCTGAATTCATCTTTACAAAAAGCATCCCCAGTAAAACCAAATTTAAAGAATAAAGAAAATCAATAATGACAGACACTTATTTGGAACAATTCAAACTGACCAACCTCAAACAAACTGTCAGATTTTACAGCTATGATTCACAGAAATTCAATTCAGCTATGTTATCTGATGACCTCATACAAGAACTCTTCATAGCAAATCCAAAATAACATAACAATTAGAAAATATTTAGCAGACAAAGATGGATGTGAAAGCATAGTCATTAATTACATCCTAAAAAAAAATTAAACACTAAAAAACATATTACTAGCATAAATTAATAAAGGTGGAGAAAAAAGCTTATAAATTAAAAAGAAAAAGTAGAAAACCAAACAACCCAAATCAGCCTGCAGAACACATCACCAGATAAATACAATGCCCTAGGATTGCACAAAGTTATGTATAGGACAAACAGGTTCCAACTTCAACCAGAGATACAATGAACATATAAAACATTTCGTAGTCAACATTTATTTATTACATTTAAATTATAAAATTATAAAAATATTACATAATATTATACAAATGTCAATTTACTTAATTCAATGTGTACAACCTACTCACAAGTCAGAATAAACAATGAGCCACTACACTTTCAAGATAAATGTTAGTTTGAGAATACATCAGTGAAAATGTTATATTTTACCGCAAGCAATGAATCAATATCCCAGAACATAAAAATTTGTTAATGTTCATTTACAAAAAAATGAATACATAATTTGGAGAGTTACATCATGCACCGTTTAATAAGAGGTATGATAGAAATTTTATATTATTGTCACTTACTTGAATGTATATTATTACTATTATTTTTTTTAAATTGAGCCCTTTTGAAACCTAAGCTTCATTGACAGAGTGTATAGCTTTAAAAATATTATATGTTACTTGCCATAACCAAAGTATTGTAGATGAACTGATATCAGAACTGGTCATACAAAAAAAATGGTGTTACAATTTTCAAGAATCATAAGCATTCCACACCAGGATTAGTAGGGAAAGTGATGAAGAAGTGGTTTCCCATTATCTTCCTCACATTCTAAATATACCATAGCATATCAGCATACCAATCCTACCAAAATTCAAATAATATATGCTAGCCTATATGTGACTTTTTCATTATTTTTTCCAAAAAGGATTAGCTATATAATGTACATTGTTACTCTCAAAGAAAGTAACTTTGATTTGTGTCACTTATACTCCAGATGCTTTACGTGTAGCATTCCATAAGAAAGACTAGAACTTTGAGGTTAGCTCTGTAAACTATGTATTACCATACACATTACATTCGATAGTAATATAGTAATCTCTGTCACCTCAGCTAACTGGGAAAAATTAAATCCAGATAGAGAGAGGCACAAATCATGAAAGCTTCTCCATTAAAGAACTGGGTGAATATTGACTTTTTCAATAACAGGCAATTTTTTTTTGAGATTGAACACAAACTTCTTTTTAATATTTATGGTACCTGCATTTCAGCAGTTAAAAGAAAATTTCATCATCCTTTCCCTTTAGTCAGTTATATACTGGGTAAAGAAAATGTATTATAAAAGTAAATTTAGGAATTATAAAATAATTCTTTAAAATACTGACATGGCATATACTGTTTTACGACAGAAAAACAAAGTTTGTATTTATTTATGTCCCTTCTTGGTATGAGAGAGACAACCACACCTTTCCACCCTTATAATAAACTTCTAGAACTAAGGCTGAGATTAAACAATAAATAGAACATCAGAAAATATCCTAGACTCTTGATTATAAGAGAGATATCCAAACCTAATAGCTTAGAAACTTTTATCTTGATTCTTAACTTAAAATACTTATTGTCTTCAGGAGTTACTGATGGCTTCCTGATTGAGTATTTGTATATCTTTCTATTTCTATCTATTGGGTATTTGTATTTCTATCTTGTCTAATTGTTTTATAACATTAGATTCAATCTTGAATCACATCACAACTACTAAATTAAAAAAAAACTATTACTTTACTAACTTGAAAAAATAAGCATGTTTTTTATTCACATCGCATCATATTATGCTCTGCACACTGTGAACACTTATAATTTTTTCATTATAGATTAAAACTTACTTTCCTTTTTAACTCTAAGAAATGAGTGTCGTGTTTCTGCCAGCTGATTCTTTGTTTACTGGGTGTAATCTCTTTCAATGCAGTGACCAAGTCTTTAGATACAATGATTGCAAGTTAGACAATCTTAACATCCTCAGCCTGCATACTAATTACATGAACAAGAACACCCTCAGGATAGCCATTGGATATCCTAACAGGACATCCTTGGGCAACATATATGGGACATTAAATGGTACTAATTTAAAGTACAAATATAGATTTTATTATGTTTATAATTTACTCACGTGTTTTGTTCATGTAAGCAATGAAAATTATTTAACAGTATAACCTTTTGAAACAGCAAACCTTCTTCAATGTGTCTGACCACAAGGGTGATTGAAAATGTTTTGAAGTTGTTAAAAATCTCAATTCACTTCAACGTGAGCCTTAAAGAGATCAAACGCCCAGGGAACATTTCGGTCAATACTCCAAGCGAACATTATGCTGTGTGAGCTATGGCCCCGTCCTGTTGAAACTACACATGTTTTGTATCCACATTGTCCAGTCTGGAGCGTAGAAAGGTCTCCAACATTTCAACGTGCCGGTCAGCAGACACAGTTACTGTTGCCCACCTTCCTCAAAAAAGTAAGAGCTGATCACACCAAAGTCAACAACTGCACACCAAACAGTTACACGAGGAGAGTGGAGCGAACATTCTTGCAGTTCATGCTGGTTATGTTCAGCCCAGTAGCAAAAATTCTGCTTGTTTAGACCTCTACTCAGATGGAAGTGAGCTTCATCACTACTATAAATAACAGGTGCAGCAGAAACCTGTTTAAGAATTTCCACACTATGGCTTTACAGTTAGCATGATCTCTCTCACTTAATTCTTAAGCCAACATAATCTTGTAAAGATGCAGTTTTAAATCAGCATGCAGAATCCTCCTCAAACTCTGACTTGATATCCCCAGTGCCATGGCATGCTTACAAGCAGAACACTTTGGCAATTGCTGAATGAATGATCTTACTGTTTCCACATTTTTTGGCATTCTAATGGTCCTAGGTCTGCCAGGTGATTTTCTTTTCATTGTGGATCCAGTTGCCTGGAGGTTAGAAATCCACAGAATAATTATTTTTCGATCTGCATTTCAACCAAGCACGAAGTGTATATGGAATGCTCTCTGCATTGCTATCACAGACTGGTTGTTCTCATAATATGTTTCAACAACAATGCCCCGATGTTCACTGGTCTAAGTTATGATGGGTACTGAAAACGGTAAAGGCAAACCAACTGCATGAGACCTACCCCACCTCTTTACTCCCACTACATCCCGCACAGTGACCCCTCCAAATGTGGGAGGTCTTTATGCCCAACCCAGTATTATATTGAAAAATTTTGTACAGTTTGTTGGATCAAAAGTTTATTGCTTTAAATAATTATGTCAAGAAGTGTGACTGAACTCCCAATGATATTTTTCAGTAATATCTGAATTATATACAATTATTAAAATGGAATCACCATTTAATGTATTTAAGTAATTTATACACAATTTTAATAAACAGCTGATAGCAGAAGCAGATTAACAGCAAAGCTGGATGAAGAAAACACAGTGCTCAGGGCCAACGGGCAAAAGGTACTTTTAGGCTTTGCATTCCTTAATGATTTACAATAACACTGGGTAATTAAATACTCAGCAGTTTAGGATAATGAGAGGGTTGACTTTCTGGTCAAGAAATGTACAAATACTCATTTTTCTTTCCTGAACCAGCTTATTTTACTGGCACAGTCTTGGTCAGATCAGTACTATGTAGAATAGCAGTTAAAAAGTGGGTTAAGACCTCTCTGATTCCTTACTAAGGAGACCAAGCCTTAGGAATGTTATTAGTTTCCTGGATAGAAATCTTATTTCATTTGAGAACTATGGGACTCTGTAAAGAAGAGTCAGTATGTAGATTATGACAGCAATTTAAAGAGACTGCTAGCCATCTTTTCCTAGAATTTTAGTGGCTTCAGTGTAAAAGAAATTTGATATTTGTTGTTTTCTCATCTTTTGGTTATAGGATCTGATCTTGTAAGTCTGACTCTGCATATTTTTCAAGAAATAGATGAGGTTTTTGGCTAAGTGCAAATAGGACACACCCAATAAAGATTTTAGGTTGAGGTTTTGGACTGAATCCAATTCTTTTAATCAAATGTAATATAAAGCAAGAAAAATAATTATTACACATTGAAGGTAATGTAATACAAACAGGCAGACACTGTGATTTATGATTACATGAACTAAATTTGATAATCAGAAAAACAGTTTTAATATTTATTTACTAGTTTTATTAAATCCTTTTTTGAAATGAATTAATATTATAACATTATAAGTATTTAATGTGTTGCACATTCTTTGTGAGTAAAATAATGTAAGTTAGTGATGGCATGTTATGACATTGTAGATCACCGCGGTCTCATCAGTAAACCCATCAATCGATTTCCTACACTGTGGACCCCCTTCTGATCAGTGCATAAACCCACACCTCACCTGTCTTGGAGGTCTATAATATCAGTTTCTTTCTCTCTAATGCATTCTTTCTTTTTTTTTCATGCACATATAGTGCATGACAAAGTACATGACATAGTGCATGACATAAGTCTAGACTTAGACTGGACATGATTGGATTTGACTGGACGTAATTTACAGTCTGGGTGAATCATGTAAACAGTCTTGATTTTACTTTCTTGCAGTCTGCGTCTTTTATCGAAGTTGTTGGACTGGACAGAGGCTGGATAGAGGCTTGGGAGAGGCTGGACTAATTAGATTTAGACTTCTTAGAGTTATTAGACTTACACTTCTTAAAGTTATTAGACTTCATCTTAGCCATCAAGAAGAGGAGGTCGGGACTCTTCTGTGATCCAGGGGGACTCTGATGGGAGGCCCAGTATGGGACTGAAGACAGGGTGGGCAGTCTACGCCGCGACAACGGGTCCAACTGAGGCAACGTCTTCTAGGTGGTTACCGGCCACCCCTTCTTATGATTAAAAACGTTTAAGCAAAGACTTTTTAGAATTAGATTTCTTACTTAGACTTATTAGACTTAGACTTCTTACTTAGAATTATATTTCTTAATGTAAGGGCCTTGACTAAGCTCCTTGTATTATATAGATCTCGGTCTTGTACCGTGTTTTCCTTTATGTTTAATTTTTTAATGTCTTTATCGACTTCTGAAAACCATGTGAGTTTAGTTTTTGCTACATTAAATCTATCAAACATTTGTTTTCTACGTCTTTGTGAATCCATTCTGTATAACAGGCCGCAAAATTGCAACCTTCTTTTTCTTATTGTGCTGTAGACTTTATTTATGTTTCTGTAAATTTCGTTTTCGCTTTTGAGTTTGTAGTTTCCGTTTTTGAAGTTTCTGCCATACATGTTTCATAGGATTCTTTTTATCACTTTGTAAATTTCTTTATCTGAAAATGTTTGGAGGCATTCGGCTGCATATAGGGCTTCGGGTAAAATGACTGTGCTTTAGTGTTTTAGTTTAGTGTTGTAAGATAGTGATTTTTTATTGTAGATTTTTCTTGATAACTTAAAGGCGAGATTCATTTTCTTGACTCTTTCTCTCCTAGCTTCTTCTTATAAAACTTTAGGGGTTATGATATCACCGAGGTATGAAAAATGTTGCAACTCCGGATTTTTTGATTTTCGTTTCTTTATCGTTTGTGAACCATTGCTTTTTTCGAAGGAGATTTGTAATCCTATTTTATTTGAGCATTAGTTTAATTTTTCTATTTTAGTTTGTACTTCTTGATTCTTTTTATCAAAGATGGCAATATCATCTGCAAATGCTAGCAGTAATGTGTTTATTTTAGGTTCTTTTGTTTCTAATAAATAGGGTATTTGCGACGTTTAGTTTCGCAAGTTCTTTGGTTCATTCTCCGATCACTTTTTCCAGCGCGCAATTGAACAAGATTGGGGATAGTCCATCACCCTGTCTCACTCCTGATTTGATTTCAAAAGGGTCGGAAGGTTCGCCCAAGAACTTAACTTTAGATTTTGTGTTTGTTGGATTATGCTTATTGTTTTCGCGTCTATTTTGATCTCTTCGAGCGTTTTAAAGAGTGATCGCGGTGTATGGAATCGTAGGTTTTTCAAAGTCGACGAAAATAATTATTGTTTTGGGGTTTCTTGTTTTGTGATATTGTGGAATTTGTTTAAGGTTAAAAATTTGCTCTGCGCAGCTTCGGCCTGGTCTGAAACCGCCTTGGTATTCCCCAAGTTCTTTCTCTATTGTGGATTGTATGCGGTCAAGTAGAGTTTTGGATAGTATTTTATAGGGTACTGAAAGCAGTGAGATTCCTCTCTAATTGTTTATATCGGTTTTGCGACTTTTTTATGAACTGGGAGGGTTAAGGAATTTTTCCATTCTTCGGGGATTTTCTTTGTTTCTCAAATTTCTTCGAAGTTTTCTCTAGTTTTTCGCTTAGTTTGTCTTTCGCGAATCTAACATCTCCGCAACTATCGAGTCTTATCCGCTTGCTTTGTTATTTTTGTGTGATTTAATCGCGTTTTGTATTTCTTCTTTGGTTGAAGGTTTAGATTTTGGGGTGTTTTGATTTTGGAGATTAAAGTTAAAGTTAAACGCTGCTTTAATTATTATTTATTCACTTTTTCACTTACGTAACGTTTATTTTTGATCCGATTTACTATCGGCAAATAAACTATCATAAAAATTTATACAAATAAAAATGTTAAATAAAGTATTAATTAAAATTATAACGTATAACTCCTTATCACACTATGGTAATGGAATTTTGTCCCGAATGAAAAATCCTACGCCTGACCGGGACTCGAACTCAGGATCCCCGGATGAAAGGCCAAGACGCTACCACTCCGCTACGGAGATCGACAATTTTTTTCGTAAACAGTAATTATAAAATGACCATAGACTTAAATTACAACAAATCTATATATATATATGTATTGCTATATTAAAGGAGAAGTATAATGTTCATGTCAAAAATGGGATATAAAGTTTTTTCAAATCTTTAAGTTTAAGGGTTCAACAAGTTCATTTAGACCTAAAAAATATATGTATGTATGTGCGTATTTATATATACGTGTGTGTGTGTGTGTGTGTGTGTGTGTGTGCCACACTGCTTTTGACCTTACAACAGCAGTGGCCAAACCAATTTTCTTCAAATTTGGCTCAAATATTTCTATACATGGGGCAGTGATCATGATAATGCTTTCTTTTTCAAAATTCGTAAAGAGGGTGGGGAATATTGCGAAAAAAAAACAATTTTGGTTTTCTTCAGAAGGATTTTAGAGAAAGCTTTATTAAAGCGAATTTTTTACCTACAATGGATACATAAATATTTTTTTTTTTAATTTTACCTCACCACTTAAAATTGAAATAGATTTTTTTTGTTCTTTTTCTCTATCTTCCTTCGGTTTAAATATCTTTCAAAAATTGTTGAAAGTTTCTATTTAATATATAGATATCAAGAAATGTCTATCATTTTTTTAGGTTATAGATCCCGGACCTAAATGCAGAAAAGTTTTATAAAAATTTTCTTTTACATATTTTAGCTTTTATTGAAGGGGTATTTAGATTTAAAGAAAACTTTACTAAGCAAATTTATTAAGCTTAATCTATTTGAATATTTTTATAAAATATTTTCGTAAAATTTATTCACCACTGTAAAAATTTATATATATTCTGTTGTTTTTGTTTTTTTTTGGCTCTAACTTTTAATTTGTATTATTAATAGCCGTGGAAGTCATGCAATACACTTTGTCAGCTTTTTTATATTTATATAAAAATATAAATTATAAATATAAATGTATATTTATAAGAAAAGTTATATATATATATATATATATATATATATACATGCATGTGTACTCATAAATTCATATACCAGAAGTAGTATTACTAGACTTACTAGACTGGTTTTGAAGGAGGAAAATTATATGAAAATTCGTTACATATATGTAATTCTGCCTACTAGAAAGAAACCTTATAGTAAAACTCTATAAAAATTAGAAAGCCGTCATAATTTGACCTTAGCCGTCATAAATATAGCTTCGTTCGATCAGTGCCACAAAAATTTGCTAAGGTCAGTCCATTTATTCAGAAAGTTATTTTAGTAAAAAATTATTTGCTATACAGTAGTGTAAGAAAATCAAGTTTGCCTACGATGGCTAAAGATGTTCTGACATTTATACAGATAGCAGCTACAAAAATATTTAATTTGGACTAAATTGGTTTTCTGTATGGAACCAAATTACTTTTTTTTAATTCTGTATAAATATTATTACGGAACATCTACTTGCCAATTTTAACATGTATTTTGAATTTCAACAAGGTTTTATAGTATTAGAGTTATACGGGGCTGCACAAAATATTACAATGTAATAAAATTCGCATCGCTCGACTTAATTTTTACTTCCATTCCCCATTACCGAACAAGACCTATTGATGAGCATCGTCGATAAATAATTAATCATAATCCAGCAGCACATTAAGGGAAAAAGTTTACCGAATCATTTTCTTGATAAAAGATAATAATAAAGAGAAATTATATATATTTGTTTTTTTTTTTAAATTATTAGTCACAAAATAAATCGAAATACCATAGAAACAAAGAAAACGTTTTCAAGAGAAAATAATAAATCACAAAACTGTTACGAATAATACATCTTATTAGGAACAAACAAAAATTTAAAGTTATAGACATTTTTTATTTTGTTTTACTTTTATATAGATTTATATTTTTCAAATAAAGTATTAGCAATTTTTTAATAACTATTACGAGTTTTCACTTCCTTTACTTTACATACGAACGCACACCTTTTTCCATTGTACAATAAGTTTTCAATATCAAATGGACAGTGGTTAACATGAAAAAGAAAGAACCGAGTATCTTTTAGCAAAAAAAAGAGAAAACGGTTTTTTTTAAGGCAAAATTCTTTTCGCGAGCAAAAAGAAACAAAAACAGAATGTTGTAATTTAAAGTCAAAGGGACGAAGATCATTTACTTAAAAAAATTTCATCTCATTCTAGGAAGTAAGAAACTAAATTCCATGATCCGATTTCTGCAGGTAAAGTGTTTTTGTAACTATTTGTATATAATATTTCATCTCAACTCCCTACCTATGTATTTTATGAAGATGCATTTCACGTTATATAGATTAAAATATACCCTTTTTTAACAAAAGTAAAAAATTGCAATAAAAACACAAATTTTATTACACAAAAAAATATAAATATTCATTCATGTAAAGAGCTTACATCCAGCTACATCAATCACTTCGAATAAGTCATTAAAAGTTTATATAACTGATACATTTGCCTATAAAATCAATAAATTAAATGTAACTTTTTTACTGAAAAAATTATTCAAATTTGTATCCCTTTTTTCATACAGTTCATGAAAATGAACTTACGATGGTAAAGCAATTATTTTCTTACATAGAAAAAACCCATAGTAGTTTTCAGAACATATCAAGTGTGAATTGTGTATAAAATAAAGCTTCTAGGACGTTTGGTTCACACTGTAAGGTCCATCTGAAGTCCAATATCCATTAATTATTTAGTCCATATTCCAGTTTCGTTCATCGCACTTATGTCAGTTCCAGGTAATGTCCAGGTAACTGTCCAGTAGAAGACCTTTAAATAAAGTTCATCGCATATTTGCCGAGATAAATAAAAAAGAGATATATAATTTTTTTATTTATTTATTGTGTATGTATTCCAGAAATAATTATGACATATACCTATAATTAGTTGTTACAGATTTCATTCATAGATCAATTCTGCAGAGTTCACCTTTAGTTTATACGCGACGGCCCTCAGGTTAGTTGTCATGCGTTGTTCGTCCTTATATTGTTGATATCGTTGCACAACTTCAAACCAACTTATCGTTTGGTTTGCTAAATATGTTTTGTTCACAGACGGTCTTATGTTAATGTGGCCTCTTAGCAGCTCGAGTGATATCTTGTTGATTTTGTTGCTGTTCATCTATCATTGTATCTATGAATCTCCATAGGGAGGGATGGTGAACAGTTATCAACTTCTGAAATTTATTATGCCATCCTCGACGGGATTGTGACAGGGAATCCTGCGTTTTTGGCTCTCCGTCGGCCTCGAACTCGTCTTCCTTTTACTTATACCCGCTCGACGTATTCTACCAGACCGTCTAGATCCTCTGACATTATTTCAACAATGTCATCAAGGACACCTTCCACGGGAACAAATGGTAATCCCAGCAGCAATGAAATTTGCTTCCGTACTTCACTCCCTGTGGTGTTATATTCTGCTGCAAATCCCATTGACTAAATTTGACGCCAGATCGATTGAGACCGATGGAATAAGCAACCCTTTATATTTGTATTTGGAAAAATTTGTCGAGCTGCGTTTATATTTGCCAACACGAAATTCATCATGATAGTTCCAGGATGTACATGAATATTTGCTTCTCGACCCACAACACGTTCGTCTAGCAGTCGATACGTGTCCTCCGTTTTCCGCGGAGTCAGAAGATATACAAATGGGAAGACACATGTCATCGGAAAATACCGTGTAATATAAATAACTGCACGAATTGATTTGGCGCCGTCTTAAAAGTACTGTCCACGAACATCATTAGGCTAGCAGAGAGCAGTCTCAGGTTTTCCACGGTGGCAAAAATAAGTATTCTGTTCTCATCTTCTGGTCCGGAATCGTACAAAAGAAACCTCTCTCCAGCACGAATAACACGGTATTCATCGGGAATGTCAGTGTCTTGCAATGAAGCGGGATTGGCCGGTCGGCCTCTATTTTGATTTCGATTAATTTGTCGTCGCAATGTATTCCTTTCAGGTAGCATAAAAGCAGTTCTTCCTCATGTACGTCTCGTAAAGTCAACCTCATGGTCTGTGCTGGGGGTTCATGTGGATTTCTTTCAGCGCGGCGCTTTAAGTTGTCCCTTACCTACCCTTGCACACCTGCTCCATGCTCATGATTTCTCGTACCATCCTTCTGCACTTGTATATCTTCAAGGTCACTCCCAGTAGTACATCTAGCATTGCAAAAGCTTCGTTGTTCACACCTCCAATACCGTTGTAAAGCATCTTTACTAAATGAATAGAAATGGTATGTGTAGTTGTTGAAATGTAGCATTGGTTAATTTTTTAGAATAAATAAACCACCTCTGCCATAATTTTCGATGAATTATGTTCTTCCATACTAAGAAATTAACTGGTCTAGCCATCTTAGATAACAATATTTTATCCCCACCCTTGTTGTAATAGATCGCCTACTCATACATGACTCATCTTTAGATAATTATGTCTATATTATTTGATTGCTATTTCCTGTGTATTGGAACCTTTACGATGCACATATATAAATATATATTTAGAAATCGAAGTATTAGAGAAATTAAATTCTAAGGTCTCATTCAATAAAAGATACGTAGATGACATTCTAAAAGAAAATGGACCAAAACTAATGGTGAACAAAAGTACAATGGACGTTAAATAAATGGACAAACAAAACAGTGGACATCGGACTTTTTGTGAACCTCAGCGTAAGTGAACCTTACCGTGTGGATCAAACGTCCGCTAATCAAAATATATACTAGCTATGAAAACGAATCAGTATTACTATAAACTATATAGCTAGTCAATTTTTATAAGCCTAATTATACAGGCATTAATCGTAAAATAACTCATCATAATATCTTCTAAATTAATGCTTCTAAAAAATTCAACTTAAATTTTAGCTAATAAAGAGGCTATTAAAAAATTTGCAAAAATATAAGTTATCTGACCTAGCTATATTGGATAAATCTTCTACCTTAACCTTCTACCAATAACCTTCTACCTTATAAAATTGATCAGATATTTAATTTTCTTATAATTTTTAATAAAAACAACAAACTCAGAACTTTTAATAATAAACTACAATGGTTAATTAAGAGATTCGACCCCTATACCTATTTAATTTAAACGCGAAATACACTCGGTTAACACAGTGGCTGCAGTACATTCCTCACTGTCTGTGTTTCCACTGGTGCATTACAGGTCACCAGTATTTTGTAAATATTTGCCTCTTCTAACCCTGGTAACACAATTATTGTTAATACTACTTCTGTTACTTAGAAATGTTATGAACTCTACAAATATCTATCGTAGTTTAAGAAGTGAAGAAAAATTATTATCTTTTTTTTTACAAACTACCTAGGACCTGTACCACCTTTAAAAAAATGAATCGTATAAGTTCGATTTCATGTATTCCCTATGAGAAAATAAATAAATAAAAATATGAGTTAATCTTATTTTTATAAAAAGTCGATTTGAAATAAAGAACGAATCATGAATATTGTTTACAAAAATATAATTAAAAAGTTAAAAATGTATGAATGAAAAAATACAAAAATCATTTGAAATACAAAAATTATTAATCTAAAAAATATATAAATTGTGCAAATATAATAAAAATTAAAACTAAAAATCACTGTAAAAATATTTAAAAACAACCCGGTCAGGACTTCGCCCCCTAGACCTCCGATGAGTTCGTTGTCCTCATGATTGTGAGAATAATACTGATAAATAACAATTAATACCTGAAAAATTCTCTTGTCCTCCAACATTTCCCTCGTTCTTAACGCAGAAGCTCTGATACAAAGCTGTATCGACAACGCTACAGCTCGAGTATGGGCGTAACGCTCTGTCAGGAGCTAACCGAAATCACGCACTTCAGCTGTTTCAGAGGACCAATATTCTCTCATTTTTTGGCAGGCTAAATAATAAAAACTTACTTCCCTTTCTTGAAGGCATACTATTTTAACTTCAAAAAAAAAAATTTTAAAAGAATTTTATAATTCGCTAATTGTGCCAATTTAAGCTACTACCAATAACAATAATAAACTAATAAAATATTAAATATTTTACAGATATTCTTTAAAGAAAAAAATTACTCGTTTTATATCATTATATCTTTGTTACCATGGTGACAGAAATTAATTAAGAGGATTAATCTTTTCTCTTCAATGAATATGTTTAATATCTTAATTCCCGTTAGGAATATGGTGATAATTCCAGCTGGAGACGGTGACCAAGCCTCTAAGGTATAAATCTGCTACGTCTTATTAAAATCTGTTTAGCAGTTTTTGCGTGATGCGCGCACAGGGACGAACCTAGTTATTTTCAATGGCGGCTCGTAGCTAAATTTTTTCTGGGCCTTTTCCAGCCCATGGTTAAGGTTTTCTGTAAAATAAAAGAACCGAAAAAATGAAACAAATAGAATAGCTGGAAGCAGGATAATAATCAATTCTACACTTTATCACATTCAAGAATATGGGGCACGGTTTTTAAACACACTGTGCTTAAAAACCACATTCGGTTTAAACGAATACATAATACAATATCAATACAGATAATATTTTTTTTAGTATTATTTGATAATAATTTAATAAAATGTCCGCTTAAAAACACTATGATCCAACGGTGCTTAATTTAAATTTCTATGTACACAGAAACAAATACATAATTAGTTTTTTTTTACTAATTTCCTTCTCTTTCGACCTCCCAGCGTGTTTTTGGACAGATTTGGCAATCAAAGAACACTTTCTTTCGGCCATCTTCTGATCACCACTGAAAAAACAACTAAACCGCTTTCATATTCCTTCCACCGAATAAACTAGAAAAGGGAACGAACAAGGAACGTTCCATACACACGCGGAGTAAAAAAAATACTACCTTCCACCAGCACGCCAGGGTCGACACTGCGGGAGCGACAGTGCTCTCTCTCCCTTAGCCTCTCGTGCATTTTCAAGTATAAAGAAATAGTTAAAGAAAAAAGGACTCATATTAAATATTTTTCAATACTGTAAGGAGTCCTTTTCAATATTGTAATAAAAACGTTTGTAGACTACTTTAACTAAAACGAAAGGAAATTAACTGATGTTAGACATCTCTGATATAATATTTTATCTTTTTTTCCCAAATATATTTGGAAAATATTTTATTAAAAATGATGGGACTATTTTTCATAATAAAAAGTAAAAGTTTCAAAAATATATAATCCTTGAATTATTATAAAATTTGTAACAAAATATTACAATAATATAGAAAATAAACCTGTGAATTGACAATACTTTCTGTACTACGAAATACCTAATGCTTTAAATACAGTCGACCCAATTGTTTTTGACATTTAATACAAAAATAATAATTTCAAAGATTTTAAATTTGCAAAACTCATGTAAATTTATTAATACAAAAATGTTTAAATTGTTAAAATATATTTTAATATTTCAAGATTTTTATAGCAAAATAAATTATTCATTAATTTGCGTTAAAATTTGGTTGTTCAACACAATTATTTGCAGTATGTATTAAATCCAGTATATAATATATATCCAAAACATACAATCAAAAAACTAAATAAATTTATTTCTGACGTGACCTATGTAATGTATAATAATGATATAGTCAGTTAAAGTATAAGTATTTTAACAAGACCGGTATAACGGACCTGAGTAACGGATTCCTGCCAATTAAAGAAGAAAGTAGCAGAAAATAACAAATGAAAGGAATCCAGAAGGGGACTAAAAGGAATCCTTCTTCTAAGGCTAACAGGTCCGTTTAACCATCGTTCTTTGTAATACTACCTGCTGACACACCTTTGCAGTATGAAAAGATGTTGTTCAATGAGAAAAATTACCAGACCAGAGTAGGAATTTATGGGAAAATAGAAAGTCTCTGACGATCATTTTCACGCTTCTACTTGGGTCTGGTTCTGCAGGTCAAGAGGACAGGAGTATAAATACTCCAAGAAAGACGAGTTAAGATCAGTTTTTAAGAAGCGAGTATTAGCATGTGAAGCGAGTATATGCATTATCGCGTGCTAATTAGCATTAGCACGCGATTGTAAGACAGCGTTATCTGTCAACTTGTAGTACTGAAGGGTGTATAGTGTGTTCGACATGACGCCACAGGCATTCCAGTTTGGACATTACATGAATACAGGAATCTGTTCCGTGAGTTACCGATAGGAAATTAGCGAAAGAGATAAAGTACTGAACTCATTCATAAACTATAAGGTAGTTTTATTAATGAACAGAAAAGGCATTTGCAGTAAAAGAACTTTAGTCTAATTTTACCTTCCTAGTAATATAATACGAGTTGTTAAAGGTGTAAATATTAGTGATCATGATAATGTCTTTTAGTGTAAATATTAGTGGTAATTGATAATGTCTTTTGACTAAATCCTGGTTTTTAATATTTAACTACCTGTAAATAAATTCTGACCTTACTTTAAATTCTGTTTTATATGTAATTATTGTTTATTATTATTATTATTGACACTTATTATTATTTTTGTGGTTGTGATTATTATAATTATTTGATTATTATTGGTCATTTATTATTATTACTGTTGTCATTATTATTGATTTGTTTTATTTTATTTATGTTTTTAAACTAATAAATTATAATTACATAAACAATTTCAATTGTCAATCTCTCAATATCCTGATCGAGCCACGAACAAGTAACAGTATTTATTTACACACCGAACATACAAACCCTGTACTGCACATTATGAATTTTATATTCAAATGGTGCAGTACCGGTCACCCAGAACAGATAAGAATTTAATCCTTCTAATGTCAGAACTTAAATTTTAGAATTACTCAGCATGACAAAAAAATAAATGAAGATGAAAAATACACCTGCCGAACAAAGAAAAATTGAGGGAAGAATAAGATGCCTCACCATAAATGCTTGTATAGGATATATGTTGCTGTAGACACAGTTGCTGTTAGTTGGCTAGATAAGTTGAGAATGCTGGTCATGACTTCTTCAATAATATGGATCAAATGGGTGATTCAAAATTGAAAATTATTGTTGTTTTGATAAATCATAATGTATGCATCCATATAAACCATTGATTCCCAAAGTGGTCCAGGTGGACCCCCAGGGGTCCACGCGAGACTTGACAGGGGTCTACGTTGGCGTGACAAAAAAATGGGGTTCACAATTCGTGAGCGAAATTGGAGGAAATATGGTAGAAATGTAGCTGCAGGGGATCCACCAGAACCAGCAAAATTTTGAAAGTGGTCTATGAGAAAAATAAGTTTGGGAACCTCTGATTTAAACAATAAAGAATTTTTTTTAATTCTTAGGAATCTAGGATAAAAGATTAATTTACTCACATTAAAAACTGTGATTAAAGGTACAGATCTACAGATTACCAACATCAATAACTTATTTAAAACCCGTCTTAATTTTTTGTTATTTTATATAAAAATATTAAAAACTGCTTGAACTTTCTTTTTTCTGAGATTTTTAAGGTAAGTTATTTATTCTATAGGAATGTACAAGATCACTGTGAAATTCTGCTTATCTTGTGTTAATTTCGATATTCCTGAGATAACCTATGTTAGTGCATGATATACCCTGGATATTTTGTATATTCTGAGATATGCATTACTCATGTGGGAGAAGTTTGGAATGTCCCAGAAACATCATGGGCTGTATGGGGAATTTTTTCAGTTGATGTTATTCACCAATCGTATCTTTTTTGTTCAGTAATTCACACATTCAAGCATCTCTAATAATTCATTGAAATAGTACATTGACTTCAATACTGATAAGAATGGAATCAGGACTGAAATAATGGTTTTCAATTAACAAATTTTTTCCATCAAAAATTTCTTTTCAATCTAAATACACTCTTAGTCTGGTCTATAAAACTCTAAATCTGATCTTAATTCTAAATCTTATCTCTAATTTCTTTATTCTAAGAATTAAGAAATTAAAATCACTGCAATAAAAAATCTAACATAATCTTTGTGTCTTAAGTCAAGTCCCTGTCAGTTCTAAATATATCTTTTGGATTAAAGGTTTTTCTGAAGTAATCATCATTAAATTGGGTGTCAGCAAATGAAGTGTCAAGGCTAAGATAGTATTCAAAGCTCAATCCAGCCCAGTTGCTGGTACAATAGCACTCAGGCATGGACATTATGAATGCATCACTTTTCATCCATAAACCTCATAGATTTTATGTGAGGATAAAAACCCTTACATTAGTATGCTTGGTCATTATCCATTTTATTTTCACTCTTATACACTCCTCCTCTATTAGAATTACACCTTCAGAGCTTACTTTATTTGAAATTGGTGGAGTATTCAAGTTGTCAGATTGACATAAAAGGCGAGAGCAATGCTTCTCTAATCCAGTTCTCTCCTTGTAGCCATCCAAGACTCTTGAACCATGTGTAAGAACTGGGTTACAAGAGTTATGAGTTACATAGTAAAAAATGAATATGTCAATTATATTTCATTGATACCTCCTTATCCTACACCAAATTTCTAAATTTTAATAAAATCCTCCAGCAATTTGAACTCTGCTATTAATTTCTAATTGATCTTTCTACCCTGAGTTTTTATATCTTCAACAGCTAAAACTTTTAACTATTTATAGTGCTTCTATTTGTATAGGTAGACTGTTACTTTCTTTTGATTACTCCATGTGACTAGAAAAATTTTGCTTTGCCCTATGTAAAAGATTTCTTCTACTTCAGCAGTAACATAATTTTGGAGTGCAATAAGATAATGACTCTTTTACTTAAATTGTATAACTGTATAATCATACTGTTATTGACCACTGATCGTTAGAAAACAAGTGCTCAAATATCTTTATAATTTAATATGAAGAATCTTATCAATTTCACTTTGGATAATTTTCCTCATGGGCAATTTCATATTTTTCAATATTAAATGAGTTTAACAGGTTACAGCTGAAGAAAAAAAGCTGTGGGAATGCAAAACCATTAAAATTTATTCAAAATTCATTTGAAATCAATTAGATGTGTCATTATTCTTGTCCCTCTAACAACAGAAATAATCTATGGTAACGAATTGTTGTGGTAGATAGTATAAAATGTTTTTATAAAATTGTTTGTAATACAGACAATATTTATTAGCACTGAACTGTATATAATATTACTCTTAACATAATACACTTAATACAATAACAAATGTGCACACTAGAGTCCTTTTAAAGTGGTTTTACTGTATTACAGTGTTCTCTGATTCAGTTAGATGATCAGCATTTTTAAATGGTGGTCATTTAACTTTCATTATTATTTTCTTTTAAAAAAATGTCTATAACCCAATAATAGTGTATGATAAAGTTGAATGAAATACAGTTGCATTTAGATGTCAAATACTGTAGCCTTGAGATGCAATAAACCTTTCTTCATTCAGTGACAAATCCAATTTATAGTTCTTAGAATTTAAGATTAATCACATGCAACCCAAATGGTTGTTTGCTACAACTTAAAAGTTTTATGAATTCTGAGACTAGAAACAAGTCAGACAAGTAAATGGCACATCCATTCCAAAGAATAACAAGCATCTGATCTCTGTCTTGCTAGAGTGGGAAAGGGCCAGAGTGAACTGTTCTCTTGCTTTCTTTACTGAACCAAATATGTAATTGCAAATCTGTTATTTAAGCCCACAGAAATGCAGATGAAATTCAGATCACCTTCTTCATGGACTGGCTGTTTAATAAATACCATTATTCTCAAAGAAAGCATCTTGACTAGTATCATTTGTACTTCATATTCTTTACATGTGTCACTCTAATGAAAGAATGATAGATAATGATTGAGATGGATAATGTAAAATTAAAAATTAATATACCCTTTCAGTGGGAAAGTGATACAAATGATCTATATAAAAAAATATTAAAAGGCCAAATATATCCAGTCCCAGTTCTGATATATCCTAGCCCCATGCATGAATGTTCTACTGTCATATCTTTTTATTCTAGCTGTACAATAAAAAAATAAATCCTCAAAAAATTAATAATTAAAAAATATGTTGTAATGAGAAATGAGGGCATTATAATTATAAACTATATAAAATGATACATTTCAAACTGAAGCACATTTAAAATGTCATTGTTGATAACTAACTACAAAAGTAGTTGAAAATACTTTGTTCAAAAAAGGCTGCTAACTGAATTCATTCCAATTTGTCATTAAATATGAATCATTATTAATATTCTTTATTCCCACGTATCATGGACAGCAAGAACATTGTTGAAATATTTATGATTTTATTACAACCGCACACACTCACACACACACATAAAAATTAATTTGTTTTATTTTTTAATTATTTATTTAATTTTTAATTCTGCTAATTTTTTAAAAATATTAAAAAAAAATATTTGTAATGAAATTATAACTAGTAGTGTTAGAAGAGCATATGTTTTTATTTGCTTAAAAAACTGAAAATATCAGTTATGTTACAGAGATTATTATGCATCTCCAGACCCTTTTTATAAAGCAATAACTTTTAATCGGCCTTGAGCAAGATCAGTGTACAAATTAACATTAGGATATCAGAATTAAAACGGTATGTATGGCTTTGAATTTATGTGTTTGAATTTGCATATTCCATAAACTTGTGGTTTTCTTCGTCATGTAACAAATTTATTAAGCTTTTTTTCTCTTTACATTCATTCCGCTTAATTTATTCAAAATTCTGTTTCAACATAAATTATCACATTTGTGTGTCAACTAACCAGGAATCCATCATTTACATAATTATAATGCTTTTATAATATGCAGAAAACGATGTATCATTGATCAGTTTAAAATGCGTCGTTTTGTAACTCTTACAGTATTTCTAGATAACCGGATTCCAACTTTTAAATGACTGCGTATATTTATAAGACTGCATACATAGTTATGTAATTAGTGAGTAGCTTTAGTGAATTCGTTACTTCAATATCAGTCTTAGCTGGAGTTTCAAATATTTCTTGTACGTAAATTATTTCGTTCACTTTAAACCACACCAGCCATTAATTACGAGTGTCAACTTGTCTTTAAGTACACGTTGGTTGATAGATTGATTCATATATACCGGTACATAATTTTACAAATATTTCGTATATCAATAAATCAGTGGTAAAAACTTTAACTCAGACATTTCAGTTATTAACTTTAAGCAGTACATTTAAATTATGTAATTTAATATAATTTAGTTACATATGTTAAGTTAATAAAGTATTTTTGGTAATAACCTACTCACTCCAATTACGTTTAATTTAGAAATTTATATTTTAATGGGTATACCATATTTTTCTGCGTTTTGGTGGCTGTACTGTTTGTTGTGGTAGCGTTTTGCTTTGGTGTGTTGTTGCTGCCGCTGATTTTGTAAGTTTTATTGTTTATTTACTTTATTTTAGAAGTAATTGTTTAAAGAAACACGTTCTATAAGTATTGGTCAATGTTATTTTTATTGGTTCATCGCATGTTTTTTGTTAATTTGTTAAATTCTTAAAAATAATTATTTGGCGGTTCAATGTTTTGGGTTCATCGGTAGCCATGTTGTTTTATTCGATCTGGTGATGATATTTCAATAACGCGTCTGAAATGATAGAACTTTAATTAACTGCTGCAGAAAGTTTGGTGTTACCAGTTTTTAAGCGTTTTTGTTAATTATTCATTTCTTTTGAATGTCAATGCGTAGAAATTCTGTGATGTTAAATAGTGTGTTACCCGCCTGTATTCAAATTGAAGGGTTTTTATTTGTAATAGGCGTACTTGCCTATGCTCTGTAGTTATGTTCCAATGAACTCCAAGTTAAATATAAAATGTAGTGTTTATGTTTTAAGAATTTCTTTGAAGTTCATTCAAAATATGTATTTAAAATCGATTATTTCTATTTATGAATTGTGATAATTTTTTAGAAGTTAAATTTTAGCAACTGATGAGTTTGATATCGTTGGTGGGTATGAGTGGGACGGGAAGTTTGGCGTAAAGTATTTTTCTGTTTAATCTTACTGGTATTTGTTTATTTCGTGTGTAGTAATGAACACTTTCATCTATAGTGAAAATATGTTGATTGTAACCCATGACAGCAATACTGTTTGATATTGTCAAATTAAAAAAAAACCGAAATTATTGGTATAGTGTTGAAGGATTTCATGTTGTTATATTTAGGAAAAAGTATAGAAATGAAAAACTAATAGTTTATTTATGATTGCTGTAGTCGGGAGATCAAGTTGCAGTTAGGATTTCAATTTCAGAACATAAATGTTTTAGTGAATAGCACTGTGTGTTTTATTTTAATTCATAGAAGTGTACATCTGCATATGTAGCTGCATATCTAAGCCATCTGTGACTAATAAAAAAGTAAAAACATTAAGGAAGTACAATGGGGGATAATTCTCTACTATTTGTGTATCAGCCTTAATCCTCTTACTATCAAAGTATGTTGTTTATTATAAGCTTAACATATAAAATATGCAAATGAAGTGTCAGGAAGAATATAATATGTAAGAAATCTAAATTAGAATTCTTCATCAGAATCTGTGTTATCATTGATATAGTGGTTGTTTTTCTATTTGTGGGTTACTGTCATATGCTTTTCTAGTTACCTTAAATAAGTAGTCAATTTTTTCTTTGCAGTTTTATTTTATTTTAGTATAAAATCCACCAGGTGTCCAATGAGGTGGTGCTTGGTGTTGCCATATCTTGATATGCTGCCTCTCATTTCTATCCAGTCTTTTTATGTGCTGAATGTGTGCACCTGAATCGGGATCAAAAAAATGTAGCTATGGTTCTGATATTGACAATAAGATCCTGGTATCCTTCAAACTGAAAGCAATTATGTGTTTTTCAGCAATCTAAAATAATAACAGATCCAGGGCATGTATATGAGCGATTGGTAGTAGTGTTTTGTGACCATAGGTGTAACTAGCACAAGAAAACATTTTTTTGTGCTGTTCATAACCGCAAAAGACCCGACTACTACCTTCATCAACTCGCTTACAATTATATTTTCTAATTCCAATTTTTGCTTTTTTGATTTCAATGATAGGCCCTGACTTTCAACTATCTAAGATTCTTATGTATTGCTACAGTAGATATCTGCAAATAACTACTCCCATCTACAACTGTTGTATTGGTTATATCAAGTTCATTGAGGACCAATTTGTCTCTAGGAGGTCTAAGCAGTGCCCAGTAATCAGCAAATCTATAAGTAGTTAGTTCTTTTTACACAAATTATGGTGTTCAAAGTATATTTAAACGGTGAAATGCACTTAAAGACACTGCACTGTTTTTCCTTATGTTTATCTACTGTTTGTACACGATTAAAACACAAAACCATGTTTTTGTTTATTTAATGTCATACGCATCACAGTTTGCACGCATTTTATTCACTGTAAAACTCCATGATCATACAAAAAGTTCAACAATATACTATTATCACCAGATAATTTTATAAAACTTATTATTGTATTTTTGCAAATATTACACATAAACATGATATGATGTAAATAGCAAGCCATTCTGCTAGGAAATGACTGATATCTAACAACGAGAAACCACTTCACAAAACTTTTACTTTGACTTTTAAAAGACCTAACAGTTGACTTAGAATATATTGTGGCTTTCAATTCTTTTAATTTGCTGCTTCTACGTTCTAAAGAGACATTATATTTCAGTAGTAAGAAGATTTAGGTTGATAGATAATAGTAGAGAATTACCCAATGGGTCTTGTGGATCTAATGGTTGTTGTACTTAAATGATTATTCCAGGCCTAAAATCTTTTAAGTTTTTCACTCAGATTCCATACTGAGTCAAGATTATGTGTGCTTATCACAGAAGGAGATACATTAATTTGTTGCTTTACATTATCTGTTTCACTTTTCTTAAGGCTGTGATGATATATGCATCTGAGATACAAAATACGTAAATTGGATGTATAATAGTGATGTTCATTACATGTACAGGCCTTGTGATGAACAGAGTTAAGTTATCACTTGTAGAACTAAATATTGCCTATATTTTGGTGGACATAGTGTGCCAGTAGGGGTTAACATTTGGTTTTATGAAAAAGGCAATTGAAAACTGAAATTTTGCTGCTGTTTTTATCTTTTAAGTCTGATATGGAATCCCTTGTAGTTCTTGAAACTACAAGGGAAACATACAATTAAACATACCATGTTTAATTGGTTTCTCTTGTCGATCCACAGTTACAGTACTTAACATACATATCTTTAGTAGTTATGAAAAAAATCTTGTTGTCTGCTAGAGTGTTGTGTTATATAGACAGATATTTATTAAAATAAAGAGAGTTTAAATTCAGAAATTTGTTATTTGAAATTAGTTGTGCAGTGTTGCTAGATTATTTTTTCTCCTATATTAATATGTGGGTTAGCCACAATTTAATTTTATAGTAGCATAAAATTTTACTGGTGACAGAAAGAATTGAATTTGCAAAATTTAAAGATTTTTTTATACTTGTGTAAGTGTGCTAAACGATGCAGTGTAAGTTGTTCTGTAACAGTTTTATTAGGAAAATAAGTTTTCCCAGTTGAAAATGCCCCATTCACCTTAAAGGTTTTAGTCTTACAGTTATACTAGAGTCTGACAGTGTTTGTATGTGCATTTTTATTGTTTCAAATAAGCTTTAGAACCACTAGATGAATTTATTTTAATGGATTTTGGAAGGGTTTGGGATAATTTTCTATTCTAGAAAACTAATGATTTTTTTTTTTTAATATAAACAATCTTTCTTAAACTGAAGAATTATAAGTTTGTTCATTTATGTGACATTAAACTGCTGTGGATCATTGTAGTTTTTGGCTAAATTAAATCAGTATCTGGTCTGAAAATTATGAAAACCATGAAGCACTTCTACTTCTGCATATGCCACATGGTTTTGTTTGTGTTGTGTAGCTTAGACAACTTAGTCCCCAGCTATTAACCCACTGGGTTGGTCTAGTGGTGAACGCATCTTCACGAATCAGCTGATATGGAAGTCAAGAGTTCCAGTGTTCAAGTCCTAGTAAAAAGGCAGTTACTTTTATACGGATTCGAATACTGGATCATGGGTACCGGTGTTCTTTGGTGCTTGGGTTTCAATTAACCACACATCTCAGGAATGGTCGAACTGAGACTGTACAAGACTACACTTCATTTACACTCATACATATTCTCATTCATCCTCTAAAGTAATACCTGAATGGTAATTCCCAGAGGCTAAACAGGAAAAAAAAAGAAAAGTCCCCAGCTATTGGTGTGGGTGACTTCAAAGCAGTAAGAAATTTTTCACACTTGTAGGCTGTAAATTTCAGTTTTACAGGATTTTGGTAAAACTATAAATGATGAGTAACTGAGAGTATTAGAAAAAAAATACTAGAATTGTTTCCTTTTACTGATCAACCAACTTCATCCTATTATAATAAAAGTAGACTTTTGGGTGACAGGGGATATTTAGAAAGCCCATCATGTTTTGCATATTTTTAGGAATCCTGTTGGCTTGATTCCCCAGTTATAACATGAGTGTCACTATTCATGTATGTAACTATTAGTTATATATTTAACAGTGTGTAGTGTAGACACATGCTTTTTATAATACAGTAAAGGTTCATAAATCCTCATATTGTCATTGGTCAAAATGTTGACACAACCAGGGCTTGTATTAATAAAATTCTTTCTAGTATGAAAACAATTTGCTTGGTGATTAGTGTAAAGTATGCTTTTTTTGTTAGTCAAGAATTTGAAATGACTGATTTAGATGAGATTCCAAAAGAATAAGGCTGACATTTTGCATATAATAGTGATTTAAATTAACTTTTAGTGATGAGATTAATTAATTAGCATTAAAGAGACCAGCTTAAATTTACCAAATCACTTCTTTCATATGAGTAAATAGTCAATCACCATTGTTGTAAGTAGTAATTTTGTAAAAGAAATTTTTGAGTAAATACATGTTACAATATTTTTCATGTTAAAATATTGACATTTTGTTTAGATGACCCTTACTCTATGTATTGTTGTATCCTTTTGTATTAACTTTATTTTTCGTTATTAATTATTATTTGAAAATGCAGTATTAAAACGAATGTTATTAAATTTATCACATAGTGAAGCATTTATTTGTATTTTTCTTAAAATCGAATAAACAATCGAGAAAAAACACTTCTCTTTACTTTTAATGTAAAAGTGAAGTAAAAATAACTTGTAATACAAAAATTAGAAAATTGTGATAAAATGATTTATTTCTCTCTTAGAAAGTGCGTTACTGCTTTATTAAAATTTTGATCAAGTAAAATGAAAAAACAAATTTTTTTACCTCAGTGTATTTCTTCAGTACCTGATAAGCTGCTGTCTGTTTAACTATTCTCATCAATTCCCAAATTTATCACAATATCCTCAATAATATTTTCACACAAACTGTCCCGTTTCCCATGGTTTTTCTTCCTTAATTACTCATTGAATACAGTTTTTCAAAGCATTTGTATCTACTCCATTAACACATACAAACACAATTTGTGTTGTGTTATGTGGAACTTTGAAGTTTCTGATTTTTGGGTAGAAGCATTAGGTTTTTTCAGTTTTCAGGCAATGGTATGTTGCATTACTGAGGAACAATTTCTACAGTTTTTTAAACCACTGCAAAAATTGTCACCACTCATTTCATCATGATACTCTTGGGAAGATCAGGATTCAAATATCCATAAACCACCATTCAAAAACTCAATTTCACTTCCCGCATGCATTACTATTAATTTTTTTACTTTTCCAGCCAGGGTTTTTTAGCCCGGTTGAAAAATATTCCATAAAAGTATTTTTTGCCGTCTTTATTTCTTTATCCAGCCATACCTTTTCCCATGCATGTTCCACATTGATCCAAATTTCATCTAGATAATAAATTGTTGTCTTACCCTCTTCATTAAATTGCCTAATTTCTCTTTAATATTCCTTATGCGGTGAAATAATATTGTTCAATCATTAAAGAATTATTTTTTCTGGACATGAAACAAAATCATTGGTTTTAAAATTTACTTCTAGAAAAATGCGGCAGTTTAGAATTTGTATTCACGGAATTTAATATTTTGTTTACGTTAGGAAGCTTGTTATTGAAATAAAACAAATTAACTTTTTTTCTGATAGCGGTTTTAGTAAAATCGTCCAACTTTTCAATCGTTTTCACATGCATTCAAGTCTTTTTAGGTCTAACATGTTTACTATCAATTTTGTGTTTATTATATTAAAAATTTTCTTTTGCTAATGCCTGTTGCACTACTTGCTTTTTGGGCAGTGTGTCTGATTGCAGTATCTGGGTAATCTTGTTTTAAGGTTATATATGTGTTGCTGAATACATTTTTCAGAGCTACTTAAGGGTTTTTCAGGTTTATGTTTCACGACAGAATCACTCATTGTTAAAACCGGATTGGTACAAAACACATAAAAACAGAGGGTAAAGTAAAATTAATGAAAATTAACACAGAATAAAACTGCAATAAAAATAAAAACTATAAAACTGTATTGTATGAAGTAACATAACACAGACTGAAATACTTGTTTCATTAAACTGAGTAATGGTGTGAAGCATTACAAGCAATGTTGTTATTGTTAAACATCAATAAGAAAGACTCAACAAAATTTTTAATTGCTTATTATAAGTTTGCCCAGACAAGTGATAGCTTACAGTACATTTTTATACGCATAAAACAATAGTTATACTTGCACATGGGAGTGACAGAGTGATTCATACTGTACTACTGAAATATAACTCGTATTTGCTGAATTCATATTTATATCTGTTGCACTGTTTTGTGATGCAATAATTAGCTATCAACATCCGATTTATTGAATTAAAAGAATTTTAAGAATTTTTGGTGCACATATTTTATTCTTAGTGTTACTTTGTGGTTATTTCCCAAATTTTATTAAGGTTACTTATTACAGAGAAAACTATATTTTTCTATCTTATTCAAAATACTTGAGTTTTTTTTTTGTTTAATATGAACAATGATAATTTGTTTCCCTATGTGTGATAGAAATATTTTACTATTATGTCTTTCAGGTTTGATTAAGGTATTCTTCATTATATGAATTGCAGAGTTCGTTATTATTATTATTATTAATAATAAGATAATTGTGCTGTCACTTGATATGAGATTAATAAGAGTCTTCAAAGCTGGTCTGTATCATTAATAGTTGAACTATTGTATGCGAATAGTAGTATTCACACATAAAAGAATTCACATAATCTATGTGTATTATACTTCTGTTTATAATGTGATCTCTGAGGAATAGATTATATTACTAATATCAGCATTGAAATAGTCAGTTAAGCCAGAAATCCTGGAAAATGGGAGAAAGAAAAGCATAAATAAAATTTTCATTAGATAAAATGAGAACACTTAGGTAGCTACAGTGATAGAATGAGCTTAAGAGTTTTTTTTGTTAATAAAGTAGTTTTACTGGTACAAATTATTCAGAAACTTGTGAATATTGGCCTAGATAAATCCATATTTTTTGATCTGAAACCACAAAAATCAAGTTTTGAGATAACTCTTTTAATCCTTGCAATACCATCTACTATTGTTTAGTTTACAATGAATATTTCAGTTCTGTAACGTTAACAATTGATCTGTGTAACATCAATAAAAAGATGAATATGTGCCATCGTAATCTACAGTAGTACCACTCATAATCATATCATCCACCCATTTTATTACCTTTTGAATTGAAATATTATGTTATCTATATTATGTTAGTTTATTTATATAAAAAAAAAGAAAGTGGCCCGATTGAAGCCACCCTAATTGTTATATTAACTCATAATCATAAACTTCAAGACAGCCTGTTGTGCTTTAAAACCTGGTTCATCTACCTATTCTATCTTTCAGATTGTCTTTAACTCATCCGTTCTTACAAATGCAGACACTCGGAACGAATGAGTCGGCAGAATGAATGAATGACCTTTTCAATTTCCTTAATAATCCACGTTGTCAGAATATAATTTTCTTTACGTATATCATCCAGATATACATTCTAGGCCTCAGTATCTATATTTTTCTTTCCTTTGCTTCTGTGTGTGTTTCCTCAGTGTTGCATTCTAATACACGGTCTACTTGTTTAGTGTTTGGTCTTTGGTTTGTCTTATTACGATTCCATCATAAAATTTATTCGGCGCAAACCGTAAGCAATACTATACTGACTATGATTTTAATACTTATTGAAAAGAAAAAATGCGATTAAAAATTAGCTGAAAATATTGCTAATATATTTGTAATTTTTTATTTTCTTTGGTTGCCTCTACATTCGAGTTTAGCCGGGGCGTGCAGATTTTGCTAAACCCTTTATTTCGGTTTGATGTATACTGTATAATGTATAATGAATATATAATGTTGATGTATAATGAAAATGTCTGCTAACGTAGTGGTTCAGCGTAGCTGGAATATTCATTGTCATATTTTAAATACTTTAAACTTTTTATTTCTTAGTAGTAAGCAGTTGTTAGTTTACATTTAAGTTTTCAAAAGAGTTCTCATACTGTTGCAGTACTGAGTAATTGTATCAAATCTAGCTTCTTTTTATTCTGTTTACTGTGATCGCCTATTTATTAATGGCTCGTCAAAATTAAAAAAAAAATTAATCTTAACAGATCTTGAATATACTTTTTATATGCTTGAAATGTAGTTGGGTATGATTCAAAATGATCAAGTGTTTTTTTTATGAAAAACTTTTTTTTAATCTTAAAAAACATATGTAACAGACACATTACGTAGACTTTTTTCATTGAATAATATTTTATCATTCGTCACTTTTTTTTGTCTCCGGGACCACTGTTAGGTATTGCTTCAGAGGATGGGGTGAATGATTTGTAGCGCGTGTGAAAATGCTATGCCTGACCGGGATTCGAACTCGGGACCTCAGGATGAAAAGCTGAGGGGCTACCACTCGCGCCACGGAGGCCGGCATCATTCGTCACTTAAAAAAATGTTATCTATGGAACTTTATTATAAAGCGATAATTCATAATTTTAAATTGAAATGAAATCTGTGTAGAGTTATTACTGTAGATTTATTAACTGGCATAAAGTATTATAAAATCATTAAACATTGCTAGACGGTTTGAATAAAATTTTTGCATTCCGATAACATTAGTTTAATATGCCGTTTTACAGAAAAACATTTCTTGTCTTTAGTTTGCCAGTCCTTATGATGTTTATTTATTCCTGTGAGTATATTTGTTTTACTTTTATTGATGATTTACTTCAAAACTTGCGTTAACAATTTTTTTTGCTCTGTTTATAAAAAGGGTAAAGTGATCGTACTCGAAGACTAATTTCACGGAGGGTAATTTCAGGCATTATTTGATTTGGCATGAAGTAGCTGCATTGTTTTTGAGATAATTGTTACAAAAAATAATATCGTTTTTGTTTAAGATTATTGTTAGATTAGTAGTCATTGTTTAGCTTACGTCTGTTTTTAACAGCTGTGTGCTATATTTGGGTTCCAATATACAGTGTCTTGCAGCATTGCATATGTAATGTTCTTGTGACTTCCGTTTACTGAGTAAAAAGAAGTTATAGAGTTAAAATTTCTTGTTCTTTTTTGTTTTTTAACTATCATAAATTTTCTTGTCTTTAATTCTTAAAATTTACTTAATTTTCGCTGGAACTTAATGTTATATTTTTGTGGTACCTTTTATATTTTGTATTAATTTAAAAATAAATTTTCTAAAGATATATTATTTAATTTTATTTTTATGTTTGAAATTTATACGATAGTAGTTAATAAATTTAAGGATTTATATGAAGAAACTCAGGGTTTTATTGCAATAAATGTCTAGTGCTCTTTTTATTCTGAGACTAGCAAAATATGATTTTATTTAAATAAGATTTATTATTTCACTTCCAAACGTGCACCTTACCGATTGCACTCGTATTGTTAATTCAGTTAATTTGATCTTTCTCATTTTATTTACGATTAAAATTATATAATTAATTCAGAATGTACGATTCAAGTGATTTACCTTTTTTCTGTTATAGCTTTTTTCTTTTTTGAGGGTTTTTAATTTTTAGTGCTTGAAAACATAATTGATCTAATGAATGTGCGGTTGTTATTAATCTCGGTATTTAAAATTATCTTTAACGTATTATTATTAATTCTGTTTTAATTTCAGTTCTCCCATAATTAATGAAGTTGAGCGCAGTCAGTTCCTTCTGGGCTGTTTTCATTCGAGTACCGAAATTTTTTTTTTTTTTGACAAATTTTGTATTTGTCAAAATTCACCCAGAAATTAGTAATAGATTACACGATTTAATTTATGTTTCTTAAAATCTTTTGCTAAAATGTAACTCATTTTTTTTGTGTTTTCCTAAAGGAAATTTTGCTCAAAATGTTTCTTATAAATGCTATTGCCGCTTTTAAGGTCGTATTTGTTTTTTAGGATAGCGTATGTTTCTCTAAATAATGTATATTTCCTGAGTAAATTAATAGAAAAGATCATTTTTTCTAAGAGGCTTATACGCTCGTAAATATTCGACATCCGCTTTATAAATAAGTCGACGACAGTGAAGATTTCAGTTTAGGTTATTACCACTCATAGTGGTAATTTTATTAAAATTGGTGTGGTCATTCCTGTGACCACACAGTGGTCAATCCTAAGACAGACAACACAAATCAAAATTATTCACCGTTTGACTTCGGTTTTATGTAAAACCTGAAGATTTAATTAGAAATGGATATTTTTTTGTAATCGGTGAAGTGACTGAACTTTATAATATTACAGATAGAACTTTAATATATGTTTATGGCATTATTCGGAATATAGATCTTGATTCGGAAGTAGCTACTCATGATTATTTTGATTTTAATGGGTCTCTTTATTACTTCTTTTACTTCCTTGCACTTTAATTCTTCCGTCTTCTGGTATTATTGGGTATAACCTCAATTTTTCTTTTTCATTTCTTCTATACGAATTAAATTGTTGCAATGAATTTCCCTGACTGGTTATTTTAAAACCGTTGTTAGAGATCGTAGGTTCTAAGGTAGTTTATTCTTTTATATAACTGTTTTAGAGTTTTTTGTTTTGGGGAACTGAGAAGTACTCTATGTATAAAATATTTGATTGAAGTGTTTTTGTAAATGTATTCGAGATAATTTTTATACATGAACGTATGAAGCGATTGAATTTTAATTGTTCCAATAAATTCTATTACCGGTTTGGATCCTAATAGTTTGTCTTTTTTATTTAAGTGTAGGGGTTTCTGCGATTATAAACTTGATTGGAGTTACGTCTAGAAGGTCAAATATTTGTGAACTTCGCATTTGTATTATATAATTATTTGCGCGTTTTCTGTTCTGTGATCACTGACCATGATTTTAGACATTTGTGATCTAATAATTTGAATTACTTACGTAAATGGAATATGAATGGTGATAATTATTTTGCGTTTTTTCTGTACGTTTAAATGTATTCGTTATTGCGTTCAACTTTGTTGAAGACGTAGTAAACCTTATTAATTTACATAATAATCTCATTACGTAGATATTTTAAGACGGCAGGTTTTGTCATTTTAGTTCTATGACTTATCTTAACATAAGATAACTAATAGTAAGGTGGTAATAAGAAGGCGTTATCGTGAATTTTATTACCGATTCGTTCACAAGGACATTTAATATCTGCGTGATGAAATAAAATCCTTTTACTATAGTAATTTTTTTATTAGACGTAATAACTAAAGGTATGAATTTAACCCGAGGCTGATTTATCGACGGTTATGTCTAAGGTGATACGATGATATACGTGATGATGGGACCTTTCTTGTTAAATAATATGTAAATTAAGTGCATTGATCTGTACTTCGTAGAAGTTCGGTTTTTTCTTTCTTCTTTTTTTACATTACATACTTTACTTAAAATATTTAAATAATTTTAACGTACGGGATATCAAGTAAATTGATTGTTTTCCTACTACTGTAAAGTGTATATTCGTAAAATTGAAGTAAAAATTCAATTTTCATATGCATTTAATCCTACTAATTTTTAAATAATTTAAACTTGTAATGATGGAAAAATGTTTGACGAATGTTACTTTATTTCACATCGCTTGATTTTCTGCCGTTTATTTGTTAATGTTTATCAAGGACAGAAAATTATTTCTTGCGTCCTTTACACAAGAAATAGAATGTGTTAGCTACATTGTTATATATATTCCCAGATATTTATAAACGTTTACAAATTTGCATGACGGTTAATGGTTTTATTTAACTGTAATAAAATCGTACTAATTTTTTGTTGTTGTATTAATTGAGGCTTCGTGTGAAAATAGTAGTTTATTTTAGCGGTGATAGAGTAGTAATTCGATCGATTTAAAAGAATAAATATCAGTGAAACTGTTACATTGCATTGTTCAGTAGTGGATATAGGTTTTTGTTTTGTTTTGCCGCGTGTCATTTTTTGTACGTATTGTGATATTTTTTGTTGTACAGCGCGCGTAGTGCAACGGACGTGAGTCGGGTCGAGATTGACCTTGGGATGTAGACTAGCGTTGTTGCCAACCTGACCGACCATCTTCTACCGTGTTGTATACGCTAAGGCGGCGTGATGTCTGGTTAACTTTCGCTATTTTCAACAACCCCCGTACACATTTCGTTAATAATAATAATCATCATAAACTGCACTTATTTATTATATTTTTTATTTTGGTCGTTTACACAGTGTTTATTGAATATGAGAGTTGATTTAAATATTTCGAAAATACTTTTTGTAAAATCTGTGTATTTAGAACAACATATTTCTTGCTCGCTTTAATTCCACATTATATTGTTCTGCGATTTGTTTTAATTATACGAATATATGCGCTAATCTACCCTACGAATTGAAAGCGTAAGCAAATATTAATTATACGAAGAAAAAGGAACATATATAAAATGTTCCTAGTGTGCCAGAATATGCATCAAGATTTGCAACTAGCTCCCGAAAAATGTACGCAAGCTGTATAGTAACTAATTGCGTTAACTATATCCATCTTATGCCGACCACAATGGAAATCGTTAAAGAAAAAGAAAATTTGTTTTCTATCTAGGCAAACCAGTTAAAACCGGGTCTTACTTGTATTACGATAACGTGTAGCGGTACGTAGGGGCCTTTTCACTTGTATCTGCATCACGTATCTGTATCTTCTCTTTTATAAAATAAAACCGACATATCTCACCTTAACAGTATTATGACGTTTTATTTGCGAGTGTATTTATGTTGTGGGAATTCAGCGGCTTTAGCTTCGGTATTACACTATTACCCATGTGAAGATAGAGGTGAAATAACTTCCGGACATGATCAGTAAATGAACATGGTTCATTACGCATGTGTACCTGTAATAGATTGGAATCTGTATTGACATCCGACCGTAAAAATTTGGCTTTGGCCCAATCAACTGGAAATGGCTGAAGACAAAAATTTAATAAATTTTATAAAAGTTTCCTTCCGCCCTTCCAGTCAGTCAAAATTAATGCCATCTGCGTTGACATTATAATCGGAAATCATTCAGTCATGTTAACTAGGAATAATAATTTTTATATAAAAAAAAAAAAATATTAAGACACCAAACGATATTGCGATCTCGATCAATTTTATTTCGTTCGAAGGCATACTCTTAGAAAACGTTTAGAAAATTTGAATATCTTTCCGTATGTTTTCAAATGTTGTTCATGTAAGGGATTTCATAAATGCTGAGATATTATTGCAATTAGGTTTTTCTATTTCACTTTATATAGGAGTATTTTAATTCTTTGTTGTGGCATTTGCTATTTCATTATTGTTTTAACGTTATGTTTAGCCTGATTCTGTTAGCCGGAGTTTCTACTTGTGATAGAATATTAATCGAAAAGCTGTTCATTAACCCGGCTCGGTCTCTTTAATTTCTAAATAGAACGTGTGTATTTTATTATTAGATTACTTCGGGAAAGCTTTTCTTGTGGTACTCAGCTCTTGACGTTTTTCCCCCACTTCTTTTTTCCTTTATATTGTGCTTAAATAACTTTATATGATGCCTCAAATACAAAGAAAAAGCCACGCTGAACGTATATTGAAATTAATTGGGAAATAAGGAAACGCTCTGAAACCGCTTAAAAACAGCTATTTATTTAAGATCTAACACCATATACCTATGTTACCATCGTTAAAGAATTATAATCAGTTGATATTAAAAAAAAAATTATATATATATTATTTTTTTTTATATATGTGTTATACAGTAATATTTAGCTTTTAAATTCAATTAATTTATTATATTTCTTTAATCGTAAAACCCGTTTCAGGTCTACCGCAGTTATGAGTTGCAGTACCTGGAAAGCTTCTTTTTCATTTAGTATTAGCAGTCATTTGTTTAAAGTTTTCTAGCATATTCGCAAGTAATAAATTAGTACACGAATAAAATTTTGTGTTGAAAATATTTTTATTTCGTTTATCCGTTCCATATCTTACTTAACCTCATGATATCGTTTCGTAACGGATCTTTGTCGTAAGTTTAACGATGGACGTATTTTAATGGTTTAATCGGTAGTAAATTGAGGTCGTTCGGGAAACCTTTGACTGAGACACCGAATACCACGGTTATCGATTTTAAGTTTCTAGAACTCGTTGGTAAAGTGTTCTTATGGCGATGAGTTATCGAAGAATGCACCCGAGTTAGTTTTTCGTTACTGATAACTACGCCTCTTCGAAGTCGACAATGAATGACCTTCAGTTTCTTACCTAAACCGCAAAGAGAATGTAAACGGGGAAAAATCAAGATTTATTTATTATTCATAGAGCCATTAGAAGGACAGCGCGCGGAAGTGCACTATAATACCGCATACGGTATTATAGTTAGTGAATTCTCAACAAAAAATCCACTAATGTTACTGCAATATTAAATTTTAGTTTAATATATTAATAAGTAAATATAACCCGGTAGCAGTGATTTTGAATTTCATTTGTGTACAATTAATATTTAACCCTTTTTCCTTTTTTTTCCTGTGGGGCGGCTTTGCAATCAAGTAATATTCGTTCCAGGGGAGGATCCTTGCGATTCTAATTGGACCTCCCCACCTACCGGCTGTATGTCCGGCATGGCATGTCGGTCCACCGGTTCCGGATCTTTTATATCACTTCGTGCCTGCTTCAAACCGTTGGGGCAGGGGGATCCAGGCCCAGCTATGCTAATCCACCGGCTTGGTCTAGTGGTGAACGCGTCTTCCCAAATCAGCTGATTTGAAAGTCGAAAGTTCCAGCGTTCAAGACCTAGTCAAGTCAGTTATTTTTTCACGGATTTGAATACTAGATCGTGGATACCGGTGTTCTTTGGTGGTTGGGTTTCAATTAACGACACATCTCAGGTATGGTCGAACTGAGACTGTAGAAGACTACACTACATTTACATTCATACATATCATCCTCTGAAGTATTTATCTGAAAGGTAATTACCGGAAGCTAAACAGAAAAAAGAAAGAAGGCCCAGCTATGCTATTCCCGGGCCCCCACTCCACGGCCGGGACTAGGTCTTTCCTTTTTTTCTGACTCGGGGAATTGAGAGTCCCCGTCCCTCTCACTGCCGCCCATCCATACAAGCACGGACGAACGGTTGCTCAGCAGGAAGCTGTCCCTCCTTCCCACGTCTTTTGAGTCGCATAGTGTCCCCCATTGTAGGAACTTCTTTTCTGTTTTTTTTTTAGGATTGTAATAGCTAGACTCTCAATCTTCTTCCAATTCTCTATGTTCGCCAACATGAACTTCACGGTGTTCTCTGGGGATAAGACATTAACATGCAATATCTCTTTCTCATCCTTTCATCGTGGGCAATCGTAGAAGATGTGTTGCGGGAAATCTATCTCTCCGCAGTAAACACAATTTGGGAATTCCCTTCTGCCAAAACGAAACGGGTATTCCCTGAATCCCCCATGATTGGAGAGAAGCTGGGAGACATAATAATTTACATCTCCATGACCCCTCCCCAGCCACAGCTCCAATCTCGGTATAAGTTTACGACTCCATGCCCCCTTCTGTGTTCTCTCTCAGGCCTCTTGCCATTCTTAGGTCAACATCTTCGCCGCATTTTCTCTTGGCATCCACTCGTAGATTATTTTCCTTTGAAGGACCTGGAAATAAATTTGGGGGACCCCCGCCAATACACCCGCTGCCTCGGTGGATATTATTCTGTACGTCGAGGTTATCCTCAATGCTGCTCGACGTTGTAGTGTTACCAATCTTTACATTCTTCTGTCTATTTAATGCTACAAACCATGCTGGAATGGCGTACAAAGTTATTGCTGTTGCCGCAGACATCAGAAGCTGTCGTTCAGCCGCATGCGATCCCCAACTCGCTTCCATTTATCTTTCCAGGAAGTTAATCTTTCATTCCGCTTTGTTAGACACTGCTAGCAAATGTTTATTGTATAGTCCTGATTGATCAAATCATACATTTGATCATGGGGTATCGTACGTATTTGTAATGGGGCATCGTACTAATCGGCGTGTCATCAACCATCACGTTTATTTACCGAATTTTGCGGCAACCAACTATTGCAACCACTCTAGTCCACAACCAAGTGCCCACTTTCTTTATTGTAGCATTTGCCGCCCTCTACACATTTTCCTCCGTTTGACCGGCTACTAACATTGCTAAATCGTCGACATAGACAATCAATGAGACATCTTCCCGGAAGCACAACCTCAACACCCCGTTAAAAGTTATATTCCAGAGAAGGGGGCTCAATGCAGACCCCGTGGGACGCCGCTCTGCATATAAAATCTACTTCTTCTTCCGTAGTAGCTAACAGTTCTCTTTCGTATAAGAAGTCACATATAGTAGCTTGCAAATAGGAGATAATGCCTCTTCTCCTTAATTCGTCCGTTACCACCGCCCATAGTATGCTTACAAATGCATTTCTTACATCCAGGAGGACCAGAAGGGAATCTTCCTGGTCCTGTAGTTGCCATCTCTACATGTGTCGATCCAGCCAGTTACTTTGCGTAGTGCATCAACAGTGGATTTCTCCTTTAAAGCCAAGTTGTGGCTGTTAGAGACCCCTCGTCGCATTTAGTTCTCATATCCTACCGGCTAATAATCTTTCATACAGCTTGCCTAACACAGGCAGTAAACAGATGGGCGGTAAGTTGGTTTCCGCCGATCTGGGGCCGGCTTGGGAATGAGTAAAATCCTTCCTTGCTTCTATGTTGCAGGGAATCTGCATTCTTCCAGAGCCTTATTTAGGGTTTACAAAATAATCCAGGGATGTGTCTCCCAGGCTTTTTAAGACCACATGCGGAACCCCATCTGGACCACGGCTCTTATTGCTGATCCTGACTAAAGCCCGACGTATTTCGTCGATACCAAATCTTTTTCTTTCATTACTAGTTATCTGCAGTCTTTCCGTCACCTCGGTCTGGAATAGGTTCTGTATCGCACGCAGCGTCTGTCCCTTAGATAATAGTGGGAGGGGCGTACCGAATTTCTTTATCAGCACGCGGTACGCCCTCTCCCATGGGTCGTAATTGAGTTCCATCACGTTCTTCTTCCATGCCTCTCTTTTCAAGATTTTAATTTTGATACACAGTTCTTTCCTGATGTTTTATGTAGTATCTTCCCTCTTTCCACGTCGTCCGGTCTGTTTCTTCGTTCCGGTTGTAGTCGTCTTCTGACTGCCTGGGTGGCGGCTCGCGGAGTCGCTGTCTCGTGTCCACCAGTACACCTGTTTTCTGTCACCGTTGAGTCGCGGTCTTAAACTATCACATTCTTAAAGTCTGTAGTAGGTCTTCAGGGCTCTCGTTGCTTAAGTCTTCCGCTTTAGCCCCCACCGCCGCCGTAAGAGAAGATTTGTGACGGCTTCCACCTGGGGTAGTTCTTCCGCCCAACCTGGTAACCCAACTGTATATCAAATATAATGGCGCTGTGGTCGCTTGAAAATTCTTCATCCAACACTGCTCACGAAGATACTCTATGTATAAGTCTATCCGGTATTGCTATGTCAATAACTGAGCCATCACCGCGCCCTACAAACGTTTGTACATTAGCCGTGTTTAATACTGTAAGGTCAAAGGCTCCTAGTAATGTCGCCAGCCGATAGTCCTTCTGGTCGATCTCATCCCACTCAGCTCCATGCTTTCCGCATTGAAGTTGCCCGTAACAATTACCGATAGCCTCGACGTCCGCATTACGTCTAAATCACGTATGAACTCCTCAAACTGTTCATCCCCACTATTGGGTGAGGTGAAACAGCTAGTAATAAATAAGTACGCATGTACTTATTATTATTATTGTCATTGCAACAAAACCTCTGCGTACTGTCACATCTAAGATTGCGAAACAGTTAGATATATTTCTCATGGCCGTGTCTTCCTCTTCATCTACCTTCCAGTTCTCCGAGGAGACCGTCCACTTGTTTGGTTTCGTGATTAGTAGAAAGTCAACGTCTTTCTGCACAGCCGCCCACCAAACTAAATCATGGGCTGCTTGTCGTCTGTTTACATTGAGTTGTAAACATTTCATATTCTGCGCTGTCTACATTCCCGGCCTCCGGTCCGGTGCTCATATTTGTCACAATCCAGGCATTTCATGTGGTCTTTACAGTCTCTGATCCAAGGCCTGCGCCGCCGCAGTTAAAACATAAATCAGTGCGGTTGGGCCCACCGCAGTTCGCCGCTACATGTTTAAAACTCCAACAATGATAGCACCATTACATCAACTACTCATTATTTCTATTCGACACGAATGCCAGCCTATCTTAACTCTATTCTTCTGCTAGTATCCTCGGTCCTCGAGGGGGTAGAAAGATCGTATCCTTCTGGGTCTCACCATATTCGGGTCTCATCGAAACCACGCAAACCGGAGTGTCGGCTCCCGTTAGAAGTTTAACCGCTGTTTCCACCTCGTCTGCTGTGGCATGTAAATCTAAATCCTTGACCGCGATAAGCCACCTTAGCGTCGTGTGCTCTTTCTTCTACCACCACGTTCTCCAACTGTGAACCTAACATTTTACTACATCCTCTCGTTTGTTGGTTGAATCTCTTATCCTTATCTCCATAGTATCTGCTCTGCCTTTTTTTGCTGAAAGTATGTCCTCCGGCAAATCTAATCGCACGAGTGCCCTTAACCTGCTTTAGTAGCTCGGCGAATGTTACTCCCGTCCTCTTAATCGTCACTGCTGAAGAGTGTGGACCTTGTATTACTTTCTTCTTAGCTTCTCTCTCCATCAGGTATAGTGGTACTTTCTCCTCTGACAGGTCTTCTCTTCTATACCAGTATTCTAACACCTTGCAGAATTTATCACCCGTTGAATCATTCGGCGCGCAAAACATCAACTTACCCGTTTCTGATTTTTTCAATCGGAACAACACATTCAACACCTGTCTCACAAAGTCTTCATTATTCTCTTCCATCACTACCGCGTTTATTTTGAACTTGTTCGCATCTTCATCTTCCGGGTAAAAAACTTCTGAACTTCTACAGTCTCTGAAGATCGTCCACTCGGAACCGCCTTTTCCACATCAAGGCTCTTCCCAATTCCAGGTGACAGATTTCTGATAATATAAGTATATACACTCTTTTTCCATTGCTCCTTAGGTACTAGGAACACTCTAGCTCTCTTCATTACTCGTAGGGCTCGCCTCGTAATCTCAACTTTCTGGAACAGCTCCCCATAATTTCTTCCAATTATTCTCTATCGCCTGCGCCGAGCACCTTCTCTATTTTCAGTCTGTTCATCTCCTTCGTTTGCGTTTTTTTTATCTTCACCATCCTTTTTTACTTCCGTCTGGGTTTCTTTATTTTGCATCATCTTTGGTAACGTCAGTTCATATATAGATCTCGTCACCGTTTCTACATCACGTGCCTTATCTAGAATTTGATATGCACATTCTTTGATTTAGTTTTTTGTGTTCGTATTTCTTTGATTAAGTATAATCATTCTGTGAATTTCTTCCATTAGATGGCCCATGTCAGACCCCTCCTTAAGATCTCCATCGCTACGGTCTTCTATTACGTCTATTTTCCGTTTGGTTACCCGGTCCGTAGATTCCTTCATTCTCTCCACTTGCTCCATATTTTCTCCCTCCAGCAACTGAGAGGGGCCAGCCTCCGGCAGACTCGTACGTCGGGTTTGTCTTCGTTCTTCTCTTCCCGCTGGCGACCGCGTCGAGGTCCTTGTTGCTGGAAATGGTGTTTCTTCCCGTTATTTCTCCTGTACGGTTAACTCAATTGAGCTAACAACACTTGATTCTTGTCTATTGAACTAAGCTACAGTAGTCCATCATCAGACGATAACAATAACAATAGAGATTATTGAAATTAATTTCCAACATACTTATATATATATATATATATTTATAATTATTATGTGCTTATCAGTGTAAGCTATGATAGTCTACTATCCACAATTGATAACAGTTGTTAACAATATTATCTACTAAAGATAAAAACAACTCCCCGAGCAGTAAACAAGTCAACCTACTACTAACACTCTACCACCCCCATTAACTTGCTACTGTAACCATCAGACGACTATATACCTTATTGTCAGAGGCAATAAGGTCGATCAACTAAAAAACTAAATAAAAAGGTCAGTTTTTACCAAAAAATCATAAAATTTAAAAGACGCTTCCAGTAAATTTCCACCGACAATTGATAATCCTCTTAAACAGAAACAAAGACCGTTGAATCGATAACACCAGAATACTAATAGAGCGCACTGAAATACGTCTGAACTCGACAGAATCTCTAACTCGACTAACCCTTCCTTTTTCCTTTAATAATGTTGGAAATAACGCTTACCCTTTCGACCTTCGTATTTTCTTACCTAATGAAAAAATAATGCTCTAGATTGATGTGTTAATGTGATAAAAGATATAAAGTTCGCCCGAGTTCAACGCCTTACTAATATATTTTTTGTCGTAAGATATAAGATATGAAAGAAAAAGGTTAAAAATAAAAGTTATTATTTTTGGCCGTTTAAACAAAAGATTGTTTATAAGAAAAATGTACAAATGTAACCTCTATATAAAGATTGACAGCGATATAAAATATAAACACTCTCTATGGTGTGGATCGTATAAGAAAAACTTTTCTTAGGTTATATATGCGTCCTGCTTGATTGAAAATATTTGGTTTTACTCCATATTAAGAATTTTCCTTTTCTCCCTTATTGTTGTGAGCTGGAATTATTTGAAGAAAACTTGTAGCGAATAAGGAAAATTACGCAAAAAGTACGTACACCATCTCATGTTTTTTTTTTAATTTCGGAATTTAATAATCCCCGTTCTTCTTTAAAAGGTAATATTTAAAAAAATAATATCTAAGTGTATTAAAATGTTTTTTCTTCTTTACCGTTTAATTTTTAAGACTTGTCTATGCTTGATTTCAGCTTGGCAGCGAATTTTAAAAATTCTCTTCTACTCTAAGTAGATAGAATATTTTTTAAAACTGTGTTTCAGAAAAACTATGTTTCAGATTTTCTTTTGGATAAGTACAACGTCTACTGTTATCTAATCTTTCCTAATAATTTTAAATTATTCTTTCCGTCACAGTTCTAGTTTTATTAATTTAGTTTAGTTTAACTCACGGTTCAGTAGAGAAAAAAAATCATATCTCCGCTCACTGAAGAAGACGTCTCTTCACCTCACTTTACCAGTATGCTGCTCGGCATCCTCTTTTCTTCTTGAGTACGGATGTAATTATTTTAAGAGCGGTTTGTGTTTCATGTCAGTTGTTGATTTCATTTAGTTTTGTAGCACCTAACAAAGAAATATCTTACCGTAGCGGTTAATTTTATGTTGGTAAATTATTTGAAATACGGCTTTGATGACTTGTTCGATATACCCTATCTAGATTCTGATAATCTGTATTCTGTTAGTTTCTCTGTGTACTTGTAAAACAATACAGTTTTTATAGTTTTTTTGCGTTGTTATTTGATGGGTCAGACTGCATTAATGCAATAACAAGGTTGCATAGCGTTTTAATAGTCTGATAGCGCCCTCGCTTCATGCATATGAATGAAAGTAGTATAAGCGTGGAAGCTTGTGTATTTAATTACACCCCGTCTGGCACTCCAATGAAGAATACCTCGGTTGTGCTGCTGGCCAATCCTTACCGCATAATCCATTTTTTTCGTGTTTATTCAGAAGATAACTAAATACCGTCATATAGTATACGTAAAGAATAATAGGTAGAATAAAGCTGTTTATTTGTACATTTATTTAAATGTAAACTTTACAGCGAAATTAACGTTTAAATTTAATAAGGTCAACTCGTTAAATTTTTCCAGCTTACTTGTCAGTTATGTATTATGTATTCGTATGTTGCTTGTTATTATCGTGTAATTATTCATCTAAGATTAATTTTTAGTACTGAAAATTATACGGAAATACTTAGTACCGCAAAAGATCTAGGTGAAAATAGTTTGGTGAATTCAGCACACTTCACTTGATTTTTGTTTTGCAATGGTATGTTTATGTTTCTGAAATAAATACTTTACTCAATTCATCTTAAAATTACTCTATTGAATTCGGAGCGGCTGACATATTTCAACCAGTGGATAGCATTAGGTAGAGTCCACTTCTCTACCAAGTGATGGGCTCACTATACTGCCTGTCCCAGTGGTGAGAAAGTGAAGGTGCTTACCAAGAGTTACACTGGTACTTCCCAGTAGTTCAGGACGGGAAACGCTTTTTCGTTGGGCGTGTCACCGATAAGGTAGGCTAAACCCAGACAACGAAACTGGTGTCCAAGTTGGGGGTTGATCATAGGGCTATCACCACTATATCGGAAAAACGAACTTGCTCAGAAACACACGCAAGCCTCAGAAGCGGTCAGTGAATTAATTTCCGTTGTCTAAAGATGGCTTTAGACAACGGAAATCAACGTTGTCTAAGCCATCTTTAGACAACGGAAATTAAAAAAAAGATATGAAATTTGGAAGCCTGAATATAAAAACACTATACCCCCCCGGCTGCGGCAGCGATCTTAGATGGTGAATCAGAAGCTTGTAACATGGATGTGGTGGCGTTGCAAGAAGTCGGCGGGCAGAGGAAGGAAGGCTAATAGGAAAGAACTATATACCATACTATACAGTGGACAAAAGAATGATAGACACCAGTATGGCACTGGAGTTGATGTAATGAAATATTATACGGATAAAATAATGAAATTTCTACCTATAAATGAAAGAATCTGTTATGTCCGACTGAAAGGAGAATTTAGATACATTTCTTTATACGTTACCATGTATCTACTGAAGGAGCAATTTGTAGCCTGTTAGTACATACTTATGATGAGATTCCAAAATGTGATATTAAACTGTTGATAGGAGATGCGAATGCGAAGGTTGACAAAGAAACCATATATGGAAACCTTTTATAGGAAATCATAGTCTACGTGAAAAATCGAACGAAAATGGGCAAGACTCTTTTGTCACCTAAAAGGAAAGCGAATTATGAGCACGTAAGTCCCTCATAAGAATATTCACAAGCAAACGGTTGTCCTGAAGGAGGAACAAGATATCAAATCCACCATATATTAGCGGGTCACAGACACAAAACAGAAGTCATAGATGTCAGATCTCTGAGAAAAGTTGCAGTGGAATCTGACCACTACCTTATTCTAGTCAAACTAAGGCAAAAAATGGCAAAGTACAATACTGAAAAAAAAACTAATCAAAGTGCAATAGATATAAATCTTTTGAAAAGTGGCCTAAAAAGACAGCAGTACCAAATAGAACTGCAAAATCGGTTCAATGTCTTAGACATGGGAGAGGAAAACGAGGAGAATGTGAAAGACAAGGGTGTGGTGAAGGAAATATGGGAGGAGTCAAGAAATGTTCAGATGCAGGTGTAGAGAAAGGAAAAACTACTGAAGAAAATGAAGAAAAAATTAAAAGTGGTCTAATTAAGAATGTGAGGAAGCAGTTAAAAGGGTAAAACATAAAATGCCAAAAGAATGCCATAGAATGGGACACATGGTTCAGAATGTGTATAAAAGAATAAGTTTGAAGCAAAATATAAGATTCGGAAACAGAAACGGATCTGCATACAAGGAGAAATAACGAGAGCAGAGATAATTGGAACAATAACGCTCAGGATTTTTACAAGATGATACGATTTTTTTAGGAGGGGAGCTCCCCCCTGGGCTGGACTACTGAAAAATGTAGATGGTGAGATAATTGTGAATGATGGTCTGAATGTATGTAAGGAGTATTTTAAAAGATTATTAAATGTATCTCGGAGAGAGAATGATGATACAGATAATAAAATTGAAGACTCAGTACAATTCCAGCCGGAAGAGCCGTAAATAGAAGTGGAAGATACTCAGGTATAGATGAAATTCGGCAGAGTTATTGAAACTTGGAGAAAAGGTTATAACCAAAAGATTGGGAGACAGAGGAAAGGTTGTAACCAAAAATTGGGAGACAGCCATTATATGCCCGATGCATAAAAAAGGTGACAAGTTGGTGGGTGACAATTGCCGTGGAGTACCGTTACTGACCAGTGCGTATAAGATCCTGTGAGATTACTGCTTGGTAGAATCAACCCGTACATAGATGATTTAGGAAAGAATGCTCGACAGTGTACCAGATATTTATACATAGATCATTAATAAATGCTGGGAATTTAATATCAAAGCCCACTACTTATTTGTTGACTTTAGCACGGCATATGATAGTATATTAAAAAAAGAAATATGGGCTGCAATGAAGAGTAGGCAAAACTGAGAAACCGATAAGTCTTACCATGTATTGGAGAGGCCAAGTGTATTGTGAGAGTGCGGGGGAAAGATACCTTCAAGGTAGTAACAGCAGTCCGACAGGGTGATGTTATTTCACCAGCTGTATTTAACCTTGTTCTAAATGGAGTCATGAAGAGTGCAGTTAAGCAAAATACTGGAATTAAGGCTTGACGGAAAGTCAGTGATCTTGGTTTTGCTGATGATGTTATGGTACTGGGGGAGCAAATGAAAAGGAAGTGGTTAATGAGAGAGGTGGTTAAGATTTTGGTGGAAAAGGCAAGTAAGGTAAGATTAAAAATAAACAGAAAAGGCGCAGTACATGGTGATTGTAAGAGAAGATGGTGGTGAAGAGTTTGCAAGAATAAATGACACTAGCTCCAAAAAAGTAGACTACTTCAGGTAACTTGGGCCAGTAGAAAACCACAGAAATGAGATGGAAATAGAAATAAAGACCAGAATACTATCAGCAGCAAGATGCCTCTTTGGATTAAACGACTTGCTTAAAAGTAGGCTATTATACAAATTACGAAAATTAGGTAGGATATATAAAACTATAAGAAGACAGTAGTTACGTATGGATCGGAAACGTGGACGTTGACAAGGAAAGTCGAATCCAAATTAAAGTATTTCGAAAACATTTTTACGAAAGATGTATGACCTAGTTAACGATGATGATGGTTGGAGAAGTAAAAGAAACGCTTAGAACTTAATGAGCTTTTTCACGAATCAGACGTAATAGCAGTAATCAAAAGTGGACGGCTGGGTTGGTTTGGACATTACAGAAGGAGGAGTGAAGATATGATCAAGACTGTGGTGGATGGAAAAATACTCCTGGTTATTACTTCTGTTATTAATACTCCTGGATAATTTTTATTAACTCATATATGGGAGATGGGTCTACGTACGAAAGTATGTTTTACGATTAGGGATTGCACCTTCTAGAAAAGTTCTGTTCCTCTTAATCACACAGATTTCACCGAGGGAGACTAATTACACCAGTATTTAATACCTTTGTTTTGGGCTCTACAACTGACCCGAATCGACGGATAAGAGCAGTTTGCACTGATTATATTATTTTGTAGCCTTTTCGGTTTACTTGTTAATCGGCAGGTAGTGGCATTATGCTCTGTTCCCTACCGTACGCAGTAATACAAGGGAAACTTATATTAATATTCATATGCATGCATTGAATACTTACCGACTGTTTGTGAACTTATGGACAGTTTATATAAAACCGGCTTTATGCTTCATTAATTTTCAGTTTTATGCTTTATGCTTTACTACAATGATAATTTAGATTATAATAGAGAATTGTCTCGTGCTCGAAAAATGTTATGGACATTATTTTTTGATTCAGAATTTTACTACTAATTCTTAAAATTATTGAAGTACAGGTATTGTACTTCGATCTCGGTTCTTAATTTAAAAGTGAATTGATGTATCTTATTGTCATCGATTTTTCTATCCATTTACTCGAAGAAATCCGTGTTTGTCTTAGAATGTTGAACTGACTTTCGCTTCTTTATTTTACTATCTCTTAAGAGCTGTGTATCTGGAAGACTACCTTCGAGAATATGTATATAATGAAGATTATTGGATCTACGGTCATCTTCGACTTTGGGCCCTAGAGAAGACGGTTAGCTACCCCGATCTAACTTGGTAGGTTGATTTTTTCACCACCCTTTTGAACTCACTGGAAATGTTCTTAACCTTGATCCTTTATCCCCGGTAAGTGCATCCTTGATATCCATCTGGTATGAGGGGGCAGCCTGTTCGATCAATTCACTAATGGGCTAATTCTTCCTTCCGCAATAACCAGTACTCTCGAATTTTTGAAGCTGATGATTGCGTTCATATTTTGAAAATCTGACACGTATGTTTGAAGGAAAATATTTTTTTTCCTTTCAACGAATCTCTTAGGCTACGGACATACAGAAGAACAGCGAAATGTAAGCGGCATTTCCGTTCAGTTGCCATCATTTCGTTGTCGAGGTCGGTTATACGAGAGATTCTATTTGAAAATCATTTGAAATATTTTATGTTAATACACCCTGAAGATAAAAGAAGACATGGATTTTATCCCATAAATAAAAGTCGCTCTATTTATGGAGTATACCACCATCTTCATCATAATCTTTGTTATTTTCCGGAGGAATTTTTCCCGTGCTTACGTCGGTGTAAAGCTTCGATTCACTACTAGAAAAAGTGAAAAGAAAAATTAAGAAACGGCACACAAACTGGAAAAGACCGATCAGCCCTGAAGAACGGACAAGTTATAACGTTAATATAGATAAAACAATTTCTTCCCAAATCAGCTGATTTGGAAGTCAAGAGTTCCAGCGTTCAAGTCCTAGTAAAGTCAGTTATTTTTACGCAGATTTGAATACTAGATCGTGGATATCGGTGTTCTATGGCGGTTGGGCTTTAATTAACCACACATCTCAGGAATGGTCGAACTGAGACTGTACAAGACTACACTTCATTTACACTCATACATATCATCCTCATTTATCCTTTGAAGTATTATCTGAACGGTAATTACCGGAGGCTAAACAGAAAAAAGAAAGGTAGAACAATTTATTTATAAACACATTTGAAATATTTTTAAAGAATGTATTTTTGTTGTTGCTTTGAAAGAACTGAAAAATCGCTTTATTCAAAACAGTAAACAGCTTTTCTTTCGGTATCATACTTTAATAACAGTAATCGCTTTTCTAGTTCTAAAAATCTTTTCATATGTTTCCCTGGTATTTGACTTTTTAATTCTCTTTTGTCCACGTCGAGTAGAAATGGACATGCTAGAAGCAGAGCTAGGAGGAAACATTGAGGCTGAACTATTTCCTTCCGTAGTTTCATCCGTTATTTATGCAAAATCGGAAACTTCACGATCAGATAATGAAACGTCACGATCATCGGATAATTCCGGTTCTTATAAATTTTCTTCTCCGCGGACAGGAACGACATAGTCCCGAACAAATGACATCAATATAACATAAGGCCATTCTATTGTAATTTGCTCAGCTACAAACCGACTTTTGGTTACTGGTATTTTCTGTAATTTTTTCCTGTAGGCAACTTTCAAATTTTTTAGTTTTTCTTGTACTTCTTTCCCTGGAACAAGTATAGTTATAACCCCGTTCAATGTGTAGTACCCCGAACGATGTATAGTAAATATAATAACATAGATAAACTCAACCGTATAACCCATATTGGTTTCTTTTTCCATTTCATCCCATAAATTGTCGGCCACATTTTTGTTTTTGTACTCTTTTGTATTACTTTGCATTAAAAGTACACAGACAGACACACACACGAAACTACAGTCACAAAATTGGTCGTGACTGAACAGTACAAGTCAGACCTATAAAATAACTTTGTTACGCATGTTCAGTGAATTCGACACTAGATTTAAAACTAAACTAATTCGAAACAACTAGACTAAATTTTTTATAACTAAATATTTTATTATTCTCTAACTGCAGGATTCAAACTTTCGTCGCATATTTTCAGTGTTTGCCGCACACGAATGAATTAAAATATCAAACTGCTCAAGCTCTGCCGCTTATCGCTCGCCTGTATGACCATAGCCTTAAGCAATTTCTTAACCTGTATGTGAAAAAGACCATTGTTTTTAGGGGAGGAGCGTGTTACCTAACAAGGGTCCCCCTCTAAGAAAAAAATATTTACGATATCCTAGATTCGGAAGATTTTTTGCAGTAAACGAATGTAATAAAATAAATTTAAGATATTTTACCAAATATTCACCTTCAACTTCACCGTATTTGAGTTTGTGTAGAGACAAGTTCGCAGAACTTTGTCGAAAGAATGACGCGAAAATGAAACAGTCATTTTCGCGTTATTCTTTGCCATAACTTTTCAACATGTTGAAAAAAAGGCGCCAAAGTTTCTTCTTTTCGGATATACTGAGAAATTATTGGACCGAAAATTAGATTTTTATGCGGTTGAATCATAAAGGAATAAATTATGTATATGCATTAAAAAAGTTAAATTAATGAGTACTTTAAAATAATAAACCGCGTTCGATTTGTCTGCACTTATATTACCTGAGTTTGAAGAATACTTGTTCAACTACAATTTACGTCGGTGTCGTATTCATAAGAAAAAAGTAAAATAGAAATATTGGATTCACTTAAATTTTACCACTTTTAGAGATTTCTACGAAAATAAATCATCTTTGTAAACTTCCTACGAAAAAATCTTTATATTTTAAAAATTCAACTAAAATATCCATATTCGTATAAGAAATCCATCAAAACCGCAGTGACCAAAATAAACACAACGAACCGAATGGTGCCCAGCAAAGCAGAATTGTTATAGCTGGCTGTTACATTTTGAGATAGTTAAAATTACAGTCGTTCTGGTCGGATCAGTTATAGAAAGCAGAAGAAACATTTAAAAATATAGCATTATCAGCTTCTCTACGTTGTCCCCAAGCCATCATTCTGCTGAGTTTTCATTAGCAACACATTTTGAATTGGCAATCCAGAGATTTTATTTAGCGACCTATAGATATACACTCGTTGCACAAACAAGGGAGACTGTCTACGGGTCCCGAACCAAGAAAGCTGTATTTAATATTTGGATAACTACTTACTAATCATAGTATTTTGTTGAAATTATCATTTTATTTCATAACTAAGTACCTAACGCTGTTTTTTATGTTGCAAATGAGACGTAACAAAACAATTTTCCGAATAATATATTCTTTAACTGAAAGCTAACAGAGGAACTCTCATCATTCCTTGAAATAATTTGTGTGTGTGCGCGTGTGAATATACTGTTCCGCATATATGTAAGAGTTGTCAGTTTGGTGGATTCTTTTTTATTTTAGAAAATTTTGCCCACTGTCATTTGTAAAACTAAATGTTTTATAATAGTCTTTTCGTGATAAAAAATTAATTTTTTTTCCTATTAGGTGAAAATGGCGGGAGCAATTGTTTTTATACTGTTATTATTCATAGTATCTTTCTAGGAGTGAAAAACGCATTCTTATTGCCTGACTTTTTCTTGATGAGAAAATTTTTATTTTTTGAAAAGTGGGTTGTGATTTGAAGTAATAGATTTCACTTTAATTTTTATTAAGGAGCTGCATTAAAGTTTTTCGTTATATAGTCCCAAAGTTATTAATAGAAATTTAAAAAAAGGAATAAATATATTCTTTTGACGAGAATTGAGATATACTCTTTTTATTACTCTATTATACTCTTTTTGAATTAGTGTTAAACGATCGTTTTCTTTTTAAAATATTCTGTCGAGTTAGGTTTATCATTGCAGGAAAAAAGGTCATGTATGAAAAAATCTTTTATTTTTATAAAAGTCAGCTGTTATGCGAACTTAACTGGTTTTATTTTGTTTTTGTTTTATCGTAAACAGTTTTTTTAATGCACGTTCGAGTTTTCATTTAATTCCTCATCATTTCATTTTTTTTTTTATTGTGCCGTAGAATATTATGAATTTTCAACTCTCATATTTCAGAATACGGAGTAAGAAAAAATGTTAGGTCCAAATTTCATGTATTATGAACACGTTTAGCTTTTTTGTTGTAGTGACTTCCATCGATTAATTGGGTTACGCTGTAGTAGAAAATTGTGCTTTTATGAAAAAAATCATGCATTTTATGATTTTTTTAAATTTTTTCTGTAATTTTATTACCTTTCAACTATTTTGTTTCATTGTTTTATTATTTTATTTATGTATATCTTTTTTTAAAGAAAGTTAACTCTGACAAACATTCATCCCCTGTTTTCTGTTAAAATGGGTTCCTTAGCTCTCTACACGTCATGTGTGTATTGATTAATTTGGTGTATTTTCTCGGCTATTTTCGGTTACCTTCGGCCGGCTGGCGAACTAAGCATCGAGCAATATCATGTATCATCTATCAAAGAGGTAACCAAAGTTTTATATTGTTAAACATGTCACATTAAATAATAATATTGTTATTTTAATATCTTAATTTTAAAACGGTTATGAATTTTAATTCTACCTTCGGTTGTTATGAGTGCACAGATAGACAGTGGTTCGTATTTTATTTTTAAATTGTTTGTAAACCAGTTGCGTTTTTAGTTTCTGTTTTAAACATCTACAGTGTATGTTTATGTATATGTGTATTTATTTATTTTTGCAAAATATCCTTTGATATATTTGATACGTTGTTCGCAGAAACCACAAACACGTTAAAAAAATTTTCCATCATGAAATATCGAACTGTTAATAATCGTTTAATGGGTATTAGGAATACAGAAATAATGTCCTATGTGTAACTACTCATTGGATAAATAGTTCAATAAAATCGATTAATAAAAAAACAATTGATGTGAAATTATATATTAATGAACTGGTAATTATCAGAAATAATAATTAATATTTGTGCTCTCACTGTGTATATGTTGTGTGCGGGTGCGCGAGCGAGCGGTATTTGCATTCATGGTTTTGCGGTTTTTTTACAAGATTTTTTAAAAATTAGATTTTTGGATAAGCATTTTAGAATCGCAGCTTGATGAAACTATTCGTAATTTTCTAAAAATTGTTTCCCTTCCTTAAAAAAGAAAAAAATTCCTACAGTATTACTGGTTTAATTCTGATATTTAGTCATGTTGAAAATAATAATTTGATATTTTTTAGAGCGATAGTGAAAATAAAAATTTTTGTTGAAAGCTAATGATGAGTTTTCATTATAAATGTTACTTATGAAAAAAACAGTATGCTCCGTGAGTTATATTCGTGAATTCTTTAAAAAATAAAAAATACCTTTTATTATATGGTTAATTTTAATGCAGCCGCATTTAATGTGCGAGTGTAAGAGCAAAAATATTCGCGCCAATGTCAGCCCGAATTTTTTTTGGAGAAAAAGTTTTCTTGGAAGATTAATACCAAAATAAATTTTTATATGGTGGTAGTTTTATTGCACTAAAACATCCTCATAAATTGAAATTAAAGATTATGGATCCAATTTTGAGTTAGGAAATAATTTTTTGAGTTATATTTTATTACTATTGATCCTTTAGCAACATTTTCTACCAATCAAAACGTAATGCACTGTTTAGTTGGAAATGATAAAATTGTGCATAATTGAAAAAATTTCAACAGGATAATTCACAGATCGAGTTATTCAAATTATTATTTTAAAAAAATGTATTTTAGTTTGCTTTATTTTACTCTAGTTATTTTTTTCAGGACTTTTCTGATATATGACTCCAAATATTAGATTTTATGTTTACTGCATTCAGTGAATGATATCGACAATTCATTTAATTATTTTGTATAAACTGTCTCTTGTTCTGGAAATTGTAATGAATCTCTTATATACTATCTAAATTATTTACATATTATTATAGAAACCATGGTTTATCATACTTAAACATTGTGGATAATAAGCCTATAGACAGAATTCATCATCGGTCCCCAAATATATATCAATTTAATTCCACTAACTTTTAAACCCGTCTTTGTAACCTTAATTTCATTTTACAGATTTAGGTAATTTCTTACACTAAATATTAGTTTGGATAATTGAAATAACTCTAATCTTTGTAAATTGACTGTGCGAAATAAGATCATCTTTTATTTTACCTTTTGGAATTTCATTTATTTTTTTTTATGACAGAAGGAAAATGTATTTGACCTACGTGTTCATTACATTCTAGCCAAATGCATTTTTTATTTTTATGAAATATTTTTGTAAGATTCCTTGCTATTAAGTGGAATGGTGCATGTGTAACAATTTTTCATTAATTTTTTTTTCAAAATGATAGCCGCTACAGCTGTTAGGCCTCATCCATGTTCATATGGGCACTCTTCTCTAGTGAGTGCTTATTGTGCATACTGCTTCTGTAGGTTGTAATTTTGTTGTATATTTGTTTTAATACTATAATTAAAAAATTATTTGAAAAACGTTTTAACAGAAAAAAATCTTTCTTTTTTTGCTTTCTTTTAGTTATATGGACGCAGGTCTAACCCTGTTAAGTTCTCAGTGCTGAGGATGCCATAACTGAAGAACCAGCACATCCTTGGTATCTGATAGGGGGATTGTCTGTGGTTTGATTTGTGGGCTCTTTTCTTGTCTGGTGACTGAAGTAATTATCATGTAAATCTGGAACTTCTTCTGGCATCCAAAAAAACACTTTATAATTATATTTAATTGATACATTTTTTTTTTTTTATAAACGTAGAACATATTAGCATTAGAACTATGAGGTTTCTCAGCTACTTGAGCTGGTAGTTGTACTGTTAATAAGGTGTATTGCACTAAAAATGTTAAGCAGCTAATTGTACTGAATTTTAAATGAAATTACATATTAAGTAATAAGAAAAAATAATTTTTGGGCCGTTTTAAAGACCTTTACTTTTGCCATTGTGTCTGTTGAATTTAAATACAGCTTGTTTATGTTGCTTATGATTTGTTAATGATTATTACCTTTTAATCATATTACCTTGAATCGTTACATTTTATATGAGTTTTGCATTAAATATGTTACTGTGAAAGACCAAAATATTTGCTTGTTCGGATCTTCGCCGGTATATGTAGACAAACAAAGATAAGCTCTGGTGTGGGTTGAAACGATAACCAGAAATGAAAAAAAATCCAGTACCAATCTCTAAGGTAAATAGATTACGAGAAACCTTCGTAAAAAAAGGAAGTTTAAATTTAAGCTAAACATAACCTTTGCTTGCTAACCTCATCTAATTAACGTTAAATATACAAATTATATATGTTATTCTCCAACATTGGAGGCGATTAATCAAATTTACCACATATATAAAAAAATATTAATCAGATTTTCTGCATTTTATAAATTGAAAGGGCCAATCAGGATGTACAGAATATGTTAACTGCATGGATGAACAATAATGATATAAATAAATGGTCAGATGATTTGCCCTTTAATTAAAAAAAATATATATTTTTATTCAACTTTCACCATCATTACACACTGAATGCGTTGAATTTGATTAATCGCCTACAGTGCTAGAGATAACATATATAATTTGTATATTTAATGTTAATTTAATGAGGTTAATGAGTGAAGGGAGCATAAGTTATGTTTGGCTTAAATTTAAACTTTTTTTTTTTTACGAGGGTTTCTCGTAATCTGTCTACCTAAAAGATTGGTATCGGGTGATTTTTTTTTTTTTTTTTTTAATTTCTAGTTATTGTTTCAATCTCCACCAGAGTTTATCTGTGTTTGTTGGCATATACTCGTGAAGGTCTGAATGTATAATAATACAAGCAAATATTTCGGTCTTTCACCAATGTGTTTGGTATATGTTGACATTCACCGGAAAACATTGACATTCTCTAATTTTGGTCTTTCACACTGCAAATGACTGTCATTTAACATTTTACAATGTTTGAACAATATAGCAGTGATATTATAATTTTATAATAAAAATGGTTAGTTAATATTTGATGGTTGCATCATGCTAATACTTTAACAATAGAACTACATAAACCAAATTCATAAATAATTTTTTAAATAAGTGACGCTTGTTGATAGATAAGATTGAAATTAATGTGAATTGAATGGGAAGTGGGTAATATGTAATTGAATTACCTATTAAGGTTTTTTGTTTCTGATGTATAAGTGATTTTACACGCATATATAGTGTAATACCTTCTGCAGAAACACTAGTAATATGCATTTTTTCATCTATTACTTTGTTGTTTGATGCAAATTTCTTTCCAGTATTTCATTTTTCTTGTTTGGAAATGGTGAAGTCACTTAGTGCTAAATATGGTGTATTTAGAAACAACGTAGTTAATTTATGCAATTTCACTTTTGCAATTGCTGCTGTGTGAGCTGGTGCGCTGTCGTGTAGAAAACCCCCTTTACTAAGTACGATCATTTTTTGTTGATCTCATTGTTCAATTGATTTAATAACACTGCATAGTACTCTATTGTAATGGATGTTCCTTTTTCAGGATAATCAATTTACTTGTCTTGTGTATCCCACAAAACATTTTCTGTATTCTTCCCAGCTGATGTAGTGGGTTTTATGTTGTTAAGAGCAGTTCCACAAGCTTCTATCCATTATTTTTATTGTTCTCTCATTTCTGTTGTGCAACAATGAATCCATGAATCAATGACATTTACAGTCAAGAATGGTAATTCATTCAGTTTACATCTAAACATTGCTTAAAAGTGGCCACATGATAGAATTTTTGGTCAACTGTGAGCAAACACAGCATCCACTGGTAATTTTTTCATTTGTAAAATATTAATGTAAGATGTTGTATACATTTCATTTGAAATGTTCACAGTGTCAGCAGTTTTTCACACTATTGTTCAATGATCTTCCAAACAATATTGTGTGGTTGTTACAGTAATTTCTGATATGTCATTTGGGCAGCCAATGTGTGGTTAATTTTCTGGGCTTGCATGATGTGCTTGAATTCAGATATAAAAATAAATGATCGATTTTAAACATGGTTGATAACAAACTACCATGGCTGATTTTAATTATTCTGATGCAGACTCGCCAGAAAGGTCTAATATCGTGAGTCATTAAGCCTTTCAAAAACAAACAATTAATTACTGCATGATACTAGTCTTTTCCATTAAAAAAAATTAGAAATTGTAACAGCTATAACAGATAAAGTAACTGATGGAATATCATTAAATTTTTATTGGAGTTATTTTAAGATTGGTATTCGCCAACTGTCATCTGTAGCAGTTCTGCGTAATTATAGAATAACCCCTCATACATCTAAATGAAATCTGCTTACTGCAGGTTGTTAATTTAAAATGTGAATTTATTGTGTATCAAGGTATGTATTGCATTCTATTTTTTAATGCATAGATAATTTTTTTTTACAGTGCAATTATTAGGTTTTGCTATAATTAAAGTGTATGATTTAAAAGTCAAACATTTAAATAAGTTTTTCATCTGTACTATAGTGTGAAAGATATACCTCTCTTAACACACTCATATTCTGTTCTGTGTGATACAAAAAAACTTTCATTTTTGGGCTTTGAGTATTGTGTAATATTTGATAAAATGAAATAAATTTATGTATGAGAAAAAAATTACACTGAAGTAATAAAGATAGCAGAAGAAAAAGTACATTCATTAGGGATAGCCATTATACATTATAAATCTATCCTTTAGGCTTTATTAGGAGAATCTGTTTTTATTCAAACAGTCCTGGGGTGTCTATGTTTCTAAAACATGCGTTAATGTAAGAAAATTTAGTATGCGAGTTTTATTGATCAAAATGTTCTTTAAACCTTATGTGAGATTCTTTTAATTCTGGTATACTGGACATAATTCTATCTAGTCTTATTGAAAAAAGAACAATTATGATCTTATTTATTATTATATCATTTTATTATTTTTTATTTTTTTTAGTTGCAGATGGTGGCAGTTGGATGTTTTTGACAAACATGGCAGTTCATTGTAGGGGTGATTAATAGCAATAACTTGCTATAGATGATAACAGATTTATTTTTTTTTGGTAAGTGCATTACTTAAAATATTAAAATTTGCCTTTTGTGCATCAGTGATGCGTAGATATATATTTTTTCTACTTTTTTATTTTTTGTGCTTAAAACATTATTATCATGAATTGTGATTATATTAAATTTTACCTTAATGCTGTAACTTCTCAAATTTTTTTGTCTAAGGATATTCAGGACATGAAATCTATATTATCTTAATTCCTATAATACATAAATTATCTTAGATTTACATCATGGTTGAACAGTTTTATACCCTACCCAAATGCTCATTCGCTCATTTCCTCCTAGAACATAACTTTATATCTTCTTGATCCCTGTTGGGATCATTGTCGTTTAGATTAATGCCACATCCTAAATTGAGAATTTTTTTACTACAGGTAGTTGACATTCCCTAATAAAGATTTATATTTGTTTATTAAAAATTTATATTTTAATGAAGATGCAAAAGTAATATGTTTGTTGGAGATTCAGTGTAGTATTACAGAACATTATATTTGGTCATTTGACATTAATTTATGGTTACTTTTATAGAAAGAAATATGTAAAATTTAACCATTAATCTGGAGAGTCGTGATTTTACTCTTAATTGTAAAAATTATCTTCCTTGCCTGAAATGATGTATATTGCAAATATCTGACTATGAAAAAATTGTAACTAAAGATAACATATGGAATTACATATTGACAAATTCATGAATTCTTTCAGAACCTTTTTTACCTATTTAAAGGATTTAGTTCAGTGATTTCCTTTAGGCAGAATGGTAAAATCTTCACCAATCTTCTTAAACATTCTAAATTAAAATAACAAGTAGGTTGGGCATTTTTATATGTTATAATAATTTTTTAACATATTACCTCTCAAACACTTCAAATATGTGTTGAAGGATAACATTCAGCGTGCTGAATAACATGACTCAATAAAATGTTATCATTGTTTAAAACACATGACCCACAATGCTAGGAGATTGACTGAAGATTAAACTTTGCCTCAGAGATCAAAGTCTTACTAAAAACTACAGATATGACTTACTTTTTGCTATTGCATTGAGACAAAAATAATTTATTGTGAGCTATCATGTCATGATAATTGCTTTGAAAGGTATAGTGATATTATGTTGAGATATACCGTTACACTATTGCACAATAAACTAGCATATTAATCTGTAGATTCATTTAATTTAAGTTCTTTTTCATTCTAGTTCTCTTGGGATCTGTGCATGACACTGCAAGCTGAGAAATTTAGCATTTTACATAAATGTTTTTTCTTAAATTTAAATTATATAAAATTTCTATTTATTAACTAAATTTTTTAAAGTATGGGAATATATTGCATAAAAAGATATTTTAATTATCTTAAACTCTTAATAAATAATCATTACTGTAGGTAATTGACTGATAGCCTTTAATTAACTGAGCTGTTTATTAGCTTTTCAATTCTACATTTATAACATAACCTTGCAAACAGAAACCTGTGGCACCTTCATGCAATTGCTAATTTGCATATAATAAAGTTGTAGTAATTTTTTTTCGTTCTTAGGTGGTGTAATTATGACCACCAAACTGTGAGTTTTGCATTATTCCCATTATTTCATTATTATTAGGTAATTGTTGAATTAAAGTAACTGTGTGTAAGACTTTGCTTGCTTCAATCATTGTGGCAAGTGAAGACACAAATGTCTTACCTAGTTCAAATGTACAACAAACCAAGGCCGTGTAAATATAAAACACAAAAACTTGGGGTTCATGTCTGCTGAATAAAAAAAAGAAAAATTGAAATTGGTGCTTGTACAATGAACAAGTACTTATATTCTAAAATAAATTTAATAATTATTATACTTTTACATAACCATTGCAATTTTAAATGCTGACTCATAATCCTAACCCAATCAGACTTGGGGATGTTTAATTTTGAAATAGCATATGAATTTAAATTATTTATAATTTATTCATAAAATAGAAATTAATTTTCAGTTATTGTTATGATCATCATTAGTATTTCTTCTCATTGCGTTAAATTTTCTTTAAGTACAATATCAAGTGTTAGCAATTTTCTCTTTTAGCGGACAGTGACATTGACTATTAATTTTAAGTAATAGGTTGATATTTATTTCAGTGTAACAGTGGCCAAAGTTTCTTTCTGTTAATGAATCACCAGTGATTTGAAATTTCATGAAAGTAAAGATAATAATCAGTATTTTACATGTTGGAAGCTTGGAAATTTCATGTGCTCAAATAAAAGAGTGCAAAAACTTTACTTGTTTCCTTCTATGTAAAAGGTTTTTAATAAAATAACATGAAATAGCAAAGCCTTTAATTTGTGAATTTTCCCCCACCTGTTATTTACAAAATGATAATACTTTAGCCATTTTTTTCATTAGCCAGGTTGTAGATATCATAATGTGAAATTAGCATACTAAGGATTTCAGACGTAAATATGAAATTAAATTAAATTTTATCTTCAAAAAACAATTTTACATAGATTGTTTACATAGGATTGTACGAGTTGAATGCATTACTTCTCTACAGGTTAGAAAAAGTTCTACTTGAATTAATAAATTCCACTATTTACATGGCAAACAGTGATGCAAACTTACTAAAATTTATTACTGTTTATTGTAATAAAACTAATAATTTGTCTTCTAAGAGATAGTGAATGTTATTTTAGGTATAAGAGATATATAATGTTATTTAGGTATATTTATTCTTATCTAAGCTATTTATCAAGTTGTAACTTGATGACCTAAATGTAAAACTGTGATAGCCATTAAATATGTGTTCTTGAAGTTATAATGGAGTATGAACTAATTTACTTAATTGTAGTAATACTACATTATATTTCTGAACTTTTATTTTTAAATAAATAATTTCATTTTACTGAAATTGTGAATTAGAATTACAGTTGTGTGTAGGTTGAATTTGATTTAACTTACACAATCTGGTTTTGAAACTAATATATACAGTTGTTTTGCTTAGTGCGCAAAGGGTAAGTTTTTTCCTACTTGAAATGATATTGAATCCTATGGTCAGCAGCTAGTGCTGCCTATCACACTCATGGTGCCTTGAATGTGCAATTATATTTTCAAAGGAACTTTGCATGTGGTATTTTTACTTTGTGCTTTTTTTAATTTGGTTTATTAAACACACCACTTAGGAGCTAAAATTTTATTCTCATTATTTTTATTTTCAGGATGCTACTCCCTGAAAGAAAATGGGGGTTTGTGAAAACTTCAAATTGTAAGGTGGATGAAATTTTATCATACTTCTTTTACAGTCACTTTATGTGATGTTGAAAAGTTACTTTAACTTTAATATGAGACTTGTCTGAAAAGTTTTGAGCATAACATAGAAAGACATATTTTCTCGGTCAATTATAGTTTTATTTTTCAACAAAGTTTCCTTTCAAGTCGATACACTTTTTCCAGCAATGCTCTAACTTCTTTAACCCTTCCAAATAGTAGCTGGTGTTTCTCTGCAAAATGGGTGTTTATGTATGTGATAACCTCCTCATCCGATGAAAATCTCTTTCCTGCAAGTGAAACTTTAAGGTTGGGAAACATGAAAAAGTCACTTGGGGCCAGATCTGGTGAATACGATGGCTGGTCAACCAATTCAAAGTGCAAATCATGACTTTTAACCATGGTGACTGTCGAAGTGTGAGTCGGTGCTTTGTTCTGATGGAAAAGCACTTTCTTCTTCAAATGTGGTTGTTCTTTTGCAGTTTCTGCCTTCAGCTTGTCAAGTAATGATGTATAAAACTGTCCCATTATTGTTTTACGTTTTTGAAGATAATTGGTAAACAAAATTATGTTACTATCCATAAAACAGTCGCATCACCTTCCTGGCCTATGGAACTCTCTTCACTTTTTTCGGAGCAGGTTCACCCTTTGCAGTCTACTGTTTTGACTGTTGTTTCATCTCAGGTGTGTAGTGGTGGATCCATGTTTCATCTGTCGTTACGAATCAACGCAAAAAATTTCACCTATTTTGCTTAAACTGCTCCAGCAGGGCCTTGGAAATATTCATTCAAATGCGTTTTTGGTCCAAAGTTAGCAAACGAGGCACCCAACGCACAGATAGCTTCTGCATATGCAATTCTTCAGTTAATATATGACAAATACGAGCACATATGATATGCATATATACATATATGATATGCCCAGAGAAACTCTCTAACCGTAATTTGTCGGTCGTCCAGTATCATCTGGTGAACTTTTTCAGTGATATCAGAGGTGATTGCAGTTTTTGGCTGTCCTGAACACTCAACATCAACCACGCTGGTGTGACCATGTTTAAATTCAGTTGCCCATCTTTTTATACTGGCAAATGATGGGACAAAGCCCTTGTAAACATAGTCCAACTCGGTTGAAAAGCTGTACAGCTCGGTTGTATAGTTGTATTGCCTTTCAAATACAAGTATTTAATCACAGCATGAAATTCAATTTTTTCCATTTTCACAAAAATAATCACAATAACTTATTCAAATGATTATCAAGCAACAACTGAGCGTCCAAAATAGCTGAAATTTTAGTGAGTACCTTTCAATGCATGTGTGAATACATTCCCTAACTTTTGTTGATGAGTGCTGCCATATTCATGTTGAGGTTCAAAACCTTTCAGACAACCCTTGTACACTATTATAATTATACAGTTATTGCTTGTAATGAGAGTCCTGAGCAGAAAGGTTTTAACTATATCATCTTTATAACATCATGCTTCCACAATATGAGGAACATCTCAGAATAGCAGCCTAAAAAGTAAAAGAACTGGTATTAAGGATCAATCGTCAATACTATGTTTAATAAAATGATTCCTACAAATCATCAATATTAAACAATATTAGGTGTACAGTAGTTTCTCTCTCTCTCTCTGGATGTATTACTGTATGCTGTGTGCTGTTGTTGCCAGTGGTTCTTTAGGCTAGGATAATGTGCAACATTGATATTAACCACTATTCCCTATAAATCTTAATCTAGCCAATTAAATGGTTTTATTTTTAATTTACTTTACTTTTCCGACATTATGCCTCTCATTGAGTGTAAGTTATATTTTCTTAGCCAAGTAACATGTAGACAACATTCATTGAGTTAAAATCTGTGTAGCACTAATAAAAAGGGTGAATATATAATTAGTTTATATATTTATTAATTATAAATAACATGATATAATCATGTTAACATATAACACAACATATATATAACGTATAATAATAACATATATAATTATTAATGAAGTGACTTAAGTCTTTTAATGTATGAATGTGTGTGTTTCAGACATGTGTTAATCTGCAACATAGTTTTCCAAACAAATAAGGAAGAATGATGTGGCTAAGAAGTGAACAGAGGGAAAGACGATGTCGCTTGCGGTTGTCACGACCAAATGGTGTTACAAAGGTTGCTGCTGTAGATCATACTTCATCCAGATTATCTGCTAGTGGTAATACTCCTCGCAGTCGTTGTGGTCGAATTAGTAAATGGAGAAGAAGAAGTGGAAATTTATTGAAAGAAGTAAATTTTATTGATTGAGTATATGTAGAATTACATTTTTTCCTATGTCGTTAATTTTACAAATTTTTAATTTGTAAAGCTAATTTTAATTGCCAAATTTTTATGCTGGATCAAGATATATATATATATATAATTTAAAACCATTAAATATAAAATAGAAATGGTTCAGTTACTTTTCTCCTTGTTTTTTTTTTCTTTATGTCAATATGTATTACATTAGTGGCATCAAAGATGTCAGTATTTTCTTGTCCCCTCAGTCATATGCGATTATCCTGGTGATAATTGATAAGACCCTTTCCTTTATTTTAGGTGATTTACATCACATGCTTTACGCTAATAACGTGAAAAATCATTTATGTAAAAAAAAAAAAAAAAAAAAAAAATGCAAAAGATTCTTCAATTTTCTTGAGATTTAATACAAATTATTACATGTTAAGCGAATTATGGTTTGTCAACTTACCAGTGACATTAGTGGCAGATGAGTGACTACAGAAACATTCACAACTTGATCAAGAAAGAAATGACAGTGTGAAAGTTGAATTCTGTTACACATATTTCCTCTGAAGTTCAGCACACTTGATACATAGGAATATGTTATTTCACTGTTATCATCAGCAGGTAGTAAAAAACACATAATTCATTTAAAAAATGATTGTTATTTGACTTTTTAAGGTTTAAGAGGATGGACTTGCCAGGTGAGTAAAGTTTTTATTCTATCCAGTCAAACAATTGTTTAACCATCCCGTTGCCAACCTTTTTGACACCTTTATTCTACCAAGGAGGATATTTTGACTATCCCAATACAGTATTATGATTTACTGTAATATTTGTTTTTAGATTCTGTTATTTTCAATGAATAGCTTTATTTGGATTAAGATACAGTTTTTTAAATTAAAATACAGTTTTGTGCTGGTTGTCCCAGTTTTCCAGGTTAAAAAATGACTATTTTATTATAATCAACATTGGAATAATATTGTATTGTTCTAGAAACTTGAGAATCATAATATAGATGGATTAGTATTGGATCATGATCTGTAAGATTGTAATTCAATTTGTATGATTGATATTCTATAGTTTTTGTTTTTATAAATATATTGTCTATACAAAATCAGGAACCCATATCATTTAATCTTGTGATCGAATTAATGGTTGAAAGATATTCTCTTGCTAGGTAATTGTGCATATAATTTTCTTTATCAATGTCTGTTTATGAAATAGCTATGTTGAAATCTCTAGTCACGACATGATTACAATAATTTTTGTTTTAATCAAGAAAAGAATCTCAATCTCAATCTCAAAGATTGTTGCTTTTTGATATTGTGGTGTTAACATTGCTATAACTCATAACAAAAATACGCAAATTAAAATTAATTCTAGCATTTTAAATTAGAAATTAATTTTTTAAACTAATCATGGAGTCGCTAGTCAAAATAATCTCTAATCACTAGTCTAAAGTTAATTTTTTGCACTTCTAGTAGCTAGTTTTATATTTGTTTTCGGTAATTGTTTGCCAACTTGCTGAGTAGTTAATTAATGGTTTTCTGTTAGGTGTTGTATTACAAACTGTGAAACTTCCCGTATTGCGTTCCTGTATTCGATTCATTCTGTGCAGTATTTCCATCACCATCTTTATCATCATTCATTTCTTTCAATTTTACCATGCCTAGGTAATGTGATATAGAAGGTTTCACCGGGTAGTCAATGTTTACAATAACATTATTAATTTTGAATTTGAAAATTTCATATTGCTGAGTATCACATGCTCTGTATGTGTTATGACTTTTTGCAAATTACGTAAATACCGTTTCCACAGTTAGAGTGATCACAATCTCTAGGTTGATGATTTTCTGCACAGTATAAACACTTTGGTGGATTTCTACATTTTTTGAGCTGTCATTAAAACAGGAACAATTTTTACAGGGCATAAGGTTGATATCATTGAATGCTCGATAACTTTGGTGACCTATATATAATCTATATTTATCATTTCTCACATGATCACATAGATCAACTGAGGCTTCTAATAGTGCATGTAATGTATTGTTTGGACAATCAAAAGTGTGTAAGATGGGGGACTTATTTTGATAATATGAAAGTTAATCAAATATAAACAGTATTTTTTTAAAAATAAATTTATTGGTTAATAATATACATGATTCATACCTTCATCATTTCTCTATATAGGCTCTTGCACGATCTACACACTTTTGCCAATGATTTGAAGCTTGAGTATTTTTTGTTCATAAAAAATTTGAGGACAAGTCGTCAACCAATTGTGCATGTGCTCCTCAATGTCTTCATTGTATTCAAATTGTTCTCCAAGCGATTCTTTCAATGGCACAAACAAAAAAATAATCATGAGGGGACAAATCTGGACTGTAGGGAGGTTGGTCGAGGGCATTTTTTCCCAATTTATGCCCTGTCAAAATCGCAGTGTGCAGCCTGGCATTGTCATGGAGAAGGATGACATCTCTGATGAGCATACTCAGACTTTTGTTTCGGTAGGTGGCTTTATTTGATTGTAGCAGCTGGCAGTAGTAAGCTGCATTTACCGTTGTTGATTGTGGTGAAAATCAACGAGTGAACCCCTTGAGTCAAAAAAAGAAAGTTTCAAGAATTTTTCTGCCTGACCTGTGGGTTTTGGCCTTCACTGGGCAGCCCTCATCCTTCCTTTGCCACCCCTTACTTGCCATTTTTGACTCTGGACTTTAATGATGACCCCATGCTTCATCACATATGACGATGCGTCTCAAAAATCGTCCCCTTTTTTCAATTCAGAAGTCTCTTACAGATCTCCAATCTGACCTGTGTTTGATTTTTGGTCAACAATCTTGTAACTCATTGAGCACTAATTTTTCTAAAACTAAAATGATGAGTGATAACACATTGAGCACTCCCATAGCTGATACCCACTTTTGACTCAATTTCTTCAACAGCGAACCTTCGATAAGCTCTCAAATGGCATGGATATTGTCAGCTGTGAAACTTGACCTTGGGTGTTGATCATGACTAGATTTCTATACTTTTCTCACCCGCACACTTTTAATTTATCTGGCCCACATATAGACTTGGTCTGGGACAGTGTAGCGTCCCCGAACTGTACCGTTAAGTGAGTTAAAATTTCCACTTGTTTAACGCCTTCATTAGTTAAAAACTGTGATTATACATTGTGCAACAGATGACAGAACCTCTTGCTCACTCATGGCTGTACTAACTCGAGAACAGAGTGGAGGAGCTAACCAAGTCTGTTCTACCTCTCTAAGATACTGAACATTAACCATCCAGATCGGAACTGCTTGCTGCATAGAATAGCAAAATTACCATTTAAATTTGATTCACCCTCGTAATAGAAATTCCTCTTGTTGATGTCAAACTCAAGTAATTCTTAAGTCATGTTACTTTCAATAACAATAATTTGTAATTTTGTTTTTTTCTTGTAACGTAAATCCAACATTTTCCCTAATTTTCTTGTAGAAGATTTTGAGTTCTTAGTATGTATTTTTTTTTTAATATTTTACAATCATAGATCCGTTTTTCAATTGCACTCCCTTTTTTGTAAATAGTGTAATCTCACTTCGAATAATATGAATAACATTTGTGCTGTTGAGTGGATTTTTTGCCCTGGAATGATTAGTCTGTTCTTTAAGCTTCTCCGTCACTTTTTCTTTCGTACTTTTTTTAATCTCGGCTATCAGCAGTCTCGTACGTTTGTGTAATGAATCTTCTCTTATTTTTGAGGTTATATCTCCATGATCATTGTACACAAGGTATTACATTATTAGGTAATTAGGTATTAGATTATTAGGTACAAGGTATTATTTAGATACTTGGTTTTTTTTTAAATTGGTTGTAGTCATTTACGTGATAGATACACTTGATCAGAAATAAAGAAAATCGTGAAATGCAGTGCATCTTTTGGATGGTATTGAAGCGATTTAACTGTGATTTTCAGGCGGCTGTTTGTCAGCGGCCATCACTTGAAATTGCTAAATATTTTACATTACAAAAAGGGAAAACAGTAACTTTTATACTGCTACGTTTAGACTCAAACATATGCTTCTTTCCATGGAAACCTTTAATAAAAAAAAAAAGATTTATGAGATTGAAAAGAGACCAGAGTTTTATAATAAAACTCGAAAAGTTTTAAAAACTGAAATAAATTGTCATATATTTTAAAACAGATGTAACTTCATTATCAATCAGCCTTTGTTGAATTTAATTGAATTTATCTCTTGCAATTTTTGTTCAGAGATTACAAATTACATAATCATTACATCTAAGCTCCCCCCCGCAATACTATTAAGATAATAGTATTATCTTTCCAAAATCTGTGATAGAAAAATAAACTTTTTGATGAATTTCAGCATGCTGTAAAGTTGTGATGTAGTAAATTATTGAGTTAATAAATAAAACAAAGATAGATTATGTTAAATTAGGATTAGGATAAAAAATTTTATCATTTTCAATTAGAGGTTATATTATATAATTTCTTTGACAATAAGTCATATTCTTGAAATAACCATCAATAGGTAACTATTACATTATTGATGTAATGAGTAGAAAGTTTTTATCTGATAGCTTACTTTTTAAATTTCTTAGAAACAATTTAATACCTTGTATATTTTCTCAGTGGTCTGGCAGCTTATGAATACAAATTGTGAAGTAATAAGGTCCATCCTGTAACCAAAATAGATGATGGCATATTCTAAAATACAGTCACCTTCTGATTGTCTGTGAGCAGTTTAACCGTTTCCTCTAAAAAAAAAAAAGTTTTAAAAACTTATAAAGAAGCTAAAAATTTAAAGTTTTATCATTGTTGTGTGATAGGTTTTACTTCTTCATTTATTTATTACTTAAATGTGTACTTGTTTTGAAATTGGTAATGTTGTATTATAATTCATTGTGGATATGGTAGGACAATAGTTCACTGTGCGATATTATGCTATGCAATCTACAAAGTTCAATTGAAAGAAAGTGTTTTCAGTCACTAAAACTATTAGTCATGTCTTATTTAAAAAACATCTGAAAGAGTTATATGCACAATTTATTAATTTTTCTTCTTTAATATCTGTATTTTTTTCCTCTTAGTTTCTGTAGTTTTAATAAGTGTTTGTTATTGCATTACATAGTGCATACATTATTGTATGGACAATCTGTTTACTTATAATATTAGTGATAGTTAAAATTTGTTATACTTTTACCAGATACGTAATAGCGTAGTATAGTGTATTGTATTTTATTTTATCTTTATTACTTACCATTAAACCTTAATATAATAGTGTATGTAAATACTGAACTGCACTATAGTATTAGGTCATTTTAACACATATTACTTTTGAACCATCTGCAATTTTGCTATGATTTTGGATTATCCACAATCCTCTTTCCGGTTGATATTGTGGATAGTTGGGAGTTGAGTGTAATATTATTCCTGGCATTATAATTATACGGTTGTTTGATAGATTGTGAAGGTGTGAAATATTTTTTCTCAATAATGTATTAATGTATTTCAGTTTTGGTAATGCCAAATGTTATGTTTTTTAAATAAGAGAGTAGAAGATTCATTTTTACATAAGATGCCAACCATGATACTAATTATTCTTTTTTGAACTTTAAAAACTCATATTAATAGTTAATACTGATAGTCGCATAGGAAAGGTGACTAAGGTTATGGAAGTAAAATATTTTCTGTACTCAAAATGACCTCAAGGTTTTAATTAAACAAGCTGTGGCAAGTTTCTTACAATAATGATCACCTGAGTATTGTTTAATTACACAAGCCTGCGATGGTTGTGTTATTTAGTTTTTGATAATTGATTCTTATGTGTTTTTTAGCGCTGAATCTGAAAATAACCTTCATTTTTTCCATCACATCAGGATTTTTTACAAATTGTAAATTTCAACATGTGTAAAAAGTTAAAAAATTGTGAAAATGTGATATTGTAAAATAGATATAAAACATCTTTTTTTGTAATAAATTAATATAACATTCATTTTTTTTTTGTCTTATACTCCACATTCATGTAGCTAAACATTTGCTAAGTGGTTTGAAGAGGCTGATGGGGGGGGAGGGTCATTGACCCTTTAATTTCTAATGAAAATTGACACAAAATAAGCCTTAATTTCTATTATAGTGCATTTTAAATTAATTTTTATGAGGTATGTCATGCCTTTGGAAACCATCCCTCTCTTCACCCACCCTTAATGACAAAGTATGTAAAATACTTTCAATTTTATACCATGTATTGAAGCTTCTTTGGATGGCTTATATTCTGATTTGTGCTTTTCCTTCTATGTTCTCTATAGGGTTCATCTTGGTGTAACATCCAGCAGTAGTCTGCCATCATCGTAGCAGTCCATTTTTCTTGATACCTCCTATCCATTTCTTTCATATCCTGATGAAATCTCTCTCCCATCTCTTTGCTAACGGCATCCATATTTTTAGGAAAATAGTCCACATATGAATTTAGGAAGTGAACCTTCAAGATTATGGAACACCCTAAATTTTTGTACTTCTGCAGCATGTTCTCAATGATTCATTTGATGTTCGGATCTTCTAATTGCCCAGAAACTTGGTTACTACGTCTTTAAAGGCTCCCCAGGCTTCTTTTTCTGCAACTTCCATTTGTTTCTCAAATTACCATCTTTGAGAAGTGTTCTAATGTTAGGACCAGTAAAGACACCCTCTTTTGGTTTGGCATTTGATAAGACTGGAAGTTTGTCATAGATAGATTTAAAACATTTACCTTCTTTTGGTAAGGTTTTGACAAATTGCTTCATCAAGCCTAACTTGATATGCAGAGGTGGAAGGAAAACTTTTTCAAATCTATGAGAGGTTTTCGGAGCACATTTTTGGTTCCAGGTTCTAATGAATCTCTTTTTGGCCAATCTTTCCCTATCCATGATTTTTATCTGTCTCTGCTATTCCATTTACACAAAAAACAAGGAAACTTTATGTATTCTCCTTGCTGTCCTAGGAGCATCAATATTATTTTGAGATCACCACACATAATCCACTTACGATTGTCGTATTTAATCTTATTGAGAACGAATTCCAAATTATCATAACCCTCTTTTAAATGGACAGAATATCCGACGGGTATTGACGGATATGTATTCCCATTGTGTAGAAGGACAACTTTGAGGCTTCTTTTGGATGAATATATGAATAGTCTCCAATCGGTACTTTTGTACAGAATATTAAATCGAGTTAAAAGTTCACGTACATCAGTACAGAAGATTAATTCTCCTTCTTCTGAAAAATATGGAAGAAAATCCTTTTCTCTGTACCTGAAGCAGGAAAATGAGGTGCCAGTTGCAGCAGATTCTTCTCTTTAAGCTTCGAACCAAGCAATTCTGAATTTACTTTGGTCAGATCTAAGTCTTGAACCAAATCATTTAGTTCAGACTGAATAAAGCTCTGGTGCACAGCTATCTCCGGGTTCGTACTCCTCTATGTTATTTTCATATAAATCACTTGTGGAACTGGCTGTTTCAGGTAAGTTTTCTGATGGAATTGGCACTGTTACGTCTGGACCATGAGGAACCAGGCGTAAAGTGGATTTCATATTTGAATTCATGATTCTTCTTTTATTCTTCAAATTGAAACTGTAAACACCAGTCGAACAAAAGTAACAATAATTGGTGTGATTTTGTGGCTCTTGCCACACCATTGGTACTCCAAATCTGAACGCTTCTTGTTCACCCTTCGACCACTGTCTAAGTTCTTCAACACATGTGTAGCAAACGTAGTGGGGTGCACAAGTTTTGTCTTGATCTCCTATTTTCACCTCAAAATACGTGAGGTACACTTTTCGAACAAAACTTATATTTCTTTTTTGCCTTTCCACCATTAACTCACCACAGCTGTAACAAAAAGAATTTGCAGAATTTTTTTAGCCTCTTGAAGCAATTTTGAAAACAGAAAGTTTGCTTTATGGCCTGAAAATATGTTTTCCATGACAAAAATGCATTTGATCAAGGAGGATTGAAAAAAACTCGATTTACACATGCTGATGGTTGAAACAGTACTGATAGTAGTAGCACGGTGCATGAGTGGTGTGGATAGCTGTCAATAAACATGTTACATCTTGTTATGTCTTGTCATAACCTGTCAGCCAAGCTCTCCCACAGTCTTGTCATCTTCAACCCCCCCCCCCACAATCCTTTTCAGACCCCCCTCAACGGTTTATTTATAAGAATGTGTAGTATAAGCCAAAAAGTGTATATATTATATTAATTTATTTTATATTTAAACTAAATAAAAAAAAAAAACAAAAAAAAAATTATGTCTAGTATCAAATTTTTGCAATTTTTCAACTTTTTACAAATTTTGAAATTTTGATTTGTGAAAATTCCTGACATGATGAAAATAAATGAAGGCTATTTTCAGATTCAGTGCTAAAAAATACATTGGAATCAATTGTTAAAAAACATTCCACAACCCAAATTTTGCAGCCTTGTGTTATTTCTCCTATTTAAAACTGATCAGTTTAGCAGTGGCTTGAGTAAAAGCAATTTCAGTTTTTTTTTACTCTGTTGTTTTAGTATAAAATTCAGTGAAAGTATTTTAGTTTGTTTCTATTGATATATTTTACAATTAAATATTCTGTATATAAACAACTTTTTACTTACACATATCAGTTAATGTTTTATGTAATTATTTGTTTTCAGACTTGTAGAGAAAATGTTTTACCATACGGAAGCTCTCAGCTGAAAAGAGTTGGAAAAAATAAAAAAGATCATATTATATTATCTAGAGAAGAAAAATTGGTTCCAACACCACTTACAAACCACAAAGTACTTGCTGAAGATCTTGTTGATGTAAGGATGTGTTTTTATTTTACTTTTGTTTATCTATTTAGTTTAGTGTAAATTATTAAACCATTGCTCTAATTTTTTTTCAGTATGATTTTACTCAGAACTGAAATATTCAAACCTAACTGAATTTTGTTGTAAATTTTTTTCAAAAGTACAGAATTGTTTTCTATATCACTATGGGACCTTTTTGATGTAGATTTTTATTTTTAAGCAATTGTTTTATGAAACTTGCCTTCCAGTAAGTTTATAATCTCAGAATTAGAAGCCAGATGTTATTAGTACAGCGTAGTATGTGCTTTTGTCTGCTCGCGTATTACCATACAGTGTTACAATGATTTATTTCTGCATAAAAATAATGAAGTGTACAGCTAGGGGCGGCATCTTGGAGCAAAAGCCTCATTTTTAAGAAATCCTAAGGAGGCTTTATAAAAACCATTTCTCTAGTAGATATATATTTTCTTTGGAATCTACAGTGAGATTTGAGTTAAAAAATTTGACATCAGTTCATTATTAAGATATTTATAGCCCTGATGTCACACAGCAGCATTTGCCTGCAAAATTGAACTTTGTAATGTTACAGAGAAATGAATGTAAGTAGAAGAAAATTAATCTTTTCTATTAATCTCTAAACTCAGAATATATGAAATGAGTTATCTCTTATAATCTTGTGATTTACTAAAATGGAAACAGTTATCAACTGATAGGGCTGACTTGTTTCTTTGAATAGCTGATGTGCTGTTTATACAGATCCAGAACTCTGGACATTTCTTTCTTTTGAGACATGTGTATTTTTAGTTCATAATGCAGTTCAAATTAGTATTGATTTATTTTACCATGTCTGTAAAATCATTCCTTCCAAAAATTAAGAGTTATGTTTTTAGTAAATAATTGTATTTTCATGAGTTAGAATATTGCTAGCAAGAAGTATGAGCCATTTCTCCAATTCAGAGTTGGTATCCCTTGTAGGGAGAAACTTAATATTATAACAGAATAGATAAAAAGGGATGAAAGCTGAAATTTCTGATGGTTAATAACTGGATATCATCCTTGCACATTTATGAATTGTACAGCACCTTCTAGTTTTTTAAATTATTGATATTTTGGCAGGAAGCTCCATGTTTGATTAATTAAAAACTGAAATTAATTTAGATTCATGCACAAAAAACATTTTGGATGTATTTACAACCACATTTTGGATGTGATTTTGTCATCAGTTCATGCAATGAAATTGATATCAGGTTTGATTATAATTTCAGAAAATCTAAAACTGGTAAATAAATATCACAGTAGTTCTTAATGAATAGTTTGTGATAGGCATTAACTATGTGATTGAAAACAACTTAAGTATTTACAGACTTTTAGTGATATGTGCAGTTATTTATAAGCCCTGTGATATTTTTTAATTGATCAAAGTACTGTACACGTTTATATTACTAACATTTTTTAAAATAGTACTCTTTCGTTAGAATTTCAACCAGTTGTTATATATTTTAAATTATAGAATTTTTGTTCCAAGAGTGAGGCTACATTTGTGATTACAAGAGATTTTAAAACTGATAAGATGAACACTGGACTGCCTCAGACTATTTGCTAGTTCATACTCTCATGAAGTCTTTTAACAAAGTATATGCACCGTATGATTAAAGATCAATCAGTGAATTTAAAAATCCAGCAAAGTTACTGAATTATGATTTCTTAAGACCCCAGTATTTTTTTGTTTGTAGACTTTTAACATTTTCTACAAGTGATTAGTGCACAAGTAGCAGCTGTTTGACATCAACAGGTTCATTTTTATTTACCTTACTGTAAATATGTTAAGTAAGAAAAACCAGTTAATCATTTACTTTGAAGTTATTTCTGAATGATGTAGTGGAGCAGTGTAAAGATTTTTGCTTGTAGAAAGAAAAAAAAACTATTAAAGAAAACTAAATTAATTACAGGCATTTCATTTCATAATCAAAAATGCAATTATTTATAAAAAAAAGTGTCATAACAAAGTGCCAACAGCTCACCAGCCAAGATTAATCCCTGAAATGTTTTTCCATTCTTCAGTGATGTATACATTAACCTATAAGTAAAATGTTTTTGTCCACTTTACCTTTTTTTATATTTAAAAAGATTCTTTGCTGGTTGTTAAACTTTTTTTTTTTTTTTTTTTTTTTTGTCTTCAGTCACTTGACTGGTTTGATGCAGCTCTCCAAGATTCCCTATCTAGTGCTAGTCGTTTCATTTCAGTATACCCTCTACATCCTACATCCCCAACAATTTGTTTTACATATTCCAAACGTGGCCTGCCTACACAATTTTTCCCTTCTACCTGTCCTTCCAAAATTAAAGCGACTATTCCAGGATGCCTTAGTATGTGGCCTATAAGTCTGTCTCTTCTTTTAACTATATTTTTCCAAATGCTTCTTTCTTCATCTATTTGCCGCAATACCTCCTCATTTGTCACTTTATCCACCCATCTGATTTTTAACATTCTCCTATAGCACCACATTTCAAAAGCTTCTAACCTTTTCTTCTCAGATACTCCGATTGTCCAAGTTTCACTTCCATATAAAGCGACACTCCAAACATACACTTTCAAAAATCTTTTCCTGACATTTAAATTAATTTTTGATGTAAACAACTTATATTTCTTACTGAAGGCTCGTTTAGCTTGTGCTATTCGGCATTTTATATCGCTCCTGCTTCGTCCATCTTTAGTAATTCTACTTCCCAAATAACAAAATTCTTCTACCTCCATAATCTTTTCTCCTCCTATTTTCACATTCAGTGGTCCATCTTTGTTATTTCTACTACATTTCATTACTTTTGTTTTGTTCTTGTTTATTTTCATGCGATAGTTCTTGCGTAGGACTTCATCTATGCCGTTCATTGTTTCTTCTAAATCCTTTTTATTCTCGGCTAGAATTACTATATCATCAGCAAATCGTAGCATCTTTATCTTTTCACCTTGTACTGTTACTCCGAATCTAAATTGTTCTTTAACATCATTAACTGCTAGTTCCATGTAAAGATTAAAAAGTAACGGAGATAGAGAACATCCTTGTCGGACTCCCTTTCTTATTATGGCTTCTTTCTTATGTTCTTCAATTGCTACTGTTGCTGTTTGGTTCCTGTACATGTTAGCAATTGTTCTTCTATCTCTGTATTTGAACCCTAATTTTTTTAAAATGCTGAACATTTTATTCCAGTCTACGTTATCGAATGCCTTTTCTAGGTCTATAAACGCCAAGTATGTTGGTTTGTTTTTCTTTAATCTTCCTTCTACTATTAATCTGAGGCCTAAAATTGCTTCCCGTGTCCCTATACTTTTCCTGAAACCAAATTGGTCTTCTCCTAACACTTCCTCCACTCTCCTCTCAATTCTTCTGTATAGAATTCTAGTTAAGATTTTTGATGCATGACTAGTTAAACTAATTGTTCTGTATTCTTCACATTTATCTGCCCCTGATTTCTTTGGTATCATTACTATAACACTTTTTTTGAAGTCTGACGGAAATTCCCCTTTTTCATAAATATTACACACCAGTTTGTATAATCTATCAATCGCCTCCTCCCCTGCACTGCGCAGTAATTCTACAGGTATTCCGTCTATTCCAGGAGCCTTTCTGCCATTTAAATCTTTTAATGCTCTCTTAAATTCAGATCTCAGTATTGTTTCTCCCATTTCATCCTCCTCAACTTCCTCTTCTTCCTCTATAAAACCATTTTCTAATTCATTTCCTCCGTATAACTCTTCAATATATTCCACCCATCTATCGACTTTACCTTTCGTATTATATATAGGTGTACCATCTTTGTTTAACACATTATTAGATTTTAATTTATGTACCCCAAAATTTTCTTTAACTTTCCTGTATGCTCCGTCTATTTTACCAATGTTCATTTCTCTTTCCACTTCTGAACACTTTTCTTTAATCCACTCTTCTTTCGCCAGTTTGCACTTCCTGTTTATAGCATTTCTTAATTGCCGATAGTTCCTTTTACTTTCTTCATCACTAGCATTCTTATATTTTCTACGTTCATCCATCAGCTGCAATATATCGTCTGAAACCCAAGGTTTTCTACCAGTTCTCTTTATTCCGCCTAAGTTCGCTTCTGCTGATTTAAGAATTTCCTTTTTAACATTCTCCCATTCTTCTTCTACATTTTCTATCTTATCTTTTTTACTCAGACCTCTAGCGATGTCCTCCTCAAAAATCTTCTTTACCTCCTCTTCCTCAAGCTTCTCTAAATTCCACCGATTCATCTGACACCTTTTCTTCAGGTTTTTAAACCCCAATCTACATTTCATTATCACCAAATTATGGTCGCTATCAATGTCTGCTCCAGGGTAAGTTTTGCAGTCAACGAGTTGATTTCTAAATCTTTGCTTAACCATGATATAATCTATCTGATACCTTGCAGTATCGCCTGGCTTTTTCCAAGTGTATATTCTTCTATTATGATTTTTAAATTGGGTGTTTGCAATTACTAAATTATACTTCGTGCAAAACTCTATAAGTCGGTCCCCTCTTTCATTCCTTTTGCCCAGCCCGTATTCACCCACTATATTTCCTTCCTTGCCTTTTCCAATGCTTGCATTCCAATCTCCAACTATTATTAAATTTTCATCTCCTTTTACGTGTTTAATTGCTTCATCAATCTCTTCGTATACACATTCTACCTCATCATCATCATGGGCGCTTGTAGGCATATGGACGTTAACAATCGTTGTCGGTTTAGGTTTTGAATTTATCCTTATTACAATGACTCTATCGCTACGCGTCTTGAAATACTCCACTCTCCTCCCTATTTTCTTGTTCATCACGAAACCTACTCCTGCCTGCCCATTATTTGACGCTGAGTTAATTACTCTAAAGTCACCCGACCAAAAGTCGCCTTCCTCTTCCCACCGAACCTCACTAATTCCTACTATATCAACGTTTACCCTATCCATTTCCCTTTTTAAATTCTCTAGCCTACCAACCTTTTTTAAGCTTCTAACATTCCACGCTCCGACTCGTAGAATGTTATTTTTTAATTTTCTGGTGACCCCTTCCTTAGTAGTCCCCACCCGGAGATCCGAACGGGGGACTATTTTACCTCCGGAATATTTTACCAAGGAAGGCGCCTCCATTATTGTATATGTGAAAATGCAGAGCCACATTTTCTTGGAAAAAAAGCAGCTGTAGTTTTCCATTGCTTTCAGCTGCGCAGTACTCAGAGGACTGAGTGATGTTGATACGGCCGTTTAAGTCGTCCTGACTCACGCCCCTAACAACTACTGAAAGAGCTGCTGCCCTCTTTCAGGAATCATTCCTTAGTCTGGCTCTCAACAGATACCTCTCCGATATGGTTGCACCTTCGGTCCAGCTACTCTGTATCCCTGAGCACTCAAGCCCCCTCACCAACGGCAAGGTCTCATGATTCATAGAGGAGGGTTGTTGTTAAACTAGTTGTTAAACTAGTAAAATTTTATGTTAATACTGTAAATTCTTAATGGAATATCATTTATTCAAATTAAGGACCCTTTTTGATATTCATGTTCATGAAACAAGTTGCTATATTTAACATCAATAATATATCAAACTCTCATGTATTAAGAACTGTCCTTACTAAATGTTAAATTTTTATCTTAATAAGTTCAGATGACAAAATGAATTTATAATGATGACTTAATTTATCATTATTGTTTGGCTTTGTTCATTATTATTGTCACATTACAGCTATGATGGCTATTATCTGTAGGCACATCATCAAACTGAATTTTTGTTCTTTATTACTAATACCAGTTATAATTGTGATTATGATACAGGTTTGGTTACAATCTCAAAAATTATGAAACAATATTGTGAAAAAGTTGCTTTTCTATGCAGAGTGTATCACAAAGTTCTTCCAGTACTTTCATAACCTATGCTACTTGTGAAAATAATGGAAAAGTGCATATAAATATAAGCCCTAAAATTAAAATACTTTGTGAGATACAGCTGGTGAAAGATTTCGCTCAGATGTCAGCTACCTTGGTGAAATGAAGTCTTACTGAATTTTTTAGGAAGTTAATTAAGGGTCAGATTTAGTGATTTCTTATTGTTTTTCACCTGAAAAATCAAATAAAATAGATTCCAGAACCATATCTGGGGTGAAACCAAGAAATTGAGGTTTGACGTATAATAACTTTGTCAACTGGGTAAAAAACAAATAATATTTTAAACTAAACTTATAAATTTAATTCTGAACGAAATCTTGTAAGATAAGTTAAATAAAACAAAGAAAGTTGAGAAAAATTTGAATTTTATTACATTTGTCAGAAGAGTACTTAGGTAATTTAAACAAAAACCAAATTATTTTTTGGTGATGTGAAAAACTGTTAAAAACAAAATTTACTGTAAAAAAATTTAAAATAAACTAGAAATTACACGAAAATTGTAAAGTAAAAATAAATAAATGAAATTACTTGGATAATCATTTTTTTTATTAATGACAGAAATACAATAAATTATTTAAAAAATTGTGTTGGGTATGAAGTAACAACAGCTGATCAACAATGCCCAATACTGTATTAATGTTTAAATCATTCTATAAGGTACAAAAGTATATCAGGTACTGTGAACTGTGCTGTCATTAGCGAAGGTTTTTTATAAATTTTAGTTTGAACATGATCGGCTTGTCGTTGAAATAATGCTGTACTTATTTACAACAGAGGAGTACGCTGTACGATATTGATTATTTAATTTTTGGTCACCAAGATCGCCTGATCTAACACCTTAGATTTTTGCATCTGGAGATGGATGAAAAAAATATTGTATACAAAACAAAAATACATTCTCGTGAGCAGTAGATTTTCCGCATTTTGGATGTGGTTGAGCAACTTAAGGACAGCCCTGAAGTACTAAAAAGAGCAACAAAAACAGTACAGAAGATGGCAAGAAATATGTTGAAAATGGTGGCCCATTTTCAACACATTTCTTGACATGCGTTATTACCCATTTAACAAAGTTACTGTAAATCATAAAAAATCATAAAAATCAGTTAATCATAAAAAATACGGCCTTTTACCTCAGTTTATTGGTTTTCACTTCAGATTTCTCAAAAAACTACTGCACATATAATTCTGGGTCCCATTTTATTTTATTTTTCAGGTCAAAAACCATAAATAAATCATTTTAACTTCCTAATTAATTTCCTAAAAGTTTCAGTATCACTTCATTTTACTGGAGTAGCTGAAATCTTTCACTAGTTGCAACTTGCAAACAAAGCATTTTAGGATACATATTTATATGATCTTTTTCCATTATCTTCATGAGCAGAATAAGTTATGAAAGTCCCAAGAGAACTTCATAATTCAACCTGTATATTTTCCTTATCCCAAGGTGGTCACTGAGGCTATTTATATTAAACCCCTTGTGCATGATCTGTTCATATATGCTGCATACAATCTATGTGGCATCTGGGTGTACATTTGCTATAAATAATAATCTTTATACTGTATGCCAATCCTAAATATAAATCTGTCTGTCCCAACTACACATGCTTGTTTGGCCAGTTGATGTTAAATAGTAATAATCTTCAATCATAGACAGCAAAACCATTATCATTATTTTACAAAGCAGTGTCTGTAAACATTGTATTACATGATATACACTATGCTGCCATTACTGAATGGTTAAATGATTCATATTTGTACAATTATTTTTTACAACAGCTCTACATTTTTAGTTCTCACCTTTCTTCTTTAAAATTAAAAGCAGCATATGACTTTACAGCTGTTTCGCAAGAGGTTTAAAAGTGATGTTATTTGTGAAAAATGATACAACTATAAAATTTTAACATTGTTCATATGGGCTTTAGGCATTGTAAGCAGAAAAATGTTAAAGCCAGGAAAATTATTAAAAACAGTGATTTTAGAATAATTTTTTAATTATTTACAAGAGATAAAATTCAAAAGGACTACTTTATTATAAGCACAACATTATGCGATGTGGCATACAAATATATCAGTTTTTCTGTCTTGTAATTCTGCAAACTGTGTAATTTTCATCAAGTTTTCTTACATTAATATTGTTATATATCTTTTTTGTATTAAAGGTGAGTGAATTGAATGAGGAATCAAAAGAGAATTGGCAGGGGGATGTACTCAGTTACCATCATGTAGGAAATGGAAGAGATGTGGATCATCTTAGTTTGGCTTTACCTTTAACACCTGAATTAACACAGTTGCTTCATGAGAAAAGAAATGGTTTGTATTGAAGTGAGATAATTTACTATTAAATTTAGTGTTCTTTTATATAGACTAAACACAAAAGAAAATTTACCAAGATCTGTAAACTGCTTATACAGGGTGTCCCATATAAAACGCAAACCATCAGTCACTCATCCATGAAATTTCAAAAGTCAAGCTTACTCCCCTACTCGTTACTGAAATGAACTCGTACAACATCTGAACATTGCGGCGACGCAGTAGAACACTACCGATAGTAACAACAATGCAATCATAATGTTCAGTGTATTGCTAGAGACAAGATGGTGTTTTCGCTAGATGAACGTGTTTTCATTGTTGAGTCGTACTTCTGTACGAAATCAGTGGTTGCAGTGCAAGATTTGTTTCGCCATAAGTACCCAGATAAACCAGCTCCTAACAAAACATTAGTACTAAGGTTAGTTGCAAAATTTAGACAGATTGGTTCTGTTAATAACAAGGAACACAAAAGATCTGTGTCAGTGTTGAATACAGATACAATCACTGAAATCAAAGAACGATTACTCGCCTCGCCAAATAAATTGATCAGACGTTTGTCTGCTGAAATTAATTTGTCTAAATCAACTGTTCATTGGGCGACCAAACAATTATAATTACGACCTTATCGCATTCAAACGGTTCATCAACTTCTTGAGCCTGACAAAGAAAAACGGCTACAATATTGTCAATGGTTCCGTCGATTTCTGCGTGAGGGAATTAATGTTATGAATTCGTTATTTTTCACAGATGAAGCACGGTTTCATTTGGATGGCTACGTAAACAGCCAAAACAGTAGAATTTGGAGTGCTGAAAATCCCCACGTTTATCACAAAAAACAATTACACCCGCAGAAGTTGGGCGTGTGGTGCGCGATATCGCGGAAGAAAATAATCGGTCCTATTTTTTTAGAGTACACCATTAATGCAGAACGATATCAGGATATTTTATTTCAGTTCATTGCACTCTTGGAAGAGGAAGACAGACACTACTGGCTACAACATGACGGTGCGACATCGCACTGTGCAGGTTCAACTTCTGATTTCGTTGAGGAATTCTTTGGTAATTGTGTTATCGGTCGAGGCTTGTGGGGACCAAGATCTCCAGATTTGACTGCGGCGGATTTTTTTCTATGGGGTTACCTCAAAGATAAAGCCTACAGCAACAAACCACGAACACTTGAACAATTGAAAGTCAATATTGAACAAGTTGTATTAAATATCCAGCCACAAACTTTGAAAAACGTTGCAAGAAATGCTGTAAAAAGAATTGAAGCTTGTATTTAAGAAGATGGCGGCCACTTCCAACATTTACTCTAAATGTAAGGTAATTTACTCTAAATGATGGTAATAATAAAAATTACATTTACATTACACATGCCTTTTTATTATTTCAATACCTACCAATATAAAGTTGGGTTGTGTTTTATATGGGACACCCTGTACTTTGTCAAAATTTAAAAAAAATTGATTACCTTTTGTTAGGTATGGTTAAAAAATAAGGGCCAATGAGTTACAAATAGTGATTGGCAATGCTGCTCAGTAGCTGTAAATAGTCTGTTGGGCATGTAACCGCCACTTTGCTGTCAGTTCATAGTTGTTTGTCTTTGTGGGACAATGTGTTAAAATGAATGTGGTAATAGCAAATCACCAGTTGTGAAGTTCGATCAGTGATTATATTTTTAAACGCAGGAGGACATAATTCTGCTGAAATTCACCATCAGTTGTGTGAAACATGTGAATGAGTGAACTCATGCAATGGGTGAACAAAAAGTGAGGCAATGGTGTTGTAAGTTTGAGGAAGTCCATTCAAATGTTCATGACAAGCAGAGAAGTGACAGGCCTAGTGTCCAGACTGACAATTTCGTTAAATGTGTGAATGTAAAAGCGAGATAAAATTGCCACTTTACAATTAGCAATCTTTCTGTAAAATTTCCAGAAATTTCAAAGACAAGAATCATGGCTGTTTGTCTCTAGGCTGTCATAAATTGTGTGCATGGTGGTTGCCAAAAGTGTTCAGAAGTACTCACAAAGATCACAGAATGACATCTGCATGTGCTTTTCTCAACTGCTTTAACCATGAGGGAGGCAAATGTTTTTCTTATATTGTCACTGTGACAACATAGGATTTTGTAATTAATGCTGAGACGTAACAATTCATGCAGTGGCATCATTCCGGTTTACCTAGACTGAAAAATTCAAACGAGCCCTGTCTTTGAAGGAAAATCAGGGTAACTGTATTCTGGGACCAAAATGATAGAGTAGTAGTATAATGATAAAGTACATTTAATGTTAGAGGAGGCTTATCAGATAAGCACAGAAACACTTTTCCATTTGACAAATAGAAGAAGGATTTGGATTGTGTTGTCAGTAACTTGCTTGGAATAGCTGCTGTTAAGTTTTTGATGTCAATAACTTGAATAGAGAAGGAAGAAGAGACGAATGTTTTAATTCATTAAGGACATTGTATAAGTAAATCTGTTTGTTACTTTCAAGAATTTGCATCTGAATATTAGATGATATTGTAATAATATTTATTATGTTAGGAATATCAGAATGGAGTTTGTAAATTTTATGTAATCATATGGCTGACGTTTGTTGTCTGAACATGCACAGATGCTATGTGCATAAGCCAGTGTTTCTCAACCTTTCAGTATGTGTGACCCAATTTTCATTGCACGCCCCTCTTACAATAATAATGTATTTTGATGCTAAAGCTACACTACGACCTTAATTATAAACCTTACAATTACCAAGAATAAGTAAATTTATTGATACTTGGCAATACTGACTGCTGCATTGACAAAACCAGAATCAATGCCTCTCTATTTCCCTGTCTTAATGTCCACCATATCTGACATTCTTGTGGCTTCGCCAGAAGTTCTGATTTGCCTCAAACATTCTGGAACGTTTGTGCAAACGTGTATAAATGCTGCATCGTTCAATTCCATTCAGTTAGTTGAGTCGATCCTTCTATCGCTATCGAATCTATTGTGTGAGTATGTATGTATGTATGTTGTAATTCACGGTAATGAATATTCATGGCAGTAGATTATACAGAATCATGGATAAATTTTAAAGTGGGCATAACTGAGCATTAGATGATAATGAAGCATCAACAAGTCAAACAACTCAACAATTTAAAGTAACAGCACTCGCATTATTTACTGTCTTAAATGATTTTATAAATGAGGCAAACATGGAATTGGAAAATTGCGTCGGAATATGCACCGATGGTGCTTGTTCAATGTCTGGAAGATTCTAAAGTATACAGATGCTTGTGAAACAAAAATCTCCTCAGTGTTTCTGGACACATTGCATGATCCATAGATAAACTCTGGCTACCAAAGAAATGAGTCCTGGTCTGAATATTGTGCTAACAACAGTTATAACTGTAGTAAATTATATAAAAATGAGACCCCTAAAATCAAGAATCCTTTCTGCACTTTGTAAGGACATGGGTACAGTATAGTACATTTAGTGTTACTATTTTATTGTGAGGCAAGATGGTTATCACTTGTGAAATTTTTGTAACATGTTATGAATTAAGAGTGGTAATCACCATTTTTCTAGAAGAGGAAAACTGGCCAGAAGCCGAGAAGTTTCAAGATGGTTTATTTGTGATGGAATTGAGCTACTCAGTCGACATATTTGAGAATTTAAATACCTTGAATTTTCAACTACTAGGAGCAAATACACATATGTTGGGTACGAGTGATAATGTAAATGCTTTTTGTAGAAAACTGGAATTGTGGAGCAGAAATTTAAAGCAAAACACCTAGAAATGTTTTCAAATGTGGATGAATGAGTTAAAACTTACAAAGCTGAAAAACAACATGTAAAAATTGTTTTTGTAACCATTGGAAATCATTTAGCTGTGCCAGCAAAGAATTTTAAAAAGTATTTTCTTGCTAACAACAACTTAGTAGCAAATTATGAGTGGGTTAGCATTCCGTTTCAAAATACTTCCAAAGGACTCTCAACTGCCAAAGAAAAGAAATCTTCATAGACTTCACAGCAAGTAACAAAATCAAAAGACAATTTAGTAATAAATCATTCTTTGAATTTTGTGCAAGGATAGATAATGAGCTTTCTGCGCTGAAAACAAGAGCTTTTCGTATACTATTACTGTTTTCAACAGCCTAACTTTGCGAAACCAGATGTTCTGCGATGGCTGCTTTGAAGACAAAATATAGATCTCAGCTAAATGTAGAAAAAGAACTAGTGTCTATTTCTAATATTAAACTTCCTTTGAAATTCTTTGCTCTGCAAGACAGGCACAAGGGAGTCACTAATAATAATTAAACTTGTTTTTAATTTAGTATTTATAAGTTAATTTAACATTGTGCAGTACTGATACAATCCTATTTATAAGTGGATTATATCAGTGTAAATGTGTATTTTATTATTTATTATATCAGAGTGTATTTTGTTTTGCTTTCCTTTCAGTAAATTAATACATTTTTTTTACAATATTTTCTTTTCGTTATGTTCGCATCCCCAATTTAGTATTATCACAACCCCCTAGCAGGGTGCGCCCCACAGGTTGAGAAACACTGGCATAAGCTATAAATATCACATTGAGTTTAAAATTATTTAGTACTTATTACTACATCTTTAAAATTCTCCAAGGTTATGTTCTAAATAGGTTAAACTTGTAAATTTGATTAACCATTTTCCACTCTTGATATTAGGCTTCCATCATTATAAACTATTTTTTTTTAACATGCCAACTTCAATTCTTGAATGGAAATTCTTCACAGCTTATCAGTGGATTTTATTATACTAATTTTTTTAATGTAAAATCTATATGTGCACACAACATTATTTCAGCTTATCACTGTATTTCTTTTGTTTATGAAAATAGATGTGTCAACACTTGATTGCGATTATGAAACAGAAGTAGATTTAGACCATGGCTTGTCTTCTGATGTTGAAGTTGATGTTTCAGCTTCTGACGACAACTGCTTTTCATACTACGACCATAATTCTCATCTTGAAATACAACAGTCGGTTAGTATCAATTCACGTTCATTTGTTACATGCATTGTTCTGTTGTTTTTTTTTTTTCTAGTGCATTATGTTGATTGTCAGGTTATACCTCTTATTGTATATTGTTTAGTGATTAATGTCTTGATACTATGTTTACATATAAATGCATTTTGTGGAGCTAGATATTTCAGACTAGGTTTTTTATTTGCATCGTACAATTTTCTTCTTGATATGTCTTGCCTATGTTTTGTAATATTATATCTTATGTGAAAAACAATTTGTAATTAGATAATAGTTTTGTGGTACGGTTCTCTTGACTTTATAATAATAATAATAATTTTTTTTAATGTTGGGATATTCTATAACATACTATCAAAAAAGTTATTTTCAAGTAACTGGTGTGGAAAGGAAGATTTATTGTAACTCACGTAAAAACATTCACTATAAGCAGCTATTGTGTTGCTCTTTAAACAATGTTCCAAGTAACTATTTTCTTGTAAGAGTTACTATTTAACACTTGAATTGGTGTGAAGTACTTTACATTTTTGTTTGTATATTAAAATTTATCCATAACATAATGATGATTGCTATTAATATATACATTTTCTTTTTTAATGTATCCAGATAGTTATACCAGGTTTTTAATCTTTAAAAATAACTGTTACTTCTTGTAAACTTTTCAGTAACTGGAAAACTGTTACTCAAAAAATTTCCAAACCTAGGAAGAAGAACTAGAAAAAATTACTTTTTAATATTATATTAATTAAGATATAATCTTAGAATTTTTTGTGTATTTTATGTGAGTACAAAGTCTTGTAAAATTAAAGTGTAGACAGAATTCATACTTAATTTTGATTTTTCTAAAGAAAAAATTTAATAATAAAATGAAATTGTTAGGGTTAAGAGAAAACTGAGATTGATGAGCAGAATAAGACCATCCACAATCTTTTACTTTTACTATTCATTGGTAATGATACAGTTCTCACTTTTGAGTGCTGGTGGCCTGAAATAAGAGAGAAGAAAGTCTGACAAGAAGTTGTGGGCAAGACTTCTGTCTGAAATCCTCAGTTCCTCATTCAATTTCTGATATACTAATTTTTCACTTTCACTTTCTAATACCAGGGACATTCTTGCAAAGTTTAGAACAATTGAGTAGTTTGTGAATGAAGTTAAAGTAGTTCACATACTACACTTATAAGGAAATATTTTGTTTTACACATTCGCCACAAGAAAAACATAAATAAAATCATTCTCCTTGAAATATGTCCTATTGAAGAAAAATCTGTTACACTGGATTTTTTTTAATCACATTGTAGAGAGATTTATTGCTACATAGAATAACATTGTGTCTGAGAAGGGGGAGGATTTACATTAAATTGACAAAATATTTGACAGGAACTGAAAAAGATACACTTTAAAGGAGTTTTTAAAGTTTTTCTTTGTAGTGATGGTTGTTTACTGTATAACATTTAAAAAAAAAATTTGTTCTAATTTTTAATTTTTACTATATTTCAAATGAATGCAGTTTTTCAATGAATATACTGTTTTCAGTTCTATAACATTACTACCACCTTTCTAAGCTGTCTTATTTTTAAAACGAACTTAATAGGAGTTGTGTTTAGCGATATGCCTTTTTGCAATGTATAAAACTTATCTTTCAAAGAAAAAATGTAAATTTTATAAGAATAACGTAATTAATAAATTGAGAATTGTTAAAATATGTAGATACCATTGTCCAGTATATGGGTAATGTAAAGAATATGTACTTTATAAAGATGACTGTATTCCTTACAGATATATCTGTCTTAATTAGATTGGTGTACACTGAAGTTGTATCACTATTACTGCAAAATTGATTTAATATTAGCTTGAATACACTTATGTCTCCTTAGTTTCCTCAGAGCCTGCTGATTCTACACCACCTGTAATTTCTCTGATAGTAGCAGCTTGAAACCTGAACGAAGTGTAGATAAAAGCCAATAATCAAAACCATAGTTAATAAAATAGTTTTTTAGTTTAGAGAATTTAATTAATACCAGTTGCACTTTCTCCATCTGGCTTGGTAAATGCTTGCTTTTTGCATTATTTTTTTATTTTCTTAGAGATGACTTTACAGCTAATGTCTTTGAAAGAAAGATAAAAAAGTTTACTTTCTGCACTTGATCTCTCATTCTGAGAATCATTTCCAAATTCGCTTTTCTTGGCTCGTGGGGGCCTTTAAAAAAAAAACCAAGAAAGATCATTACTTTCACTGGACATAATTAACTTCTGTTATTTGAAGTACTGCAAATTGCTATATCTGTCAAGCTCTTTGAACATAAAATATTAAAAAAATCAGGGGTCAACCTTTATGTCAGAACTTAAATATTGTAATGTTATTACAGTAAAATATATTTTACTTATTAAAATAGAAATTAGCGATTTGAATACTATAGTAATCTAGTTAAAAATTTTTTAAAAATGTGCAAATTTAGTTATATATATTAAATTTTTTATACTCCATATTTCCTCTGGATGTAAAATCTAGGTAATTATATAATATAAAACTTATTCAGCCACTCCACAAAGTGAATTAAAGAACATTATTACGTTACTTTTTTTCCATTAAAGCACTTTTGGGCATAGGACATTGTAATAGCTAAGAATGTTCTTTAATTCTATAGTTTGTGGAGTGGCTGAATATGTTTTATATTATATAGTTAGCTATGTGAATATATATATTCATATAATTGTTATTACTAAATTTGCATTAGTTTTAGTCATTAAGAAACTAATTTTTCCGTTAATGTTAATATTATCAGTTTTCTGAGTGGTAAGGTTACCTTGATCAATTTTAATGCATTGTCATGTGTTTAACAAGTTTATTTATTTTTGGCACTGATATTAAGAACATATTTTTTCGCCTTGATATTAACTAAAATGCATATATGTGGAATGCATTATCATGGCTGTAGGCCTGTTCAGCGTATGAATAATGCAAACAAAACTACCAAAACAAAAAGAAAATAATCTTGATATAATAAAGAAGATGCTCAGTTGTTTTTTTTTTATGTATCTGTTCACCTGTATGGTTCTGTAATTCAGGTCATTGCACTTTACTTGGTCACAGTATATATATAAAAAGGTATTCTTTAAAATTATACCTTCATTTTTGTGACAGTATAAATTCTTCACTAACATCTTGCTTATCTGTTAGGTCACTATTGTTTATTTATTTTTTAAATCTACAACTTTTAATAATTGTATTTTTCACAAATGTAGTATTGAAAAATTATACTACAGACTGTATAAACTAAATTAAAATTTAAAAGCAATATCTACAGACTATGTAAACAGATGCTAACAGTGACTTTTATATTTGTTTTATATTTGCGGTAGTGGGTTAAACTTGTTGCTGATATTGGTGGACCCAAAAGTAAACGTTAAGCAAACTTATCAGTATAATTGTTACATTAATTTAATTCAGTTCAGTGCACTTTGGTTGATCACAGTGACAATATTTAACTAGGTATTCTTTAAAAGTACATTTTCATTTTACTGACTCATAGTACAAGTTTTTCACTATCTCACTTATACCTTATGTCACTATTTATCTATTTTTGAAATCATCTGTTACTGCTGATAAAAAAACTTTTAGCAGCTATGGCATCAAGAGAAGCTGCGTATATTTAGTTAGTCATACTTTACCAATTGTAAACAAGTAATTGAAATTTCATCTTTTAATAACAGTAATACTTATGTAAAATTTAGGTCTTCACTTGAAGATGTGGAACAGAGAGTACTTCAGGGAAGTGTTTTCGATTGCTTGCTTTGCTATTGTTCACTAATTGTATGCCTCAAAATCTTGATCCATTTATTGTAATTCTAATCAATCATCCATTTCCCTGTCACTGTTAAGTTTGGCTTATGTTCTCTAACATTTAATGTACTAAATATATACAAAGTTTATTTTCTGATCCTTTGATTTTAAAGGCACGCTGGAATAATTTAATGAGTTTCTCTTTGTTTTATACAGAAATGCAAGTATTTTAATGGGATTGAAAATTAAATCTGCTTTTATTTCCAATTAGATTATATACCTCAGTGCTACATTGTGTGCAGGCCTTGCCCAAAATACCTCACTGTTTTTATAAATATTATGTTATATTATTTTTATAAATGTAACATATTTTGTCTATAACCTTAGCCTTAAATATTAAATTAAAAAGTAAATGATTATTTCACAAATCTAGATCTTCCTTTTTAATTCAAAATAATATATGTTGTCTTAATAATATATATATATTGTCAAAATAATATATATAAAATTTGTCTTTTTAAAAATTTTTATAATGAAAAAACAACCTTGACAGTTAACTAATTATTTCCAGCTGTAATATATTGTAATTTTTTTTATAAGTACATTGTAGATATTAAAGTAAACTATTGTTATTCAGGACAACATGGTAACACAGTGTGCTGTTGATGAAGACTGGGAGGCTTTTGATCCATACCTTTTCATCAAACATCTGCCACCATTAACATCTGAAATGAGAGCCCGTTGTCCAGCTCTTCCTCTAAAAACTAGGAGCAGTCCAGAATTTTCACTAGTTTTGGATCTTGTAAGTAAAGTTGTTGAATTTTGTTTTATAATTTTTTATTTCCTAGTTAGGTAGTATTTCTTAAATTGTGCTTCTAGTTTTTACAATTATGTCAATGTGCCAGCCCCCATGACAGAGTATATCTTTCTTTAACCTGAAGGTTTTAGGTTCAGATCCTGTCAGGCTTTGGTATTTTTCACGCACTTCAAAATTCATCACCTCTCATCTGGCAACAATAATTGGAAGTAAAGCTGTATGTCGTTAAATGTAAATAAATAAATAAACAAAAGTAATCATTTTTGGTACTTGCAGAACACTTATAAGGTTGATAAGAAAAATTTGGTAATACGGAATCAATATCATTATCAGCTGCTTAAAAAGATTCCTATTTTAATTTGTAGTTAGCACCATTACTCTTTTAAGTTAACAGCTAGTAGCTGAAGTTTAACCGTTATAGAGGTAAATCATCTCATAAGTATTCATTATGCTGACTGCAATAATTGCTTTCTGGATATTGATGGTGGAGATGTAGGGAGGGTGGACATTCCAGCTGCTTTGTCATTCGAATTTCTCTGGTCAGTAGTGTCATGTCAGAGCATCAGGTCCCATTCTTGGTTGTGTAACTTATTGTGAAATTTGTGATAAATGGGGATACCAAACCTTCCAAAATTTTGACTAGACTGTGCACAGTTTGGGGATATGATGTCATATATCCAAATCTATATTTGGACCAGCAAATTAAACGAGGGTATGAAGCTGCAGAAAGTAAGTCACAATAGTTAAAACTTCAAGGACAAGGATGACTGATGACAACATTTAATCAATCCATAATCTCACTGAAGATGATTGGCACCTTAAGGTTGATAAAATTGCTTCAAAAGTCGTTATTCTATTATCACTAACATCTTGGGTTCCATAAAGTGTGTGTTAGATGGGTTCCAAAACTTTTGACCCAAATTAAAAACATGCTTGGCAGGAAACTTACCAAAAGGCTCCTGAATCAATTTTGATTAGAGGGAATAATGTCTTGCATCAAATTGTTACATGTGACATGGTTTCATCACTACATGTGTCCAAACCTTGATGGCCCTTTGGTACAGACAGTTGTGAGCTGAAATGTAACATGGATTGATTGATAAAAACCGATCTCGTGTCATGGTTGTAGAAAAAAATGGAATTTGCTGTAATATGGAAGTTTTCCAGTAATGTGAAATATTCTTTTTCCTTATTAGGTAGGCTCATATTTATAACTAAAGTTATACATTTTTTAATTTCTTGGGCAGAACAGTCAATCCAATTCTGATGAGAACATTTTTCAAATTACCAGATGCTCTTTTATTTTGTGGGTATAAAAATTAGTTTCTTTTACCAATAAATTCCATGTTATGCTAGTAAAAAATAAATAAAAGCAATTAAGTGGCTGACTGTTTCTGGTTGGACGATTCTGTATCCCTGGGTTCCTCGCAATATATTTTTGATATATTTCAAGAGTAGGCTCTGGTGGATACACACGAATCCATTTAGGTTGGACATGTGCTGATTATTTTCTTATCACTTTCAAAATCACTGAAGTTTTCCACTGAAAGTTCATCTAATAAAATGTTGTCAGGAAAATCTAAGGCTGAACTTTCAGTATCAGAAATTTCATGTTCACTGTCACTGCTTAATTGTAAAATTTCGTGAATGTTTCTTGAACCCCTATGTTTTTACATTATAAATATTTAAATTAGAATTATAAAAAATTATTTTGAAAAAAATGACACAAAATGTAAACAACGTACTCACAACAAAGAAGCTACAACAGGATTATGTAGTGGTTATGTTACATAGAAAATCGATAAGTATATTTGATGAAATCAGTATAAATTGTATATCAACATTTAGCTCAAAATCTATACTAATGTTTGGTATTGATACAATTACTAGAGCTTAAGTATTATTAGGGTAATATATTGATAAATGAACTGTTAATGAGGTGTGAATTACAACTCTAGCATTGAATATGGGAGAAATGCATCGTATATTACGACTTTCAGGAGTACTAAGGTTAAATTACTTCTTTTTCAAAACAATTTTCATTAGTATTTCTAATTATACACTTGTTGGTAAGCTACAAAACTCTTATGAATAATGGTTTTATAAAATCATATGTGATTAAATCAAATATAGAGGGTGAAGTTTCCTTTGGATGTAGCCCTGTCATTCAGCTTTGAAAAAAAAATTATTAAAATTAGTTCACTTGTAATAATACGCAAGTGACCACATCATATTTAATGATTGTAAGTTGCTGAGATTCAAAACAAAAAAGAAATCTGTCCACAGTATCCACTTAAAAATTTTAAAACAAAATTTATGTAGTCTTTGACTGATATTGAAGCATCAAGAACTACAAAAAACCTTGCAGTTATTTTTTCACAAACAGTTTTTTTTGTTTTAAACACTAGCAGAAGAGATTTTTTAAGAAAAATGAAAGAGTAAGAGAGTAAATTTGAAAGAATCGCTTTTTATTTAAGTAGCTTACTCAGTTTTTTATTGTTAAAAATTGAAATAGTTAATTTCTCCTTTGATTTTTCAATGTAATGTTTCTTCATAAAAGAAACAACATTTTCATATGAAAATATTCTATTTCAGGATGAAACATTAGTTCACTGTAGTCTTCAAGAATTAAAGGATGCATCATTTTCATTCCCTGTTTTATTCCAAGAATGTAATTACACTGTATTTGTACGAACTCGTCCTTTTTTCCGAGAGTTTTTGGAGAGAGTATCTGCACTGTTTGAAGTTATTTTGTTCACTGCATCAAAGAGAGTATATGCTGACAAACTTCTCAACCTGTTAGATCCGACTCGAAGATGGATCAAGTGAGTAAAGATGGATCATTTAGTGATTTATTCATTTCTTTCAAAGGTATCTAAGTTATAAGTGGTTGACTGTAAAAGAATTAGTAAGTTGCTATGTGGTGAGAGTTTGTTGTTACTTGTTGAAATTCTTTATTTCTGTTCAGACTTCTCTGAACTTTAAAAGGAGGAATAGGTATCTATCAATGGAATGACAGTTTGTGATTTTGGAAGTGAAGGGATTCATATTATATGTTAGGGTTTATTTTTTAAAAAAATATCCATTGATAACCACCCAAATAAGTAAAAAAAAAGTTTAAATACTTAAAAAGAGATCATAATACCATAAAAAGTAGCTACATTTAGGACTTTAAAAAAAAGTAGTGCTGCAAAAGAGTGATTGAGAATATCATTGAATTTTTATGTATGATTATGATTATATACATATATATAATGAAAGTTTTCTATTAACTAGTATATTAAGTAAATAAATGTTTTAGAATATATTACAGCATTTGATCAGTGTTTAAAGTAAAAAAAATTTAAACAAAATTTTTGAACAAATTCTAATTCATACTTTTTTTTTATTATTAGAAACAAGTAAGTGTTGGGTGACAATAATTTTTGAAATGTGTTGACTACAGTAAGCAGTTTCTCATCAAACTGTATTTAGTATGAGGCATGTTTTTAAAATCTGTTTTGAAATAAAAACAAAACAAAACTGAAAAATATGAACAAACTATTACACATAAAAACTACATTTATTTAGTTCATTTCTACATAGCTGCCTTCACCTTCAACATATTTTTCCTTGCATTTCATTCCCTCTTCAAGAAATTCCGCCAGTAGTGATTTAAACCACGCAGTAACACCATTTTTCAGTTTGTTGTCATTGTCAAATTTTTGTGATGTAACCCACTGTTTAAGGTGAAGAAAGAGAAAATAATTGCAGGAAACTAAATCAGAGCTATAGGGTGGATGACTGAAGATTTTCCAACGAAATTTTTTCATTTACTTAACTATCTGATTTACCATGTGTAGCTGAACATTGTCTTGCAAAAACAGAAACCAGTGTAGCATCCTACATCGTTTGTTTTTTTATAGCTCTTTGAAGGCTTTTTAATGTTTTGCAGTATATATCAGCATTCATAGTAGTTTCACAATCACTAAATTCAACAAGCAAAACATTCTTTTTTGTCCTAACAGATAATGGTAGCCATAAGCTTCTTTACCAAACATTTTTATATGAACTTCGGTCTATGAGTTAATGAAGTTGCTATTGCATTGACTGCTGCTTTGTCTTGTCACTTGAATAATAAATCCAGGTTTCATCTCCAGTAACAATGTGATCAAACAGTTCATCACCTTCATCTTTGTAATGCCATAAAAATTTGTGCGCTGAAGCAAGATCTTTTCCTTATGTGTGTCAGTTAACATTTTTGACAGTGACATGGCACACAGTTTTTTATAGCCCAGTTTTTCAGTCAAAAGTTCATATATCAAGGATTGAGAAACATCAGAGACAATTGTGACAAAATTTTCTCAAATTTTTTTGTCAATTTTTCCAATCAAGTCATTCATTATCACCAGTGGCTGGTGGTTGCTGCTACATTCTTCATCATGAATGTTTGTTCACTCTTCTCAAAATGAACAGCATTACTGTCTTACTTTAGCATCACTCATAATATTTGACCTGCAAACATCACAAATCTGCCTGTGAATTTCAGCCACAGAATTGTTTTTTGCCATCAACAATCTGATTACTCCTTGTACTTCACACTGGCGGGATTTTGAATTGTAGCACTCATTGTAGAGTGATTACAATGAAATTACAATGTAGCACTCATAGATTTATATAAACAAATAACGACATAATGACTAAGCTATTGTTGCTAACAGCTGACTGTTGATTCAAACAGCTACACAAGTGCCATCAGTTTATATTACATATTTAGGCAGCAAATTCAAAACAGACTTTACTTTAAAAACATGACTTTATAATTCTGTAACCAGTTAAAATGAATTTAAGAATTAATTAACTCTAACATCTCAGTTGGATCTTAGTTAAGAAATTATTTTTTTTTGGTTATCCATTTCCAAACTAATTTTGACATAAATGTGTACTTGAGAGCAGAGTTATATTTTTCCTAATCAAAAGTGGCTATAAAAATCTTGAAAATTAAACAAATAAGAGTTTTTTTTCCCCTTCTCCACCAGACCGGTTATCCAATTAAGTATACTCGGTCTGGGAGAATGTCCTTATACTCTAAGAGGGCCTTCCCGCCCACCGGCTATAATTCCGGCACGGCAGGTCGGCCCCCCCGGCCTGATCTTTTGTTACTTTAATTATTTGCCTGCCTCAAATCCCCAGGTATGAAGCCAGGTCCAGCAAAGCTGTCCCCAGCCCCACCCCAGGACCGGGTCTCTGTCTTTTTTATGCCTGCCTCAAACCTCGCAGCCGGGGAGCCTGCCCTGGCTATGCCGTTACAGACCCCAACTACGTGGCCGGGTCTCGGTCTTAACTTTATTATTCCCCATAATTCCGATGTCTTATGCTGTTGAAGTGACAAATTGCTAGTATCCTCTTCTTCTACCTTCCTCTTCTTTTTCCTTCATGACAGTGTGGTTGAATTTTTCAAATTTCCTCCAATTTTCATCAGAAGATAGGAGGAATCTGGCAAGTTGCTCCGGCTCCACGTCCGATATTCCAGCTTGTAATCTCACATCATACCAGTTAACACATCTGAAGATGGTGTGTTCAGGCATATCCTCATATTCACAATACATGCATTTGGGGCTATTTCTCAAGCCAAATCGGAAGAAATACGCCTGGAAATTTCTGTGGCCCGAGAACAATTGTGTGATATAGTATCCAGTTTCTCCGTGATTCCGATTCACCCATTCTCTTAAACTTGGAAAAAGGCGTTTGGTCCACAGGGCGCCCTGATGTTGGTCCCATCTTTCCTGCCATTTATCCATTATCTGGTCCTTTGCTTGCAATTTCTCCATACCTTGGGAACGCAACCATCTTTCTAGCACCCTAAGTTCAATGGGTGGATCAGAGGCAAGAACACATGCCGCTTCGTACGATATGGTATGGTATCCACTTGTATCTCTGATCAAGGCATGTCTATGAATTCCCTGAAGTCGCCTGACATTTCTAGCAATATGTATAGCCTTATACCATATCGGTGCTGCATACAATAATATAGACGTGCAAGCAGAAGCTATGACTCTTCTTCTGGAGGCTCTAGGAACAGTCTTACCAGATAATATTCTAGATAAAGCCTTTTAACGACTTTTCTGCCGCACCACATCTATCAGCTATATGCGGACTGAAGCTCAGGGATTTATCAAGGATGACTCCAAGGTACTTCGTTTGTGCAACTTGACGTATAGGATGATTGCCCACTTTCAAGTCTAAGTTTCTGATGTGCCTTTTGCCTTTTAGAGAAATGTATTCACATTTGTCTACAGCTAGTTTCAGGCCTTGTTCCCCAACCAGGCGTGAATCAACTCCAGGACTCTTTTGTCACTAGTCTCAATTTCGATCTCAGTTTTTGCTGCAATTAGTATAGCCAAGTCGTCAGCATATGCTATCATGTCAACTCCATCTGGTAAATTCAGCCTCAGAACATCGTCAAAGGCTATTAACCACAGCAAGGGGCCCAGGACAGACCCCTGCGGTACACTACCAAAAATTTGATGTCTCAAGCTTCCCTCCAAGGTATTAACAGTGCACCATCTGTTGTTCAACTAATCGCTAACTTGTCTGTAACCAATTACTAATGCCTCTTCTAGCCAGGGCATTCCTTATAGTATCCCATTTGACAGTACCAAAGGCATTTTGGATATCGAGCGTAATTAATAGTGGTATTCTTCGCGTTCTCCATGTTCCGCTACGCGTGGAGAGGGCCCATTTATATATCCTGTCTAAAGCCTGTAAAGTAGATCTGCCCTTTCTAAAACCGTACTGATTCCTGTGTAATCCATCATTACCTTCGAGCTCTTCCATAATTGAATTTGTTATCAATCTTTCTGCCACTTTTCCGATATTATTTATAAGGCTAAGTGGCCTGTATGTAATAGTCTGTGCGTCGACTGCCTTTTTTGGTAAGAAAACTACCTTGGATTCCTTCCATATGTCAGGAAACAGTATACCAGCTGCAATCCTTAAAGGACTCATGAATAGAGTTCCGTGGGAAATCACAGATATTGTGAACTATGGAGTACAAAACAAATAAGAATTATGGTTGAATTTAATAACGTCTCTTAAAAAATTATCATGATTCTTGTGAAAGAACACACCAGAATGTGTATAATGTAATGATAGATTATCCAATATGGTTTCAAGAAGGGATATAAATGAGTTAAAAATAACGTGATATAATTTTTTAATGGTCATACAATTGATGCGAGTTATATTTGGTATAAAATGTAAAGTAAATATTATGATGGCAAAAGTAGCTTAGGAAAGGTAAGTTTTTATTTACCTAATTTTTGAAATTATAGTTAATTACTATTTCACATAATTACTTGAATTATATTAATTAATTTTTTGTAAAATTAAATTATATATAATTTCACAGATAGGAGCTAATTCATCACTTTTATTTTCAGTAACGGTAAATTTAATTTTATAAAATAAATACAACAGTAAATATAATTTTTTTTTTTAGTCAGGAAAATTGCCTTTAATTTATAAACATAAGGATAGTTTGTTAATGGACCATTCATTACACTATAGATTGATTCAGACTTTATTAACTGCCAATAGATCAGAGAAAAATTTAAATGGATACTTATAATTCACTTCTAAAATAATTACAAATTATAATGATTAGAATTAATTTCAGGAGTTACTAACATATTTAATTGTTTTTTTTTTAATTATAACATTACAAGTTCAATACAGTTAAAAATTTGCTGTCATTTCATATTGTTAGCATCTTCACCTTGAAGTAATATTTTTATTTTGTCTCATCATTAAAGTATTATATCATTTCAGATTATAAAGTTTCAGTGGAAACTTTGTACAACGGAACTAAGGTAATTTCTTCACTGTAGTTATGAAAAATTATAAGAAATTATTTTGTCATTGATTACTTCCAATTTAAATCACAATTTTATATCAACTGATTGAGTCAAGGTTATCTTTCTTTAATATGCTGTTACAATTTTTTTCACTTGATCAAAGATTATTGTGCATAATGCTTATTATAAGTCCATTTCACAGATAGTGTCTAATACATCACTTATCTTCACTTTAGGTACCGTCTGTTTCGAGAACATTGTGTTTGTGTAAATGGCAATTACATCAAGGACCTTTCAATACTTGGTCGTGACCTGTCGAAGACAATCATTGTTGATAATTCTCCGCAAGCTTTTGGATACCAGGTTGGTTCTTTATTTATAATTTGAAATTAAATATATTTAATCGGTTTTAGTTTATTTACATTGTGATATTTTACTGCTAGATTAATCTTTAACAGTGAGTGGCTTTGAAAATCGCAAGCTGTAAATGATCATTTTATGTTTCATTAGCTTGGATGTTAACTTACACATGGCTTTTAATATTTCTCCTTGTTACTGTTAGAACTAAACTATTCATCTTGAAAATAGGTTTTAGCAGGCAATGATTTAACTGTATCAATCTCTGGAAGTGATTGGTAATTAAAGAAGTATCTGAAATGTCTACACAAGAGTGGTATTTAACAATTATTCATTCTACTTATGTTTACTGTAATTTAAACAGAACCTGTTAAGAAGAAACAGAGCCACTTGTTTTTCTCTACTTCTTAATAATTTGTTTTATATTTTCTTATTTTAAATTTAATATAACATTGTTAATAAATAAAAGCTAAATTATATTGAACTTTTAGCTACATATTTTTACTCTACTTTTCTCCCAACTCTTGAATTTTGAATTTACATTAATGAAAAATGTATTTGTTACAGTTGGAAAATGGAATACCGATTGAAAGTTGGTTTGTGGATCAAACTGATTCTGAGCTTATGAAGCTGTTGCCTTTCCTTGAAAACCTTGTTTATTTGGTACGTTCATTTTCATCTACAGTTTTATCAAGAATATTTTTCAAAATATGTGTTTATTTACCTGTTATGAGATACTAACAATTAAAATGAAATACTGATAAATAAAAGATTGTTCAGTTTTTAATATATATGAATTTTGGGTATTTCTGTAAATATATTTTTTTTATTTCTTAAGGTTTTAACAAAAGAAGTACAAATATGTTTTACCTGTAATTTATATAGTTATGGTAAGGGATGGCAGATTGTCAAAACAAGCAGTCTGTGTATCTTGTATGCTTGTTGACTTGCAATATAACACTGGTTGTAAAATATAATTTACAATCCAGTAAATCTTCCCTCTACAAGATTTTAAAAGGATTTCTCCTTATCATAGCCAAGATGAGTTACTGAGCTTTGTCTTAAAAGAATCACAGCTGCTACAAGGTCTAAAACCCAGAAAATAAATCTAGAAATTAGATTAAACACTGTACAATAAGGCTTTGGCATCCTTAGGTCAGGGGCAATTTTTATACCTTTAATATGATCAAGATAATAGATTTAATGGGTAACACTGTTTGGGAGACCAAATGCTCAAAAAAATGAATATCTTCAAAGATGAAGGACTTCTCTTAAGATAGTTTAAATGTCTGATCGAAGTTCTAGAATTGATAATATGATTTTGTATGTATTAAATTAACATCAGAAAAAAATGTTGTTCAGCTAGTTTGAAAAGGACCTCTACAGCAGTAGTTTAGGCCTAAAATTACATGGCGGACTGATGTAACCAAAACCACACTGGACAAGAGCGTGCCTCTTTGTTTGTTCTGGATCGCCGGTGGAGGCGACATAAAGATTCACAATAAACTTCTTTGTTGTTGTTGCCCTCTGCTCCATAAAGTCCATCAAGACACCTTTATGGTCCAAAAAAACTGTAGCCATTGTTTTCCTGTTGTTCAGTGTCTATTAAAACCTTTTTGGCTTGTTTGGGGAAGACGTTTGCATCCACTGTTTAGACTGTTCTTCGGTTTCTGGATTTTCATACTGGATCCAAGTCTCATCACCAGTAATAATAGACTATAAACTCTTTCTCCTCATTTTTGTAATGAGTGAGAAACATTAAGGCTGATGTCATTCGCTGCGTTTTGTGATCATCATTCAATATTTTTGGAACCCAACGTGCATACAGTTTCTAGTATCCTAGTTCTTTAGTCACAATTGTGTGCAGAGAAGACCTTGAAATTTCTGGGATTTCTGCAGAAAGTTTACTTATTGTAAACCTTCATTTGTTGCGGACAAAATCATCAACATGCTTAAGCAGGTGTACAGTAGTGACAGATTTGCGTCCTTGCCCATGTTTGTCATGGACATCCATTCACCTTTATTTAAATTTGCTACACCATTTGCTGTACATTACCATCACTCATAAAGTTATCACCATACATTAGGCTCATTCTGCGATGGATTTCAGCAGCACTACATCCTTCTGCTTACAGAAAATGTATTACACTTAGCAACTTACACTTGGTAGGAGCATAGATCGTAGCGACCCTGTTCAATTGCTTGTAGTTTGGCTCAGACTGATGCAATAGAGGCGACAATGGCAGAGGTTGTGCAATCACATGATGACATGCAGACCTGGCTCCCGCCTACCTCTTGTTTACTTAGATGCATGATTGGAGGTTGAAAAAAAAATAGCCCTTGTTTATGTGTTTTATATTTATATATATATATATACATAAACAACTTATGAAATATTTAGAATTTATATACTTTTTTGTTTGCGTATTTATAGAATGAGGATGTAAGACCACACATTCGGGATAAGTTTCGCCTCTTCAGTTTTCTGCCTCCAGATTAAAAAGTAGTTTTTGTATCACAACACTTATAGAGTTATTGCTGCTACTGAACGCTGTATACACGGTTACTTTAGAAAGTTAATTGTTCAGGTAATAGTTTAAATATGTATTATTTTTTATTGTTTAGAGATTTATCAATAGACTCTGTAAGATGTATTAACATAATTTTCAGATAAATTTAGTGAAATTTTATTGAATTTTTTAAATTCTAACTTTAATGTGCTAATAACGCATGTATTTTTTTATATATTATTGAACTTTGCTTAACCATTTATATCATATTTACCCAAATTTAAGATAAATAAATAAATTGAAATAATTAGGGTTTTATATTACATTGTAATATTATTAAGTAAAATGAATCTTTTATTAACTACTAATGATTTAACTTGTAAGTTACATTTTCATTTCACTTTTTCTCTTTTTATCTATTAATATTATTTTTTTTTTATTGAGGTGCAGTAGTTAAAACATTAAGAGACATAATGTAACCATTTTGTGAAGTAAAACAAGCCAGAAGTCTAAAACAGACCTATATCTAGTTAAACATATTTTTCATAAAATGGACATTGTTTTGAAAACAACCCAAGAACAAGACTTAATTAAGAAAAAGGAAATATTGAGGGAAGACAAGCAAATATTTTATGGAGATAAATGATTTCCAATGGGTTATATCATACTCCTATAGGATTCAGAACATTTATTCATTATGATATTGGAGAAGTTTAGAAAGCAAAATCATAAAGTTGGCATAGTAACTACAAGTACAGCAGTTTTTTTAAAAAGCTAGATTCAAAATTGACTTAATTTCTACAGTAAGGCTCTAGTAATTACATTCTTGAATGTACAGAAGGGATTATGATAGTATACCAAGAAAATTGGTATGAAGAACTTTAAAAAGAAATGGTGTGAGAAAAGAGGTAATGAAAATTGCTATGACAATGTACTGAAACTATAACAGCTTCATGTAGTATGAAAGTTTAGAAAATATAAACGTTGTGCAGTAGTTTTATCTGGGGTGTCTTAATTAGTGTTGGCACTGCTATTACTACAAAGGAGGGAATAGTGTACTGCGACAGGACATTGTAGATAGCTAGAAACCTGTTGTCGATCCAGCAATCCATTCCACCTGCATGTCAGCTGACCTTTTTAAAATTTATTGAGTAATAAATAAACAAAAGAGCAAGACATTGCTGGTAACCAGAAAAGAAAGTGAACAAAGGATAATTAAAACTACAAATTGGAAGAACACAGTTGGTAAAAGGTTTTGGATAGTAAGCAAGCAAAAAAGTTAAGGTCGATCAAGAGATAGAAAGAAGAGTGCAAAGTCCAAGAAAGTTTTATTAAAATGTAAAATAACCTGCACAGAGTTAGGAATTGCTGAGAAAATAATTTACACTAATTTTGACATGGTTCTTAGATAGGCTTGGGTTATAAAAGAGTATGGAAAAATGTACTACAAACAACGGAAGTGAAATTTGTCAGAGAAATAATGGGCATGATAAATTGGGGGAATGTAGAAAGAAGTGTATCAAGAAACAGAAAGCTTATTCAATGAGACTAACAAGAATAAGATGGTTTAGGAATGAGGGAAGAAAGAACACCATTTTGAAAATGTTATACATACATTTTACTACCTTAATGTTACACATACGAATGTAACACATACTTAATGTTAAACACAACTTATATCATAATCCATGAGCATGTTCATGGCATACTGCTCATCAGTTAATTATTACATTGTTGTTGTTGTTGTTGCATTAAACTATAAAATTAAACAGAAATACCACTTATAAATCATAAACAATACTTTCTGTTTCTGTAGCAAAAGGCCAGTACTACATGAATTCATATATATATGATAGTAGACCACGATATGATATATGATAGTAGACCACGTTATTTCACCATTTAGTGTACTCTTCAACCTCTCAGTTTGTGTGCGTACATGCATGCATGCATGCATATAATGGTTTCATTGCTATTAAGTAATTGAATCCTCCTTGTTCCAGTTCCTTTTCACATTTATGCTCATCACAAATCAGAAAACAATATATTTCCTTCATAGGTAAGCTCCTTACAGAATTCATTACATAAGAAATGAACTATCAAAACCATTCATTTTTGATACATAATCTTTTTGTGATTTCTATTGCAAAAAGATTCATTTTTATTCTATTATAAAAGATTAAAATTTGTATGAATTGTGAAAATATTATAAATATTGTTATTTGTTTTTGTCATAACTTTCTTTCCAGTAGATTTCTTACCAATTTTGAAACTTATGTTAGTATTTTAGTTTTCTGTATGGTAAATACGGTTCGATACAGTATAATCTCAGAAATTCAACATGTGGCGGAGGGAAAGATATGAACATTTAGGAGTTTTATTTGAAGGATGGTAATTGAATTCTGAAATAGAAATGAAAATATGTAACAAATTTAGTCCTTCTACTGTTTATTAACTACAGAAGTAAATAAGGTAATACTTATTTATTAAATAAAGGAACACAGTAGTAAAAATTATGAACCCCGAAAGTGTTGTAATTGAAAGAGGATATATTACAAACTGACAAGTTATTTACCTTCAAAGAGTGCGTACTACTTTCAAGTCACCTTTAATCCTGTTCTGAGATTTTACACAAACTGAATTGTTGATAAATTTGAGAGACTAGTCTAATAATATTAATTTCATATTAGTCCCATTATAATTAAGTTTGGGTAAATGTGATGTATGCTTTTTAATAAATTTATATTCCAAAAAATTAAGCAAGTTTTTTTTTTAGAGAACTACCACTCTAAACTGCTACTACTGAGTATAAGTATATAACTTTTTTTTTAATTATCTGTAAGTTGAAGAAGTAAAGGAAAATATTTTAGATTTTGAATAATTATGAAATTTTATAATGCGAAGATTGTTTGTATAATTAATGTTGTATAGATTAGAAGTTTTTTCTTTTCATATTGTGCTGTATATATAAATGAATTAACTCGAAGAACACAAAAAAAGAATTATTTTAAAATTATATTGATGTTTTATAATAAAAATCAAAGAATTTTACCACCCTTTATCAATATTATTTATAAATTTATTTCTTCTCTTCCTATTTAAAGAATTGCCTGAAATAAGACCTTCAGTCGGTGAAGTTAGCATATGGCCACTTTGTTATATATTATAATTCCTATTTTATTTCTAGAATTATTAAAAATTACTTCATATGTAAACTGTTACACAGCTATAAAACATCTTTATATAGAATCAGTTACATCCAAAACAGTTAATGCCATTGATGGTTCAGAACAGTGATGTATGGCCTCTTCTGAACAACTTCCAAGACATTGCAATAGCTGATTAAGTGTATGAAGTGGCAATATGATTAAAATGGTAAAAGTAGTGGAGTTTTATCAAATATAAATGAAACTCAGAATTATGATACATAAACTTAACATATAGACACTTGCAATATTATCAGTGGAACTACACAGAAATTGGTGCAGTTTGCATTGATTATTAGAATCAAAACACATGTCAATTTTTAATTTTTTTTTAGAAGAAATTTTTTTGAAGTTTCATGTTGTAAATGTTTAATTATCATTAAATAAAAAAATATTCCATTCCCTTTTCTCTTAGTAGAACAATTATCACTGAAATGTATAATCAATTTTTAATATTTCAAATAAATCAGCTAAAAATATAGTTAGCCTTTTTCTTTAAGTATTTTTTTTTGTGTTCTTCATTATTAAAAAAATTGCAATTGTGGCAGTTTCTGTAAAACAACCCTTGATTTTTTATTATAAAAATGTATGGTATATTTGTTATAATGTGTTGTAAATTGAATGGAAGTTAAATTATATATTTATTATCATTATTATTATTTTGTGTCAATACGTAGATGTTATATTGTACAAAGTGTGAAAAATTTTATTCACTGATTTATCATTTGTTGAAAGTTTAATTAAGTGTATTGTTACAAGAATGAAATATTTCTATGGAAATGTTGTATTATGTGATATGAATCTTTTCACGTGAGTGTGTGAGTGAGTGGTTTTTGAGTGGCACATACTTAGGATGTGATATATATATATATATATATATAATATTGTTTGCCTTTGTTTTTTTATTTGTTAGCTGTTTTTATTGAACTTGTACATATTTGTATGTATATACTCATAACTGGTAATTTCATTACTTATTGCACAAATTTTTTTCTGAAATTATGTACATTGAATCAATGTAATTTGGTGAGTAAAGAACATAGAAATAATATTACAGATCTAGTAGGAAAGATAAAGTTGCTTTAAAAATTTTAATTAGATATATTTGATATGCAATTTCCCATTCACATGCTCATTAGAGTAAATAGTTTTTTATATTTTCGTAGAAAATTGCTGTCAGTCATCTGATGCTCTTGGTATAGTAGAGTAGTTTTTCTGTTAGCCTCAGAAGAGTAACCCTACTGGGTTAGGTTATTTCAGGATTTTAAGGTCCACAATCTGTTTATACTGCTAGGCTATAATGGTCTAGATGCTTGAGAAGACAACTTGTCATTCTACATTCAAGGGCAAAAAGTAATCTCCCCCACACTGAAATATTCTTGTGTAATATAAACCAAAGCACCTACTCCCTTCTTAACTTCGTTCCCATATTTGCTGGTGTACAATATATTATGGGCCATGTATGTGTAGTCCCCCAACAAATTTGTCTCAAACACTCCCTCACTCACTGCAGGCAGTTATTGTTCCCCCATCCTCTCCACTTGTTTGAACAAGGCTAGTTATCCACTTTCCCTGGTGAGTTGACTTTTGTTAACAAAGTCCTGACTTGTTGGATATGCTGCTCACTGGTTATTCACTGGTTATACAGTGAAGACGTTATACAGTCTTCACTGTATAACGTAATGCACTATACATATATTATTTGGTTACCCATTGAGCGATGATGTTCAAATTTTATATGAAAATTACTTATTTGTAAGTGCCTCATATTTCTCTTCCTTAATATTATTTTTCTTGCGATTTTTGTTCTTTATTACATCAGTTTTAATGAACACAATATTTTTAATTGATCTCAAGTCTTTTAACCAGTTTTTACATTTTTTTTCTCTTGTTAGTTAATTTATAATGTACTTGTGTTACGGTGCCTTAATCAATTAAACAGAGGTCATTTCTAACTGAAATAGAAACTTTTCTGAAAAATCTTTTTTATTACGCATGTACAAAAACAGAATTGATGCTTGAAAAATCAATAAGGTTTTTATTGTAAAAAATAAACCTAAATAACATTGACATACTAAATAGCTTTTACATATTATTTAAATTGTTGATTGACTACTTAGATTCAATTATTAGCTTATAATGTTAATTTTATTACACTATTTTTCTGATAGAACATTGTTTTTTAATTACAGTTCTGTTAAGGAAAGTTAATCATTTGTTAAGTGTGGTTTGTTATAGGTGTCATATAACACCATTTATTTAAAAATAAAATAAAATTAATTCATTTCCTTGTATCAGGATATGATGTAAAAATAAAAACAAAGTTCATAATTGTTGCGTCTTTGTAATATGTAGATGGCAACTTCTTTAGGAAGTAAACATTCCAGCTTGTTCCACTAATCACTAATCTATCAACTAATTTACAAAGCTATATCGAGCTACAACCTAATTTAAAATGAGATCTTTTCATTGAAGTTTCTCAGAATTCTTTTAACTGTATTAAGTCAGAACATTATAACCGAAAATATTCAGCAGCCTTGCTTTAAGTAACTTAATATTTCATACTGAATTGTAAAAGTTAACATTTCTACTTTTATAATCATTGCCATATTTTCTAATCGGTTTGAATTTGGATGCAGCTACAAAATTTTATCACAGTTTTTTTTTTTTTTAAATTAAAAAGTGGTATAAACGCACGAATGGCCTGTAGGTAAGGTACGTTTTGCTGTAATGATTGTGTAGGGGTCAAGTGACGTGCATAGTCACTAAGAAGTTTATAAATCGTCATGGTATTCTTTGAAAAGTAGCATAAATTTTAGTCTTGTTGAAACTTAGTAATTTTCATGGGCTGACAGCTATAAAAGATTTTTATAACAAAGCTGATGTTTCTTTTTACATTTAAAAATTACATTGTATTTGATTGGTAAATTATTTTTACTTGTGGTATGAACAACAGTCTTCACTTAAAGAGTTATTTTGTATAATGTGTTTTACCAAATGTTTGTTATGTCAGTTTTTTTTATAATGTTATTGTTAGGATATGTTAGTATATTGGTTTGTTCTACCTATTTTTGATAGTCCATTAACATTTATTCATTTTATGATGAACCAGTGTGTAATTTATAATTAATATTATTGTATATGATAAGATGTATACTGCATATTAGAAACTAATATAGAAAAATATTCCTTTTTTAATTAAGTAAGAAGTATCATTTATTGTTTTATTTGCATTAATCTTTGATGTGTTTTAATGAAAATGTTTAATTTTGTCCTATTTTGAGAATATTTTAGATGATTTTATTATTAGTTATTATACCATTCTTGTAAGATAAGTTTGTTCCTTCATGTATTTTTTTTTATTTCTTTTCATTTAAAAATATATCATATCATTAGGTGTACAGTATTTTAAAAAAGAAAGAAGTTATTTCTGTAGAATAACATTTACTGTATAATTATACACATGTGGAAAGTCTGTTTTATTATGTGTAGTCAATCATTGTTTGAAGATAGGTTATTCGTTTTTCTATGGGGTAAGCTTTGAATGATTTATTAGAAAACAGCTAGAGTTTTTCTAATTAATTTTATTTTTTAGGCTGTAAATGAGTTTTATGTTAAGATTAACGTAGAAATGACAGGGTATCATAGTAGAAATTTTAATGACATCAGTGCATCAGTGCACGGGGACCAGTATAACCACTATCACCCCTTTCACAATTCTAGTCAAATCTTTTTTTTCTTTTATCAAATGCTTGTTCCAACTAGCAAAGGATCAATTGGTCGGTTTACTATGCATAGAATTTTAAAATTAATCTCCCTAATCTATAAGATGAAAGAGGAAACTGTATTCAGTGTTATAACTGTCAGCATTAATTAGTCATGCACCTACAATCTTACCAATCATTCTAAATTATGATCGGTTACAGTTTATTAATAGAAAATTATGAAAACATCTTAGAAGTAAAACATGAATTGGGTTTATTGCATAACATAAACCAGGATCTAATGTTATATTGTAGTATAGTGGACTAATTTATTTATTATGCAAAATTAATTATATACAGACTAAGGTAGGTTTCTGTCATCAATCTTGGAGCCTTATTCAGGAACAATCTAGTTCTAGAGGCTCTAGAGATTAAAAAGTTCAGTGATTTAAAATTATACAAGTAGTATGTTTTTGATCAGTAAAACTGTCTTAAAAGAATCTATAAAATTGCCATTCCTTTTTTATTACCACAGTCAGACCATCAAACACATTGAAATATATGTTTATCAGGCCATTATTATTAACAAAAAATATTTCAACCATTATTACTGAGATTTATTTACTCATTTTATTACAATTTTTTCCCCCATAGACAATAAGAAACCTAACTTTGTAAACAAAAATTGAGAGGTATGTTCAGACTTGTCAGTGTGAAATTCATCCATAAAACTATCATAGTTTGCTAAATATCCTCTGAAATTTTGTTATGTATTAATAGACAATTATGAATAATGTAATGGATCGTGTGAAGCAGTAATTGCAGTTATAGAAAATATTTCTGGGTTTCTGAAAAAATATTCAACAAATAAGTTAATTAATTGCTCTACGTGTTTTACAAAATAATCCATCATCAGGATGCCTGAATGGTGTTCTTAAAAATTGTACTGTTTATGGTATAGGGAGGGGTGGAAATAAGTATTTAACATATTAGGTTTACTGAGAAGTTTGAGAAAGGAAGCAAATGAATTTTGTACAAAATTAATAAACTCATGTTTTTACCTTTCAGCAGTTGTTATTAATCAGTAAGTATATATATATATATAAAATTTTATATAAAATATTTATGTAGTTTCTTTTTTTAATATTTCAAAGTAATTCCTAATGTTTGACTACACAATCGTAAACTTTTCAGTTTTTCTTCCACCTGTGTGGCTTTTTTTTTATATCAGTTAATCCAAATTTATTTCTTTAAAAAAAGTACTAAATATGTTTTATTTCATTTGTTGAATATCTATCAAATCATGAATTTATGTAATTATTTACATAACAGTTACATTGCATTTCAGCTCGTATTTTTTCTGCGTATGTGTTTTCATTAAGTGAGAAAAATTGTCGGTAAATACTCCGTGATTGTTGTTGATTACCAGATAAATCTAAATAAATTAAAATTGAGAGTAAAGTATTTTAACTGAGCTGATGGGAAACACTATATAAAAAAAAAGAAGAAAAATTCATTTACATACTCAAAAGGACATAAGCGATACAGTATTTTACTAGAAATATCTTTAATGAGTTTTCTATTTTAAAAGCTGATCCAGGATTAATTTTTGAAAATCAATGTGATAATATTTGTAGTTGCTGATAATTTATTTTGTTCATTATGGATTGCATCATGATGGTGGTCAGTATAGTCCATGTATACTATGTACATTTTAAACATAATCATGTTTGCATGTGAAGAGTGATAGATATTAATAATAAAGTTATTTTTTTCTTTTGTTAGATGCTATTTGTAAGTACTGTAAAATTCTGTTTAAAATTTTTTAAATTACATTGAATGGTATCAGTTTTTAAGAATGGTAACAGTACATAAGAATTCTCAACTCAAGTATGTATTTTATGTATTTTCTTTAAAAAGCTTTAATTATTTGTGTTAATAATATTGTTATTTTAGTTTTCATTAATATCTGAAATTTATAAAAGAAACTGCAATCCAGGACAAAAAAATTATCAAATTTATATGACAAAAATTCAATAAAATTTTGAAATTGGCTAATTTTTGTAGAGAATGCTCTAAATAAAAATTTGATTTATTTACACGAGATCTTTTATCACGTTAAGAACAACATAGTTCTATTTTGTGTAGAATTTATTAACCATAACCGTAGCAGAGAAATTACCTTTTAAAATATCATGCCATACCCGATGTGCACTGAATTTAGCGTCTGCAATCACTGTTACCATGTCATCATTCATTATGAACGTGTTGAATTTAACTAAACCATACAATAGCTCAGTTAGCTGTAATTTAGGTTGTATTAATGTTTAATAACTTAAATATTATATTTGGTAATTTATATTTTTATAGTACATAAATAAATTCATTTGTGTCATATCATTTATTATATATAACACATCAGAATTAACTCGGCTTTTATTTAATTTTTGTTAATCTGTTTATGAATAAATTTAATTCATTTTCTTATTAGTATAAGATTTGTAGAAACATTATATTAAAATAGTAATTATGTAAGTTAAGACATTTTATTGAATTTTTGAACATTTAGTTCGGTTAAATGTTATTGTTGTTTATTTATAAGTTTTTTCTAATTATTATTGTCTTCCAAAGTAAAAATCATTGTTTTATTATTTAAAGCTCCTATTATTTGATTGTGGTGATTTATTAATATATATTTTATTTATTCACTATAAGAAATATTAATCATAATAATAGTTAATTGATAATGATGAATTGATTGTTGTAGTTAAGCAAATTTTTATTTATTTTGCACCACATATTTAAAAGGCCATAATGTCATGCTATTATTTACAATTGGATCAGTTTTATTTATGATTGATAGTTAATATGTCATTTGCATAAAATACAGTATGGCAGTTTTTTGAATTCTACGTTTTATGTATTTTTTTGTCCGTAAGTTGTTAAAGTCAATTAAATGAAACCACATCGAATTAATTTATATCATTCTATAAGGACATACAATAGAATCAACAGACTACACACCCTTATGTTTTAAAAATTGTTTAAAAGTAATTTATAGATACATAATATATAATCACATAACTGATAAGTCTATCCGTTAAAGTATTCAGTTTGCAGTTTTTTTAAATGATTAAACTTTTATAATCAATTTTACTATATGGTTAATTACATAAAAATATGTTTGTAAGCACTTTATATTGTTATTTGAATATTAACACAAAACATATGTACTCATCAGCCAATTTAAGATATTTTGATAATATTACTGATAAGAATCATCACATTGCTTTAGCAGTTTAAAAACATGTGCTTTGTTATTCTTATGAAGAGATTTACAGAATATTTTTTTTATAATTATAAGAATTATTTTGCTTAAATTTGTTTGAGCATTTTAACCTTTATATACTACTTGGATACCCATTTTCAACTTTGAGATAAGACCATTTTCTTTACAAATGCCTGATTCTACTGTCGGCACGGAACCCCATTATTTGAGTTATTTCAAAGAGATTTATTTCATATTTGATGTAATTTACTTTAAAAAATATATATTTATTTGATGTTGATTATCTAGTTACTACCTGATGTACCAGGTACCTACATGGTATTCTAAAATCATACCAGACTTAAAAATTATTTGTTAGATGGCAACGCACAGTTTTCACAAATTCCTGATGTAAATGAATGTTCATAGCATATAGGTGTTCAACATTGAAAACATGATTTGTGAGTTTTTGTTCTCCGCTTGTGAGGGGTCCCATAACGAATATTACAACAACCAATTATGATTTTCCATCCAGTTTCATCATGTTTGGATGATTCAGAAGTAGAGGTTGTTGCTGTGGAAGTAGAAGTAATAAGAGATCTATTTAGAACACTTTCAATTGCTAATTTTGTAGATAAATTTCTAATTTTTTTCTGACTTAATCAATCTTTGATAATAGGAAGACAGTTCTTCACCTAGTTCTTTCAAAAATATTCAGTGGCAATCTGTTTTGCTTTTGATCATATTATTTTCAAAATAATTTACTGCAAGTGCAGTAATGACGACTATGTTGTAAAAAAATTCAAGTGGCCACCTGTCTGTCTGGTTTTACTCTATATTTTTCTACTAATTTATCCTTTATATCTACAACAGATTTAGTTTTGTTATAGGATTGAATCGTTCCCGGTTTATTTTTCATCCTGAACCATATATGATGGTACATAGATGACAAAGTATAACTGACTTTTTTTTTTGTACATATGAGCATATTGAATTATCGTGAAATTCAAATAATGACAAATGAACATCTCAAGTTATGGTTTCCTTCATTTCCACTGCAATATGTTTATTTATTTCATTTCTATGCTCCGACAATAGTCAGATTCCAAGATAAAAGATGTTGTGTAAAGGAAGAATTGAGAAAAAATTATCTGTTATAATATTACTTCCTGAGCCTTTGAATGGAGCAGCCAATTCATTGACAATGCTTTCTCAAATCAATCACTTCTCATCTAGTTTTTTCTAGTGTACATATGGCTAGTAAGAGGATAATAATTTTTTGTATCGCATATCCACCGTACCTTTATCCTGTATTTGGCAAGCTTAGATTTAACGTATTGCCTAAATTGTGTCCTTCCACTTATACAAATAGTTGCTCATTGACTAAGATTTTATGCGAGTCTATAGTATATGTTTAGAAGTTTAGAGTTTAGCATCATCCATATCTCATTTATCGGCACAGCTCTGTCTTCCTTCAAATGCTGTTTCCTTTTGTTAGCATCAAGCGAAAAAATCTTGCGATATTACAAAATTTATTTTACCCTATTGACGCTAATGCAATGGATATGAAATCCATTTGAATAAACCTAAACACGGTCTGTGTTTGAATGGTTGGCCCCTCATACTGTTGGTACTCAAAATGCGTAAAAGTCTAAAGAAGTCAATCTTTCCATTAAAGTGGTTTCTTAGTAGTTTATATACTTTTTGGTCTTCTTATCGCTTTGTGGACAATATTAACAATTTCTGGTTTAAAAAAGTGTTTGAATGCATTACCAATAGATAATGTTTCTGTTCATCTGTGTGGACCACTTCTTTGTCTTAACAATTTTGTATGAAGCAGTTTGATAATGAAGAGGTGGATTTTTATCCCACACTATTTTTATCACTAGCCTGGAAATGATTTTGATCAGATGTTGACAATTCAACATTGCTTCAGTACTTCAGTCTTCATTTTCAAATGGTTCAACATCTATATCATGAGCGGGATCTTCATCACCACCTTCATTGTCTGAACGTTCATTTTGATAAAATATTTTGACATTTTTGTCATCACTGTCAGAGAAATTCTCTGAATCTGAGACGATTTCATCATCCAGTAGCTGTCGTGTATAATCGTCCCTTTCAGAAGCGCTCATTGTAAAAGAATATTCAAAATGTAACAATATTCAGTTTATATCAATGAAAATTCAAAGAGTAATAGCACAGAAGCTACATATTTTCCTTGCATATTCCTTTGATGATAATTCTTACATTTTTATATGAGGTTTTTTTAATTAACACAGTATAAGCTTCCCTGATATAAACAAACTGCATATAAGATTTGTCCACCCTGTACTCAGTCTTAGCTAGAACTGGATATAAAAGTGAAAGAATTCAGTGCATGGACTATTCAAGGACACTCGGTTTGTTCAAAGCATTTATGAAGGTACAATGATTATTACAAGTATAAATAGGGGTTGTAAGTCAAGTATGTGTCAGGCTGGGCACCCTGGGTAGTAACTAATGTAAAAAATTCCAGGTAGAAACATATAAGTACTATTAAGTTATAAGTACTATTTAAGTAACAATACTATATAAGTAACAGTATAAGTACTATTTAAGTTGGATAATGTACAGAAAACTTTATTAGATATCTTTAAATTTCAAATTTAATTATTTAATTAAAAAAAATTCTAGTTTTAATATTCCACTCTTATTCAAGAAAAATTGCAATATATTAACACACATGAACTAACTGCCAGACTTATCTGTCAGTGACTAACAATCATACATGGGAAACCTGTCTATGTGTTTCCTTGTAACAATTTCCATTTTTTGATGTCTCATTAACACCCACGTTTTACTATATTCAATTTATATTCTTGAAGCTAATAAAATACTTTTTCAAAAATATTTATTTCATGTACTGCATTTGGATTGATCGTTTACTATTTAGATATAGGGCAAATTTTTTTTCCCTTACCCTAACAAATGACAGTTATGAATGAATTTTTTTCATGATTTAATATTTTAAAAAGCGTACGGAAATATTGAAATAAAAATTGTTTTAATATGGAATTATGCACAAAAAGGATTGTGTTACCTCACAAGGAACTATGTATACATCTATTGCTTCTTATTTTCTGAAAATTATTGTACTCTTTATTATAAATTAAGTACAGTAAAAACATAAATGTATGTTTTACGTTTATGATTTTACTTTACACAGCTTTCTGTAAATCTAAATACACTGTAATAATATACAAATATAGATCTTTGAATCTCTGGAAATGAGTTTAATTCAAATATTCTGCCATTACCAGTCATGCTGTGGTGAAACTAATTCTTGTTATTGTTTAACTGCATTCTCATGTATTCATTTTCTTTATTTTACTATACAGAAACTTTTTTCAACTTTGTAAAACTATAGTGACTCAGAAGAGGGATTTAAAGGCAACAAAATTGACATGCACTAGATACTTTTTAAGACAAGATGTAACTTTGATTATGTTACATAACATTGTTTTTAGTCCTAAACGGCTTCATCCAGTAATCAACCTGTCAGTTTTGATATATGTGTAACAGTTTCATTTATAAAACTGGCACTGGTAAACTGAACTTACTGGCTGAAATGAGATAGATGTACAAATGTGGTTTGTCTCTAAGGAGAACCTATTCTCCGTTTTGACAGGTCTTTTAACAGGTCCTCTGTAAGATATTTGTTTGGGCCAAAATGGAAAAGTTAAAGTACAGGAATTTTCCTCTGAACATATGGTGTACCAGTAAACAGGATTCATCAACTTTCAGTTCAGTGGCGGCTTGCGTGTAGGCACTGTGTAACTGCAGCACTTCCTATTTCCACTTTATATTATTGATAATATGTAATATAATGGGTCCTTTTTTCTTTAATTCTTTCTTTATACTTGTACGATATACATTCCTTAAGCTTAATGTCATTAGCCATTCCCCAGTTTATGAAAAAGATACAAAAATCTTTGTAAGAAACTGTGTGCTTCACAGTTCTAGTGGCGTGATGTTTGGCTGTTGTGCGAATCCACACTTAGGAAGCTGCATGCGAGGGAGGGAGAGCAGTGTCGCTCCCACAGTGCTGACCCTGGCGTGCTGGTGGAAGGTAGTTTTTTTATTCCGCATATGTGTGGAATGTTCCTTGTTGATTCCTTTTTCTAGTTTAGTCGGTGAAAGGAATATGAAAGTGGTTTAGTTGTTTTTACAGTAATGATCAGAAGATGGTGGAAAGCAAGGGCTCTTTGATTGCCAAATCTGTCCAAAAATATGTTGGAAGAATGAAAGAGAAGGTAATTAGTAAAAACTAATTATGTATTTGTTTCTCTGTGTACATAGAAATTTAGATTAAGCATCATTGGACTATATTATTTTTAAGCGACATTTTATTAAGTTTTATAATATTATAAAATATCTGTATTGACTTTTTATTATTTATTTGGTTAAACCGAATATGGTTTTTAATACTCTTGAATGTAATAAAGTGTAGAAGTAGATTATTATCTTGCTTCCAGCTATTCTATTTGAGTCATTTTTTTTCAATTCTTTTATTTTAAAAAAACTTAACCATGGCCTGGAAAAGGCCCAGAAAAAATTTTCTGGAGCAGCACCCCCCTCTAATTTTAGCTACAAGCCGCCATTGCCGCAATTGTACAATGTAAAACTCTTTGTTAGCCAACTGTCATGGTAATATATTTGTTAAATGACCTCACCCCTAATTTTTTCTTATGAGAAGCTGCATACATTTGCTTGTGGTATCAAATTATTAATTGGGGATCAGTCCTCATGTCAGTATGCTAACAAACAAAGGATGTTTACAAAAGTAACGATCACATTTGTTAAAATCATAAATTGTCTAATTACATGACAATTTATTAATAATTACTTTTCTACAGGTGATTACATTGAAGTAAGTGTCCATTTAATTGTATTCTCTGTTCACAAAAAAAATCTTTATTTGTAAATTTAACTTCTTAATTTACAAGTGTATTAAAATAAAGATATATTATATATATATATATATATATATATATATATATATATATATGTGAGCAAAGTAGCTCATCTTGATATATTTTCTAATGCACTTTTTAAAAAAACATGCTTCGTATTGTTATTACAATAATGCAAATTGATGCACTAAAGTGGATCTTAGTAATTATATAGTGCACAAATATATGTTTTAATTGAAAATATTTTATATCTTAATGTTGCAAGTTCTTTGAAGTTGAGTAAAGTCGTAAAATATAAATACACGCAGCATTATTTATATGTATCAAAATAAATACAGTGTACTTCACTTACAGCAAGCGAACTGAACTGTCCCTGGAAAAACTTAGTAAAATTTAGTCAGTATTACTTCGACAGTAAATGACTTACTGCATTTGTACATTATCACAGTAATAATATTTTTTCATCTGGAATTTTATATTTATCAAACAAGATTTGCGGTGTTCCAGAAGTTTACAGGATTGCAATATATGAGTTCATTCTGTTATAATATTTTATTATTAGTTTACATTTTTTTTCCATCCCAGTTTCATTTAAATTAATATTTTTTGTGTTTAGCTATTCAGTTGATTGATTTTTTTTTGGAAGTGTAGCTTTTTTAATTGTTTAGTATTAAAGTAGTTATTTATTACAGGAAATATGTGAATATATAGTTATTTGATTACATGAAATATATATGTATGATATATGTTTACAGCTTGCAATTAAATGATATACATATTTACCATTTACAAACGGTAACACTAGTAACAAAAAACCTTTGATAATAGTAAGTAGCTCAATTACCACAGTCTGAAAAAATCAGTATATTTTTTAAAAATCTGAAACAATCCAAGTGCAAAACATGTACAGCTAGTAGAATATAAGAATCTAGGGAATGGTTTGTAAATCGGTTCAAACAATAACATTTCAAAAGATTCTCATTAGTTAACCAGTTTTACAGTTCAAAATAATCAGTATGAATAATAGAAAAGTTGCAGTTGTGTTACTGCAAGAAGTTATCTCTAAAGTAAAGATTATTTCATTGTAAAAATTTTTATTTTGTAAACTTTATAAATATTTTTTATTTTACTTAAACTACATACCTTATACTACTTCTCTATATAATCGCCACATAACTTAAGACATTTATTGTAGCGATACACCAGGTTCAATATATCCTCGTCGTATTCTGCCACCGGTCTATTTAGCCACTGATTAACAGCATTTCTAAGTTCATCGTCTCCCATGAATTGCTTCCCACCCAAAAATTCTACAGTTTCCGTAATTGTAATCAGAAGGAGCTAAGTCCTGACTATATTCTAGGTGATCGTAAATTTCCTATCCAAAGGTCCTCAGTAACTAATGTGTCAGACCTGCAACATGTGGATGTGCATTATCATGCACAGGACGATGCCATCGGTCAGCCGCCCACATCACTGATTTTGAATGGTGCGCCGTAACTTACGTAAAGTTTTGCAGTAGGCTTCTGCATTTATAGGTGTTTGACGCAGCATGAAATCGATCAGCAGTTTGCCAAAACCGATCCCAAGAGACTGTGGCCATCAGTTTGCATCCAATTGGCTGTGGCTTGACTTTCGTCGGTCCAGTTGGTGATTTAGGATGACGCCATTCACTTTTCTTTCTGGTGTGTAATATGAAATCCACATTTCATTGCCGGTAACAATCGAATTAAGGAACTCGTCACCTTTTTCTGTGTAGCGCATCAAAAATTCCAAAGCAGATCCCATTCAGATTTTTTGTGACGTTCTGTTAAGACGTGCAGCATCCAACTTGCACTAACCTTTCTGAAGCCTAAATGGTCATGAACAATGCGACTGATAACAGCTCTTGAAACATCAGAAAAAGAAGGGCAACGTCGGAAATCGTTGAGTGATGATCTTTTCTGATTTCATCATCGACACGTTTCAACAAGTCCTCGGTGATTATTAAGAGCCTCCCGAACGTTCTTCATCGTGCACATTAATTCTGTTATTTCTAAACCTTTCACACCATTTTTGGATGTATTTTTCATTCATTACATTATCATCATACACAGCAACTGACTGCCTATGAATTTCAACCAGCTTAAAATTTTTGACGGTTCAAAAACGTTTGACACCATGTACTTTACAGTCAGTGGCAACATCAATTTTCCTATTCATTTTATTATGTAATAACTAATACGTAATCAAAAATACTACAACACGACAACTTACAGGCAACAATGCAGTGTGTACATTACCAGCATGGCCATGAATGACACAAGTTCGCCAAAATAAGGAGAGAAATTTCCCAGTGGTCTTTATTTTAGAGATATCCCTTGTAGAAGGTAGACTTTTTAAACAGCTTATTGCATTAGAGATTAACTAAGAAATATTTTTTTATTAAAAAAAAAGTAAAAAAATAGAATATTTTAATTATTGATAAAGCAGTAAAAAAAATTTCAGTACTTGCCCGCATTTATTTTTTAGCCTGTAGTACCTTGCAGGGAATACAAATGTTTACGCAATAATTTTTCATATACAATTATAAGTAGTATTTTCTATTGTGAATTAGTTTATTATAATTGTTTTTTAAGTTCTACATTATTATTAATCTGTTTGTGTTTTAATTGAAGGATCCAGAGGTGAGGTAGGTACATATTTTTTATTAAATTTTATTTTAAGTATTCATCCAGTAAATTAACCTACACCTAAAAATTAATTACTTCAAGTTAAAGTACAACCTCAAAACCTTAGAGTACAAAGGAACTATTAAGTTAGAAAGTAAGTCGGTTAAAGTACATAAAATTACATCGAGTAAAAACTGGGGAAACTAATTACTGTATTTATCATGTAAGTATACCAAATATATTTATCATTCATAAATATTCAGTAGTATAGTCTGAAATTATAATCAGTTTTGAATTACTCACCAGTACTAAAAATTGGAATGAGGTGTCTTAATAGCAGATTCTCATTCCCTTCAACCTTGTTACGAGCAATATTGACCGATTTTCTACACACACATATATATATGTAAATATATTGCAAGTCATTAATAAAAATAATAATAATATATATATATATATATATAAAGAAAATGTACAGATTCTTTTTTTTTTTTAATTTTAAGAATCTTCAGTAGAGCAATTATGCCTTTTATTCAAAAATTTTTTTTTTTGTTTTAAGAATCTGAACTGATATTTAAATGGATACATAATCAATTTGTTTGATGCAGCTGTTGCATAATTAAACAATTTTTTTTAATAACACTGTATTTACCAAAATGAATACAGAAATTTTGAAATAATTTCTAATTACAAACACTCTGTGCCATTCTTATAATGCACCAATTTCTTTAATATGTACATTATGTAAATGTAAATCATTATTATTGTTGCTTAGATTAATTTTATTATGAAATGTGTAATTATTTTTATACAGAATAATGTTGCGTGCTTGTGCACTATACAAAATGAATTATATCATTAGTGAAGTATATATATATTGTTTATTACATTAAGAAATAAATGTTATATATAATTTGTTGAATTATGATTTGTAGTTTAATTAATATTGTATGTATTACGAATATTATGTTGCGGAAGACAAGAGATTATATGGAACAAATTAGTATTGTAATAATCCTCAACAGTGTGTCCAGTTATTAATTAAATTTATCACAATATATGATAGATTGTGGAAATATTATGATGTAGTATTTTTTTTTATGCACATTGTTACCCGATCCTTTATCCTGGTTCATATTTGTAGAACCTCAAATTAAGATACATTAGCGCAGTAAAGTGCGCTGTATGGTGAAATTTACTGATCGTTTGTCATGATTTGTAATCATTATTACTACGGATAAGATATAAATTAATAGAAAACAACCGTCACAATATTTCTAAAATCTTAATTTCTAAAATTTTTGTACTGAACATGTAAGTATTATGTACACTACATAATTGTAAGTGTAGCATGTTAGTATGTTTATTTTTAAAAGGTTATTTTTTCAAGTTAACAATGAAGGAACTATAACAGCTTACAATTTGATGGAATGAACCCACAGTTATCGAATTAATCAGGTAAGTTATTTTATATTGTCATTTTTAACAACATAGGTAATTTTCTGAAAATAACTAATGAGAAAAAAGCCGAGAGACAAAACAGCATGTTAACAATGAAGGTTTAAAAATGCTGATCAAAAAGTACACTATGTTGTATTTTTAGGAGGAATCTGGAAATTCCCGTACCCAATTAAAACTATTGGTCATGACTGTGGCTTGTAGTCAGCTGTACAGGTCCCCCGTCATTTAATCAACAAAGATAATGAAAACGTTGGGTAGTTGAAAGGAACAACTTACAGGACCATGACTTGAAAGAAAAGTGAATTTAATTTCAAAGCATTAGGGTCAAAACTCATCGGTAGATGAGTTCATTATTTTTTTTATTATTTCACAAGTAGAACATGATCGTCGGGTACGCTAGTATATTATGGTAATCCTATTCGCGTCGGCCGAATGATATTTATCGGTTAATACCGATTCATGTTAATTATTTAACTGTGATTGTAATCTTTTAGAGTGATATTATAATTTTACGTTTCTGTGGCTTCTTATCAAATTTTATTTATTAAAAGAGATTCGTGTTTGCAAATCGGTTATGATACATCGATCTACGTATGTTGTCGAAATTTTGTATTTATGAGATTATTTTTTCTTATTTCACTGAAATTACTCAGAGGAAAACTTCCAAAAAACGTTCATAATATTTTGAATTCTATTAATTTTGGTGCTAAGATAAATTTACTTGTGTATATTCCACAACAAAATAAAAAAATGAAATCTCAAAAAGGGTGTTGTATTTTCGTGTTATGAACGGGGGATAACGTTACTACGTACATATGTGTGATTGAATAAATCTTTTATCCTGTTAATATATGTTAATAATAAATGATATTAATCGTGTCGATAACTTATAAATATAAATTGTTTAAAGTCTAATTTAATTATTTAAATACTAACGCATGACTACAAAATAATTCAGAAGCCGCTGCGGAAAATTATCTTATGGTTCCGCAATTTAATAAAAATAGCAACGCGTACGTAATAAGGCCCTTTCTCGTAAGTCGATGTATTTTGTTGAGTTATACGAAAACAGTTCCGTTGTCTGGTTTGGTAAGTGAATTTTTTAAGAATAAGTGTCCATTCTATTTAGAAAAGATTCATAAATATAAATAAAGGATATTTAATTTTCTAATTATAGGTCTATACGATTCGTACTTATGGGCGCAATCTGACAGCCCATTTTTGTATCTTAAAAACTCGTTTAGACTTTTGAGGGAGTCCCAAGAGATGACGTTACTAAATTTTTTCTATCAACCAAGGTTCTCAATTTTCTAAATTATCTTTATTGATCACCCTTTTAAAATAAAAAATGTAATGGTTGTCACGTTTTCATTAATAAATGATACTCTGTTGCAATTTGTCAATTATGATCTCAAAGACCGTAATCTTTATAAAAGGGTCGAAAAATATATTTTGCTAAATTTTTAATAATATTGTCTATGCAGGTGACAGAAGTCCTTGTAATTCTGGTTAGCGGGGAGATATAAATATTTTGTCCTGGTATTAGAATTTTAATGGTTTCCGCCAGTTTATGTAAAAAAGTTTCAAAAGAACCAGAAGGAAATCTATAAATTACCATCAATATTAACTTTAGATTAGGGCATTGTACTGTACAGCATTCGAGATTAATTTCTGCCGCTAATATTCAGTAACTTTCAACTTTATTAAAGACTACTAATATAAATTGAGATTCCCTCACTTTTCTATAAAATCCTTCGAGAAGTTTGAAATTACCGAGCTCAGAAATGGCTCAGTGTTCTAAAGAAACGTTCAAAATTTCGTGACTTGATGGAAAGAAATATTTCAACCTCTTTTGTCTTATTTCTTAGGTACTGGGTATTATATGGGAAATATTAAAGTTTTTCAAGGGGGAGGATTCAGAGTTTGATATTTAAAAAAAAAATTAGTATCAGTTTGACTGTCGACTTTATATGTATTAATATTATTAGAATTTATGTATTTTTAGAGACTCATTAATTCTAATATATATCCGGTGAGGATAGACGAAATTCTGTCACGGGAGGTACACGAAGAGTTAAAAAGGAGAGTTATTCAGAGGACCCCCTTGTCGTTTATAAAAAAATCCTTCTTCAGACTTTCCGTTTTCACTCAAAACTCGGTGGACACCCGAATTTAAGTGGAATTTGATGGCATTCGTGTCGTCGATAATGACATCATGTTCTCCCGGAGATAAATCCTTTACCTCATGAAGAGGACCTCCTGGCGTAACCACTGAAGTCTCATTCTCTGATGCCGAGAGACCGAGGCAAAAACCTCTCCCTTAGGTGAGAAACCTTCAATTTCTAGTACTCTATTTTAAAATGTACTCGAATATAAAAACAAATAAATAACAAAAATTTTCTTAATATTAGCTGCAAAAAGACATATACACTAAAACAAAAAGAAACCAAATACTTAATTGAATAAAACATACGCTAGTACTGAAAACAAAAGAAACACGCGAATATTAAATTATAAATAATAATAACAGAAAAAATAAAATAAAGCGAAGAACTTGAAATATTAATAAAATTATTCTTAAAAATTTTAACTTGTGGATCCAATCTTTAACAGGAAAAATAGATACGAGCTCAGTGCAGGCTGGTCCTAGGTAAACACGAGTGCTTCGCATGACTCCAAACCTCAACTGAGAACGCTCGAGAAGTTTTGTTCCGAACCTCAAATCAGATCGATCAATAAAGTTACTCATCTACGCGACATAATCGTTTCAAAACGTTACTGACGTTTATTTTTAATTCGAAGTCTGTCTACTAAACACAATTCATTTTAGTTGGTGTTTTTATGTCGCATCGTTGTTTTTAAATCTTATGTCCGTTTGTTTAGTAAAATGTAGTCAGAAAATTATTTTGATATATTTATTAAGATAAAGGTTACTAATCAAGGTTATTTGCTAAGATTTTTAAGTCGGGGAAATTATTATTATTCAAACCACCTGAAATTAGGTGAGAGAAAAAACAAAACTCCATATTTTAACTACATACTCGTATTTCATAGAACTGTTTCGTCAAAATTAAGAATTCAGAAGCTGCATGTAAAAAAAAGTGGACTGTAGTACCACGTGCACAACTTTCTACGAACTTAGTATAGTTCAATTGTAAATTACGATGACTCAAAAATCATTTTATTTTCGGAAGAGGGAACAAACATGTCCTGACATTTTAGAAAATTTCATTAATATATATGTACTACAAGTATATACACCAGTTAAGTTAGTTTTATTATGTTGGGCTAATACATCATACTTATTTTACAGAACGGAATGAAATATTAAAAGTGATATCGAACAAAGTCTGTCATTAACTAGAACTCCAATAAAATGTGTTTGTGAGGCTAACTTTAAAATAGATTCCTCGTAACAGCGAGCGTAGTTTTAGCTACAATAATTTATGACGTTAGAAGGTTTTAGTCCGGTTCTGCTTTTTAGAATTTTATTAAAAAGAGTGGTTTTTAAGTACGTGTAATTCGTAGATAAAAATTAAAAATATACTGAAAAACAGCAGAGTAACACTCGCTGCATAAGTGTGTATAAGCATACACACTCCCGACGAGGAGTCTTACTTTTTAATAGGCTTTGGAGATTTGCGTCTCCACGGCGCTAGCTTATGCAGGTTTTCTTCCCCATACACACAGCTGCTGAACCTTTTACACCATTCACATACACCACACCACAAACACTGCACAAATTACAACATATACACTTACACAGCAACATAATACCTTACACAGTTCCTTGTTTCACAAACTACTCTGGGTGGTGTTGAGACACCTTACGAACCGCAATCGTAACCCAAGGTGGAAACTATCGTGTCAGTGTGTGGATGGCTCTATGTAATGAGTCTTAAACGATGTCCTCTGGGAACTTTCTTCTTTTTTTTTATTTTTCGTAGGAAGTGGGAAAATTTGGTTGAACCAAACGCCTAGTAGGCCGCACATACTGGATGTGTGGGGTTTACCGCCTATGCGGTGGGACCCACTAAAAACCCATTCCCTCACGCAGGGTGGTGCTGGAATTGACGTAAAGACATAACATCAGCGTCACAGGCACACTTCTCATTCACACCAATATTTACATAATACATTCAGACACTATTTACAATTAACAATATTTACGATATTTACAGCTCCGAATTTACACTATAACTATGCCGATATCAGACAGCAGGAAAACGTCCGGCGGGAGCCACCGGCGACGACAATGCCTAGACACCCCCGCCACCCGCCCCCGAAGCTGGTGCCCATCGCTGTCCTCAAACGTTATCTCCGTCGTCCGCCTCACGATTCTCCTGTATTAGTTTCTGCTGTAGCACCCTTTTAAACTACCGGGCAGTTCATTCCTCACCGGAAGAGCATCAACCGCATGACTCTCTCCGGCGAGTTCAAATCGCCACGTGGTATCTCCTGCCTCCATCTGGGGCAGTCAAAGAAGGTGTGCTCCACCGCATCCACGTCATCACAATACTGGCGCAGTTCTTTGCGCCTCTTTCCGATCCTACAGAGGTAGATGTCGAATGAACCATGACCCGACACTCACTGAGCCGTCCAGAAGGCCACCTGCATGCAGTATATTGACCCAGCCAGCCACCTCCGTGATCAAGGTGTAGGTTCAGTGTCCCTCCTTCGCACTCCCGTCACCTTTCCTGCCAGTCAGCGAGTATGTGGCTCCTCGCCTCCTGTCTACCGTCTGTGGGTCTATCTCTTCTCACTTTGGCCAGCAGTTCCAACGGCGGGGCATGCCAGCTACCACGAGTAAGGCATCCAATGATACCGTCTGGTAGAGTGGCGCCAGCCTCCTATATATTCCATTCAATCTCCGGGCATTTCTCCCCACTCCAAAGGCCTCCCACCATACCGGTGCCGCATACAATATCATCGATACCACGGTAGACGCCAGCATTCAGCGCTTGAATGTTATAGGACCCCCGGCATTGGTCATAAGCCTCAGCAATGCCTAGGACATCCTTTCCGCCTTCATGGCCACTTGCTGCACGTGAAGTGAGAAACCCCTTGTCCTATGGAGCCATACTCCCAAGTATTTTGCCTATTCCTTCGGGGCGATCATGTCTCTATCGACTTGGATAGCAAAAGGGGGTATTCTCCGCCACCCCGTCATTGCTACAATTTCAGTTTTCTTAGCTGACAGTTGCAGCCCGTGCGTCTGAAGTCATGACATGATCTTCTCAATGGTCCTCGTAGCTATCCCCACTACCTTCTCCTGCTCCTTTGCCGCCACTACTACCGCCAAATAATTGGCGTATGCCACTAATTGTTCTTCCGGCGGCCACTCCTGCCGAAGGAGGTCGTCGCACACTACATCCCAGAAGATGGGCCCCATAATTGACCCCTGCGGCGCCCCACGCTGCATGGAAACGAAGACCTCCTCCCCCTCCTTAGACGTGATACTCAAGTTCCTTCTACTGAGGTACAACTGCATCATCCTCAACAAGTAAGGTGAAATGCCTCGCTCCTTCAACTGCCGCATTATGGCCTCCCACCTCACCGAATTGAATGCATTAGCGACATCCAGGAAAACGACCAGGGGAATGTCCCTCACGTTCCTAGACCCCCTGGGCGCCGCCTCCACCATCTGTCACTTTTTTAACAGCATCCAATTTGCGCTTCTTCCTTTCTGAAAGCCATATTGCTTGTCCGTGAATCCCCCAGTTCTCTCTTCGCTACCTCCTTTAGGGAGGAGAACCACTCTCGCCATCTTCCATGGTGTTGGGAATCTCTACTTAAACAGGCATTCATTAAATACTTCAAAAAAAGTGATCGGGGAAGCCTCTACCAACGCCCTCATTGCCTCCACAGACACTCCATCCACCCCTGGGCTCTTTCTGTATTGAACCCCGACCGCACTTCTCTTCTCTTCAAGGCCGAAGTGCAAGCATCCTGGATGATTTCATCGATATCAACCTCAGCAGTGCTAAAAATTAGGCTCCTGCGCTAGTACCCTCCTCCACTAGTACCTCCGCTAGGAGCGCTAGTGTCGCAGCCGCCATTTTGGAATTTTCCTTTTTTCTTGTGGAAGATTCTATTTTCCCTCGTTCTGTTGGACCGGGAGATTGAAATAACACAGGGTTGCCAACCTAATTATTTTTTTCGCAATGAATATTAATAATTTTTTTAATATTTGGAATGTTTGTAGCACTGACGTACAGCTGTTGCAGTCGTCTGCTATGACGTGTGACGTCACATGTGAGCGGGAGAATGAAATAAATAAATAAATAATATTTAAAGCGAAAAAGGTAACTAGTCTGGCTAGGTTTCGAACTGGTTGGCTGCGGGGCGCAGCTGACTGACGCCTTAAACCGATCGGCTTCAGCACTTTCCGACATGTTGAATGAAATTTGTTCTACATAAGTCGCAAAATTACTTTAAGTACCTAACGCCATCTTGTAACGTCAATCCCCCCCCCCCATCTAATTATCTCTTAATGTTAAAGAAAGATCTTCCAGCAGTCCGACATTTACTTAAAATAAATTTTCATCCGTCTTTCTATCTAACAATTAATCAGTTTCTCTAATATTCAACATACTATACCAATTTCTCTATTAGGAAAAAATAATAAAATAAAAATTAAATACGTTAAAACAAAATGATTCATTCTCTATGAATTTTGGAATCAAAGAATATCAATTTATGTTTAAAAAAAATTATTGGAACAGTACATATAATTTATAGAACTGCCATATTACGTTTTTAAAAATATTAATAAACAAAAAAAAAATGGTTCTATTTAATCTTAAAACGTTAATTAAAAACCTTTAAAATATTAATTACTGTTTTTAAAAAAATATTCGAATAGTACATATAATTTATAGAACATTCAGTATAACGTTATTAAATAAATAAAAACGTTTAATATGAAATTTAGCTTTGTACTTGCATCTACAATTCGTCATCCTCCTCATTGCTGTCGTTCCATCATATCCAACGTTGGTTGGAGTTTCTTTGGGAGTGACACTCGTGGTACATCTCCCGCCTCCCACGGTTTGTCGGCTAAGGTGCAGATCTTGATAATTTATGGTGGATGACAGCCACCCATTGTCCTCATCCACCGGGCACTTCTCTGACACATGAACTATTCTAACACCCCGAAATAGTTTCTTTAGTGCCTCGCATAATGACATCCAGACACTGTATAACCCTTACTCCCGTTCAGTATTTACCTAGAGTTCGGGTACAAATAATTCACTAACTTGGGACGTCGCATATATATGATTTAAAAATACCCTCTGTTCTCGGGACGGAAAGTTTAGCGTTGCGATCTTTAGAATAGCAACCCAAGATAGGGCTGCTAAACTAAAAGCATTAATACCACAAGGAGGAACGGCTTCTTGACAAGCCATTTCTACTACCTAACGTTATTCGTTCGTCTTGATCCTTATCAGAGCACCAATTGAATAAAAGTATTTGTATTGTAGTACGAAGGAGGGATAATTTGGTAAAACAGAATTATCATTAAGCACGTAGAAATAGTTAAAATTTTAAGTATAAAACTAATCTCTAGTAATCAATTTTTTTGCTTTTCGAAATATGAAAAATCTTTTTATTTATTTTATAAATAGAAAAAGATTTATCATTAAGCACGTAATAGTAGTCAAACTTTTAACACAGAGTCGGAAAATAAATCTCTAGTCAATTATTTTTTAATTGTTTTAGAAATATAAAACTAATGTCCAGTAATCAATTTCTATTACTTTTCGAAACATGAAAATAATTTTTTTTCTTTTACTAATATAAAAACGAGTACGGAGGGGCAATTTAGTAAAACATACTTAAGCACATATTAATAGTTAAAATTTTAATACAGTCGTAAAGTACATATATCATTAAGCACGTTGTATTAGTAGTCAAAATTTTATTTCCGTTCCTACAATAAACCTCTACAGTCAACTATTTTTTATTTCTTTTAGAAATAGAAAATTAACCTCCAACAAGCAATTATTATTTTTCGTTTAGAAACATGAAAATAATTTTTTATTTCTTTTCGAAATATGGAATATTAATTCTGGCTTTAAAAAAAATTCTTCATTTTTATACACATGTGTAAAACCTATACACACACAGCATCCAGTCGATTATAACCAAATGAAAATAAAAGAATCTCCTAAGAAAAGGATGTTACAAAGAGTTGCCAACCCAATTATTTTCTAAAGATTAAATCCTACCTACTTAGTAACGTTATAAGATATGTAAAATATAAAGTAGGAACGTACCTCGAGGCGATCCTGGTCGCTATGGTTGTTGCGTCAGGTGGCAACATATCAGTGGAGTAGGTTTGTTGTGCCTCATGCATCAGGAGGCGGTGTGTTCGCGTGCATACATCAGCGGATCAACATAAATATTCAATCTTAAGTCTGTGTAAATTACAAATCTACACAACACACATGCAACAGCAACCATTTGTTACAACTATACACAATCATATACCAGATTGAATAAAGATTAACGATCTTTACCCCTCAATGTCTGTCGTTAAAGTCTCATTAATATTGTTGTACTTGCGTCTTCAAAGTGTAGTTAAAAATAATATTTAAAAAAAACAACAATTAATGCTGTTTAAAGGGGTAACAATCAAAATATTAAATAAAAAGCTAAGTGTAATAACTAATATATAAAAAATTAATATTCAAAATTCCATTATAGTAAACTCATTAATATATATTACAGTAATGTAAGACAACAGTCTTACATTTTTTTATTAAGGTTTCTGTTTTGTGTAGTACGTGTAATAATTATCATAATTTGCTTATATAATATTAATATATGAATTCCATTATAGTAACCTCACTATATTATATAATTGTAAGACAATAGTCATACATTATTTAATAACTATAAATTATGTGTGTGTTTGGTAATTCAAAGATGCTGTTAATATTGGTGTAACTTTTGGAATAGAATTATAAAATATGCTTTGTTCATATGTTCCAGTTAATCGAAAAGAATGTCATCTCCACAAATTGTAGTGCCGTCAATAATTACATGATCCTCTTCAGATGGGATTTAATGAACTTCAACTTCATGGATGTATTAACAATACTTATCGAGCTAAAGATACCTGAGCTGGACCATTTGAAGACGGAGGCTAGCCGATTTGACAACAACGTTAAATGGTTGATATATATATTTCATTATGTTTACTAATAATTTTCTTTTCTTTTCAGCTATGCAAATATGTTCTCTTATTTACATACTACTAAATATATTTTCTTTCAGCTATTAAAAAAAAAGTTAGTCAAAACATGTACTAATATATAACTTTTGCTTTTCTGCAGGTATGTGGTGGTGAACGTGGAGATGGTAAAGAGAGTCATATTGGAGGAAACAATGGAGATCGTATTATACCTCAATCATCACGGGAAAACAAGAACAGTAATTAATGTAGATATTAAAAATGACCTTATTGATGATCAATGGTGGAAGTCTTTTGAAAAATTCACCTACACTCTTACCAGTTTTATTCAAAACGGTAGTGAGTGGGTAGTGAACAAAGTTAATCGTGTCTATCTGAACATTGTTTGGTACCGCCCACTATACGGTGGTGCTATTTCATTCATCGAACTTCCACCACTAATTCAAAAGAAAACAGCGGTCATCAATATTAAAAATCTTTATGATCAAAAATGTTTGCTATGGTCAGTTTTGGACCATCTGTTCAACTAATGTCCCGTCATGACCACCGTGTGTCTAGTTATGTTGAACATGAGGGAAGACTAGATATGACCGGTATCAAGTATCCCTTAAAGGTGATTCGATTGATTTGAGCGGCAGAACTAAGAAATCAGCATAAACATACGGATACAAATTGGTAAAGGACGATATTAGTTTATATCCAGTTCGTGTAACCGAGCATCGGGATCGTTTGCATATGATTCACCTGTTACTAGTGACAGGCGACAACCGAGACAGGTTTCATTACTGTCTTATCAACACCAAACATGGATACAACGGACTATCACGACTACTGAGTAGACTGACAAAATCGAAACTTATTTGTGGCTTTAAACTATTGGCTTTACTGCTTGCATAAATTTAGTTCATTTGATGCTCTTGTTGCAAAACAAAACATGGAGAAACATTTGATTGAATGTAAGCAGCACGGGCTACAGCGGGTGAAGATGCCCGATCCTAACAAGGAGAGGGAATGTGTTATGCGATTCCGGGACTATTCATCCACTCTCCGAGTACCGTATACGATTTATACTGATTTCGAGTCTTTTATAGTACCGATTGGTACCGCCACCCCTCAAGCGCATACCAGTTTAACGAATAAAGTGGACCTCTTCCTGCCTTCGGGTTAATGCTAGGTAATCGTTGATGAAAAGGGGGAGATTTGTGTCGGTCCTGCATTGTACCTAGCGACGTATGTTGGGGAAAAGGTTGCGAAAAGAATGCTAGATGAGCTTTTGGAGCACGGCAATTGGTTCCACAAAATTATGATTAACAAAAATCCGTTGGAGATGACACCATAAAACACTAGCTTTAAACGAGGCCACAGAGTGCTTGTGTTATGGACAGCTGTTTGAAAACCATGTACGCAAGCATTCGCAAACGACTGGTCAATATCTGGGTGCTTGTCATAACGAATTTAACCTGAATTGCAAACGGACAGAGCACATCCCCTTACTTTTCCACAACCTTCGTGGTTACGACGCCCATCATATCGTCCAGGCTCTAGGAAAATAGGAGGACTCCAAAAATCTAAAAATCGACTATCGCAAATACATCCAGCGATCCCAGTCTATGACAATCGGTCCTATATGGTTCTTGGACTCGTTTCAATTTTTGGCATCATCCCTGGAAAATCTTGTCGTTAATCTTGCAAAAGACTACCGACAAGGACAGCATTTTTAAACGTATGACTACAGTTTACAACGACCGAAACAAACGAAACCTTATCATACGAAAAGGGGTTTACCCGTACGAGTACATAACGGACGAACGTAAATTTGAATAACCGCCCTACCACCCATTCATTCTTCAGCAAACTATCCCGAGACACCGTATCTCAAAAAGACTATGATCACGCACAAATAGTATGGAGTACCTTCGGCTGTCATACCTTGGGTGAGTATCACAGTCTCTATCTTCTGTGTGATGTCCTTCTTAGACTCGTGTTACTTTTTTTCGACACCCACTTCACTTGGAACGCAATGTTAAAATACACCAAACAAAGACTAGAACTTCTTACCTACAACAAGATTCTTACCTATTCATCGAGATACACGTGGGGGAGTCGCTATGATTTCAAACAGATATGCTAAAGCCAACAATCCCAAGATTTCAGATGAGAACGACAGCACCTGTCCTACCACCTGGATACAATATCTCGATCGTAATAACCTTACGGAACCGCAATGGTAGAACCCTTGCCCTATGGGGATTTTCGGTGGATTAGTGTAGAAGAAATCGAAAACTTCGACATTAATTTCATCAAAGATGATGGTGACAAGGGCTACATCTTGGAGGTAGATTTATTGTATCCTACCCATCTACACGACCTTCATAGATTACCCACTTGCTTCAGAACGGAAAATCCCAACTGATCAAATGGTTTTCCTCCACTGTAGGCCACAAAGGTGATGCCCAGCACTGAAACTTTTGACAACACTTTTAGAAAAGGAACGATACGTACAATACTTCAGAAACCTCAAACTGTACACTCGACTCGGACTAGTTGTAACCAAAATCCATAGGGCTGTTGTGTTCTTACAGTCCCCTTGGTTACAACCGTACATTGATTTGAATGTCTAACGTAGGGCGGAGGCTAGAAATAATTTCAAAAAAGACTATTTCAAACTGATGAACGCAGTTTACGGTAAATCCCTTGAGAACGTACGTAACAAAATCAACTTTAAACTAGTGACTGACGAACCAAAACTTTACAAGGTAAAAGCTAAACCAAGGGTAAAATCTTGGTTCACTTACAACACTGATGTTTGAAAAAAACCGAAATCTTTCTAAATCGACCGATCTATATTTGGTTTTCGGTATTAGACATTAGCAAAACGATGATGCATAGATTTCATTATGATTACATGTTGAATAGGTGCGGACGTAACATTAACCTTCTAATGACCGTTACCGATAGTGTTATGTAGGAGATCCAAACATCCAAGATGTCTATAACGATTTCGTTGAAAACTTAGATAGATTCGATACTCCGACTATCCCCCTCACCACCAATGCTTTAGTTCAATGAACAAGAAGCAACTCGGTAAATTTAGGGACGAGATTAACGGTAAACTGATTTGTGAGTTTGTAGAGTTACGTGCAAAGATGTACAGCTTTCTCGATTTCAATATTTACGAGGAGAATAGCAAAAGGTATTCCTAGGATATCTATTGCGAAACTTCTTAGGCACGAACTCTTCAAGCAGTGCCTCTTTAACAATGTCATCACCACTACCGATGCACATTGTATAAGAAGCGACTATCATAGAATTTATACTGTTCATCAGTCAAAAACAGCGTTATCACCTTACGACGACAAACGTTACGTTCCAGAGAATCAGACAGACACCTTACCGTACGGACATTACAGTTTAAAACAAGCAGAGGAGGATGACCAAAACTTGATACTGTCTGAGACCAAGACTTTTAGTCGATCATGATTACTTTTAATTAAAAGGTTTTTGTTGCTGTTTGCACTAATTGTTCTTCTGTGGTGTCTGTGTACATTGTATTTAATTCTTATTTATTATTTGTTGAAATAACTTTTATCTAAATTATGTAAATATTTTAAAATAAATTAGCTATTTTTCTCAAGTAATAACACCTTTACTCACATTTAATTATCATCTTCACTATTCGTCTCCTGATCATTCTAATAACAGTTTACCCATATTACTTGTTGATAAAATAGTAAACGTAATGTATAGAACACCTTTTATAGTGATTTTATTTGATAACCGAACCAAATAAACGCTAAGTAACACGTGAATAAAATTACCTGCATTGCAGTTTAACGATAAGTTTAGTTTGCTAACCCCTACTGCATACAGTAACATAAAAATCCATTAATGATTTATCTGTGTTATCAATACGACCGAGACATGAGTGGTGGAGTGGGTAGAAAGAGAAATAAAGATATTCCTGTCCATATGAAATATAGTCAGTATAACAATGTATGTTAAAGCGTCAATAGCTAAAGAGCTCCATCGTCAGGCTCAGCGAAACTTTCCAACAAGGCGGGTTGAGCTAAAATGTTTAAATACTTTATACCAGGCTGGCCTAGTCGAGATGATTCCATATGCTCGATCATACAATGGTTATCGGTACATATTCACGATGATAAATTTTTTTCTAAACTGGCTTTTGGTGTAGCAGTAAAATAGAAAACCGGTAGCGAAATCGTTAAACCCTCAAACCTGTATTGGATAAACATTCGATGCAACATTTTCAAACCGATTTAGATAAATACTTTTACAGACCATCAGTTATTAGAGTTGTGCAACATAAATCACTATTCTACACATTCGGATAAAAATGCTTCGATTGTGAAACGTTTTAACCGAACTCTGAAAACAATGATGTGGCGAACGTTTACCGAACAGGGTACTTACAAGTGGCTAGATTTACTACTGAAATTGATTGCCAAATACAGCAACACCCGTTACCGCACTATCGGAATGAAACCGAAAGATGTAAATAAGAAAAACGAAGCTAATATTTTAAGACTATTGAATACGGTACTCCATTGACACCCTACTTTACCAACATTCAAAGTCGGTGACCGAGTACATATAAAAAAAATTAAAAAGACCATCAGCAAATGATATTTACCAAATTGGTCAAATGATTTATTTACTGTACATAAAGTACACAGCGATACTCGTCCCTGTACCTATACGCTGATGGATTTTTCCGGTCAACTAGTGAGCGAGCGGTAAATTTTACGGCGAAAAACTGACTAAATCATCCGTCGTCAACAATAATAACCTGTATCTGGTGGAGAAAGTCTTACGGTGATAAATTGTTTGTAGAGAGGCTAGAGATTAATAAAAAGCACAACAGTTGGATAAATAAGGCGGATCTGGTACAGTGAATGCGTCAGTCGTAAACATGAGGTTGGAACGTCAACATGTCGGCAGTATAACGCTCAAATGTTTTGATGAATATACTGGTGACTGAAGGCGTAGGAAAAAAAACGACACGGTCCTCTTTTACCAAATACAATCATGTGTCGGACCTTCCAATTGCGGGAAAACAGATGTTCTATTCGACTTGTTTTCACCCAACGGCTTACGATTCAAAAATATTTTTATTTTTTTTCCAAATCGCTACACTAACCGAAATATAAATTTTTATACCGGAAATTGGTTATTTTGCGTATTCTGAAAACGACCATGTAATGGCTTCAGACGAGACCGAACCGAATTCGATAATGATTTTTGACGATGTAGCTTGTGAAAAGCAACATAATATTCACAAATACTTTTCTATGGGACGTCACAATGACATCGACAGCTTTTATCTCACGCAAACCTATTCTAATGCTAGTAAGCATCTTGTACGAGACAACACCAATTTTCTGCTTGCATTTAAACAAGATGATCTCAATTTACGGCATAAATATCACGATTATGTAAATACCGATATGAAATTTGAACAGTTTAAACGTCTATATGGAGACGATTGGAAAACAAAAACACGGATTTCTATGTGTACATAAGGAAAGCGATATAAACCATGGACGATATCGATTAGGCTTTGATGTCATTGTGAAAGAGATAAATAACGATGATGATAACTGCAAAACACTTTAAAAAAGGTGATGACATGCATGATGTATTATTAGTTGTTTTTATAATGTCGAAGACTATGATGTCACATCCTTCTCCTCATCTACCGAAGTGATTATGGAAATCGATAGAATACGAGATTCGATTAAAAGCAAACATCGTGCTCCAATAATGGAGACCGATTAGGTGCTACAAAAGCATTTTAAACCGATTGCCGAACCTTTACGTGAACTTAAGATTTAAACAAAAAATGAACCAGAAGAAGAAATAAAGAATGAGGAGGGTGGAGTATTTACACCAAAGGTTATGAGAAGACATTTTAAGACACCAAAACATCTTTTTTGGATCTAGGCTGTTATCACAGTTAGCACTGATTTTAAGAATCGTCATTTCCACTTTTTGCGGTGGTATCAAGATGCTGATTTATCGACGCATACCCGCTACATAGCGGCTGAAAGGTGGCAACGACCGTAAATCCCTGTAATGAGTAAGGGAATACTCCCTAGTCCTGTTTGTGTGCTTTTCTGAACGAGGGCCGTAATCTGTGGTTTTCGAATCGATCCAGTAGCGGCCAAGAGGTACAAAGAGTGACAGAGGAATACAGAAGATCCCCAGCTGCCCGTAGCTCGCTGCGGGTAGTAGTCATGCCAATGGGCTTGCCCAACTTTTCAAGTAGGAGGAAGACAGCGAGCATCTCATTGATGTCAGGACAGGCTAGGCTAGAATCTCCGGACGTATCAGAATTCGTAGAAGTCAGGAAATCTAGGCGGAAGAGAAAGCCGGAGCCCGTTCCTACGACCTCGTCGGAGGATGAGGCTTCGGAAATGGATACAGGATAAGTCAAATCCTGCTGTAGAGACATTTAAGAAAGCGATGGGCAGACCTGGCAGTCCGCCCTGCTGGCCAAGGACGACCTGGACTACATCATTGATTTCTTGGTTTTACTCGGCAGCGTCGGCTCAGGTGCGAGGAAGACAATTCTTTCTCGTTTGCTAAAGATTCAAGAGGCCTTCTTTGCTGTGGTGGAAGGCTATGAGACTTTGGCCTCCAAGACCAAAGTCAAAGTGATTCAGGGACCAGCTCCTGCTCCAGCAAAGCCCAGGCTCTATGCTGAGGTCGTTCGCGGCCAAAGAGAGGCCAGCCAGGCCAAAAAACCGGAGGTCTTGTTCGTCAACAAGGCCGAGGGATCGACTAAGACAAGTTCTGACTTGAAAAAGGACATCCAGGCTGCCCTTCGTGACAGCCGGAAGGGCCTGCGTATTAGAGATATAAAAAGACCAGCAAGGGTCTAATTGTGGTAGCCGACAACAAGGAGACGGTCTAAGTCATCAAGGATTCTCCTGCAGTGCAGAAACTTGAGGTCAAGGTAGACACCAAGCGAGGTCGTAGGCCCCGGGTCGTAGTCTATGACATTGACATGGTCTCTCCGACGAGGAGGTTCTGACCCTGATGAGGGAGCAGAACACCAATTTGGACGAGGCTACGTTCAAAAAGGAGTGTAGGCTAGTCTTCAAAACAGGAACGTGGTGCCGCTCGGTATCACGGGGTTTTTGAATCAGGCGCGGTCTCTTCTAGAAATCCTTGTTGGAGGGTAGAATTTTCCTGGTTTTCGCATCCTGTCGCATCAAGGAGTACCTTTACGTGCAGCGATGTTTCAAATGTTTTCGCTTCGGCCATAGGGCCAAATTCTGTAAGTATGCATCGGTCTGTCCGCATTGTGGCGAAGAGGGCCACAAGCGTGACGATTGTCCGCAGAAAAAAGAGGCTCTGACTTGCATCAACTGTAAGAGGTTGCGTAAGAGTCATAGGCACTCCGTGAATAGCAAGGAGGGTGGTTGTTACAAGAGGGCATTTGAGATTTATTTCATCTCCCTTGATGGTTAGGTTCGGTCAGCAAAATGTCCAGGGTGTCTATGCAGTCCAAACTGAGTTAGGTGAAATTGTCGAGAGATCGAGCCTCGATGTTGTTCTTCTGCAACACCCGTACGTGGTCAGGGATAATCTGCCAGGTTTTCCAGGTTGGAAGAAGTTTTTCGTTGGTGATAGCAAATCCGCCGTACTGTGCAGGAAGTCTTTAGATGGCGTCTTCAAACCTCTGACACGCATTACGTCGTTGTCAAGCTTGCCGTGAATGGTCTGGACCTGATTGTCGTTAGTTCCTACTTTCAGTACAGGGATCCCACTACACAGCATTTGGAAAGATGGGATTGACTTGTTAGATTGGTAGCGGGTCGTCCTATTCTTACAGGAGTTGATGCGAATGCCAAATCGCCTCTTTGGTACAGTGGGATCATAGATGATGGCGGCGAATTGATCGAAGGTTTCATCGCGCAGCATCATTTTGATGTCTTTTATGTAGCCGGCGAATTGTCTACCTTCGCCGATGCAGTTGGTTTACGGAGAGTCTTCCATGGTACCAACATCGATGTTACCATGAGTAAGGATATCCCTGGTAGGATTCTTAACTGGTCTGTAGTTGATGACTGCGAGAGTGATCATCGGCTAATAGTTTTTGAACTGGCAGGTGGGCTGCGTGATGTCGTTAGGGGGAATGTTCTTGTTCAGCAGGGGGCTTCCTGCACAGACGTGCGGGTTGGCCTAGAGTTTTAAACATTATTACGGCCAGGCTGCGTGTTTTTGCTCGAAGTCTGGACGAGGTCCCGTTAGACAACCTGGCAGAGAATTTTTCTTCTGCGGTATTTGAAGCCGCTGAACAGTCAATTCCCAGAAGCAGAGAGTGGCTGGATGGTTGACTCGGAACTTGACCCTGATGAAGCGGATTGTTGGGCCGGCTCAGGAGAGCCGCACAGCGTGAGGGTGATCCTGATCGGCGTGCAGTTCTGGTTGGATTTTCACAAGGTTAGGTCTTTTAAGCGCGATTCCTGGCGCTCTTTTGTACAAGAGCAATGGGGTGTTGTATATAGAGTTCTTGGTCATAAGCGGAAAAAAGACATTCTTCTGTCGGCTCTCTCGACCCAGGATGGAGTTGTTATAAACAAAGATCGTTTCCTAACTCTTCTGATGATCGATCTGCTTCCAGATGATACTGAGGTTGGTGAAACCTCGTATTATTGACGTGTTCGCAGGGAAGTTGTTGGTATTCACTCTGGGAATTTTTCTTCTGAAATTACTGAGGCGGAAGTCCGCCAAGTAATTTGTCTGCAAATTTGTCCGCCAAGTAATAATGTCTTGTTTCTCCGCATTAATTGTAGGTTGACTTCTAACCATATGCTGATGGACGACCAGTATGGTTTTCGCCCCGGCAAGGGCACAGAGGACGTAGTTCTTACGGTAATGGCTTCGTCCAGCGAGTGCTAATATGTGCTTGGCGTCTTTTTGAACATATCCGGAGCCTTCAATAACTTGTGGTGGCCTTGTTTCAACTTCAGCAGCGTGGGTACACGCTAAACGAGATTAGAACTCTCTCGAGCTACTTCGCGACAGAACCGTCATTCTTCGTGACGGGGGCTCGGAAGTACGAAAAACCCTGTCAAAAGCTTGTCCGCAGGGCAATGTTTTAGGTCTACTCGTCTGGGTCGTTGTGTTCGACTCTCTCATGCGGTTGCGGATGTCCTGTGGCTGCCTCATCGTGGGTTTTGCCGACGATGGGTTGCTGCTGGTTGAGGGCAACTCGAGTGCCGAGATAGAGCTCACAGCGACGCAGGCATGTAAGGTTCTCAGGTTGTGTCTTCAGCATAAGATGGTTTTCAGTGCCAAGAAAACCACTATGATGCTTCTTAAAGGTCGTCTAGCCGCAACCCGACACTCGTGGGTTGTGATGGATGGCCTTCCGATTAGGTATGTTACCGTTGAGAAGTATCTGGGTGTTATCCTTGATGAAAGGTTTCAATTCAAGGAGTACCTCCAGTTTGTTGCAAAGAGGCCATCGATGCCTTCTTTGGTGTCCGTAGATTCATCCATCCCGATTGGGGGTTGAATTATTGTACCATGTGTATTTTTTACAAAGGTGTCTGTGGGGCCATATTGTTGTACGCTACGACCGTCTGGGCTCATCGTTTGCAATTCCAATGTTATAGGGACATGCTTTTGCAAGCCCAGCGTCTTCTATTGTTAGCTGTTGTCGGTGGCTAATGAACTGTTTCGAGAGAGGCAATCTCTATGATCGCTGGCATTAAACCCATTGACATTCTAGCTACGGAACATAGCAAGCGGTACATTTCTAAGAAGGAAGGCTTTCTTACTTCTGGGCATATGCGAGAAATTGAAGACCAAGGTTTTGACTCTTGGCAAGCTAGATGGAACGATTCTTCTACTGGTCGATACGCGCATGGTATCTTTCCAAATGTTAGGAAGCTGCGAGCAGTTAGTTGGGTTTCCCCCAATCGGTATACAACTTAATTCCTTTCGGGACATGGTGCCGTTAGGAATAGTTTGGTTTGGTTGACTCCGGCTTGTGTCCGGACTGTAGGGTCGATGACACTGTGGACCATGTCCTTTATGTTTATCCCCGGTACGAGGCTGAACGTACCAGAGTTTTTAGGAAACTCGAGTGAGTGGACTCCTTCTTTGATCTGCGTGTCAACTGGAAGACTCACAGAGAATGGACTATTGTGGCTGGCTTCCTTCGATTCCTCGCCCTGAGCAGGACGGCTGAAGGGGTATAGTAAAGTAGTAGTATCTCGGGTGTCTAGGGACCGCCTGGGCAGTTGATTGGCCGGAGGATGGCGGATTGGCGTCGAGCCACGGTTAGAAATTGTGGTGATTATTTGAATGCTGGCAATCGGAGGAACGGCGACTGCACTGTCGAAGGTATGGTTTACCATGCAGCCGTGAGGTGTAGTGTCGTTTTGACGAGGGCAGTTTGAACGAGCACACGACACTGTCCGCGGGATAGCGACTGCACTGCCCGGGGCATGGATCCCGTGCAGCCGTGAGGTGTAGCGGCATCTCGACGATGTTGAAGAAAGCAGATGTCATGTGGGACTCTACGATGGAGCTGAGTGGGAGTAGGATGTCTGTCCGCCTCTCCCTTGTGGACCAGACTGGAGTTCGTAAATTAACCTAAGTAAGGGGTATGAACTGAAGTAGAGTTCACTAAGGGAACTAGGACTAAATTTTGTTGTTGCGGACAACATTTTTGGTGGTGTGTTGTTGTTAATCTGCCTTGAATTTCGAGACATTTACTAGAAATTGGCTCAATAAAGTAGAACTAGGAGCAGGGTTTGTTCTTCCGCGAACTCGGTTAGCTAATTCAGAGGGCAACGATGTAGGACATTCAAGATCTCCGGACGAGGCCTACAGCGAAGGCAAAAGCTGAGTTTAAAAATCACCGGTGTAAAAGTCTACCGAGGCATTTACATCGGTGGCAGCCTAACGAGCCCTGGCATATTACTATGAGATGTAAAAAGTTAGAGGGCGAAAGACGACTCCCGTAGGGCTAGGAACGGGTGGGTGGTGTGGCGACCGCAAGCGTCTATAGGTCTAAAGTGTCTTCCCCTACGGGGTTAGGATGTCTGTAATTTGGAAATATATACCAGCATTATAAAAAATATATGTTATTAATTTTCTTTAATCCTAAATTTTTCAACTAATTTTTTTTTTTTTTTTAATTTTTGAGTAAAAATATTTGGAATATTTGAGTGACATTAAATTATACATCAACAGTTTTCAAATCATTTATGAAAGACGATATTATTTTTCGTTTAAGAAATCTTCCTTTCAGTAAAATAACATGAGGAAAACACCATCGAAATCCGATTAATTAAGATTAAGGGCTTAAACGTACATAATAATATATAAGAGGTCTTTTCAAAAAATAACCGTTATTAGTTATTTTTTACTGTTGTAAAAAATAACCTTTTTTAATTACGCGCCAACGGAGATATTTAGTTACGTGTGGTTGGCAGCATTGTGTTCCGCATAACCTCCAATGTAACCACGTGTTCTTGAGTTGATATCTCGTTTAGTTTTCGTGTTATTTTATTTGACTACAACATGTTTAAGTGTTAGTAGTGATTTTTATAATGTGCGATTTTTTTTAATGATTAAACATTTGTCTCAAAGTCGTAGCCGTAAACTCAGCTTTCGTCTCCCGTTATGATCCTTTGCATGAATGTTTCATCGTCATCGGCTTGTTCAAGGAGTTGCCGGCAATCGTCCAGTCGGTTTTTTTTTCTGCTTTTCGGTCATCAAACGGGGAACAAACTTTGCTGCAACTCGAAGCATGTTCAAGTCATGGCATATGGCATGATCTAATCGAGATGCTAACCCTTTCTACAAGTTCTCTGACAGTCAATCGACGATTTGCACGCACCAGATCGTTGATTTTCTGAACGTGTGTGTCATCTGTTGAAATTGAAAGCCTTCGCGGTCATCTTCAATTGACTGGCGACCACTGTTAAATCGTGAAAACCATTCGCAGAATTGCATACAACCCAAACAAGTCTGAAAAATAATCATGTTCCGAAGGAAAAATGCATAGCTACTTGCAAGAAAAATAAATATTTCATGTCAGGCTTTCTAGTTAATGGAAAGTGAGAAGTGAAAAGGTTTCCCATTATGTATATACATATATATGTGTATAAGTAAGCGTAAATTGCTATTCACTTTTTGATTTATATAACAAATTGAACAAAACGTTAACGTGAAAAAAAGGTGACCTCGGTTTCCGTTTGTCTGCCATTTTATGTTTTTTTTTTTTTTTTGAGAAAAAAGTATCTCAATCGGTGACTGGAATCACATGTTTGCACCAACTTTTAATAGATAAAAAATTACCGGAGTAAACACGTTTTCAAATTTCAGAATACGTCAAGTTTTTATCTTTTATATCTCTGTAATCTTTAGTTTCATCAAAATTCGTTTTATTAGCTAACCTTTCATTATAAATAAAATTACATTTTTTTAAAATCGGTTGTCGAACAAAGGAGCAATTGCAGACAATTGAAACATAATTTTCAACCAGATTTCACATCCACCACTAATAAAAAAAGTAACAACATGTTTTTGGTTACGTATAATAAAATCTTTTTAGTAATTAGGCTGCGTAATTTTTTGTTTAGTACAGTAAAAAAATGTCTACACTTAAAATATGGTAGTTAAAACAAGATAAAACCATTTATACAAGTTTTCAAGGACAAGCGAAAGATACTGTACAAGAACATCCTTGAACGTGACTAACGTTACTCCAGTACCGCGGATGAGAGATGGAAAAATCAGTATCATTATATATTTTTTTTTTAAACCATTGACGCTGTCTAGGGAGACAAATCAGAAATACAAGAGTTTTATTATACAGTTTGCGTCGTTTAATTAACGTCGTTTGTTAAGTAGTGTTATTATTTGAATTGAAAAAGTGTTTGTTAAAATAAAAACAAGTATATTTAAAATACTTATTAGATTAAAAAAAAATACGTGAATAATGTTACTTTTGTTTAAATGCGGTAAGTTGTTTTACTTACATTAGTGATATCAACATATATATTTTAGTGAAATAATTTGTTACAATGTACATGATTTCAACACTTTACTACCAAACTTTTAAAAATAGATAAAATGCAAAATAAAAGTTTAACAGTAAATGTAAGTAAAATATAACATAGATTACGTTTTGGTATGTTGATAGAAAATTTAGTTCATAAACTATTATTTGATTGATGATTTTTTATGATTTTTAAAAGTTTTCGCAAATCTTGTGTCCACGTGTGTTGGCTTTTATATGGCCATGCACTTTTATAGATCAGGAACGGTTTAATCTATATAATTATGAAATGTGTATTAGGAAAATTTACTCTGTTAATTTTTATAAAAATCTAATAAGTGACTGGAAAAATATTAGTTGGATGGTATGGACTGCAAGAAAATTTTATTCATCCATGTTTGTTATTAATTTTTAATATATACAGAAACGCCAATGGAAAGATTAATTTAAGTAATTATTTTGGAGAGAAAATAAAATAAAGCTCTTTCCAAAATAAATAATTTAAGTTTTATGCATTTTTATAACTTGACTTAAATTTTTTTTCCAAATAAGGCTTTATCAGGATAGAAAATGTTCAATCTTTGTTACAGGAGTTGGTTGCTAAGTAAGCAACTTTTTGTTCAAATAATCTAAAATAATATCATTCACTTTTAAATAAATTATATTCTACTAATAATATATCCCTTGAAAAGTACATTCATGTCAATGGTGGAATTTTTTGAATATTTATTGTAAATTAATACAATATAAACCACAGTGTGTATATTTTTAAAATTAAATTTAAAGTATTTTAATTTTTCAACAGTATACATTTATTGAATTAAAAACAGCTATAAATAACAAATAATTTGCAATTAATGTTATTGTAATTGACATTGATTTTTCAACTTGTTCCTTACATTTTCTGTTTCTAAACTATGATATTTACAACGTAGCATTCTTTGATGAGGGCAGCAGCACTGAAAATACGAGCAATCAGGTCTTCATTTGTGTCTATTTTTTGCTTATATAGCTTGCATTTCATCCATCCCATAAACAGTGATCTAAGGGAGTAAGGGGTTGATTTAGGTGGCAAATTTACCTGCCCTCTACGTCCAATTCGTTTACCAGTAAAATTTTCATCTAAGAATTGTCTTACTGCATTTGTGAAATGTGTTTTGGTGCTCCATCAAGTTGATAGTACATTTCAGTTTGTTTTGCCAATAAGAAACTTTCAAGCGCTTTAAGAAATCCATTGTTTAAAAATTCCAGATAAATTCTCCTATGACACATTGTTCTAGTATGATTTTTACAAATTCATCAGGTTTTTCTGTTAAGTTTTGTTCTTAATAATAAAAATACAGGTCAACAAAACAAATAAAAAAAAAATAGAACTGATATAAAAGTAGGTGAATTAAAATGTATTTTTATGCTGAATCTTAAAATGAAATGAATTTTCCTTCATCACCCTCAAATTATTACTTATGACGTTTTACAATACTGAGAAACTTATTTAATAGAATACAAAAATAATAATAATTACAATTAAAATTACTACCTTCATTTTACAAACGTTTACTTTTATTTTAATTTCTTTTTTATTTTCCTTTTGTGTTCAGTGAAGTCTTCTCTTTTTATCATCAAGCAGTAGTCACTCATCATAGATTCATCCCATCTGCCTTGATAATGTAGTTCCATCTGCAATATATCTTGATGGAACCTTTTTCCTTGTTCGTCACTGATGTCACCCGGTTTAAAGGGTAAAATTCCAAATCAGAATGTAAAAAATGAACATTCTGCAGTCTAAATTTTTGTAGTTCACTAAAGTTCATTTATAAGCTGATCATGGTTTTCAGCTTTTTTGTTTCTAAGGAAACCAGTAATGTCATCTTTGAATGACTTCCATGCTGCTAGTTCTTTAGGATTCAGTTTGCTGTCAAATGTATTTTCACGATTAATTTTCTTATTTGTGGCCTGATAAATTTTCCCTCTTTTAATTTGGCTTCACTTAATTGTGAAAAAACCTCAGCTAAATATTTAAAGCCTTCTCCATCTTTATCTAATGCTTTTACAAAATTCTTCAGGCCTAGTTTTTATGTGTAGAGGTAATAAAATAATACAATCTACTTCGACAAGGGGAATATTGGCAACATTTTGCTAAACTGATTTCTTTTTGGCCAGTCTTTAACTGTGTAGTGTTTATCTGTAACCCGACTAACCCCTGTCGCTTTCAGGTCAGCAGTGATTCGCTATGAGTGATCATCATACTTAATAGCTTTTATAATTTTTGACATACTTTCATATAGTATGTGCTGTGTGAAATGTGTTTTCTTTCATTCTTACAGCATGTGCTACCGGTATACAAGAAAAGTTATTTGAGTTATGCAACAACAGTGCCTTTAAGCTTCTTTTTGATGAGTCTATAAATAAACACCAATCATGAATAACATATTCAATGTCCAGTTCAGACATTAGCCCCCTAACATCATGGCAGGAACAAATTAAACCATCTCTTCTAAAGTATTTCAGTGAATTTTCATTTCAATTTCTGTATACTGAAATTTTAGTATCCTTGTTTAATAAATTCCATTCTTTAAGACATGAACCTAGGAGTACTGCATGTTGTTTTGACAAATACAAGTCACGAATTAGGTCGCTCAGTTCTGCTTGTATGATAAGATGAGGTTCAGTATTTGATTCTTGTGGAATGTAATTAATATCTATTGAAGTCGAGGATTCATCAGTTGAGCCTTCTGGAGAATCAGAAATTTATTTCCAAGAGGTTGGAGCGATTGGAATCAATAAATCAGCACCATGAAGTACTATAAATAGTAGTCATCATAATGGGTAGTAGGTTCTCACCAAATCATAGGTACACCAAAAGGCAAATGCTCTTTTTTCCTTTTAACCAATGGGCTAGTTTAATGTAGCATTTGATGCATGCTACATGTGGAGCCCAGGATTTATGTTGGTCTCCAATGGGATAGTCAAGATAATGTTTATAAGCAGTTATCAGCAGATTAGATACTGGCTATCGTTGACTTTTCTTGGTGAATTCTCCTCAAATGTAACAAATATTTGGAGAATTTTTACAAGCCTGATTTTTATTCGTTGTAAAATTCAAAATGTTTAATAAATTAATGTAAACTGTAATATTGCAGAAATACTTACTTAATTATAAAAATAATAAAGGTTTAATTTATAAATATTTAATTATTTAAAATACTTTATAAAATTGTTTCACGATGGAGTGAAATAAAACACAGTGCGAAACAAAATCACAGCTTAATAAATCTTGAAGTTTAGTAAAATAATACCAAAATTGTTCTTTCATAAAAATCTTTTGCTAAGTTTATGGCATCACTTATGAAACAGTATTTATAATGTGTGTATGATAAAACCACTACCACAAGCAAAGAACACAAGTCATACCAAGAGCTGAACTCACAATGAAGAAAATCTCATCACGTTGACTCATGACATGTCTATACATGTTTGGTTTGACATGAAATGACATCATTTGACTGTCATGTATCTAATATAGGTCTACAGTATGCATCACAATATAAATCAGATGTAAATATGCAAACATACAAACATACTAACTTACTTGTATTGTTTGTTCCACAAATGATGGAACAAATAAATTCAAGGGGTTGTAATTTAAAAACGTTACATGATGGGTTGGTTCTGAATACGTATTCAGATTCAACATATAAAATACATTTTTTTTTTTTTTTGGTCAGTCATTTGACTGGTTTGATGCAGCTCTCCAAGATTTCCTATCTAGTGCCAGTCATTTCATTTTGGTATACCCCCTACATCCTACATCCCTAACAATTTGTTTTACATATTCCAAATATTGCCTGCCGATACAATTTTTCCCATCTACCTGTCCCTCCAATAGCAAGGCAACTATTCCAGGATGCCTTAAGATGTGGCCTATAAGTCTGTCTCTTCTTTTTGCTTCTTTCTTCATGAATTTGCCTCAACACCTCTTCATTTGTCACTTTATCCATCCACCTGATTTTTAACATTCTCCTATAGCATCGTGCTTTAAAAGCTTCTAATCTTTTCTTCTCAGGTACTCAGATTGTCCAAGTTTCACTTCCATATAAAGCCATATAAAATTTACATGGCTGTCATTATCAGCCAAATGTAAATTTCTTTTTATATCTATAGTGCTGGTGGCTCATGGCTTTTGCCCATTGAACTGGTGTAGTAGTTAACTCATCATCCCAAGTTAGCTGATTTTGAAGTTGAGATGAGAGTTCTAAGGTTCAAATCCTAGTAAAGGCAGTTATTTTTATATGGATTTGAATACTAGATCATGGATACAGTGTTCGTTGGTGGTTGGGTTTCAATTAACCACACATCTCAGGAACGGTTGACCTGAGATTGTCAAGGTTACACTTCATATGCATATCATCCTCTGAAGTAATTCCTTACGATGGTTCTGGGGGCTAAACAGAAAACAGTGGCCTCATGGTTTTCCTTACGAATATTCATTGCTGCTGAAGTTGTGAAAACGCAAAATTAATTTTTTTCTGCCTAGATATAGTCATAAACAATTGCCAATAAGATAAGTTTACATAGATCAACTATCGCTATTTTTGAGTATGTAATAATCAGTTAAATTAACATTGTACATCAGAGTTTATTCTTATATAAGTTAATTATAGGTCATTTCAGAAAACGCAAAAAAATGATCAAATTTAGTGAACAATAACATAAAATAATTATTACCAACAAAAATGTTTTTACTATTACTTAATAATATGCAAGATTGTTATTAAAACATGTTACTTAAAATCACTAAGCAAATATTATTTCATGTAATAATAATGCAAAACAAATTACATTGCATTATTGCAACTTCCACTGTATATGGCTTACAGAGTTTATTTCATTGAATAAACACATGTATATTCATATTTAAAACAAAGCCCAAGCCATAATAAGTTATAATTGAAGTTGAATTTTGAGAGGATGGTTAATCCTTACTCCTAGAATACTGTTTAATATAGGAAAATAATTAGTACATCAGCTCTGACAAAAGTGTACATAGAAAAATTAATTATTGTACCAATAATTAATAAACAAATGCGTTCACCTAGGAATACTGTATAAAGCGATCATTACTGGTAACAATAAATTTCAGTTTTTTGGTTTACCTATGATTTGTATGAACAGCTTTAATGTTATATTAATGCTGAATGAAGTATTTCATGAATGAAGCTGAACGAATTATAAATAATTCATTCAGCTTCTAGGAAGCTTTGATGAGTTGTATGAGTACTAGCTCATGAATTCTTGGGCAATGAGTACTTCATTGTCCTACAAAAAATATGTACTACTGAGCTGGACAAAAATTGTATGTAGAAAAATGAATTACCATACTAGTAATTAATAAACCGATACATCCATACACCAAAGTGTATTACACATACTGATTACAATCAGTAAAAATAAATTTATTTATTGGTTTATCTAGAACTGATTTCTATGAATAACTTTCATATCAAGGCTGTTGAGTCTTGATATGAAAGTTATCCATTTTCTAGACAAACACTAATGAGTTATTTTAGTTTAAGAATTCTAGGGTGATGACTTCATTCCCTTCAAAAGTATGTACTACTTAGCTGGACAAGTACATGCAGAAAAATTATTATATTAGTGACTGATAAACAGTCATACACTTGCACCATTGTATACTCTTGCATATATTGATTACAACTAGTCAATTCATTTTAATTTATTAGTTTGTCTAATGAACTGATTTCTATAACAGCTTTCAAGTTAAGTCTGTAATCAAAAATATATAACTCATTCAGTTACTAGAAAGCATTAAAGTGTACCTGAAGAACTCTAGGGTGATAACTAGTTCATTAAAAGAAGTACGCACTGCTTGGCTGGACAACATTTTATGTAAACAAGTTTATTATTGTTTAAATAGTTTAATTGTCAAAAATAGATTTATTCTTTGTCTTTCCTTGGATATTCTTTTTTCAGAGGCGAATGTATTTCCCTTCTACATGCACAAACATTCCAATTTTCTTTTTTAATTATATTTCTGTTCTGTTGTCATTATCATCATTTTATCATTAAGTAATACTTTCTGATAACCTCGTATTTATTATCATAATAAATTTGACAATTCTATGACATTAAAACTTCATTATCCTTATTTAATTAACTTTCTCAATTTTTTTTTTATTTACCTCATTTTAAATTTCTATATATATATATAGATATTTGCTAAATTAGTGTAAATATTGTTCTGGCTAGATGCTGTTGGATGACTTGTAAGATTATAATTTCAGTAATAAATTAAACGAGTAACCAGTGTAAATTCATGTTAGTTTAGTGTGTAATACTATCAGCTACTATAATATGTACTGTGCTTTGAAGAGTAAATTATTGTTTAGTAATGGGTAAACTAAGCATTATTCTCTGTTTTGTAGGGAATAATGCTTATCAGCAATCACACATATGCTCTGCTTACAGAGTAAAAACGTTTTGCTCTTTACAATATGCTACAGCATCAGCTTCCGTTTGTGTGTGTTTTATGCTGTAGAGGGGTGCATAAGATTTTATTTATATATATGCATATCAGCAGTCGCACATGTGCTCTGCTTACAGAGTACAAATCTACTCTTTATGATATGTTACAGAATCAGCTACCATCTTTTTTTATGTATCTAAATATACTTCCTATGGGACATGTATTAATCATGTCGTACCATTTTGACAACCTCTTTTTAAAGCTTCTTTATTCGAACTTCCAAAAATCTTTTCTGTCCTTGAAGAAGTGGCCAACCACCTTACATCTCTCCATCGTGAAAGGTCTGATCTTAGCCTGGGAAGAAAACATTTAAAATCTTTTATCAAGTGGTCTGAGACTCTGAGTATTTTGTTAGACTGTATTATGTTTACCATGTAGCCATCGATAAAAATACATCAAGTTCCAACCAATTCTTCTTTTCTCAAGCTTGATTAAATTGAATAATTTTGAAGATCTTCTCTTGTAACTCCCAGGGTGGGGATGGTCAAAATTTATGGTGAAACCAATTCAAGAACTTTTCTTAGATGCATTAAGTTAGATTAGATGTGTATTGCCTGTTGTGATTTCCAGATAACAGTGGAATATTCTAAGTGACCTCTAACTACAGATTTGTAAAGCAAGGTGCAAGTATTAATGCTTATGAAATCCCGAACGATTTACTTTAACTTAAATTTTGAAATATATTGAATGAAAGTTAAGTCATGACAAAAGATGAACCTTCTAATAATAGAAAATAAAGATAACATTAATAAACAATATAAGAAAACAATTCAACAATTGAAAAAATAATAATATTGATTGGTCACAGGAATCTCAAGAGCAAAGAAGGTAAATTAGAAGCATATGTTTATATATCTCTCTTAGAAAATAAATAAGAAATAAAACTAATATCATGTCTATACAACAATACTACACAAATTATCAGCCAAATTCAAATTGGAATCGTCAGCATTTTTATCTAAGTTAGAAATGTTATTAATAAAATTATTGTTATTGTGTTCAGAATTTACTGTTTGCATAATTTGCTTTTTCGTTTTGCCTTTAACTTTACTTTTTACATTAGGCGTGTTAATAGGATTTACAGCTATTTCCACATCTCTTATTGGAATTCAATGCCTGCTTTAATTCATGAAGAAGCTTGATTTTATCTTTGATACAAGACAGTTCATAACAAAGAGTACAAATAACTTGATGAAAACCTTCAGTAATAAGATGAAGCAGATCTTGTTATTGATTTGTATCTTAAGAAAAACACTCACTCTTCTTATCAGCCCTTGCATCAGCAGACTTGTTTACAGGTGCAGAATCCTCATCCTCACTGACAGTTCCAGTATTTCTCTCTTTATTAAAATTGAAGGTATTCTTTACTGGAGGGTTGTCATCAATCAGAAATCTTTTAGACAAGCAAGTGTTACATTTAAAGTCTTTACTAATCTTATAAATAGCAATTTCATTGTCATTCAGCATGAGTTCTTACCATACATTTCATGCACAAAAGGGATTTTTGCTTGCAAAACAAACTAGTTTTACAAATGGGACATTTATCATTGTTGCCTACCATTATGACCACCTATCAACAAGAGACTAAGGGAGAATTACTGTTAAAATTGAATAAGAAGTGTAGTAACTAGAATAGAAAGAGCTACCTCCTTGACTACGAAGGAAAGCAGTTGATCACCACTTGACCCTACCACAAGATCAAGGACAAAAGTCTTGTAACTTACCCAGATGGAAAAGCACAAGAACCAAAAATAGATGGAAAAGGTGGGGCTTCCATAGCTTTTAGCTGAATTCACGCCCTACTATATATACAACCATTAGGGGCTAGCTGACTCATAGCGTGTTTTCGTTTCAGTGCCTGATGCCAGTACATCACAAGGAACCCCTGCATTGCAGTGGGTGTGTAACCATACCGCACTCCGCCAAGACAAGCTCCTGTGGTTCAAGAAGTTAATGGCATAAACATTTACTGCTGAAAAAACTTGCAAAAAGAGCAGTAAGAGATCACAGGAAAGATGAAATAATGCTGTATGAGACTAAATTACAGTATCGAACAAGAGGCCGAGAAGCAATAATATATTTAATATTAAAAAAACTTGAGTATGATATAAACACATTTCTTTACTCCTTCAAAGAATAAATATTTTCCTACTATAACTAAATAGTTATAAAAATCTTTTCACAAAAACACTATTTGGATGAAAATTTGTATCTTTTGAACAAAATCAGTTTGATAATGAAATATTTACACGTGTGACTATTTATTTTAAGTATAGGTATATTTATTAATTATTGTTTTTTATTGTATTAATAAATATTGTTAATTTTTGTAGAATCCAATATGACTGACTGGTGTAAAGAAACCATTTACAGCTTTTTTTTTTGTCTTCAGTCATTTGACTGGTTTGATGCAGCTCTCCAAGATTCCCTACCTAGTGCTAGTCGTTTCATTTCAGTATATCCTCTACTTTCTACATCCCTAACAATTTGTTTTACATATTCCAAACGTGGTCTGCCTACACAATCTTTTCCTTCTACCTGTCCTTCCAATATTAAAGCGACTATTCCAGGATGCCTTAGTATGTGGCCTATAAGTCTATCTCTTCTTTTAACTATAATTTTCCAAATGCTTCTTTTATTCATCTATTTGCCGCAATACCTCTTCTTTTGTCACTTTATCCATCCATCTGATTTTTAACATTCTCCTATAGCACCGCATTTCAAAAGTTTCTAATCTTTTCTTCTCAGATAATCCGATTGTCCAAGTTTCACTTCCATATAAAGCGACACTCCAAACATATACTTTCAAAAATCTTTTCCTGACATTTAAATTAACTTTTGATGTAAACAAATTATATTTCTTACTGAAGGCTTGTTTCGCTTGTGCTATTCGGCATTTTATATCGCTCCTGCTTCGTCCATCTTTAGTAATTCTAATTCCCAAATAACAAAATTCTTCTACCTCCATAATCTTTTCTCCTCCTATTTTCACATTCAGTGGTCCATCTTTGTTATTTCTACTACATTTCATTACTTTTGTTTTGTTCTTGTTTATTTTCATGCGATAGTTCTTGCGTAGGACTTCATCTATGCCGTTCATTGTTTCTTCTAAATCCTTTTTACTCCCGGCTAGAATTACTATATCATCAGCAAATCGTAGCATCTTTATCTTTTCACCTTGTACTATTACTCCGAATCTAAATTGTTCTTTAACATCATTAACTGCTAGTTCCATGTAAAGATTAAAAAGTAACGGAGATAGGGAACATCCTTGTCGGACTCCCTTTCTTATTACGACTTCTTTCTTATGTTCTTCAATTGTTACTGTTGCTGTTTGGTTCCTATACATGTTAGCAATTGTTCTTCTATCTCTGTATTTGAACCCTAATTTTTTTAAAATGCTGAACATTTTATTCCAGTCTACGTTATCGAATGCCTTTTCTAGGTCTATAAACGCCAAGTATGTTGGTTTGTTTTTCTTTAATCTTCCTTCTACTATTAATCTGAGGCCTAAAATTGCTTCCCTTGTCCCTATACTTTTCCTGAAACCAAATTGGTCTTCTCCTAACACTTCTTCCACTGTCCTCTCAATTCTTCTGTGTAGAATTCTAGTTAAGATTTTTGATGTATGACTAGTTAAACTAATTGTTCTGTATTCTTCACATTTATCTGCCCCTGCTTTCTTTGGTATCATGACTATAACACTTTTTTTTGAAGTCTGACGGAAATTCCCCTTTTTCATAAATATTACACACCAGTTTGTATAATCTATCAATTGCTTCCTCACCTGCACTGTGCAGTAATTCTACAGGTATTCTGTCTATTCCAGGAGCCTTTCTGCCATTTAAATCTTTTAATGCTCTCTTAAATTCAGATCTCAGTATTGTTTCTCCCATTTCATCCTCCTCAACTTCCTCTTCTTCCTCTATAACACCATTTTCTAATTCATTTCCTCCGTATAACTCTTCAATATATTCCACCCATCTATCGACTTTACCTTTCGTATTATATATTGGTGTACCATCTTTGTTTAACACATTATTAGATTTTAATTTATGTATCCCAAAATTTTCCTTTACTTTCCCGTATACTCCGTCTATTTTACCAATGTTCATTTCTCTTTCCATTTCTGAACACTTTTCTTTAATCCACTCTTCTTTCGCCAGTTTCCACTTCCTGTTTATAGCATTTCTTAATTGCCGATAGTTCATTTTACTTTCTTCATCACTAGCATTCTTATATTTTCTACGTTCATCCATCAGCTACAATATATCGTCTGAAACCCAAGGTTTTCTACCAGTTCTCTTTGTTCCGCCTAAGTTTGCTTCTGCTGATTTAAGAATTTCCTTTTTAACATTCTCCCATTCTTCTTCTACATTTACTACCTTATCTTTTTTACTCAGACCTCTTGCGATGTCCTCCTCAAAAATCTTCTTTACCACCTCTTCCTCAAGCTTCTCTAAAATCCACCGATTCATCTGACACCTTTTCTTCAGGTTTTTAAACCCCAATCTACATTTCATTATCACCAAATTATGGTCACTATCAATGTCTGCTCCAGGGTAAGTTTTGCAGTCAACGAGTTGATTTCTAAATCTTTGCTTAACCATGATATAATCTATCTGATACCTTGCAGTATCGCCTGGCTTTTTCCAAGTTTATATTCTTCTATTATGATTTTTAAATTGGGTGTTGGCAATTACTAAATTATACTTCGTGCAAAACTCTTCCTTTTGCCCAGCCCGTATTCACCCACTATATTTCCTTCCTTGCCTTTTCCAATGCTTGCATTCCAATCTCCAACTATTATTAAATTTCCATCTCCTTTTACGTGTTTAATTGCTTCATCAATCTCGTCGTATACACACTCTACCTCATCATCATCATGGGCGCTTGCAGGCATATAGATGTTAACAATCGTTGTCGGTTTAGGTTTTGATTTTATCCTTATTACAATGATTCTATCTCTATGCGCCTTGAAATACTCCACTCTCCTCCCTATCTTCTTGTTCATCACGAAACCTACTCCTGCCTGCCCATTATTTGACGCTGAGTTAATTACACTAAAATTACCTGTCCAAAAGTCGCCTTCCTCTTCCCACCGAACCTCACTAATTCCTACTATATCCACCTTCATCCTACCCATTTCCCTTTTTAAATTTTTTAGCCTACCAACCTTTTTCAAGCTTCTAACATTCCACGCTCCGACTCGTAGAATGTTATTTTTTAGTTTTCTGGTAACCCCTTCCTTAGTAGTCCCCACCCGGAGATCCGAACGGGGGACTATTTTACCTCCGGAATATTTTACCAAGGAAGGCGCCTCCATTATTGTTGTGTGAAAATGCAGAGACCCACATTTTCTTGGAAAAAAAAAACAGCTGTAGTTTTCCATTGCTTTCAGCTGCGCAGTACTCAGAGGACTGAGTGATGTTGATATGGCCGTTTAAGTCATTGTGACTCACGCCCCTAACAACTACTGAAAGAGCTGCTGCCCTCTTTCAGGAATCATTCCTTAGTCTGGCTCTCAACAGATACCTCTCCGATATGGTTGCACCTTCGGTCCAGCTACTCTGTATCCCTGAGCAATTAAGCCCCCTCACCAACGGCAAGGTCTCATGATTCATAGAGGGGGCCATTTACATCACGGATAAATTTTTTTAAATGTTACATTTCTGATAGATTTTCATTGAAGAGGTTTTAATTTTAAATACAAAACAGATCTGTATGATTGGTGATTAAATAGTAAATAGTATAAGCAGTTTTCCATATAAATTTTTAAAAGTATTAATTTTTAATATACTTTTTTTATTATAATAATTTATTGTTAAAATTAATTTATATTTTCAGAAACATTTTGAGTATATGATTTAAGATGACACTTTATAAAAATATTTTATTGTTTATCATTAAAATTATTTAGAACTTAAAAACATGAAGTTTAATAGCTTAACAATTAAAGATTTACTCATTAAAATTATATTGAAATTAATAAAAAGTTATGTAAAGTTACTGACATACATAGTGAATACTAAAAAATAAAAATAAATAATCGTGTAGAGTACAATACTATGACTAAAGAATTGAAACATTAAAAATTGCATGAAAAAACATTGAAATATTTTAAAAATATCTCTTATTATATAGCTATTGTGTATAATTTAAACCGTTAATTGATATCTAGTGGATCAACATCAAAATTTAGTGGATTAATTATGAAGTTTAATATTGATGTACTATCTTTTAATAATAGTTCCCTCGTGATGATAATATTTATGTTGAAAAAAATACATAAGTTAATATTAGGTAAATAAACCATCTGTTCTTTTTCTCTTGGTGGTTTCACTATTCTCAACATTGAATAGTTCAGTGAAGGAAGTATGATCAATAACATTTTATGAAAAGAATGGAAAAACCCCATAAACAGGTTTCTTTAACAAAATACATTAAGGCTTAAAAAAAAATTTCAACTTCTGACACAACAAATTGTAAAAAGCTTTAATAGAACACAATAGTTGAGACCAAGTAAAAAAAACAAGCACATTAATATAGGACTAGAGCTTTACAGCTATAGCCTCATCTCTTAATAACAGTTCTACAAAATTTGGCTACATAAAAAATAGTAACTTGTTTAAATTAAACGCATTTGTTTTCAAAAAAAAAACTGTTAGTTTCTTTCTGTCATATGCAGATTTTACATGATTCTATACTTTACACACTTGATAATACATTTTTGCAGCAAAAATACTCTATATTGCATTGGACTATTACATTTTATTTATGTAAGTTAATGTCTTAAATCAGGGTTGACCATTAGAATATTCTAATGCAGCTTTTATTTTATGTTTGGTACTTTTATTGTTATATTGCTGAGGGTAGAGTTTAATTTCTTGAGCTGTTCGTTGTTCTGTTCACATTCTATTTCAGTCCACTTGCCACACAAAGGCAGTAAGTGTTAGAAACCAAATTTTCTCTCTTAGAATAACAGATACCTACCCTAATTGCTAACTTATCAAGTTGACAGTCATTTACAACGTTTTACTATACCCCTTGTACAAATCACTGGTCTCAGTATGCGTTCCTCAAGGATCAGATATTCCTATCCTTATACCATCAGCTAAATAAATCAAACGATAAAACCTCATAAATTTTAATATAAATCATGGTAATATACAATAATGAAGTTATGTGACAGGATTTTGGATCCCTTGCTACAGTATCTCATTCAGAGATTTCCATTATTCTTCAAGATGGAAACAGATTTAACAACTTATTAAGAATGCTGGAATTAGAAACCTTATGAACAACTTGTACTCTAGAATTGGATTTCTTCCAAGGATTACATAAAAAGTTTCTGAGTTATGTTCAAGATGATCAGTCAGTATGTTCTGTATTGTAAAGACTGAGCTCATAAAGTTGCAGGAGCTGGGATATAACCGTTCACATAACACTCCAGAAAACATAGGTATGTTGAGTGAAGAACTGGAAGACAAATTACATCAGGTTGGAAAAGAGGCACTAAGATTAGCGAAACATCTATATGAAGGCTGACTGATGCTGGTGTTTAAAAAGAAATAAGTCTTCAAGAAAAAATTGGTATACAAAGAAAGAAGAAAGCCATTTCCCAAAGTTATATTTAATAAAAACTGGAAGGCTATATAATCTGTTTTAATGCTCAGGTTTTATATGTTATGATTTTTCCTATATTTCACTCATTTTGTTGTTTGCATGATACTGAAGGTTAATTAGAAATCATTAAATATATTTATTTCCATTTTGTAGAAGATTTTTTACATATTATGAGAGATTGGTAAACGGAATTAAATTCAGCATACAAAAATTTGGTTTAAATACTTAATTGAATTGAACCTGCAGAAAAAAATGCTATTTTGTAGGGTTGTGTAATAATCTCTTTAAATTACCTTTTTGCATTTCATGTTTTGTGTGATTAACTAGTCTTTTTTCTTTTAATGGATTTCTTGTCAGATTGTTTTATTTTCCTATTGTTAATTCAAAGTTCAAGCCCAATCCAGTCTATCTCTTTCTCTACATCTGTTTCAACTTCCAGACCCAGTACCTCTCTTATTCAGATTACACCGCTTTCTGCGTAAGTAAAATATTAAATTCTCTTTACTAAAACACGTTAATGTTACAAGTATATTTAATTAAAGTATAATTGCATTGCATTTTCCTAGCTGCACTCAACTTATAGATTTTTAATATTATGTTGCAGAATTAAATACAAGAATTTAGAAATCAACCATTTCCTATCAAATTGCCACAAGTCTAGTATGAGATAAGTAAATTGCAAAGAAATAATTTGTAAAATAATTTCTGTATATTCACAATACACAGCGAATTTGGATGTTGAAGTACAAAGAAAGAAGTAAAATGCAAAAGTCTGTGATTGAGAAAGTTAGAAGAAGAAATGGTCATTAAGTGAAGAAAGTCATGTAAATAAAAAGTATTTTTGAATTAGGTTATATATAGTGAATGACTTAACTCGATAAAGCTTGGTAAACTGGAGTGGATGAAGTAAGTAAACATATAATGCAAAATTCTTCTAGTCAGTCGATGTAAAATTAAGTTAAATTTTACATATTTAAAAACATTCTGTTTTAGTATATTGCATAAATAATATTTTAATAATTTTTATTCAAATATCTTGTTAGTTGATCTAAGCTCTACCTTCCCGTCCCAGCTCGCCGTGATTCAAGCTCCCTGGTCGGCGGGCCCAGCGTGGGAACGCTCGTAGAGAACCGTCTCGGCCGCGCCGGCAGAAGACGATCGACGCTGACCCGACACTGGGGACGCTTGGGTCCCCACCACTACAACGCTGTAGTGGGGACCCAACTGCCGCAGAGGCGAAGCTCGATCCGATTCCAATGGACGAGCCGCAACTCCCCGACTACAGCCGAGTCTACAGTTTCTGGACCCAACAGACCTTCTCAGAGCTACTTCAAGAAACGCCCTTTGCAGGATCATCACTCCAAAAACCTTGTTACAGCTCTTTTCAGGACTACCATAAGGTTTAAAAGTGCCACGTGCCGTAGAAGCCACTCAACGACAATATATAGATTTTTATGTATAATCTGTTTATTCTTGGTAGGAGATATTAAATAAATTGTGAGTGTGGTAGTGCGTGTATGTACAACACACTATTGTACGCGCCGAGCTGTTGTAACTACCGGAGTTTATTAACCAAACATCATTGTTTATCACTGACTTCAGAATAACAGCAGTATAAATTCTTTTATTCCATACTGTATATTTTAAATTATCTTTTAATTCTGTTATCTTTTAATTATCTTTTAATTAGTTCTGTGTTTCAATACTATTTTTGGTACGCGTGACTACGTGTGTATATTCGGTTATTGTGTGATTATTGTGAGATTTATTTACTGTGTGATTATTACTAATTATTATGAGATTTGATAGTGTGATTAGCTTGTATGTGTGTGTATTTGAATAGTTTATCGACATGGCTGATAATTCAGGAACGTCTTTTAATAAGCACAGAAAAAGAAAACATTTGCGAAGTGGTAAAAAAATAGTTTTAAACGCATTCAATTAACTACTGGAGAAAAGTCCTACGTTGGTTAAAAAGGAAGTAGTGAAACTTACTTCTGAATTAACTGGTGTGTCGGTTAGTAGTATTAATAGATTACGGACTGAAATAAATAGGAAAGGAAAGGTAGAAACTACTGTTAAAAATAGAAAACGTGGAAAACCTGTGCTAGGAAAATGGAATGACGGGGGTCATACATCTAAATCGGTTCGGCCGTTTAGCTACTGCGGTGAAAAAAACGTTCATACATACGTACACCCTAAAAACATTACACTCCTTTTTGGGAGTTGTGTAAAAATAATAATAGAATTACATTTACGTTAAATAAATTAAAAAAATTTCTGTTTAATAATAATGAGTTTCTCGTGGGGATTGCATGTGAGGCTAGAGTGGTGAGGTGATGCGAGCACCTCGTGGGAGGCTAGACCAATCATCACCATCAACCGGTAACAAACGGGGTACTCTTGGGGCGCTGTTTTGGGAGGTGCAGTGGGGTGCTCTTATAATATCTTCGCAACCAATCGTCCGATTTTCAAAATTGTAAATTTTGTATTATACAAATTTTTTGTATTATACAAATAATACAAAATCACGATGGAACCAAATCGCAACAAAAATTAACTGATATACTCTGAAAAATCAAGTGGCCTACGCTACGCTGAGACCAGTATGAACCCGACGAGCTCCCACAAACGGTCTTTGTAGAGTTTGATGATAGTACGATTAGAGGTAATGCTGTCGGCATAGGATTGAGGAACGACCCCACTATTGTCGAAATTGATGCTTTAGGGGGACAGGTGAAAGTGGAACGGCGTATGCTGCCACTAATATTGTGCTGGGCTGCGATGGTGTATAAACTACAGGGGACTATCCAAGATAGAGCTGGTCATAGATCTGAGCAACCGCATCTCTGCCAAGGGCCAGGCCTACGTAACACTGAGTCTCGTGAGACAATTGGAGAATTTAACTATTAGTTTTTTGGATCCCAGAAAATTGTTGTATGATCTGCACGATAAAAAGTCTCTCGAGGACTCAATCGCTTGGGAAATCTGTAAGTTTAGATTGATATACGCCAATTAAATAAATAAATTGGAGGTTTACAGTTTCTTCATTTGGCTCAGTACGTTAAATACGTTATATCCGTAAGGTTTCTAATCGTGAATGTTTCTCGATAACTTTCACACAGTAAATACATTTTTCATGTAGAAATAGCAGGCATTTAAAGTTGTCTAATGATTAAATTCTTACCACGTCTTACATTGATAAGAAAATTTTGTCCTTCAACGAAAATATTTAAATGTTGTCGGGGGCTCTGAATGTAATTTTCTATATTAAAGAAATCTGAATAGTCATTATTCTATATTAAAGAGCAAATTGAAATGTATGAAAATTGATTGGTCACCCGTTACTATATTTAATTCATTTCTGCATAACGATGTTTAGTCCTTTGTTTCCATACTTTACTTTGCTTCTTTTTTTTTTGTTTTTTTAGTTCGTTGTACTGTCGTTTTTAGTTCAATTTATTTTTTTCATTTTTTGGCAGTCGTGTTTTTTAATTTTTGTAATTGTTTTTATTATTTCACCCGTGATTTTAATAATCTTGATAAAATTTCATCCTATTATGCTGAGTTTTTATTTTTATGGACCGTTTGTTTTTAATTACTTCATTTTCGTTTGACCTGAAAGAAAATGAAGCGAAATTATCAGGAAGCAGCTATTTAAACGAAATAAATTATAATTTAATTTAAGTAAAAACAGGATTGTTGTATTGGAACCGATAAAAAATTAATTAAACTTTATAAGTTACTGCTTTCTTTTAATTAATATGAGTAATCGATCCCTTTCAGTTTTACTTTCTCGGCGTCATAGCTCTAGAGCTATAATGCAAGAAGGAAAGTATGATAATCAGTCAAAGAATTGGGTATGGGTTGTTTTGCATTCTTCGACCTTTTATGACCCAGGGACCCCCCCCCCCCTAAATAAAGGTCGAGATTAATATTTGTACATTACTTGTGTTGTCATGTTTGAAGCTTAATAATTTTTGACTGGATAAACCGACTTTGATGAAACTTTGTACAGAGATTCGTGTATGCGGGGCAATTTATTGGTAAACTTTTTGAGTCAATATCTCCCTCAAGAGATATTGACCCTAAATTGATGGGGAAATTTTTTGTGGGGATCCATCTTTTCATACTTTCGCAAACATAACCACACTTCATATTAAGCTCAGTACATGCGTGCGTGCCTATCTTACCGTTTGAAAAAAAATATTTTCCCCCAAAAATTCCCCCTTCCCCAAAATCTAAAAAAAAGATATCTTTTATTTATTGAATGATTTTTAATCAAAATTTTTTTGCAATGTCTTTCTAGGAATAGTAGTAGTGCAAGCGACCCCAGAAACAATATACTTTGGAGGCAATTTTGAGAGTGGGGGAGCCGATCAAAGTAAAAAAAATCTATCTTTTTTTAATATTTCAAAACTTTTTTGGTTTATTTAAACCTTTAAAAACAATATTACAATAAAATCTAATCGTAATTCACCCCATCCACAAAAAAGAGATTTTAGGTAATTTTTTATTGGTTCTACATTTTTTAGTGGACGTTTTTTTAATTTCTTAAATTTAACATAGTAAACGTAGAAAAATCAAACAGTTTTTTTGGAAGGTGATTTTGGAAATGGAGAAGCAGAAAAAATATCGATTTTTTTTTTTTTTAATAATTAAAAATCGTTTTGACTGAAACATATGAAAATTTTTCGAAACGTTTATTCATAAATTACCCCCCCCCAAAAAAAAAAAAATCTTAGGTAACTCTTTTCATCTATCATAATTTGTCCACTATTTAAGAATAAATAACCAGTGCCAGGAAAATATTACAACTTTTGTTGTCAGCTTTTGTTTGTGAAACGTTTTACATTTGACTTTTACCGTTACTTAACTATATTCAATGTTACTTTATTTTCATTCGCTATGATGTTATTAACTTAATATTATAGATGTGGTAGGTCTCCATATATGATTTATAACAATTTAAATGAAATGAATCGTTACTTTCGCGAACGTATGCAGCAAATAGAATAAGTTTAAGAAATCCTAATTCCAGCCGTTATCCATGACTTATTATTTCTATCTTCAATTTTATGGACGACTTTATGGAATTATAATTTGTTAATACAACATATAAAAAAGTTGTATGTATTAATAATTCATAAATAAACTAATAACACTTTTAATAAATTACGAAATTATTAGTCTCGTACATAATTTAATCGTTTGGCTCCTGGAAAAAACCTTAATTAGTAGATCGTCTCGTCAATCGTACCTCAATACATTTGCAAACTAATTTTAATGAACAATTGACCTAGATTTCGAAATTAGTTTTGTTACAGAATTAGTTATAAATAAAAAACTTAACGAATTTAATAATATTTGTGGAACGATGGGGAAAAAACAATGAGAATTTACGCATCTAGGGAAACACAATTGAAGTCGTTAAGAATTAGGATATTCATCCTCAAGCTTACACGTAATAATGAAACGTAGACATTGAATAAGACACAATCAAGGCGAATTGCAATTTTCTTCCGCTATGAAGGGCTGTTCATGTCTAGATAGAATAAATTTTTTTTTTGTCTTCAGTCATTTGACTGGTTTGATGCAGCTCTCCAAGATTCCCTATCTAGTGCTAGTCGTTTCATTTCAGTATACCCTCTACATCCTACATCCCCAACAATTTGTTTTACATACTCCAAACGTGGCCTGCCTACACAATTTTTCCCTTCTACCTGTCCTTCCAATATTAAAGCGACTATTCCAGGATGCCTTAGTATGTGGCCTATAAGTCTGTCTCTTCTTTTAGCTATATTTTTCCAAATGCTACTTACTTCACCTATTTGCCGCAGTACCTCTTCATTTGTCACTTTATCCACCCATCTGATTTTTAACATTCTCCTATAGCACCACATTTCAAAAGCTTCTAATCTTTTTTTCTCAGATACTCCGATTGTCCAAGTTTCACTTCCATATAAAGCGACACTCCAAACATACACTTTCAAAAATCTTTTCCTGACACTTAAATTCATTTTTGATGTAAACAAATTATATTTCTTACTGAAGGCTCGTTTAGCTTGTGCTATTCGGCATTTTATATCGCTCCTGCTTCGTCCATCTTTAGTAATTTTACTTCCCAAATAACAAAATTCTTCTACCTCCATAATCTTTTCTCCTCCTATTTTCACATTCAGTGGTCCATCTTTGTTATTTCTACTACATTTCATTACTTTTGTTTTGTTCTTGTTTATTTTCATGCGATAGTTTTTGCGTAGGACTTCATCTATACCGTTCATTGTTTCTTCTAAATCCTTTTTACTCTCGGCTAGAATTACTATATCATCAGCAAATCGTAGCATCTTTATCTTTTCACCTTGTACTGTTACTCCGAATCTAAATTGTTCTTTAACCTCATTAACTGCTAGTTCCATGTAAAGATTAAAAAGTAACGGCGATAGGGAACATCCTTGTCGGACTCCCTTTCTTATTAGGGCTTCTTTCTTATGTTCTTCAATTGTTATTGTTGCTATTTGGTTCCTGTACATGTTAGCAATTGTTCTTCTATCTCTGTATTTGAACCCTAATTTTTTTAAAATGCTGAACATTTTATTCCAGTCTACGTTATCGAAAGCCTTTTCTAGGTCTATAAACGCCAAGTATGTTGGTTTGTTTTTCTTTAATCTTCCTTCTACTATTAATCTGAGGCCTAAAATTGCTTCCCTTGTCCCTATACTTTTCCTGAAACCAAATTGGTCTTCTCCTAACACTTCTTCCACTCTCCCCTCAATTCTTCTGTATAAAATTCTAGTTAAGATTTTTGATGCATGACTAGTTAAACTAATTGTTCTGTATTCTTCACATTTATCTGCCCCTGCTTTCTTTGGTATCATAACTATAACACTTTTTTTGAAGTCTGATGGAAATTCCCCATTTTCATAAATATTACACACCAGTTTGTATAATCTATCAATCGCTTCCTCACCTGCACTGCGCAGTAATTCTACAGGTATTCCGTCTATTCCAGGAGCTTTTCTGCCATTTAAATCTTTTAATGCTCTCTTAAATTCAGATCTCAGTATTGTTTCTCCCATTTCATCCTCCTCAACTTCCTCTTCTTCCTCTATAACACCATTTTCTAATTCATTTCCTCCGTATAACTCTTCAATATATTCCACCCATCTATCGACTTTACCTTTCGTATTATATATTGGTGTACCATCTTTGTTTAACACATTATTAGATTTTAATTTATGTCCCCCAAAATTTTCCTTAACTTTCCTGTATGCTCCGTCTATTTTACCAATGTTCATTTCTCTTTCCACTTCTGAACACTTTTCTTTAATCCACTCTTCTTTCGCCAGTTTGCACTTCCTGTTTATAGCATTTCTTAATTGCCGATAGTTCCTTTTACTTTCTTCATCACTAGCATTCTTATATTTTCTACGTTCATCCATCAGCTGCAATATATCGTCTGAAACCCAAGGTTTTCTACCAGTTCTCTTTATTCTGCCTAAGTTTGCTTCTGCTGATTTAAGAATTTCCTTTTTAACATTCTCCCATTCTTCTTCTACATTTTCTACCTTATCTTTTTTACTCAGACCTCTTGCGATGTCCTCCTCAAAAATCTTCTTTACCTCCTCTTCCTCAAGCTTCTCTAAATTCCACCGATTCATCTGACATCTTTTCTTCAGGTTTTTAAACCCCAATCTACATTTCATTATCACCAAATTATGGTCGCTATCAATGTCTGCTCCAGGGTAAGTTTTGCAGTCAACGAGTTGATTTCTAAATCTTTGCTTAACCATGATATAATCTATCTGATACCTTGCAGTATCGCCTGGCTTTTTCCAAGTGTATATTCTTCTATTATGATTTTTAAATTGGGTGTTGGCAATTACTAAATTATACTTCGTGCAAAACTCTATAAGTCGGTCCCCTCTTTCATTCCTTTTGCCCAGCCCGTATTCACCCACTATATTTCCTTCCTTGCCTTCTCCAATGCTTGCATTCCAATCTCCAACTATTATTAAATTTTCATCTCCTTTTACGTGTTTAATTGCTTCATCAATCTCTTCGTATACACACTCTACCTCATCATCATCATGGGCGCTTGTAGGCATATAGACGTTAACAAACGTTGTCGGTTTAGGTTTTGATTTTATCCTTATTACAATGATTCTATCGCTATGCGTTTTGAAATACTCCACTCTCCTCCCTATCTTCTTGTTCATCACGAAACCTACTCCTGCCTGCCCATTATTTGACGCTGAGTTAATTACTCTAAAATCACCTGACCAAAAGTCGCCTTCCTCTTCCCACCGAACCTCACTAATTCCTACTATATCCACATTTGTCCTACCCATTTCCTTTTTTAAATTTTCTAGCCTACCAACCTTTTTTAAGCTTCTAACATTCCACGCTCCGACTCGTAGAATGTTATTTTTTAATTTTCTGGTGACCCCTTCCTTAGTAGTCCCCACCCGGAGATCCGAACGGGGGACTATTTTACCTCCGGAATATTTTACCAAGGAAGGCGCCTCCATTATTGGTATGTGAAAATGCAGAGAGCCACATTTTCTTGGAAAAAAAGCAGCTGTAGTTTTCCATTGCTTTCAGCTGCGCAGTACTCAGAGGACTGAGTGATGTTGATACGGCCATTTAAGTCGTTCTGACTCACGCCCCTAACAACTACTGAAAGAGCTGCTGCCCTCTTTCAGGAATCATTCCTTAGTCTGGCTCTCAACAGATACCTCTCCGATATGGTTGCACCTTCGGTCCAGCTACTCTGTATCCCTGAGCACTCAAGCTCCCTCACCAACGGCAAGGTCTCATGATTCATAGAGGAGGATAGAATAAATAGGAACTTAAAATGAACATTTAATATATATTAGAACATGCGTAAAGAGTTACGTTATAAATAGTGAAAATCGTTGATGTCGAAGAGAATTTTCGTAGGAACTCAGTCGAGAATTGGAGAAACGCACGTTTCAAAATTAATAAAGTAATACCAACCGTAGGGGGAGGGGTCAAGTTGAAATTAAAGTTAGATGGAATCTGTTTTAATGTCGTAATAAGACACTAAAATGATCTATTCCGTAAAGTAAAGAAAACAGAATTTTATGATAAATAATTTATAAGATAGGTGTGAAGTTATTTGTTTTCTGACTCTAAAGCTAATAACTTAATTATAATACTCTAAAAGTTGTTTCCTTTTGATTTCTACAAAGAACAATAAAAATATTTTACAATTAGGATGCTTTATGAACGCAATAGTACGGTTTGAAAAAAAGGTACGACGCATCATCACCTGAAACCAATATACTGAGCTATCAGTTACAGTGGTAGATGTTGCTTGTTTTAGTAACTTAGTCGTATCCTCTTAATGGCACTGAAGGGATTTTTAATAACAAAAGAAAATTAAGGTAACCACAATATCTTAACGAAACAAAGAACGCTTTACCGGCCATTAAAATTAATGATTCCGCTATTAGATGAACAAGTAAGTTAAAAAATAATAATTAATTTTTAATTTAAAAATTTTAATTTAATAGATTTTTTAAAAAATTAATAACTAATGCATTAATGATCCGTATATTTAACAATTTTAAACGCGTATTAATCTGCTTTTATGACGAATTTAAAGTCGTGTTTGTGTTTTATGTAGAATATAGTTTATGATAATATAGTTAAATAACAGTCTCTTGTGATCTCAAAACCGATCACCTTGTGAAAATATATATTTTAGGACTATTCTAAATTCACTTTTGGGATCCTTAGTTTTTAATTATACAGGAATAAGTTTTGAAATACAAGAGTTAATAAGATACTTCAGCCTGAAGATTGGTATACTTTATCAAGATTACCATAGGTGAAAAGATGTACTAGGCCTAGAGTACTTGACTAGAATAACAGATTCCTTTCTCTTCTTTTTAGAAATTTATATTATCAAACAAATATATTTGTTACCGCTGAAGACCGGTATCTGGCAAATGTCGATATTCTCCAGTGAATGTCGACATGTACCGAATACGTCGGTGAAAGACTGAAATATTTGCTTATTCGGACCTTCGCCGGTATATGTCGACAAACCCAGATAAGCTCCTGTGGGGGTCGAAACGATAACTAGAAATTAAAAAAAATCACCCGATACCAATATCTAAGGTAAATAGATTACGAAAAAATCTTGTAAAAAAAGGAAATTTAAAATCAAACATAACCTTCGCTCGCTAACCTCGTCTGATTAACGTTAAATATATAAATTATATAAGTTATTCTCAAATAATGGAGGCGATTAATCAAATTCGCCCCATATATAACAAAAAATTAATCAAACTTTCAGTGTTTTATAAATTGAAAGGGCCAATCAAGATGTAAGAGTATGCTAATGATACAAATAAATGGTCAGCTGTTTGCTCTTCTTAAAATTTTTATAAAAATATTTTTATTTAATTTTTACTGTCAGTGCAAGCTGAATTTGATTAATCGCCTCCAACGTTGGAGAATAATATATACAGGGCGTTTCATAATCTTAGGAGTTACAAAAATTCAGTACAAAAAAAGTATTGTACTTATCTAAATGAAAGTTGTACTAGGTGATGCAGGAACTCAAACAGTTTTTATTAAAATCTATAAATGTTCAATATGTGCTCCTCTGGTGACACGGCACACATCAACACGAAAGTCTAGCTCTTGCCAAACTCGTTCTAACATGTCATTTTCGATAGAATTGATTGCATTGATTATGCGATCCTTTAGCTCAGCGATATCGTGCGGCATTGGTGGGATAAACACCTTATCTTACACGTAACCCCAGAGAAAGAAATCACATGGCGTAAGGTCTGGTGATTTTGGTGGCCACAGCATAATGTGTTAGTCTTCTTCAGACACACGTCCTATCCAGTGCCGAGGTAATGCTGTGTTAAGGTACTGTCGAACCTCGTTATGAAAATGGGTAGGACAACCATCTTGCTGGAAAATGAAGTCGTTGAGTAGTTGAGGCATAAGCCATAATTGTAACATATCCAGGTATATCATGCCGGTTACTGTCGTTTCCATAAAAACGAACGAAGGCCCATACACTGCCTCACGAGAGATCGCACAAAAAACGTTTACTTTCGGAGAATCCCGAATATGTTCCACATAAGCGTGTGGGTTTTCAGTTCCCCAAACTCGCACGTTATGACGGTTTACTTTGCCGCTAATGTGCAAAGTAGCTTCATCGCTGAAAATTATCTTGTATAGAAAATCTTCATCTAACAACATCTTTTCCTGTAACTGTAAACAAAAATCGAGCCTACGTGTTTTATCTCCATCAGATAGACGCTTAATTGAAGATGGTACGGTTTGCATAATAAACGTTTACGGAGAACTCTCCACACTGTTGTTTTCGGAATTCCTAATTCTCTGCCAGCAGCCGCAGTCGATTTTGACGGGCTGCAAATGAAACTTGCGCGCACACGTTCGACATTGACTTCTGAGGTTGATGGACGAGCAGTTGATTTTCGCTTGGACAAGCAACCAGTTTTACTGAATTGTTTATACCATGCACGAATTGAATTGTCACTTGGTGGCTCCTTATGAAATTTCAACCGAAACGCACGTTGCACAGAAATTACTGACTTTGACAAGTGAAATTCTAACACACAGAACTTCTCGCTTCCCGTGGCAGCCATTTTCTCTACTGTCGACGCCTAGCGAGAAAATGGTTTACTAACTGCCTAGTATATGTGGAATAAAACTATTTGAAGTACTCTTTCGTACAGTACTTGTTTTATTCTTATGAAGGAAATAATTTTTTGTTAATGAATTTTCGAAACTCCGAAAAACATTATGAAACGCTCTGTATATAATTTGTATATTTAACGTTAATTAGCTGAGATTAGCGAGCGAAGGTTATGTTTGGCTTAAATTTAAATTTCTTTTTTTTAGGAGGGTTCTCGTAATCTATTTATCTTAGAGATTGGTATCGGGTGATTTTTTTTAAATTTTTAGTTATCGTTTCGACCCCTCCACCAGAGCTTATCTGTGTTTGTTGACATATACTGGCGAAGGTTGGAATAAGCAAATATTTCGGGAGGACGTATTTGGTATTTGTCGACATTCACTGGAGAATATCGACATTTGCCAGATATCGATCTTTTACGGTAACATATTTATTGCAAAACTCATGTAAAATGTATACGACAAAAAATAAGGTACATTTAAATAGTGCTTTTAATGATAAACATTTTATTTTGGCGAGAGATTTTGAAAATTAATAACTAAAAAAACATTGTTTTTGCAGCCTTAAAATTTATGAATCTCATTCTATAAAAAAAGAATTGAAAGAGCAATAAATATAAGAATTGTGCATTTTTTTCATTTTTAACGTTGTATTTTAGAAAGTATCAAAATAATAAACATAAGTAATTCTCTTTCCACTTTCTTTGTTTCAAATTAAAAAAAATAATGACAGCAGATTTTTCTCAGAAAAATAGTTATGGAAAAAAGAGGTTCAAATTTTACAGGAATGAAAATACTTCTTTAAATATTCCTCATTAAATAAATTATATCTTCCTGCATTAGGACGGGAATTATGATTTCTTGAAACGTTTATACACTTTTCAAACGGTTTAAGACGATTAAAGATCGTCTTATATCAACAGCGGAATGGGCGCACTGTTCCCTTCATAAACATGCTCTTGCCACAAAAAATATATACCGAAAAATATCAAGCAAATTATTTATACAGCTATAAAAATGGTTAATTTTATTAAATTTAACCGTTACGGAATAGGCTGTTTGCTAAACTATGTGATTAAATAGGCGAAAAGAAAAAAAATCGTTTTTTCCCCAGAGAAGTCAGATGGTTATCGCAGGGGAAAGTATTAACCCGGTTATTTCCAGAAAAATTAATAATATTTTTCCAGGATAAACAAACGCCATTTTCAATGTTTTTACACAATAATGAGCGTATGTTGCTGTTGACTTAGCTGATATATTTTCGCATTTAAAAGACTTGAATATTAATTTACGTGGACGTGATAAAAAACATTTTATTAATGACAAAGTTAATGCTATCATTAAGAAACTGGATGTCTGAATTAATCGCCTTCAAAGCAAAAATTTTCCACTCACTCCGATTATATTGAGAAAAATTTGTATGAAGAAGACATTATTCACCACAGTTTGGATGGCACAAAAATGCATTTGCGTGAGCTAAAAATTCAGTCGGCGGAGTATTTACCGGAAGATAAAAATTATTTCTCGAATAGATGGGTATTGAAGTCATTTAGTGAAAACGTTGTTGCAGCTGCTAAGTTACCGGTTGAGATTTACAACCGGTTCGTCGAAATGTCTGTCGATAAAACGTTACAACCGTAATTCACATCTGAAGCTTTAGGTACGTTTTAGCATGCTCGTTGAATTAAATATGGAAATTTAATCACAGAAGAATTGGAAATATTAATCCCTTTCGCCACGTCTTACCTCTGTGAAAAGGATTTTCGTCTGTGATTGCATTCAGAACTAAATGTAGGAATCGTCTTTTGTCACTTAAAAACAATTTGCTTTTGTGAGTTTCTAATATAGATCCACGTATGGAGAAGTTTTTAAATTAATAACAAACTCAACCATCTTATTAATTTATTTTCTTTACATGTATTTATAAATGCAAATAAAATGTTTATAATAATTTATTAATTTTTTTAATCGTAAAATGGTTTCATTATTGTTAATGTGTAATGTTGTAGGCTAAACCCCACCCCCCACCCAACCCTTTAATATCACCGTTACCCATATGGCGGTCGCGACCCCCTGGTGGAGAAACGCTGGTCTAACCTTATCGAAAAATATATATTTTTTTGTATATTATTCACTCAAGATGTATTTTAACAAAAGTTGAAAAAAAGAAAAAACAAGAACGATAACATTTTCTAAAATTTTGGTAGAAAGTACGAGAATTTAAAAAACATTTTTTGCTTTTCGAATATTAATTTTTTTTTCTGTTTTTTTTTCACAGTATGAAAAAAATCCCTTTCGGCAAGTCGAAAGGTGGAGGTAGATTTCACCGGTGCTAAGGATAAGAAAGATTTCCGCCTTAAAGTTAAGAAAAACTTAAAATTTACTCAATACGATAATGGTAGCATGTGAAAAAAGTTTCACGTTTTGCATTCGACAAGTCCCATCTTACAATTCCAGCAACATTTTGGTCATCCCTTGCCGTAAGGGTTGGTCATATCAAAAATTGTTTCAGACAAACGTTTTAGGTAATGTTTAGAGGACTAACGACCACTTTAAACCTATTCGATACTGTGTCTATTGAGGGAGGTATGATTTTTTTAATCTTCAAAACTCCACTTTTTCCCTCACCTGGACCAATGGTTGGTTATATAAAAAAAACTTTACTAAAATAAGTTTTAGGCCCTTATCCAAAGAATAGTAGGAACTTTAAACAGATTCGATATTTTACTTAATAAGAAAGCTATAGCGATATTTTGTTTTTTTTCGAAAAAGCCACCCCTATGATCCGATTTTGGCCGTTAACGAACTCGATCGAAATTTTTGGACGAGTTATTTTTAAGGAACAATTTGAAAGTGATTGGCGCAAAATTATGGTAGTTATCGTGATATATAAATGTATATATAAACTTTTGAGCTGACGGTGGTTTTGGAGTTGGGGATGTGAAACGTGATATGTCGAAATTTTCCCTAAGTCGAATCATGGTACCCATTACAATAGGTAGTTTTCTTACGAAATCTACCTAAAATCAATAAAACGATGCTATATAATATTAATCTAAAGCGATTCTTATGATTATATCATAAAATCTTACATTTATTATTTCTCTCGATCAAGACAATAAGTGTACTTATACTGAAATAACTGTACTTTATACTTATACTTTCAATAAGTGTACTTTAATGAATTCGTGTACCTTTCACTAGGACTTAGTAAAATTATAGATATTATTTTTAAGACATGTACTAATTTAATCTACTTTTAACTTATCAGTCTACTGTTTTGTGGGGTTTTCAGGGAGATGGCATATACCTAAATGAACTATGAAAAAATATATTAATTTAAACGTCTTTTACAATTTATTCGATAAAATATAATATAATATAATTCGAAATATGTAATTTTATTTATTTTTTTAGCTACATATACTCGTCAGTATACCTTTTTAAGTTTAATTAAGCAATAAACAAAAATAATTCAAAACTTTTTTAACCCTTAAAAGTAAAAAAATATAGTAAACAAGAAAATGTATTTAATGGTATTATGAGAGGTAATAAAACTGTAAACTGTCATAACTTCTAGTGCAATTAGTGTAACGGTTGATTATAACCGATCTTGGAATGAACATTTCATGTAGATTATATTTGCAATAAAATAAGCTGAGACATCTTTAAAATTATCACCCTGGTTTAATGATGATTAAAGAGAAAGCAACAAAATGGACGGATATGCTGTCATATTTAATATCTTGTTTAAGAAAATGATGTAAAAATATTTAAAAAATTAGGTAATGCTATCGATAAATGATAATTACATATATGGATTTATGATAGTTACATGATAGCAATTAGAAATGTGAAGCTTTAGCTGATATAGAGATGTTTAATTAATAACTGTTTCATAATTGTTTATTTATGAAATAGTAATTAACTCTCGAATAATACATTTCAAAGCGCATTTAAATAACCACAATACACTAAAATTGAATGAAAGTAGATTTGTGCAAGTTCATTGAACAATTTATCTGTGATAGTATCTAATAATTTTTTTAATTGAAAAACACGTTTACTTAAAAAAGTTCCTATTCCTTTCCATAAATAATTTAAGCGGTGTTGAATTTAGAAATACTACCTCGCTCGAAAATTCAAATTCATCAAGAGATAATTGCATCAGAAAAATTATACAACACTATCTTACTCCATTAAAAAAAACTTCAGCGAACCATTAATTCGAACAGGATCAATAAACACGACAAAAGAACCTACTATTTATACTAATCTTAGCGACTGCTTCTAATCTTTGATCATGGAAATGTTCTTTGTTGATTCAATTCGCCTTCCTTCTATCCGACCCCTTACGTCATTCTAACATCGCAGCATTACGTCACATAATAAAGCTGTGAAAGTACTATCGCTGTATTAAGCTGAGAAAGCTGTAAAAGTCTTCTATCCGAACGTATACTTTTTCAGAAATGGGTTAATATTAAACGAAAATGATTCAATCATTGCGTGATTTATAGAATTATATTAATCAGAGTGTCCCACGGAGAAACTTTCAGGACATGTTCTACTGGTTAAAATAATGAAAAAAGTACATAATAAACATAAGTCTGGAAACGGCTTGTTTCGAGTTACGGCTAACGAAAAATTTCGTCCGGATTTCAGCTTTTCTAGTATAGAAAAGCCCTGCTGTAATTTTCTGACCAAAATTAAGAAGTAAAGTTGGTGGTTTCTTATGTAATCTAAGCTGGGAAATAGGATAAAGCAGGTCTCAGAACTTTAATATCAGTAGCTTTTAAGATATCCGACGTAAAACACAAAATTCGGTGTCAAAAAACAAGATTTTTTCGTCTGTAATACAATAATTTTGTTAAATGGCTAATAAATGCGATAGATTTAGTAACAAAACTTGTAGAGAATTTAATTATGAGAAAATTAATGTAAATATAGCCAATAAAAAGAAAATAAAAACTTTTAAAATCGGTTTTTTATTGAAGCAAATCATACGAAAGGTAAATAGAAAATTGTATAATTCTTTCTTTAATAAACATTCTTTTTAAAGTATTCTTTTCAAATTCTTCTATCAGCATTTACGTTCACATGAACGAACAAATTCAAATGACGTCGTCATTCGAACGTTTTCGTTTTCTGTTCAACGCCATCGTGTTAATGATGAACATCGTGTAATTCAGCATATTCAACATAGACCAGGCACTAGTACAAGGTGAATTTCATAACGCATTGGTTTGTTAAAAACAAAGTGTGGCGCATCTTACGGAAAGAAAATATTTATCCTTTCTGTTTGCAGGAGGTTCAAAATTTGCGGCCTACAGTTTACTCCCCGGCGGTTAAACTTGTGTCATTGGCTTATAGACAACGCTGATAAAGTAAATTCAATTTTATTTACTAATGAAGCCAGTTTTACCAAAAAAAGAGTCTTCAATTCTAAAAATAGCCATTTATGGAGTGAAGACAGTCCACATGATACTGTGGAAACTAGTTTCCGATATAGATTTCACATAAATGTTTGGTTGGCATTGTTTATGACAAAATTTTAGGGACGTTGTTTTCAATGAAAACCTTACGGGAGATGCATACGTTCATTTCTTGAAAAATAATTTGCCGACTTTTTTGGAGGATGTAGCTTTACAAACTAGATTGAGAATGATTTTCCAGCACAATGGTGCAACACCACATTTTTCTTTTGTAGCTAGAAATAACTTGAATGCTAATTTATTATACTGGACTGGACGCGGTGGACCGATCAGTTGGCCACCACGATCGCCTGACTTAATGCGCCACTAGATTATTTCATTTGGGGCCATATGAAAACCATAGTATACCGACAAAAAGTTAATACTAAAGAAGTGTTACTCATTAAAATATGAAATGCTATTCAACTATACGAAACGATCCCCTGTGATGATACGGAAAGCCACCGGAAATAATTTACGTCGGGTCGAAGGCTGTGTACATTGTGAAGGAGGGAATTTCGAACGATTACTATACCTGAGATTTGTTAATCTGATACAGTTTATCATTTGATGTATTTTATTTCTTTGTTTTGCTATATTAAGAAAAATCTTTATTATGTAAGAAAAAAATATATGATTTTCTTTCTATTTTTCGTCTGTTTTACTGCAATAAAAACCCGATTTTTTAGTTTTTACTTACTTTTTATTGGATGTATATAAATACAGGGTGTCCCATATAAAACGCAACCCAAACTTATATTGGTAGGTATTGAAATAATATAAAGGCATGTGTAAATGTAAATGTAATTTTTATTATTACCATCCATTACTTTACATTTAGAGTAAATGTTGGAAGTAGCCGCCATCTTCTTGAATACAAGCTTCAATTCTTTTTACAGCGTTTCTTGCAACTTTTTTCAAAGTTTGTGGCTGGATATTTAATACAGTTTGTTCAATATTGACTTTCAATCGTTCAAGTGTTCGTGGTTTGTTGCTGTAGGCTTTTTCTTTGAGGTTACCCCATAGAAAAAAATCCGCCGCAGTCAGATCTGGAGATCTTGGTGGCCACAAGCCTCGATTGATAACACGATTACCAAAGAATTCCTCAACGAAATCAGAAGTTGAACCTGCGTAGTGCGATGTCGCACCGTCATGTTGTAGCCAGCAGTGTCTGTCTTCTCTTCCAAGAGTGCGATGAACAAATAAAATATCCTGATATCGTTCTGCATTAATGGTGTACTCTAAAAAAATAGGACCGATTATTTTCTTCCGCGATATCGCGCACCACACCCCAACTTCTGCCGGTGTAATTGTTTTTCGTGATAAACGTGGGGATTTTCAGCACTCCAAATTCTACTGTTTTGGCTGTTTACGTAGCCGTCCAAATGAAACCGTGCTTCATCTGTGAAAAATAACGAATTCATAACATTAATTCCCTCGCGCAGAAATCGACGGAACCGTCGACAATATTGTAGCCGTTTTTCTTTGTCGGGCTCAAGAAGTCGATGAACCGTTTGAATGCGATAAGGTCGTAATCGTAATTGTTTGGTCGCCCGATGAACAGTCGATTTAGACAAATTAATTTCAGCAGACAAACGTCTGATCGATTTATTTGGCGAGGCGAGGAATCGATCTTTGATTTCAGTGACTGTATCTGTATTCAACACTGACGCAGATCTTTTGTGTTCCTTGTTATTAACAGAACCGGTCTCTCTAAATTTTGCGACTAACCTTAATACTGATGTTTTGTTAGGAGCTGGTTTATCTGGGTACTTATTGCGAAACAAATCTTGCACTGCAACCACTGATTTCGTACTGAAGTACGACTCGACAATGAAAACACGTTCATCTAGCGAAAACACCATCTTGTCTCTAGCAATACACTGAACGTTATGATTGCATTGTTGTTACTATCGGTAGTGTTCTACTGCGTCGCCGCGATGTTCGGGTGTTGGACGAGTCCATTTCAGTAACGAGTAGGGGAGTAAGCTTGACTTTTGAAATTTCATGGATGAGTGATTGATGTGTTGCGTTTTATGTGGGACACCCTGTAGTTTTATCAAAATTAAATTCACTACAAGTTTTGTAACTAAATCTTCCGCATTTATTAGTCGTTTAACAAAACTATTGTACTACAATCCTAAAAAGCTTGTTTTTCGACATGGAATTTTGTATTTTAAGTCTGATATCTTAAAAAACTACTTGAGTTACAGTTCTGAAACCTGTTTCATCCTATTTCCCAGCTTAGATTACATAAGAAACTAACAAATTTACTTCTTAATTTGAGTCCCAGGAATTACAGTAGTGCTTCTCTACATTAGAAGAGCTGAAATCCGGGCGAAATCTTTCGCTAGCCGTAACTCAAAAACAATGTGTTTCCAGACCTATGGTTATATGTAATTTTTTCATTATTTTCACCAGTAAAACATGTCCTGAAAGTTTCTTCGTGGGAAGCCCTATGAAATATTTCATTTAAATTTCAATTGTAGTTATCTTTTTTTTTTATTAAAGTGAAATTCGGTAATAAAGTTTTTTGTACCATTTAATAAACCTTTTCTATGATATGTATCACAATTAGGAAACTTTAATGTGAATTTTTCTTTGGTATTCCTTAATTTTTTTTTTGGAAAAATTTCAGTGACGAATAATGTAATGAATTTTGGTATACAAGAGAAAACTGATTGAGGAATAAATTCAGAATTACATTTACTATGAAGCGAGTGTCTATGTTCTTCAAATTCGTCGTCAATTATGTAACGCGGCTATTGTAATAAGGGGTTCTTATATAAAATGTTAAGCTGAAACGTTTGGACCAAGATTACGAGGAAATGATAACTTTAGTAGTATAATTGTACTACTAAAAAAAAAAAAAAAAAAAAAAACAAAAAAACGCGGTGTTTGTGGTAGTTTATCTGCACAAATACCGCCAAATAAATTAACGAAAGTTTCTCCCAAAATATTGCGTACGTCTTCTTTAACAACAGACACTAGTATAAAAAAATGATCTGCATCGCATCGCACATTAAATTCATTTTTATTTTTTATTTAATTAATAAATTTAAAAAATAACAACCGTTTAACCGTTCCATTAGGTGGTTTGTACTGAGGAATCGCTTAGAATCACATTTCTTGTGATTCTAATCAAAACTTCATCTTTTGTTGCGATAACACGTGCTAGTGCGATGCCTACCCCCGTCTTGTTTAACTAACTCTGTTTAATATACATTAACAGAAATCCATCAGTATTTGCATAACGAAAGCCGAAGCTAATTACGTTATCAAAATAAGACAATTTATCTCGGAAAAAAGCTCGGAAAATATTGTACGTAGTTGAATATGTTATCCGTTATTTTCTTTAGTTATCTCGACAACACCCAACATTTTCCTGTCGTTTTTTTTGGTTTGATTGATGGAAAATTCTTCATGTAAATGATATAACATTAAAAGCACGCCAGGAACTAAACAGAAACGATGTTACAGTTATTTTTGTCTCGCATTAAATCGATTGTAAAATATTGGAAGAATTTGGAAATTTTTTTGTTTATGCTGTTAGACCTATGTTGACGCAAATTCATTGAATGTTGTGCTATTTGAGAAAAGGAACACATGGCTCTCTTTATAACTGAAATAATGCTTCTTATTTTTCCATTCTAATTTGTGAAAAACATTTGGAACCTTTTAAGTTATCAGTTATTGTAATTATTGATTATTAATCCGTTTGCATATTTTTTCTCGCGCATAAAGTTATTTTTGTCGCTCGTAAATCTTAGCTTTATTGAAGGGCCTTTCTCATAAATATAAGGAAAATTAAGCCAACTTCTTTGTTTTGTTATGTAATTAAGTTTATTTCATATGTCTCCCTACTTTTTTAAAAGGATAGCAAAAACTTGAAAAGAACTAGTTATGCATAATATAACTGTACAATTAGCTTTAATTAAATTCCTTTTAAAACATTCTTTGATGTTAATTGATAGTCCATCTGTAATTACAAACATTCATATATTAAATTACTAATGCATTTGTCATGGAATAATAAGTTAAGGAAAGTGACCTATTAATACACCTGTTATTATTAAACGAAACTAGAGAGTTTGAGTACCGGTTTAAATTAATAATAACGTTAGAAAGTTAATTATATTACTTTTGTTTGTATTTATTTAACTGTTATCAAGTATCAGTATACGTGATAATATTAAAATATTGCATAATTTCGCTCGTAAACAAAAACAAAGTTCGCTATTATATTTAAAGCCATGTATTTAACTTTTTTAAATCGGAAAACAACATTTATCATGAGGATTTTAAATGAAAATCTAATATAAAAAGTTGCGAAGAAACAGCTGCGCTTGCAAATTAATTTAAACTACATCGAATATAATTAAATGAAGTAAAAGTATCTCATCTCTGTTTACAGTATGAATCCAGAGAGCTTGGGATTGATAACTATTGATGTGAATCGGTTAAAAACAGTTTGACGACTTTATTATTAAAAATGGCTCTCTTGTCTTAATAAATCGGTTATTTTATTAAACTTAAATTTACTGTGTATTTTTTTTAGTCTTAAGTATAGGAACAGGAAAGGGAAACCGGCGTATCCAAACAATATCTGACCTAAAAATACGTCGACTTAATTAAAGTTTTATTTCATAGAAATAAAATAATGAAATATATTTAGTTATCTGCGTTAGGTTAAAATGTCCTTGAAATTTCTAGCAGTTATTTGAGGAAAAGAATTTTTTAATACAAAATATAATACTAATTTCTGGTTACATCTTTTAAAGGCATCCCCCTCTCTTATCATGTCATAAATTGATTCTGTGAAGTCATCGCGTAAGATAATTTTAACTCGTGTAAATAGGAAAGTGAAGACAAATAAATTAAATATGTTAAAACAACTATTATCACAATTAACACATTTCTCCTAATACCTTGGAATCGACATAGTTTCGCTGTTTATAATAGCACCTTTCAAAGGTCGATCGATAAATCGATCATTTCCAGCTTTCTTGAAGAGGCAATCAAGACTTAGTCTTGCGGCAATATTTTACATATGATTGTAGCATTCCTTTTTTAATAAAATCAAGTGTCTCTTGCTATTTTATCGATTCTTTCCGTGTAATCAACATTATTCTCTCTAACCTTAAATCGACGCAAGATTAAAGAAGTTTAAAAATTCAGGCGTTGTTGAAAGGATTTTTTTTTAATGATGGTGGGTGTTCCATAAAATATAAAAATGTATAGAATCCATTCATTTTTATCAAATTTTTCCTAAATAAATATTATTTAACACGATAATTTTACACGTTGCGTAAAGGTAAATAATTTATATATATATATATATATATATATATATATATATATATATATATAAATATATATGTAAATATAAATAAAAAATAGTATTCATAAATGGACTGTCAAATACAATAACTGATTGAATTCACCGAATGAAATGCATTTTCCATGAATTAGTTATCTTCAGTGTTGGTTTTTATTAATTCCTTATTACTATTAAAAGTAATAATATTTAAAGTAAAAGAAGGAAAAATGGAAAAACAAAATTGCAACTATTACAGAAACACATAGTATTAACAGTTGAGTATTTTATTTATTTCTTATTCTGTTACATTAAATACTATTATTGCTGCGTTAACAATAGTAAAACAAATTTAAAATCAAGATATTTAGTAAATAAAAATAACTAAAGTAAGAAGGCCTGTCAACAAAGTTAATTTAATTTACAACGTAGTGCTCTTCAGGCGTAAATACAATAAGAAAATCTCTTTAAATGTTTGTATTGTGACCAGAGTTGGCAATATTTACATTTTCATTAGCCAAATTGACAAATTCGCATACAATTGTAATTCAAAATTATGATCATTTATAACTAATGAATTACAAAGAAATACCTGAGAAAGAAAAAGCGGTTGATACACACACCACATGGACGCAACTGAATTTAATAAAGGAATCTGACCGAAACTAAAAATTGAGTGGGATCCAAAAAAATTACATGGTTGAGGTCCAATTTTGATTAAATAATTTCGCGGGAGCAGCCAAAAAAAATTACGAGTAATAAAGCAAATCAAGAAAATCGTGATTTAATTTGAAGTCTACAAAGTTAAAATATGACCTAAGGATCGAAAGGCATCAATTTGTTGGTAAATTCTATTGAATTGCGGAACTTGATGGCTTATTTTATTCAGTGGATAGTATATTTATATTAAAAAAAGATATTTATATATAATAGTACGAACTTTTATCCCATAACGGAAATAAATGAATAAACGAATATATTTTAAATTAATTCATATAACAATGTATAAAATACTAATGTTACACAGTCTCCTACGAAGAAACGGAAAAACTTTCAGGAAGTTCTACTGATGAAAATAATGAAAAACGTTCGTATACATAAAAAGTAAATAAAAACTTTTAAAAATAGATTTTTTATTGAAGAAAAACAGACGAAAAATAGACAGAAAATCGTATTATTCTTTCTGTACCTAATAAACATTGTTACTATAGCAAAGAAAAAAAAATGAAATGATAAATGGTAACAGAATAACAAACCTCAGTTACAGTAATCGTTTGAAATTCCCTCCTTCACAATGGACACAGCACTCTGCCTGACGTAAATTATTTCCGGCAGCTTTCCGTATCAACTCAGTATCGTTTCATATAAATGCAATAGCATTTTGCAATTTAATGAGTAACTCTTCTTTAGCATTAACTTTCTGTCAGTTACTCCTTATAAGTATGAGTATCGTTTTCATATGGCCCAGAATGAAGTAATCTAGTGGCGTTAAGTGAGGTGATCGTGGTGGCCAATCGATTAGTCTACCTCATCCAATCCAGTTTAAGAAATCAGCATTCAAGCGATTTCTATCTGCTAAAGAATAATGTGGCGTTGCGCCATCATACTGGAAAATCATTTGCAGTCTAGTTTGTAAAGGTACATCCTTCAAAAAACCCGAGAAATTATTTTTCAAGAAATGAACATATGTATCTCCCGTAATGTTTTCATTGAAAAACAAATGGTGCCAGAATTTTTTCATAAATAATGCCACACCAAACATTAATGTGAAATCACACGGTTACAGTTAAATGATGTTCGAGGTCTCACGCGCGCGTATAGCTGTAACAGACTGGCTAGTGCACATGCGCCGTTTCAAATTTCAGCGCGGTGATTGGCCGGCAGGGCGTGGCATTTTTTGCGCGTACGACTGTAACGGCGGTTAAAAATCGACGCTCAACGTTAGGCCTTGTTCATTAGCTGTTCTTCAGTCGCGCGCCAAACCTCGCACCGTAAACATCTTACTGCTCCGCTGATGCACGCATGCACAGGTTCACGCAAGCTTCGCACTAAAACGATGATATACTTACACACGCGCACGTTTGCACAAGCACAATCTCCGGATGTGGGAGTCTCTACGCGAGAGGACCTCGTCGCCCTCGACGACCACGACGACAAGGTCCATCCTCGAGGTACCCTATACTTTATTTACATATTCTTTAAGATATTTTTCTTAAGAAGTGAGTAGGAAGGTGGCTAGAAGGTGACAACGTCGGTGGATGGTGGTGGTGGTGGTGGCGGTGGGTGATCGGTAGGGATGGTAGGGGGTTGTGACGTTAAAAGATGGAAATAGGTACTAAAAGTAATTTCGCAAGACTTACGTAGAACCAATTTAACTCAGTATGTTGGGGAGCCGCTGTAGCCGATCGTTTAAGGCGTCAGTAAGTTGCGTATCCCGTAGTAAATCTGTGGTCATGAGTTTTAAACCTAGCCAGACGAGTTACTGTTTTTGCTTCAAATATTATTTATTTATTTAATTCTCCCGCTCACTGTGACGTCACACGTCATAGAAGACGTCTACAACATCTGTACGTCCAACCTTTGAAATATATAAATAAAATAAAATAAATAATTAATATTTATACTGTACAAAATAATTAGGTTGGCAATCCTGTGGAATTTCAAATCTTCCCGTCCAACAGGACGAGGGAAAAGGAAATTTCCCACAGGAGAAAACGGAAATTTCAAGATGGCGACTGGTTTCAAACTTCATGCCCAAGGTGGCGGATGCTTCACGTGACCAAAATCCTGCAACGGGATTGGCTGGTGATGGCGTCAAAAGATGGCGACTGCGACACTAGTGATTCCCTAGCGGTGACAGGGGGTACTAGTGGTGCAGTATGCGTATTTCCGAATTTCTTCTGTTGGTCGCAAATTCTGAATTCTGGATTTCTTTCCGTAGGATGTGCCACACTTTGTTTTTCTTATTGATATTAATTTTCTCAGAATTAAATTTTCTACAAGTTCTGTTACTAAATATTCTGAATTCATTAGTCATTTAACAAAGTTATTGTATTAGAAACCTAAAAAAACTTGTTTTTTGACACCGAATTTCGTGTTTTACGTCAAATATTATAAAAACTGCTGCAGCTACAGTTCTGGGACCTGTTTTACCCTATTTCCCGGCTCAACCTACATAAGAAACCATCAACTTTACTAATTTGAGGGGAAAAAATTGGAATTTTTTCCGTGAAACGTAGAACGAATTCCCAAAACTGATAGTAAACTGAACCCAAGAGTTGCTGTCCCATAATTTTTGTTTTGAAAATAAACCTGTCTAAAATACGTAAAAAAATTAACCGATAGGAACGCTTAGGATCTGAAATGTCGATAAGGAACTTTTCTGCAACATTTAAAACCCACGCTAACACCTACGGATTCCGGGTTTAACCCTCCCTTAGCCTCGTTACTCCGGAAATTTTTATGCCCGAAGGAGACTTAAGAACGAAAATTTCGTGAAAGTTTTTTTAAAATGTCTTATCTTTTGATTATGCTTCTTTTGACCGTAGCCCAAACAAGTTTTTCTGTTAAGGTCTTATGATTTCATTGAAGCATGTTAAACTAAATATATTTGATGCGGTTTGCAAATTATCATAATTTTAGTCGCGTTTTAAAGTGATAGGAGTATTTTCTGCAATCCTAACACTTGGTTAAAAATAAAAGCCGTCTAACTAGAGAATCGCACGAGATTACGTCAAATAATGTAGGATGAGCTTTAAGAGAAAATCATCAAGGCCAGAGGCTAATAAGAACTACATATTCTATAGTATACGGTACTTTCGTTGGGGTCGGTTGGCAGTAGTTTTTTACAACGTCCACACTGTGAGTGAAAGACAATTGTGCTGAAATGGTTGATACGAGTAGTTGCAGTGTCGAGGAGCAGTTAGTGACAAGAATTTGTGTTGATAACGACAACATACAAATCAAACAATGAACCTAATTGGTGATATGTTTCGGCAGTGCTTTAATAATCCGCCAGCACGAAAAGCAATAATGTTGGCTTGGGAAAAACGTGCGTTTGAATTATGTAGTGTTAAAGATAGAGCGCGGAGTGGACGAAAGTTAACGCAGTTAGAAACAAGTGCTGCTGTTGCAGTTTACATTAAACAATCCCCGATAAAATCAACTCGTAAACCGTCAGCTAAACTACGTATTCCGCAGACGACAATGCAAGACCATATGAAAAAGGACTTGGACATTAGGCCATTTCGTCCGGTGTTCATCAAACAACTGTCAGATGCAGACATCGAACGTCACGCTGCATCCTGCCGGGCTTAGAAAAATTCCCCGCTGCAGTGCACCGAGGAAAGGTGCTTTTTACTGACGAACGTATAATCTATCGCAGTTCGTGTTTCAGAAATGTGTTATTTTGGACGAAAGAAAATCCTTATTACGCGACAGAGTTGGAAAAAATCCACCGCACGTCATAGTATGGGCTGAAATGGCAGCTCGTCATTTGTTTGGTTCTTATTTTTTTCAGGGGTCAGTGAATTCACACACTTATTTAGAGACGTTGGAGGCACGGTTAATACCACAGCTTCAAGAGAAGGATCTCATGGAACGAGTATGGTTGCAGCAGGATGGAGCACCTGCACATTTGTCTTTATTAGTCCGCGCCTTTCTGAATGAAAAGTTTCCAGGACGTTGAATTGGCGCCGGTAATGCAGCGTCACCAGCTCCGATATCATGGCCAACACGAAGTCACCACATCAGACAATTTATTATTGGGAATTATCAAGGCATACGTATCTGGACATCGCTACACTACACATTAAGAACTGCGTGACGCTGTGAGGGACGCCTTCCGTAACGTAACACCAGCTCCGTCGCATGTCACAGAGGACGTGGCGACGTATAAAATTGTGCGTGCAACATGAGGACGAACACACAGATCCACCGGATCATTAAAATAATTCCTATGTATCAAGCGAGTAAATAAAATAATTCATTATTACATCGCACTTTTCATTTATAACTCACTAGCCGGTCTGGGTTCGCTTCGCTCGCCCGACCGTCTAGCCAGGGGGCTTTGCCGCCTCCTGGACCCTCGACATGTTCGTATCCTCATTTTTGAGAGAATATTAATTATTTTAATGAAATATTTTAAGAAAATAAATATTAGAGTCTCGCCGCGATGAAATTATTGCAGTTTTTTTTAGCTGCAGCTCCATTTATCGATCCGCAACTTATGGAATCAAAAGTGCATCTCAATAGACATTTTCAAGAATATTCTTCAATTTTAAAAAAAAAATCTGTACTCAATAGCGCTTGCGCAGTAAATTATCGCGGTTTACGGCCTTAGTAAAAACTTTAAAATTCCTAAAAATCGAGATTTATAATTTTCCTGAATTTCATTTTTATATGATGTTTCATTTAAAAGTTATTTTAAAAAAACAGACATTTTATAATATTTAACCGATAACTTTAAACGATTGACAACTTCTGTTTTTATTTGACATATCGATAAATAATAAAAAATTAATCTAGACTATTTCAGAAAAAAATTTTGTGTAGCCGGATTTGTGCAATTGAAATGTGCAGTTTACTGCCGCATGAACAGTCTCATCGAAACAAGAAAAATATAAAAACCACCCTTTCAATAAATAGAAACTTTTTGCCGAATTAGATTTTTTTATATACCTATGGGGTATACGTCTTGCATTTCAAAGAAATCAACTTCTTTTTTACTTCCTTGCACGAAGTAAAGGAAGTAATCTTGCAAAATTTCGGATTTCAACGGAAATATACATTTTGACCATCCCTGAATTTATTTTGACTAGTTTCGGCGTGACGTCTGTAAGTACGTATGTATTTCGCATAATTCAAAAACAATTAGCCATAGGATGTTGAAATTTCGGATTTAGGACTGTTGTAACATCTAGTTGTGCACCTCCCCGTTTGATTGCAATCGACTGGACCGAAAGTGTCCAAAATCCAAAAAATGTGAATTTTGGAGTTTTTCTTAACTGCAGTAATATGACCTCGTTCAGAGCTTTTCAACGATATATGATAAGTGGTACGTATATTCATTGGTTCCCGAGTTATAGCCAAATAAAATCTTAATTAATGAAATATTTGGATCTTACAAAGAGAAGGTATATCGATTCGAATCATACTTCATCTCCTTTCTTTTTTTAACATTTTTTTAAAAATTTAAATATATTGATTTATTAATTATTATTAACGTCTGATTGTAAAAGAAAACGTTTACAATAAATAATAATTCAATAATAACAGTAAAATAAGATATGAAAAAGTATCTGAAGTTATTAATGAAATAAAATTTTATGATACTTTTCATTTAAAAAAAAATGTGTATATGTAATTTAATAGGCGTATAGGGGGTCATGTGGTGTCCATATCAGATTTTTATACATATAAATTACAAATTTTTAGTTCTAACTTTAGGGGGTACGGTGACTTCCTGGCCACGCTATACTTGTATCTATATTCATTATAGACAGGTATGGCTACCCAGTTCACGTTCCATGGAACTTTTCGCTGGCCTTTCTTCCTGTAGTTGTAAATTAAACGAATAACTCTATCATTTTTTCTTCCATATTTCATTAATTTTACAACTGCAGAGTATTTAAAATGCATTATTTTTGTTAAAAGTAATTCAAATCGATTTTACCATTTACCTGTACATTCATAAATTTGTACGCAATGAATCCGGCAGAATAACGCTTTTCACTCTGAATACCATGCAGGTGCACTACTAGTGTATTATATATTTTTATCTTACGGATGCATCAATCATTTATTTACGTACACTTTTCTGGGATAAATTAATCGGCCGATACCCTGTAATTCTTGAGATCTGAGGAATTCTCTCTCCTTTTGTGCTGCACCTTAGGCTTTGATGCTAACAGCTGCTATAAAGTGCTAAACCAGCCTGAAGGTTGATGACTTTGTAAATAATAAAAATGTATGAAAGGTATAATATTTCTATTTTAACTATAAAAATGGTTACGACATTGAAGTACGTAATTGTGACTTCTGAAAAATTAAAAATGTTTCAGAACAAGTGTAATAATGATAATAATAATAACAAAAATTTTATCTCTATTATTATTATTATTACCGTCAGTAAAGCAGGAAGGACATCTAATAGTACAGTCGGATATAATTCTAATCTGTACTTACGTCTACGAAAAGAATAACATTTTTCTTCTTTTTTTTAATTAGCACGCTTATTTTAATCACAATTTAAAATTTTTGAACTTTATTTAAAAGAACATTAGTTCTTTGTGAGAGATGCTTGAAGAGAATTTTATACAGAAATCTTTACAATTTGTGCACTGGCGTATTAATTCGCAGTGCTGTTTTAAAACATTACTTTAGAATATCTATTATCATTACCTATTCTGAATTTCGAAATATTGCGATTAAAATTCTCTGGAAATTACAGCATGTATTGTTAATATAGCGATATAAAATAAGATGCATTCATTAAAGTTAAAATACTTTAGTAAAGTAAACGCATTTAATGCACAGTTTACCTTAACAAAAAAGAAAAGGAAAATTATACCTGCAACACGTCACATAACCTACCTCCAAAAAATTGTTGAGTAAACATATTAAGATATCCAATTATTATTTCATTACCATTTTCCTCTCAATAATTTCATTATTTAAATGACTAGGTACTCGCTTTGAAATAAACAGGTTAGTAAAGGTATAATAGGAATAAATTATTTGGATGATATGTAGGGCCAAATTTAACTCAAAACTTATTTTTCTACTTAATTATCTGTTAAAACAGAATAAAATAATTTTTGAAATCAAAGTGTTTATAAATCATAAAAAATCATTTCTCTCTAAATAAGAATAAATTCAGATTTATAAATATTAATAATTATAATATTCAATATATAATAATAATAATTATTATTATATTCAGATTTATAATTATTTATTATAATTCAATTTCTAATTCACCTCAAATCCAGTAAAATGTAAGCGGTGCATTTTTACCAGTAAGATGATTAACAAATTGAAACTAAAAAGATTGAAATCCAAATCTCCTGTAGAGGGTATTGAAAAATATCTTTTTTGAAATTAATATATTAAAAATTTAACTTAAAAGGTTTCGGATATGAAAAATATTGTTTACTTTACTACTGAAACCCCCAGGAACGTTTACTAACTGAGGGTACAAACTCCTATCGCTTTAGGGCAGGTTTAGAGTTAAAAATTTGTAAAATTCTTTTTGGAATACTATTGCAACTTTCAACAGCGTTGGCTATCGGATACATTGCCAAGAGAGTTAAGCCCCAAAACACTTCCGGTTAAATAAGGAATTTAACAAAAAATTTATATTATAACTACTGTCAGATAAAACTTCCCGTTAAAGCCCATCAGGGCTACGAACGGGGGGGGGGGCGACCGGAAGCGTTACAAGGCGGGTGTATTCCCCCTACGTGGTTGGGATGTCAGATAAAACTCATCTCGACGATGGTAGAATGAAAGTAAATGACACGCGGGACTCTGCGATGGAGCTGAGGGGGAGTAAGAGGTCTGTCCGCCTCTCCCTTGTAGACGAGACCGGAATCCGTAAATTAACCTAAATCTGGGGTATGAACTTAGTTCACTAAGGAAACTAGGACTAAATTTCGTTGTTGCGAACCCAACATATTTGGTGTATGTTGTTTAATTTGCCTCGAATTTACTAGACATTTACTAGAAATTGGCTCAGTAAAAAGTAGAACTAGGCGAGGGGTTCGCGCTTCCGCGAACTTTGTTAGCTAGTTCAGAGGACAACGATGTAGGACATTCAAGATGTCCGGACGAGGCCTACAGCGAAGGCAAAAGCTGAACTTAAAAATCACCGATGTAAATTTCTACCGAGGCATTTACATCGGGGCATCCCAAAGAGGGATGCCCCAGCCTCGTTTCCTGGGGATTTATTTATCTAATATACAGAATGTCCCAGGAAGAAACGGAGAAACTTTCAGGACATGTTCTACTGGTTCGTATAAACATAGGTCTGGAAACTCTTTGTTTTCGAGTTACAGTTAGCGAAAGATTTCGTCCGGATTTCAGCTCTTCTAATAAGAAGAAGCCGTACTGTAATTTTTGGGTCCCAAATTAATAAGTAATGTAATGCTCAAATTAATTTGAGCAGAGAAAAAGGATAAAACAGATCCCGGAACTGTAACTCCAGTAGTTTTTAAGATATCCGAAGTAGAGCACAAAATTCGGTGTCGAAAAACAAGTTTTTTTTTTAGGTATGTAGTACAGTAGGTTTGTTAAATGACTAATAATTGCGGAAGATTGATTTAAAAAACTTGTAGAGAATTTAATTCTGAAAAATACTAATGTAAATACAGCCAATATAAAGTAAATAAAAACTTTAAAAAGTCTGTCTTTTATGGAGCAAAACAGACGAAAAATAACAGAAAATCGTATTATTCTTTCTATACCTAATAAACATTCTTTTTAAAAACATAAATTCTAATCACTGAAAATAATTTTAAAATAAATATAAAATTTATAAAACAATATTTTAGCTGTGTATATTCGATAATTTACACAGGTAAAATGAAACAATTACTTAAAAAATTAAATTGAAATATATGTTACTTTAGAAATAATTTAAAAAATTTTACGGTATTGGTTGGCAATATTAACATCTGGTCAACAATGAAAATTGTGTACTTCGTTTGAATTTGTTGTCATAAATTATCATACAGATAAAGGAAGTGAAATGCGCTATTAGCGCTTTCCAGGAGGGGTGGAGGTTTAGTCGGTAGTGCGCAGGAATACATCCGCAATTAATAACATCTTGCGGAACCTGTTAGCGAGCCCGACACTACTTCGGCGCCCGTATTTGGGGGTTCTCCACCTCTTTAAAAAAATTAAAAAAGATAAAGGAAATATAATGTTATCGTATCGTAGTGTAAAAATGCCGTTTCAATTTTCTAACGAGAAATATGCGGGTATAATTTTTATTTGTGGATTATGTAATTATGAGAAATTCTGAAGCTGCTCGACGAGAATATCAGGAGAGATTTCCTGGAAGGCGGATTCCAAATACGAAAAGGTTTTCTTCGGTATATCGACATTTATGAACGAAAGGGTAATTTCCAACGTGTTCATTTTCTGTTGACAAGTAAATATCGTGTTAATGATGAACATCGGGCGATTTGGCATCCCAGGCACTAGTAGAAGGCAAATTTTATGTCGCACTGGTTTGTCAAAAATCAATGGGTGGGGCATTCTACGGAAAGAAAACCTTTATCCTTTCCGACTGCAGAATGTTCAAAATTTGCGGCCAACAGATTACCCCCAGCGGTTAAACTTGTGTCATTGGAATCTTGACAACGCTGATAATGAAAATCCAATTTTATTTGCTGATGAAGACACTTTTACGAGAAAGAGTTTTCGATTCTAAAAGTAATCATTTATGGAGCAAAGACAATTCACATGGTACTATGGAAACTAGTTTCCGACATAGATTTCACATTAATGTTTCGTGTCGCATTACTTATGACAAAATTCTGGGACCGTTTCTTTTCAATCAAAACCTTACGATGCATATGTAAATTTTTTGAAAAATAATATGCCAACTTTTTTGAGAATTTACCTTTACAAACTAGATTGTAAATGATTTTCCAGCATTTTTCTTTAGTAGCTAGAAATCGCTTAAATGCTAATTTCTTAAACTGGATTGGATGTGATGAAAAGATAGATTGGTAACCATGATCACCTGACGAACACCCCTAGATTACTTCATTTGTGGCCATGTGAAAACGATAGTATATGGAAAAAACTTTTTACTGAAGAAGAATTACTCGTTAAAATACGAAATGCTATTGAATTTACACGAAACGATTCTGAGATGATGCGGAAAGCCGCCGGATATATTTTACGTCTGGCAGAGTGCTGTGTACATTGTGAATAAGGGTGTTTCCAACAATTACTGTAACTGACGTTTGTTATTCTCTTACGGTTAATCATTTGATGTACTTTATTTTTCTGTTCTGGTATATTCAGAAAAACGTTTATTAGGTACAAAAAGAATAATACGATTTTCTGTTTATTTTTCGTCTGTTTTGTTTTAATAAGAAACCGAATTTTAAAAGTTTTTTATTTACCTTTGCTGTATTTACATTAGTGTTCTCAGAATTAAATTCTCTACAAGTTTTCTTAGCGAATCTTCCGCATGTATTAGTCATTTAACAAAGCTATTGTACTATAAACATAAAAAAAACTTGTTTTCGAAACCGAATTTGATGTTTTACGTCGAATATCATAAAAACTACTGGAGTTACAGTTTTCAAACCTGTTCTATCCTATTTCCCAGCTCAAATTACAAAAGAAACACCAACTTTATTCCTTAATTTGGTTCCCAAAAATTACAGTAGAGCTTCTTCTTATAAGGAAAGCTGAAATCCGGGCGAAATCTTTCGCTAGCCGTAACTCGAAAACAAAGCGTTTCCAGATCCACGTTTATATGAATGTTTTTCATTATTTTCACCAGTAGAACATATCCTGAAAATTTCTTTGTGGGACACTATGTATAATAGTTTTATAGAAAAAAAGGAATAAACAAGGAAAATATAAAAAATGAAAAGAAATATACATATGTATTTTTTTTTTTTTTTGTCTTCAGTCATTTGACTGGTTTGATGCAGCTCTCCAAGATTCCCTATCTAGTGCTAGTCGTTTCATTTCAGTATACCCTCTACATCCTACATCCCCAACAATTTGTTTTACATACTCCAAACGTGGCCTGCCTACACAATTTTTCCCTTCTACCTGTCCTTCCAATATTAAAGCGACTATTCCAGGATGCCTTAGTATGTGGCCTATAAGTCTGTCTCTTCTTTTAACTATATTCTTCCAAATGCTTCTTTCTTCATCTATTTGCCGCAATACCTCTTTATTTGTCACTTTATCCACCCATCTGATTTTTAACATTCTCCTATAGCACCACATTTCAAAAGCTTCTAATCTTTTCTTCTCAGATACTCCGATTGTCCAAGTTTCACTTCCATATAAAGCGACACTCCAAACATACACTTTCAAAAATCTTTTCCTGACATTTAAATTCATTTTTGATGTAAACAAATTATATTTCTTACTGAAGGCTCGTTTAGCTTGTGCTATTCGGCATTTTATATCGCTCCTGCTTCGTCCATCTTTAGTAATTTTACTTCCCAAATAACAAAATTCTTCTACCTCCATAATCTTTTCTCCTCCTATTTTCACATTCAGGGGTCCATCTTTGTTATTTCTACTACATTTCATTACTTTTGTTTTGTTCTTGTTTATTTTCATGCGATAGTTCTTGCGTAGGACTTCATCTATGCCATTCATTGTTTCTTCTAAATCCTTTTTACTCTCAGCTAGAATTACTATATCATCAGCAAATCGTAGCATCTTTATCTTTTCACCTTGTACTGTTACTCCGAATCTAAATTGTTCTTTAATATCATTAACTGCTAGTTCCATGTAAAGATTAAAAAGTAACGGAGATAGGGAACATCCTTGTCGGACTCCCTTTCTTATTAGGGCTTCTTTCTTATGTTCTTCAATTGTTATTGTTGCTGTTTGGTTCCTGTACATGTTAGCAATTGTTCTTCTATCTCTGTATTTGAACCCTAATTTTTTTAAAATGCTGAACATTTTATTCCAATCTACGTTATCGAAAGCCTTTTCTAGGTCTATAAACGCCAAGTATGTTGGTTTGTTTTTCTTTAATCTTCCTTCTACTATTAATCTGAGGCCTAAAATTGCTTCCCTTGTCCCTATACTTTTCCTGAAACCAAATTGGTCTTCTCCTAACACTTCTTCCACTCTCCTCTCAATTCTTATATGTATATATATGTATATACATATGTATATATATGTATATTTTTTCGACAATAAAGTAATGAGACTGATGTGAAAAAAAATGTTACTTACCGTTTTAGTCATGTTTAGTGTTGTCTCCTTCAAAGTAGTTCCCCTCTGATTGCACACACTTATTCCAGCGCTTCTGCCATTGATGGTAACAATTCTGGAACTCATCTTCTGTAATATCCTCCAAGACCCTCGTCACAGCTTTTTGGACATCTTATGTTGTTTGAAAATGATGTCATTTGACCGCCATTTTGACTCTTGGAAATAGAAAAAAGTCGCACGGAGCGATATCTGGTGAATAAGGTGGCTGTGATAGTACTGAAATTTGTTTTGAGGTTAAAAATTGCTGTAATGCGAGCTTTTTTTGGTCTGGGTGATCCCTTTGAGCACCATTGCAAACTTTGGCGTTTTGTCTCTGGATCGTATTGAAAAAACCAACCTTCATCACCAGTGATAACACGGCTCAACAAATCTGGATTGATTTCCGTTTGCTCTAACAGATCGGCTGCCACATTTTTCCGTGTTTCTTGCTGTTGTTGTGTGAGATTTTTGGGGACCATTTTTGCACATACCAAGATCACATACCAATTTGCACATACCAATTTTTTCTCATACCAAGATCTTCAGTTAATATTAGACGAACCGTTTCTCGATTGATGTTGAGTTCTTCTGCAATCATTTTCACGGATAATCTTCGATCAGATCGTACGATTTCACGCACCCTGGTCAAGTTGACATCTGTCCGTGAGGTTGATGGTCGTCCACTGCGGTCTTTATCTTAAACATTCGTTCTGCCTTCACTAAAAATTTTATGCCACCGAAAAACTTGAGCTCTTGACATAACCTCCTCTCCAAAAGCCTTCTGAAGCTTACCATAAGTTGTCGTCGCGTTTTCACACGATTTAACGCAAAAAAATGGCATACCGTTGCGCAATATTTTGCGGTTTCATTTCTGTCACGAGAGACACAAACACGTGTTCACTTATTACAGCACAACTCACGACTGAGCAGTTGCATCAATGTGCCGCTTGGACTAGAAGTAGCTTATAGACCAAGATCAAAGATAGTGTGCCTACGCAAGCTGCAGGGTTGCCACATCTTGCAAAGAAAGATCAGTCTCATTACTTTATTGTCGCACCTCGTATATATATATATATATATATATATATATGTATCGTATATATATATGTACATATATATATATATATATATATATATATATATCCATAAAGACAATTTTTTTTATGTAGGTTTTGATTTTGCTATTAGTTGTTTGTACAATAAACATTTATCTATTTTTTATATATATACATCAACAAATGATTTTAGATTAAATAGTTAATGTTTTGCCTTTTGAGGGCGATGAGAAACATAAACTAAGGAACCAACAGGAAACCAGATTTGTTTAGTAGTAAGGGCAGAGACAGAATATAGTTGTAGAGAAATAACGGTTGTAGTGGTAATTGGTAATTGTAGTGGTACTACGTTTTGTTAAAAATAAACTAATACAGTAATTTTCAAATACGGTTATAGCAACTTCATTATATGCTGTTTTACTTACATATAAGTTGATTTATTAATACCAAGCGCTGAAGTTTAATCTCTGACGACTTTTAGAACCCTTTGCTACATCCGATTGAGTCGATAAAGGCTAAAATTAAAATCTGTTTAAGCTTTGTCCCGATTGAAAATTAGAATTGATTAGTCAACTTAACTTTTTTATTTTATCTACCCGATATCCTTTTTCTATCCGTCGTAAATTATTTTACCTTTTTTGTTATACAAAAATTTATTGCATCCGTAAAATCCGTTTATAGGTACTACAGATTATTTATCTGATGAGACTATTAATTGAAAAAATTAATAGTTTTATTTTGGGTAAATTTATTATTTTTTTGAAAAAAATTGTTATAGTCTCTTCTTGTTTTCTGAGTAGCAACAGAAGCAAGAAATTCCATCTTAAAAAAAGAAGTAAATGGAGAATAAATAGTTCCATAATGTGTAACATTTTTTTTTTGTAGTAGACGAATTTTGTATTCTGGTCGTTGGAAAACGTTTACATATTTTAAGCCTTACTTTTTATTATTTCTTCCGCATAATTTTCGCTCTAATCTCGCCTTTTTTTTCATCTGCGTAACGTCGTTTCGTTTTTGCTATATTTAAATAATGAATGAAAACTAGTTGTCTTTTGTAGCTTCGTTTCCGAACAGAATTCTTTGTCGATCTAAAGTAACCGCTGCAAATATTCCCGGTCTGAATTTCAAAATAATTCCTCATTTCATGTGTAGGATATATGTTTATTTTTATAATGAAAATACTCTAATAATGGAAAGCGAGTTTAAAGGCTATTTTCACTTCTGAAGTATGGATTTGTATAGGTAGTTTTTAATTTGGTGTGTGTGTGAAAACGAAATACTTGTCCTAATTACGAGTATACGCATTCTGATTCTGATCATCAAGATGAACTTAAAAAGTCCTATTAAAAACTGTGATTAGGGAATTTTCGCATACTTTTTCTTCCTTTTACACTACTGCCTAAAAGGAGTAAAATGTATTTAGGGTGTATGTATGTTCCATCGTAGCAGCTCAACGACCGAACCGATTTAGATGTATGACCCCGCGTTGGAATCCCTACGTTACGGGGAGTGTCATAGGCTATATACTCGTATGTATGTGTATATATATATATATATATATATATATATACACATCCATGTATATATATATATATATATATACATGGATCCGAACAAAACTGGAGATATTCCCCACAGTTTTAAACATCGGTTTGGGATTGAGAGTGATGTTACAGAAGAACATAAACGTAAATCACGACCTGATAAACGGGGCAATGGGTGTCGTTAAAAAAATCGAGTGGCTTACGCTACGCCGAGAACAGCTTGAGCCCAGCGAGTTCCCACAAACTGTAGAGTTTGATGACAGTAAGATTAGAGGTACTGCTGTCGGCATCGGATTGAGCTCATTATCGTCGAATTTAATGCTTTAGAAGGACAGGGGAAAATGGAACGGCGTATACTGCCACTAATATTGTACTGGGCTGTGACGGTGCATAACTACAAGGGGCTACCCTAGATAGAGCTGTCGTAGATCTGAGCATTAAAAACCTTTGCCAAGGGCCAGGCCTGCATTGCACTGAATCGCGTGAGCCAGTTGGAGAGCTTAGCCATTAGTTGTGTGGATCCCAGAAAATTGCTGCATGATCCGCTCCATAAAAAGTCTCTTGAGGAACTCCATCGCTTGAGAAATCTATATGTTTAGATTGGTATATGCCAATTAAATAATAAATTGAAATTTTTGCAGTTTCCTCATTTGGCTCAGTACGTTAAATACGTAGCATCCGTAAGTCTTCGAATAGTAAATTTTTCTCGATGATCACTAAAAAATATAAAATAATAAAAACAATTATAAAAATTAAAAAATCCCTTTCGGCATGTCGGAAGGCGGAGGTAGATATCACCGGTGCGAAGTAGGGGATAAAAACGATTTCCACCGTAAAGTTAAGAAAAACTTCAAATCTACTCACTACGACAATGGTTGCATGTGAAAAGTTTCGCATGTTTAGCATCAAGTCTCATCCTCTTACAATTCCAGCAAACGTTTGATCATTCCTTGCCGTAAGGGTTGGTCATATCAAAAATTGTTTCAACAAAAGGTTTAGGTAACGTTTAGAGGACTAACGACAACTTTAAACCGATTCGATACTGCGACTATTAAGGGAGGTGATTTATTTTGTTTTCGAAACCCCATCATTTCCAACCCGCTGGGTCAATGGTTGGTGATATAAAAAATGGTTGGTGTAGTTAAATTTTAGGTCATTATCCAAAGAATAGTAGGAACTTTAAACGAAATCGATATTTTACTTAATAAGAAACTTATAGCGATATTTTGTTTTGTCGAGAAAGCCCCCCTCCATTTCCACCCCCATGGTCCGATTTTGCCCATTAACGAACTCAACCAAGATTTTGAGTCTTTATATTTTATGTATCAATTTGAAAGTGATTGACGCAAAATAACGGCAGTTATGGTGATATATATATAAACCTTTGAACTGACGGTGGTTTTGACGTCTGGGAGATGTGAAACGTGAAGATTTGTCTAAATTTTCCGGAAGTCGAATCATGGTACCCCATTACAATAGGTAGCTTTCTTGTGAAATCTACCTAAAACATTACTGCCAAAAGAAAAAAAAAGAAATAAAAGAAAAAAACGACAATAAATCGAACTAAAAGAAAGAAAACAAGTTATGGAAATAAAGGACTAAACATCGTTGTGCAGTATTTAGTTAAATAGAATAATGGGTGACCAGTCAACTTTCAGACAATTTTAATTTGTTTAAATATATTTTTCATGTTGTAGAAATAGCAGGTATTTAAATTTGTCTAATGATTAAGTTCTCACCAGATCTTACATCGATAAGAAAATTTTGTCCTTCAACAAAAAAATTTTAATGATGTAGAGGGGGGTGTTTCTGAATAGTAATCGTTCTATATTAGAGCCCTGAATAGTAATTATTCTATATTAACATGAAAAATATATTTAAACAAATTAAAACTGTCTGAAAGTTGGTCAAAAAAATAATGGTCACTCATTATTTTATTTAATTAAATGCTGCATAATGATGTTTGGTCCTTTATTTCCATATCTTATTTTCTCTTTTTTAGTTCGATTTGCTTTGGTTTGTTAGTTCAATTTATTTATTTTTTGGCAGTCGTGTTTTTTTTTTAATTTTTATAATTGTTTTTATTATGAAATAAAAATGTATTTATCCAAAAAAAGAAGATATGTTTGTAGCATTTAGTGAAGCCTTCATATTTATATCAGAATGTTTTAATAACTAATATGTAGCTATACTTTCAAGTAAGAAATATATCAATAAATTATTTTATTTCTTTCTGTGAACCGAGGAAAAGAAATTTGAGTTAACTGAAGAAATAAAATTAAATTAAAGTAACAAAAAAAAAATTAGTACAGCTACTCTCAACAACGAAAAACAGTTTGTATTATCGTCTTTACACATACGCTTGATGTATAAACATCGCGCTCATTTATTATATAAATAATTATATAATTCCCGACAATACAGTGATTATAATTTTTCCATGATTTCTCTTGATCTGTCCAGACGAATTCCGAAATAATTCCTTTTTCAATCAGTAACGTAGCACACCTATACATTTCTGATATGTATATATATATATATATATATATATATATAAGACAAGAGTATAATCGCATATTCATTAATGTATATATATATATAAGGTGAATAAAACAATATGTGCATAAAAATTAAATATCTCGATTTATAAATATGCATCTATGTTTATAGAAATGTAATTCTAACGGTTAAGTTTTAATCAATAAAGAAATTATTACTCGTATAACGAATAAATAAACTGTCAAGAACAAAAATCTGATTATACACAACGGAGCTGTCCAGTTTTGAAAATGAAAGAGCGTGTAAAAAGGGGGTTTTATCTGAATGGGATGTGTTAACAACGCGGATGTTGTTCTGAACAATATCAGACCACTCGTGGATCACAGCTAAGCATGAGGACTATCTAAAAAGAATGACTCGAGTGCCTATCATCGAATGAAAAAAAACAACATATCCGACAGTCGACTGGTCTTTGTTTTAATTTGATATTACTTGCATATACGGAATTTGTATATGTATATAATTTAAAACATGTGCAATCTTGAAGTGATTTATAACAATTTAAAAGTGTATCATTATTTTTATGATTAAAATACCCGCTCAGAGAAACTGTCCTTGACCGAGGTAAATTAGATTTCTGTAACAAAATCTATTTCTCAGTATTCTAATTTTATTTGGTATTCCTACGTAAATAACTTTCCGATTGCCGCTAGAACGTCAATAAAATTATGTAAGGTTGCTACTTCAATCCGCAGAGGAAATAACTTAGTACAGTAAGAAAAGCGACAAACAGTAATCGGTTTGGCTTCTACATTGGAAAATGTTAGATCATATCTTTTACAAATTTCATTATAGCTAAAATAACATAAAAAGGCCGGTCGTGGGCGTTACAACCTGCAGACAAACTCCAAGCCAAATGAAAAGCAAATCGATAATATATTTGAGCTAGTGAAACGATATCAATTTAAACTTGTCATTCGACCGTTTGATCTCACTCGTACCGTATTCGTCAGCCGATGTTTTCAGTATTAACTTAACACCTTGATGCAAAAGTAGAACGCTTCCAAAAGTTTGGAGTTTAATTTTAACGTGTTACATCCACCGTACTCCACCAGTAAACTAAATAAGTATTAGTACTTTTTATATTATAATGCGTTATAAAAAAACTGAAGGTTTGTCTTTAAAAATCTTGTGGAGGACGTTTTTAAAAGGACATTTATTCATCATCAAACGATTATATTCTTTTTAGTAGTAAGAATGTGCTACAACTATCGGCACGGAAGTTGGAACAAAAAACTATTAGAATTCAGCAAACATTTGGCACGGTACTAGGCCGACTGAAAACATTGTCAGTTTAATATAGAAGATATTTGTAGCTAAAAATACATACGATGCTATTTCATTAAAACAAGTATAGTATCCCAATTAATATTATTATTTTAAATACTGGCACTTTAAATAGTTATTTTTTCTACTTACTTTAGCTGTAGTTCACAAATTCCGAAGTCGCTTTTGCCGGTAGATTCTAAAGAGCTCGTGACCGATTCTGAATTCGTGTTTATCACAAAATTGTCGATGTGCACATCATATAAATGTTCATTTTCAATGTATTTTGTTTCAACGTTGACAACATGCTCGCAGACACCCCTCCACTAAGCTTCAGACACTTATGAAATTCCTCTTCAGTTGACTTAAGAACGTCCGACATATTAAAAGTTGTATTTCTTTTAGCTGTTACCCTTTCACTTGACTCCAAATCACTTCAATGGAATTTAAGTTAGGATGATAAGGTGGAAACCGTAGAACTGTGTAACCATAATTTTCGAAAACGTCATGTATTAAAAATTTCATTTGATTTTCTTTGTATAATTTTATAATATCATATAATTCAGTCTTCGTCATAGCAGCAGAACAGTTAACTCAATGTTCAGCTAACCATATTATCATATCGCTTTTTAAAGAGTTAGAATTTGGCTGCTTTTGTAGCAGAATGTCGTGATACGATACACTATCTAGTACAATGACTGACCGAGGTGGCAAGTTGGGTACACACTTCTCCCATAACCATTTAGTAGTCGCATGACTACTGTGAATGTAGGTTTCATCTGTGTATACAATTTGTCTTCCTTCTTCACGAAACAGCGAAATTTGAGGTAGAAATTTCATTTTTTGCATTTCAATGTCCTGCCGTTCTATTAGTATTTTCTGGTTTTCTTCTGTTTTTTCCCACCTAAATCTCGTTTTACGTAATATTCTTCATAAAAATCTTTCACTTCTTTTGAAATTAATTTCACTTTCACGGGCTTTTTGCATAATTCTCTTCACAGTAGGTAGATGCAAGAACCATAGAATCTCATCTAATTTACTTTGCTCTAAATCAAAATTAATCCCCTTAAAACAAATAACAGTACCAAGACTTGAACTCTGTGGTTGTCTACTTCTTAGTCGTTTAATATTAAAGGTAATTAATGTCTTAAACGTACATTTTGATGAGACAATAGCACTACATTGGATTCATGGACAACCATCTAACTAGAAAGTATTCATATGTAATAGAATTTCTGAAATTCAACAAAATACTTCAAGTACTAGTTGGCACCACGTCAAATCTTCTGAAAATCCAGATGACTTATTGTCTAGAGGTTGTCTGATACCAACTTCCATAAGACTTTCTTTTAAGTTTGCAACTTCCGTTGCGCCAAAAATATCCTTTATAATTTATTTCAACTTTTAAATTCATAAAAACTTAAGTCAGACATTTAAGCATTCTCATCTATACAAGGTATAACCTGGTCATTTATTCCTCCTTCTCCCTATTTTGGTGGTTTCTGGGAGAGCGAAATTAAGAGCTTCAAATATCACAAGTGTCGTGTAATAGGACAAACATTCCTTAATTTTGAGGAAATATATACAAATTGAAGCCTGTCTCAATTTCCATCCTATCTTTGCTATTTCAACAGTCATAGAAATCCAGAACTTTTATCCCCGAGACACTTTCTCATTGGATGTCCATTTACCTCTTTGCCTGAACCCATTACCAAAAACTTGAAATTAATCGCTTAGGCTGATGGTAACTACTCCAAAAATTTGTGCAATCTATTAGGAAACGATGGTCTAAAAGCTATCTACATTATCTTCAACAACGCAATTAGTGGCGTTTTCTTTTGTGTCAGAGATTTTGTATTAATTTTATTTTCACGAATGAAAATTTTTCACCCTTGCATTGGAAACATGGAATTGTCTCCCAGGTATATCCAGGTTCTGACAACTTAGTAAGGTTGTTGATTTAAATACTGCTAATGGTAAACTAAGAAGACCTGTGCTTAAATTATGTTTGTTACCAATCTCTAATGATTGATTTAAATAATATCTTTATTGATTTAATTATTTTTATACTATTGTTCTTGTAATTTCATTTGATTTCTATTTTCATAATATGGCTATTAATATGTTCATAAATATTGTATTACTAGTTATAACTAATTGCATATTTATATTCATTTTAAGTATGATTTCATTATATATTGTTCTTACATTCCTAAACAGTCTACAGACTAATTATTACACATTCATTCATGGATGCAACATATGCATGTGCATTATATGATTTAGTTATTATTTTATCTATTTTTTAAGATTGTATTGTTATTTATTTAACAATATGCATAATTGTTGTTATTTGAGATACTAGTTACAGGTTATCTTTATTATGAGTTTTTTAATTATGAGTACTATTAATATTATATCACAAATAAATGTAAACACCATTTCAACTAATTATAAATATTAACAATATAATTATATTATTTACTCAATGTACACAGTTAATTTTTTTTTTTTTTTTTGCTATTCTGTTAAGATACAACATTATGGATTATATTATATATTTACTCACAATTGTATGACTTTTTTGTTTAAGTCATGTATGCAATTTACTGTAATGGCAAATTAATGTTTGTTCATGTTATTGTTTGTAATAGTTCTTTTACAATATTGTAAAAGGAAAAAATCATCTGAGTTTTTGATGAGGAGTTATGTTAAGATTCATGTTTCTTTCCTATTTCTTATTTGTAAAAATAAATAAAATTATAATTGTATAGTTCTTCTTACTCATTATAAATGAAATAAAGTTGTCTATATTTGGCTGGCCTTGTTAACAGTTGATATTTTATATTACTAATGTAACCATGTGTCTAGTTCTGTATTTTTCAGTCTGATTCCACTCTTCAGAGACTCAACGTGTTCATATCATTAATGCATAACTAATTAACCTACACCAATGTCGCATACATGAAGTACAAGTTCAAAGATTACAATAAAAATAATTTGGAATATAAACTAAATAAGGACTTTTATTTATTTCAATGAACCAGCGAATAACAAAATATTTAGAATAATTAATCCAAACCAAGGTACTAAACCAAGGCGGACATTATTCGAACATAGTTTTGGGCCTCCGACTGTGGATATATGATCTGAAATTTCAAGAATCTTCATATTCAACAAACTTCACACGACCAGGTATCGCAACAATTATATCTATAACATTGTTATTGTAATATCTTTTTAATTTATTTTACATATAATTTACATTGTTTCATCATTATTGTAATATCATTTAATTTACATTAATTTAAGTTATTAATATTGTTATGGAAAATGAGCAGTTAATTAGATAAAGAGAATCATTAAAGGCTTCTATAATTAGGATTGGCACATGACTATGGTCCTACTATGTTCCTTCACAACGTAATATTCTCACCTTGCAAATTAAAATAAGGATTCTTCTTGAGTTGCGAAGCAAATATGATATCATACAATCAAAAATTGAAATGGAATTTGATGATGATGTTTTATCATCGGATTGTATACAAGTCGAGGAAGACTTGTGTATCATCGAGTCCAAATTGCAACATTTAATAAATAATAATAAAAAATCATCTACTCAAGAATTTAGTTCAAATGCAACAATTAAAAAAACACAACTACAACCCATTAATATAACTTTATTTAGAGTTAATACATTAGAGTGGCAGCACAATTTTAATATATTTATTGATTTAGTACATAGAGATGATTTAACTAATATTCAAAAATTAACATTCTTCTTTGAAGGATGAAGCCTTAGCTGTCATTAAAAATGTACTATTGACAAATGAAAATTATATTATTGCACTAGAATGGTTAAAAACACAATTTGACAACAAATATATGTTTGCATTTCAAATGCTGATCGCATTTTAAGCTTAGATTCTACAAAAAGAGAATCAGTAGACACTTTATCTAAATTCATTAATGAAATTTCATCTTATGTGAATTGACTTGATGCAATGAAACGTCCTGTTAACATATGAATCTATTGTCATCCAATTTTTAACATCAAAACTGGACTATAACACCTCAAGATTATGGAAGGAGAAATTGTCAAATCAAAGGTTTCCCACCTTTAAAGATTTCATCGAATTTCTTAATTCGAGACAACCTCTCAAAAATATTAATTCATTCACTTCAAACATGCAGGTGAAAACAGAAAACAATGCTAAAGGGCAGCATTATAACAATTCTGCCAAATTTTTTACTTAACGTTTTACCTTAAATTCTAATAAACAATATAAAGGAACTAATGTTAGTTATTATTCAAAATTTAATTCTAATAAATGTTTGTTTTGTAATTCAAACCATCATTTACCATACTGTAAGGAAATTTTTAATGTGTCCATTGAGGATCGTAAAGCCTTTTTGGGGGATAATAATTATTCTAATTGTTTATGCAAAAGTCATTCTATTAATTAATGTGATTCAAAATGTCGATGTCAGATTTGCAATAAAAAATGTAATACTCTCCTTCATATGGACAAAATTAATGATTCTAAATTAGAAGGCAATAAGTGTGAAATTAATGCCTATTGTTCATCTAAGAATCAGTCAAACGAAAATATAATTTTGTCAACAGCTATATGGAACACCAGAGATATATATTGTAATACTCATTCATGTAGAATCTTATTAGAGTCTGGTAGTCAGGAAAATTCTTACATATATAGTTTTGCCTGAAAATTAGGGCTTAAACATATTAAAAACGATTTCCCATTTTAGGCATAAAAAACTCATCACAATCTGAATAGTATTAAACTTGCATTACACTCTCGATATAAGAACTTTTCATTCAAATTGCAATGTGCTGTTTTACCAGACATAACTGATAGCCTTCCTTCATACACATTTGATATTTCACATTTCAATCTACCTTATAACATATTTCTTGCAAATCCTAATTTCAACATAGCAAATAGCGTTGACATCCTGATTGAAGCTCATTCTATTTGAATCTTATCTCATCTGGAAAATTCATTCAAAATTTCAGATATCCTATTAGCGAGAAAACTTAGTTAGGGTATATACTTACTGGTTGCCTTCCTAATAATGTCAAGGGCAATAATACTGTTGCATCATTTCTTGCTCGCAACAATCTTAAAATCTCAACTTAACAAATCTTTACTGTAATCGAAAAATTTTGGGAAGTTGAAGAAATTAAAAGTGATATGTCAGTTAATGAAAATTCAACATGTGAAAAAAATTTTCCTTCTAATACTACTTGAAATAATCAAGGCAGATTTAACGTTTGTTACCACACACAGCTAATATTATTCAACTATTTAATTCCTTTGTTAATGCTAAAAATAGATTCTAATCTTTGGAAAGAAAACTAAGCAACAATTCCAACCTTAAAAAAGATTATTCCGCTTTCATACAGGAATATTTAAATTTAGGTCAACTCAACTCCGATAATTTGTTAATTAACATATTAAATATGTGCTATTTACCTCACCATCCAGTACTTAAGTTTTATAGTCTGGCAAATAAACTACGAGTTGTTTTTAACAGCTCAGCTAAAACCACTAATGGCCTATCCCTCAGTCATACTTTGTTAGTTGGACCTGTAGTTCAACAAGATTTATTTTCCATAATGCTTAGATTCAGTATCCATAATTATGTCAATACTTTGCATATAACAAAGTTGTTTCGCCAGGTATTAGTTAAACCTAACGACTCCAATTTACAATGCATTCTTTGGGGTGATTCTCCAGATAAAGAGATAAAACACTACACATTACGAACTGTAACGTTTGGAACCGCTTGTGCACCATACTTAGCCACTAGATGTCTAATTCAAATAATAAATGAAAATGATTTTCCATTAACTTGGAAGGCCATTCAAAATGATTTTTATGTTGATGACCACATAACAGGTTCAGATAACTTAAATGAAGTTATTCAATTAAAAATTGATATTTCTAAATTATTACAATAATATGTTTTTCACTCCACACATGGTATTAAAATAATTGCATCATTTCTTCTCCTGATCACAATTCTTCTTTCAAATCAACAACAGAATATAAGTACTTTAGGAGTTCTATGGAATAATTACTCAGACACACTACTTTTCCAAATTACTCATTCTAATGATCCTAAAAAACACACTAAAAGAAATATTCTGTCCATCATAGCAGGTGTGTTTGATCCTGTAGAACTTATTGGTCCTATTGTTTTTTCACATAAACCTTTTATGCAATTGTTGTGGTAACCCAAAATTAATTGGGACGAAATATTACTCAACACATTACAAACATAATGGCCCAATTTATACAATCAATTGCATTTTTTGAGTCTGTTAAAATAAACCAGTTCGTAAAACCTAACATTGACAGGAATCAATGGAACACAATTTCATAGATAGGATTGGTAAAAACTTATCTTTCAGTTAAATAAAATTTATTTATTAAACGCCTCAAAGCATCCGTGTCAAACGAATCTAAATTGCACACAGTACTGGAGCGATTTACACGTTTTCTCGCAAAACGAACACGGATGACTTCTCAGTTTCATTTGATTTCCTTTTGCTATAATTCTTTGGATACCTTCGTTCGTTTTGATACTTTTGTCGCTTGAACAATCATATTCAGCACTTTTCCTCACCATTCTGGTTCCGGCATTGTTTTGTAAAAAGAAATTGTAAACAATGAATACAATTTCACTTTCCTGATTATGAACTACTGTACCTTTTCCTCCTAACTTGGACATATTAAAAACAGTAACTGTATTGAAATATTGAAAATTTACACGACTGAATTTATGACAAAGCCTTAAATGAAAACCACACAAGTAGTAAAAATTAATCACTAACAGCTATTCACTTCATTAAGTAGAATATACACCGCAATAAGTGTTCTATAATAATCACTACGTGATGTTATGTTATGTTCTAACACAATTACAAGCGATGTGTGACATGATATGATTCTTCACAGCGCAATTATTAGAGTAGACTAAAAATAAGTGAATGAAATTCTTAGAATGGCGTATAGTGTTTACAACAACTCATAAATAGCACATTAGTCATGTATGATTCATGAATGATTCTACTATTATTAGTTGCTATACAACAGCAAGTAGGTCTAGATCACACGTAAATATATAATTTTGAATAAAATTCAACAATTACATACGGTACAGCAAGTTTATGAAACCTGTTTTTTTATATATTACCACACCACAAAGACATACATAAAAAGACAATGTTTTTAGTTTGCTTGTAACAAAGGCCAATACATGCAGAATACTAGTATATAGGCTTTCAGTCCCTGCGCCAACATATGTGCCGGCGAGTCTAGCAATCTTTTGTGCTTTCATAGCGAATACAGGCGCAGGACTGTTAGACATGAGAAAGAGAATATCCTCATTCTCATGTCTGTGTATGGGATTTCATTTTCTCATAAACTGTGTATGAAATATAGTGAGCGGCTCATAGATCATCCAATGGTACAAAGACGGCTCTGTTTAGCGATTCTTTACATCCCGCTTACAATCCCGTCTGTAATTAACTAAAGATAGACAACGGTTTTGATCTATTCTCTGAAATATTTTATACAAACGGAAGGAAAATAGTAAAGTAAATTTTACCTCGTAACGGTAGAGGGCATTGAGAGATAATTATTTAACACTTTAAATTATCTAAAAGAGACGAGCGGTTCAGAAATTATTGAATAGAGATAATTTTTTATTATAAAAGGGGACTATAAAACAATTTCTCATATCTCAACAATCATTAGACTAATATATAGGCTTCAAACTTTAATGTAATCAGTAGGGCTAAACGGACAAGTTTTATTTAAGGATATTTTGTTAGGTCTGTAGTTTTTCAGATATCCATTAAAGGTCATTTTTATCAAAAATTTCCTTCTATTTTCCATTTATTTCGTGGTAACAAATCGAATTTTTTGAACATTTTTACTATTCAACATGTCAAACCGAACATTTTTTGATCTCTGCGCGTTCAAAAATTCGAATTTGACTGTTGATAACACTAACTAGCCTCATTCTTCAAAATCATATTAAAAAGTGAATATTTTTGTATTGGTTACGTAGATTTACCTTTCTGATCTTGCGAAAAAATACATTCCAAAAATCTAAATTTGTATAATTAAATCAGGCTGCTAGAGGCCTTGAGAGGCAAAAGGTGACAAGTTTTTTTATGACAAATTTGGGTTGGTAATTTGGATTGGCCAGATTAAAAATCTTCAAATATGGCATAAAAACTTGCATATTATTAAGACAGTGATTCTCTTATATTTTGGTGTCAGAATTTCAAAACAATGGGGAGATACTATCAAAATTCATAACTTATTACTTATTATTATTCGTAGGATTTTTTAACTATTTTAAAAGGTTAAAATTTTCTCTCGTATTTTTTTTAAATGCTTCCAAATTAAAAAAAAGAACGGTTTCAGACGAAATTTTCAAATTCTTACAGATTTGGTGGTTTTTGTTCGAATTTAGTAAACATACTTAAACGTACTGTTATAATATAATAAATAATACCTTTAAGTGTCTAATTATTATCATAATTATCTATAATTACTATCTTTTAATTTTTTAATTTGGGTCTCAATAAGATAAGTAGTTTTAGCGGTTTAAATTTTCACTATGAATATTTTTATATTTCAAACGAAGTAGTCTTGTTTCTATTTTCCTTTTTAACCTCTGGGAATTACCGTTCAGGTATTACTTCAGAGAATGAATGAGGATGATGTGTATGTGCGTAAATGAAGTGTTGTGTTGTAGCCTGAGTTCGACCGTTCCTGAGATGTGTGGTTAACTTGAATACTAGATCGTGGATACCGGTGTTCTTTGGTGGTTGGGTTTCAATTAACCACACATCTCAGGAACGGTCGAACTGAGACTGTACAAGACTACACTTCATTTACACTCGTACATATCCTCATTCATCCTCTGAAGTATTATCTGAACAGTAATTACCGGAGGCTAAACAGGAAAAAGAAAGAAAAGACAGACTGTGAAGATGGTAGAGATAAATTAATGCTAATGGTGTTACTAGTCCTACGCAAGCGTACTGTCTGCTGTGTTCACAGACCTGTTTCAGCATGTACGAAACGTTAGGTTAGTACGATCTACTTTGTAGGTATATTGTAACTTTACAGATCTAAATTGTTGCAATAAGTTTTATGATTATTTTATTTGTATTGTTTGTTTTAATGTCTGTAAAAATGAAAATTAATTTTGAAATAGTTTGTGATCAGGTAAGACATTTCAATTTTTAATTAATGTATCTTTTTTAAATATAAACGGTGTATGCGTATTCCATTCGTTTCCCCCCTATACCGATCAAAAGGTTTCAATTTCTACTATAGTCTTCAGTAATAACAGGTTCGTAAGGTGAGGTGAAAATTTAAACCCATGTAAAAAATATTTGATTATGAAAAATTTAACCCGTTGCCTGGTAGGACAGAATTAGTTTGTTAATTTTGCATTATAAAAACTTTTTTTAAATTTTTTATTTAACCTCCGGATCCACCGTTAGGCATTCTTCAGAGGATGAAGAATGCCATGATTTGTAGCGTGTGTGAAAATGCCATGCCTGATCGGGATTCGAACCCGGGACCTCCGGATGAAAGGCCGAGACGCTACCACTCGCGCCACGGAGGCCGGGTGTATTATGAAAACTTAAAATGGTACTTACGTATTAACGCCACCGAAGCTACAGCTTTATTTAAAAACAAAGTAGTCAATCGGATTTCGGTGGATTAACATTAATTGGATTTCGGTGCTATAACATTAAGGTTATATTATTAATAAGTTGTATATATTATGCGTATTTAATGTTAATTATAAGAGGTTAGCGAGCGTAGGTTATATTTAGTTAGGTTATTTTGATATACGTACGATTTGTCAGTGCACGAAGTCAACATAACCTAAACAGCAGCTGTAGCTGCGGTGGCGTTAATACGTAAGTACCCTTAAAATTTACAACTAAAACTCTGCAATTAAGACTGTGCGTAAAATGAAAAATGTATTTATTTATATTTGAAGTAATATCCAATTAATGATTATTTTTTAATTGTAATTTAATTGCAGTAGATAGGTACTATAAAAGTTTAATCGATTAATTTAGTTTCGATTATTAACATTTATGCGATCTACAACTTAAATTTTTCCCCTAAATGAGTTATTATCAGAATGGTAATATTCTCTGTGCTTATTGGTTAAAATTTAATAACTCCGCTGCTAAAGATAAGACCCTAGGAATTTTTAAAACTTTCATTTGACTGTTTTCAGTCTACAGAAGCTTACACACAGTGTATCACGAAGTTCTCCCGGGACTTTCATAACGTATTTTACTCGGGAAATGAAAATTATTCATTGTTTATAAATTGTTTTTTCTAATTATTCGCTGAATTTGGAACCTACTACCATCCGAACACAATATTATCACTTTTCCAATCGGACACTGCGAGTTCACAGTAAAACTTTCTGAACAACTTCTGTTTCATGCAGTCGTATCACCCATAACAGTGTTATTCAACAACAGTTTTATAGCGCACTGTTTATACCGCGACTATCGAAACATCACCTTAACTTCACAGAGAAACATACAATTATAGAAAATTAACAAAATGCAATCTTTCCCTTATCGTTTTCTAATTAGGTCATCCAAAAAGCAGACTTGCCGTACGAAGAAAAGTAACCCATAAACTACCTTTAAAAATTATGCTACACAGGTAACTCATACATTAACGTATTCTATACATTTAACTAATTAAAAGTAATTTAAAAATACTTCAAATAACGGAACATTATTATGCAGGTACATTAATTTTTGCGCACAGAACAATGATATACTAGCGTCGCATAGATAATATTTGTAGACGGCACGCGGATAGCGGTCTATCGGTGCACGACCTGTACGGCTTAACACGGCTGTGTTAAACCGTATTTAGCAGACACAGGTAACAATTTAAAAAAAAGAAGTTTATCTACGACATTATTTAATATGATGTTTTAAACGATGTTACATCATAAGTTTTGATAAATCGGCGGGAAATAAAAAAAAAAACTGGCTGCGGGGCGCATAACAGAAAATACCCTAGGAATTTTTAAATATTGTAACGTCTGACTGTTCTCAGTCTACAAGACCTTATACAGAGTGTATCACAAAGTTCTCCTGGAAATTTCATAACGTATTCTACTCGTGAAAATAATGTTAAAAGTTCATATATGTCCTAACATTTTTCGTTTGAGAGTTACGGCTAGTGAATAATTTCGCTCGGATTTCAGCTATCCCGGAGAATGAGGTCGTACTGAAATTGTTAGAACATTAATTAAGGGACAGAATTAGTGGTTTCTTATGGCTATTGACCTGAAAAATTGAATAAAATAGGTCCCAGAACCGTATCTGCAGTAGAGTTTGAGAAATCTGGGGTGAAAACCAATAATTTGAGGTAAAAACCCTATTTTTATGTTTGATTACAATAAATTTGTTAAATGGGCAATAAACGCATAAAACCTTTAAACAAAACTCGTATAGAATTTAATTCTGAACAAGATGGCTTAAGATAAGTTGATTTAGAAAAATATTAATTTTTTTTAGAAACAGCACATTACTACGTTTGTCAGAAAAGTACTTATGTAATGTAAACAAAAACCAAATTATTTTTTGGCGATGTGAAAAATTTGTAAAAACAATGTACTGTTAAAAATTTAAAAAAGGTGGAAATTTCACAACAGTTGTAAAATAAACATAAATAAATAAAAATTACTTGGGTAATAATTTTTTTATTAGTGACAGAAATACAATAAATTATTTGAAAAATTATTTTTTCAAAGTTGGCAATATTATAACAACAGCTGATCAACAACGCTCAATACTGTATTAGTGTTTAAATTATTCTGTAAGGTACATAAAGTATATTGGGTACTGTGAACTGTACTGTCGTTAGCGAAATTTTTCTGTCAATTTTAGTTTGAACTTGATCGGTTTGCCGTTGAAGTAATGCCGTATTTATTTATAACAGAGGAATACGCTGATATGGTATTAATTTTCTGGGTGTATAATGGTAATGCTACTGCTGCTGCAGTAAAATATGAAATGCATTTTCCGAATCACAGGATTCCAGATACCAAAATAATTAGCGCGACGTGTCTCAGTCATGGGAAAAAAGGTTCATTACCTGCTACGATCTGTCCAACACGATGTTGTTGATGAAATTATTATCGATGCAGTTCAGCGCAGTCCAGCCGTCAGTACACAACATCTTTCTAAGTGGATCAGAGTTTCGCATTCGATGGTTTGGAAAACACTTTTTTAAACAAAACAAGTCTTATCCTTATCATAAACAGCCAATTCAACATCTTTACCCAGGAGACGTTCCGCTTCGCTTGGAGTTCTGCAACTGGTTGAATAGAAATCGATAACTCTACAAGTATGTTTTGTTTACCGACGAGGCAATTTCATATTTTTTTATTGTATACAAAACAAAAATACATTCTCGTGTGGATCCATAATTATAAACTGGTACGTATATGCACTTTGATCAAGTGTACTGTTTCTACATAAAATTCGAATTTTTCTAACTTTTCTTTGTTTATTCATCTTATTTTATACCATTTTGTTCAGAATTAAATTCTCTACCAGCTTTGTTTAAATGTTTTACGTGTTTTTTACCCATTTAACATTATTGTACGCCAAATATAGAAAACAGAGTTTTAATCACAATTTAATGGTTTTCATCCCTGATTTCAAAAAAACCTACTGCAGATACGGCTCTGGGGCCTATTTTACTCGATTTTTCTGGTCAAACAATCAGAAGAAATCACTAATTTTGTCCCTAAAAATATAAGTACGACCTCATTTCACCGGCTTAGCTGAAATCCGAGCGAAATCATTCACTAGCCGTAACTCGCAAACGAAGCATTTTAGGGCATATGATTATGTCCTTTCCATTATTTTTACGATTAGAATACGTTATGAAAGTCCCAGGAGAACTTCGTGATACACTCTGTATATAGAGCAAGTAGAGGGCGAAAATATTGTCGGTAAGAAGTGGCCGTCAGTTGGCTTATCGGGAAGTTTGCAATATATATGGATAGTTGTGGCTGCCAGTTGACTGTTCAATCGAAATAACTCACGAAGGAGTTAACGTGGTTATTCTTTTAGAGTAGATTTTTTATTTTATTTTATAAATTCCTGGCGAATATTCGGAATAGTTCATAGTTTTGAAAAACTTCTAAAAGAATGTATAATCTTGTTTTTCTTCCACTTGGAAGCCTCTTTACTTCCCGCCACTTATTACGTTTCTTTTCACAGAAAATCACTTTTATACCCAAGTTATGTTAAAGAAAAGTTTCCAGCGATTACTTACAGTCGATACTTCGCTTTCTACTTTCTTTGTGTAGAAGAGACTCTGGAATGTACCAATTACACATGAAAAATTCCGATTACCGCCAGAAAAAGTTTGTCAGCTACGCATTAATTTAAATAATTAGATGCATAACAAATAACTCTTTAACAATTACTTTACTGACCTTATTACTTTACTTTAGCTTTATCAGTTTCTTTAAATTCTTGAACAACGTTGATTTTGTAAAGTTTTAATTTGAAGTGTCGTGTTGCTCTTAAAACTGTTAACTTAGAAATTCCGAGCTGAGAATATTATTTGTACGATGACCTTCGAAGACGCTGGACATTCGTTTTTTAATACCGTCAACAATTTCGACCGTTAGCACTGAAGAACGATCAGTTCTATCTTTTACTCAATTTATTCGCCCATATTAGATGTTTTTAGACAGAGGGTTTTCACTTATCGAAGGTTTTTTTCAAATAATAGCTATTCAACTCGGGTATGATCAATTTTTGAATGGCATCGTACATGCTTTATGAGAATAAGAGTTGATTGAGAAACAGGTCGTGCCATTATCAATCTTTATTTTGTTTTTTGAAGGTATTCAAGCGATTTGAATCAAGAATTATATTAAACCAGATTATAGAGTGTATAAAAATGTTCTACTACATTAAAATATATGGTGCACAAAAATCTTTAAAGGTTTCTGTCATATCAACAACTCACGTCAATCACGTTTAATTTTCTTGTTAAGTTTATTTTTAATTTAAATAAATTAATCGATTTGTTTCAAATTTTTTATTTCATATCTACTAATTTCAAAATAATAAATTAGCAGCGACTAGCCATTAATTAACATTTATATTATGATTATTTTATACTTTATACCGTTATATAAGAATGCAGTACAGAAAGAAGAAAGTACGGGTATGTTAATCGTGTCAGAAATCATCGTTCCACCTTTTTGAGTCTTTTTACACTAAGAGGTTCATGAAACAACGAGAAATGAAAAACGATAAGGTAGATTGTTTTTGTTTGTATTCATGTGTGTGTTGGCGCCTATTTGAGCTAACATATTGAATCCCAATATATTAGCTCAACCTTCGAAGATTACTAAAACTTTTTAAATTTCGTACGGTTAATATATTGGGTATCGATTCTATTGAAGTTTGGAGTCGGATCGTCGAATAAATTGGAACGTATAGTGTCGAGGTTCATGTCTCGGCCGAATGAAAATTTTACTCGTACAAGTTTTGAGTTAAAAAGATGAACATTTTGTCTTACAAAGTTTTTTGCAAAAACGACTCCAAAATTAAAAACAATGGTTTTAGGTGAGCATTTCAATTCCTTCGGATTTGTTGATAAAATATTATTATTCTGTAGTTTGTATTTATGCGTGTTTTGGCGCCTAATAAATTTAATAACTAAATATTAGCTGAACTCAAGGAGTAAAAGCGATAAGTAAAAATGTAGGTACTCTTTTGGAATTTCTCCTCTTTTGGAATTTTCTATTTTTTTTTTTGTAACAATATATTACCCATCGTACATTTATCAGCATAACCTAACCAAATATAACTTACAGTCGCTAACCTGCTCTAATTAACGTTAAATGTACAAATTATATACAACAATAATAATGCAATCTTTAATGATGGCTAATAGACTTTGCTCGATTCTTATTTATGTGAATTTCTATTGCGAAACTGACGTAAGAATGAGGAAGTTTTGTTCAATTTGATACTTCAGTATATTAGTGAGTTTCATCCCGTAGTATAATTACCGTTTAGTAAAATAAGTATTGTATTGCGATTATATTTGAAGTAATTCTTTAATTAGTATTTTATGGTGCACTTTGGTTTATATTTATTTTTATTAAATCTATTTGCAGTGTTAATTAGTGTTTATAAATAATGCTATTTTGATTTCCGGAGTTATGTTAGCGGTATGGTTGAGGATGAAAGTGTTTGCGTCGCTCTTCTATATTCTGTGTTAGATAGTAAGAAATGTTAACGTTTTTTATGCTTTTGTTTTATATTAATGAGAAGAATTTATTGTGTATTATATATCTGTGTAAAGAAAAGGTTAGTATAACAATCGTAACTTAATAATCGGTGGAAAAAGGGGAAAATTGTTTTTGTATATTAAGAAGGATTTAATTTCATTGCGAGAAATAAACCGATTTATATTTGTTATTGGCTTTTAACCTCAGTTATTAGAGAAAACGTTATATTATGACTCACTTTTTTGCAGTATTCAATACATTCTTCACATATTATCGGATAAGTTTTAACGTTTATACTAACAGCCGAGTAAGCATACGGAAAATTTATTTATCGCTTTAAATTTGTATTTTGTTTATAAATGTACGTTTAACTAGCATCTCCATCGCGGCTTCACCCGCTCTATATGGTTACTTGGGTTTCCCGTCTTGAACAATTTTTTTTATTTTATGTTTTTAGTCGAGTAACAGGAGGCAGTTGCAGCCAGTCACGTCGCACAGATAGTAACAGTGGCAACGACTGTGTTGGTTGAGCGCTCGTTATTTTCCTCAGAAAATGGAAATTCGAAAAAAAAAACCGAATTGTTTTTAGATATTTATCTGAAGAGTATTTACAAGCCCAGATCTACTTAATATCTTGTTTAGTTTAGTAGGAAATGGGGAAAATTTGCAAACATTGTTCAAAAGATTTTTACCTTTCTTTATCCCTTTCAAGGTCGAATTTCAAGAAATCTAGAAATTGGTTTTTAGATTTTTTTTTTGTCTTCAGTCATTTGACTGGTTTGATGCAGCTCTCCAAGATTCCCTATCTAGTGCTAGTCGTTTCATTTCAGTATACCCTCTACATCCTACATCCCCAACAATTTGTTTTACATACTCCAAACGTGGCCTGCCTACACAATTTTTCCCTTCTACCTGTCCTTCCAATATTAAAGCGACTATTCCAGGATGCCTTAGTATGTGGCCTATAAGTCTGTCTCTTCTTTTAACTATATTTTTCCAAATGCTTCTTTCTTCATCTATTTGCCGCAATACCTCTTCATTTGTCACTTTATCCACCCATCTGATTTTTAACATTCTCCTATAGCACCACATTTCAAAAGCTTCTAATCTTTTCTTCTCAGATACTCCGATTGTCCAAGTTTCACTTCCATATAAAGCGACACACTCCAAACATAAAATCCTTTTTATGTTTCCTTTTTAATCCTCCAAAAATCTTTTCCTGAGATTTAAATTAATTTTTGATGTAAACAAATTATATTTCTTACTGAAGGCTCGTTTAGCTTGTGCTATTCGGCATTTTATATCGCTCCTGCTTCGTCCATCTTTAGTAATTTTACTTCCTAAATAACAAAATTCTTCTACCTCCATAATCTTTTCTCCTCCTATTTTCACATTCAGTGGTCCATCTTTGTTATTTCTACTACATTTCATTACTTTTGTTTTGTTCTTGTTTATTTTCATGCGATAGTTCTTGCGTAGGACTTCATCTATGCCGTTCATTGTTTCTTCTAAATCCTTTTTACTTTCAGCTAGAATTACTATATCATCAGCAAATCGTAACATCTTTATCTTTTCACCTTGTACTATTACTCCGAATCTAAATTGTTCTTTAACATCATTAACTGCTAGTTCCATGTAAAGATTAAAAAGTAACGGAGATAGGGAACATCCTTGTCGGACTCCCTTTCTTATTCTTCTTTCTTATGTTCTTCAATTGTTATTGTTGCTGTTTGGTTCCTGTACATGTTAGCAATTGTTCTTCTATCTCTGTATTTGAACCCTAATTTTTTTAAAATGCTGAACATTTTATTCCAATCTACGTTATCGAAATCCTTTTCTAGGTCTATAAACGCCAAGTATGTTGGTTTGTTTTTCTTTAATAGGTTTTTAGATATCAACACAAAAATTACACACACAAAAAATCAAGTTGATATCTTCATATTTTACCGAGATATTAAAAAAATTATTCGGGTTTCAAAAAAAAAATTCGAAAAACAATTTCAATCTTTTAATCTCGGAATTTCAAAAAATTTAGAAATTTAATAAAATTTTATTATCCTAATTATGTAACCGTATGCAAATTTGTTAAACACTTTCTATTTTTTTTTATTTTTTACACTTTATTCACTAATGCACTTTTTCACAGTCCTTTTTCTGATCACTTAATATAAAGTGTCAGAGCTTAGATACTTTTGCTTGCGAGATCTTCAGATTTTTTCTTTTTCCTTAGGTACTTTTTTGCTTGCGGGATCTTCCGGCCGAATTTAAAAAAATGTAAAATCTTGCAATTTATCTTGCTCATACGGATCTTCTATACATATAAAGAAGAAAGTCTGTTTGTATATTTGTTTGTTTGTTTCGTAAATATCTCTACACCAGCACCACCTAGCGGGTCCATTCTTCGCAAAAATATTTCTTTTCACTCAACTAACATATATTAGCCAGATCGAATCGTAAATACAATTTTTCCAAATATCTTGACCCCAGCGCCACCTAACGGGTGGCACTTTCTTCAAAATTATCTGGGCTTACCACCTTACGGTTAACTGAATTTCCTCCAAAATGAGTTAACTGCAAGAAAGTTGTTGTCAATCGAAGAGTGGAAAGGCTGTATGATATATCTTTGACAAGTTTCATGATCTTATTTATCCCGCATTTTCATTTATCTGTTTTGTATGTTTCAATATTTTACAGTTTTTACTTTCTACGCATCCCTTTGTTACTAAATTAACTAAATCTCGATGTCGTAATATGTGGCTCACAAACGTCTTCATCTCTACTCGATAAGATTTTCCTTAATTTTTTCCTCTCTTCTCCGTCTTAAGACCTCTTCATTTTGAATTCTATCACCATCTAATTTTCAACAATCTTCTGTAACATCAACTTTCAAATGTCACGCTGTTGTTTTTTTCACTTTTGTTAAAGTGAAACGGTCCACACAAATATATTCAAGAATTTATTTCTAAATCGTGGATGTAAATTTGATGTTAGCAGACGTATTTTTTGCATGAAATCTCTTTGCACTAGTCTATCTTTTATCGTTCATCGTTTGGAATTTTTAAGCGTAGTTAGGAAAATCTTGCAACTTGTAATACAGTATATTCCAAGCAGAAGTTGCATTATTTTACTATGTTAATTCTTTTTTTCGCTTTGACTTGTATTTTGTCACATTTCATTGTGTCTTTTATACACATTTATTTTCATATTGAATTTTTTTTAAGAATGAAATCCGTGTCATTCAATTTTTTTTCTTCAATTTTATAGTTTACTTTTTGCCAAAAGAAAATATCATAACCTAATCTTAACATCTTATTTGCTCTCCATGGAACATTCACTTTATGTTACAATTGTTATCAGTTTTGGGTAGGATTGAATGATTTTAGTTTTTAAGATTTTACCAATCTTCCTCTGCCCTTTAAATTGACAAGATCTATTAAAAAAAAATAATTATATATATTCATACTACTACCAGTCGTAGTATCTCTAAGAACAGAATTTAGCATAGGCCTGCTGAACAAAATTAAATACAGGAAAACATTGTTTCTGCGCGGTCTTATCACAGTATTTCTAAGGGAATATTTATTTTTCGATATTTATCACTACAAGATAACAAATAGTTTAATTTTTTTTATGTTTGCAAAAGATGTTGAAAACCTATTATCCGACATCAGCTGACGACTAGTCAGATCCAACTAGTTTTCGGGTTAATCGTTATAAGAATACAGTAGGACAACTGTTTTGCACACTAAGTTTATCTTAGCTAAACTTCAGCGTTAGATACACTACTACATTACTGTATGCAAAAAGCTAACAGTATCTAACAAAAGAATATAAAAGAAATCTAACAGTCTTGATGAGTTTGGAAGAATCTATGTTATATGGAAGCCAGTTCACTGGATCAACGAAAGGGAAGGAAATTCGGGTAAACTAGACTATTGTTTAAGTCGTGAAAGTATAGAAAGCTCAGTAGACGCGCAGGTAGATACTGGACTGGCTTCTTGCTGTCTACAACGTCCTGTCGCGGTACGCTACCCTTCATTGTACTATCAGTATTTTCAGCACTACTTCAGAGACCTCTGGTAGAACTTCTTTGCATCTATGTGTTTACCCTTTCTTAACTTTGACAATTAATACTTTTTGTTATACTCCGTTTCACTTATTTACATTATCATCCATCCTCTAGTTATTGTGCTGTTTATTTTCGTGTTTTTTTTCATTGCCTACGTGAAGTAAAAGTTAAACCTAAAATCGATAAAATGGGACACATTTTTCGTAGTCAAAGTAGGGAACTTAATAATCTTTTTCGTTTTTTTGAAAATAAAACTAAGAACGGAATAACAACTCCATTCCACTAAATATTTAGTTGAATGGAATCTTTAACTTTACAGTTAAACATTAGGGTATATAAGTAAAAGACATTTGTAAGTATAGCTGACACAAAATTAAAAAGTAGGAATGCGTATAAATTAAGGAAGATAAATGTATCTTTCGAAACAACTCGCATAAAAAGATCAAGATAAAAAAACTAAATTTTCTGTAGACAGTTAATTTTCTTATTAATTCCAACAGTTATAAAAGTTAATGGAAACATGAAAGCATAATGAAAACTTTCTATTTCTGGTTAATAAAAGAATGAAATATCTTTTATTTTGTATCGATAACGCATTAATGCGTTATTGAGTTGAAGTAGTGTATTTAACATATTATTTCATAACAGAAAGTACCCCCTTCGTAACATTGTACCCCTGAGGTACAAAAGACACTTATCAGAATCGCTTTCTTTGGAAGTAATGATATTCAATAAACAGCAATTTCCTTTGGCGAATTGAATAAAATTGTCTCTTGTAGGGCAAAATCAGTTAAATTTTGTTGGGCTAGAATTACAAAGTTCGACTAAGTGAAGCGACAAGAAACCACTTCACTCATCACTTTCTGAAGCAAATCTCGTACGGGACGTTTGTTATTCTTGGACTTTTTCATTTTCTGGAATGACTGATGTTAAGTTACCAAAAACATTAGGGTTTTGGCACTTAATATAAATGTAATGTATTATTTATGTAATTACATTTGAATTTACATATTTAAACTTTCTGAAGAAAATAATCAGTATACTTAACCATAAATTTTTTCCATTATATATCATCATTAAAATGCATACGTTGATCGACAGTACCGAACGCAAACTCGGGACCTTAATTTTAATCCTAACTTCATTTATAAATTACAGTTTTTGATTCTGAACTGTTGGAAAATAATATATAAAAATCGTAGTACGTGAACGCAAAATTCATGGGAATAAATTTAAAAAATTTGATCACATATAAAAGAAATTAGAACATTAACTTAGATAAAATGACCTTACCTATTTAAAATACTCAACTCGGAAAGGTATTTATACAAACAAGGTCGCTGATCTAGAGAAAAAGTAGTACAGTTCACCCAATGACTTTACTTTCATTCCTTTTATATTATTTGTGAAAACACTCTATAACTTTTGACTCATTGTTTCAACCTTCGCTCCGATTCTAGTTTGGAATATTAACCGGAGGTCTTTCGAAAGCCAGGGAGTTTCACCAAAATGTGCTATCACTATCGTAATAAACTGTGCAATTTTTAAGAATATTTCTCATTAATCTGTGAAAAAGTTTTCAAAATTAGATCAATTGTTCTGATCATACGAACAACTTTCTTTGTAAATAATATTAAAATTAGCCCCTTTAATTAACACTAGTCAACCAAAATTTGTATCTAACATGTTATACAACTTTTCTCACTGTAATTTGAGTGCTGATTTCAAATACGCTACTGAAATTGAGTTATCACGTAAAGGTTTTACGTAAATCGTAAATTTGTAAAAGGTTTTTATAAAAACTCATTTTGATCAATTACTGGTTATTTTGATTGTGCACTCCGGAATCAAGATATAATCTTGGCGTCTCATGTTATTTGCATATCGAACTCAGTAACTCTGTCTAAATGGTTGAAGAGTAAACGACGAGCCATGACATTTGCTGTACCGATGGTTTGGTGTAAACTTAAAGACCGCTTCTCCGATATAACAAATATATTTGGATTTTCATTCAAAAATAGAAAGTTCATAAAATATGCAGATGTATCCTCAGCTCTAAAGCCGGTACCACACGGGGAGGAGTTACCTGTACCTGTGCCACCTTCTAATCCGACATTGATAGAAGAACAATCTGAAAATGAAGCAGATAATGTAGAGGATGTTGAAGAATTTCTACCTGTATCTGATGAGAAATCTCTTCATTTAATTCAACAAAATGAACTTAATGATTTAGTTCGTGATTTAAGGTTATCAAAGCAGCAAGCTGAATGTCTGGGGTCTAGACTGCAACAGTGGAATCCTTCAGCGGAAAAAAACAAAAATTACTACGTTTAGAACACGAAATAAAACTTTTTTAAATTATTTTACTATGAAAAGTTTATTCTGCATTTGTACTGATGACGACGGCCTAATGAAAGAGTTTGCAATTCAGCATATTCCTGAAGAATGGAGGCTCTTTATTGATTCTTCTAAAGTTAGCACGAAAGCAATTTTATTACATAACGGTAACAAACAGCCATCCATTCAATTAGCTCATGCAGGCGACATGAAAGAAACGTTTGAGACTACGGCATCAGTATTAGAAGCAATGAAATATAAAGAGAATATCTGGCAAGTCTGCAGTTATCTGAAAATTGTTGCGTTACTTCTTGGTTTATATTGTGGGTTTACGAAATATTGTTGTTTTCTTTATCTTTCGTATAGTCGTGATAAAAAAGTCATTATCAAGTAAAGAACTGGCCACTGCGGCAGAACTGTGTGGCCGATGAAAAAAATGTAAAGCAGTTATCGTTAATTGAGAGTGATAAAATCATACTGCCGCCACTTTACATAAAACTCAGACTCAAGAAAATTTTTTTAAAGGCACCAGATAAAGATGGACCAGAACTTAATCATTTAATAATAAGTTTTCCAAAATTAAGTGATGCTAAGCTGAAGGATGGCATATTTATCGGTTCGCAAATCAAGAAACTGTATAAGGACTCAACTTTTGACGATAAACTCAGTAAATATGAACTAGCTGCATGGAAGTCCTTCAAAGGCGTTGTTGGTGTTTTTTTAGGTAACAGAAAATATGAAAACTATGTTTTTTGTTAGAAAACTACAAACGTTCAGAATGTAGGATGCCATTAAAAATTTATTTCCTACACTTTTTTCCCGGAAGTTTGTGCTCTGTCGGCGATGAGCAAGGAGAGCGTTTCTATCAGGATATTCTGACCATGGAGCATCGGTACCAAGGAAGATGGGATCCTGGAATGGTGGGTGACTACTGTTGGTTTTATTTAGAGAAACTGAACTATCGTGCAAGTAAAAAGGTTTGTCATCGTATTTTAAAAATTGAAGGTAATACAATTCCAACGATTTAAAAACTGTTATTTTAAAGAAATTTCCAATGATTTAGACTTTTATAAACTGTTATTTTAAAATTATATTATCGTATTTCAATTTATTTGTGTTAATTTAATTGATTTAAACAAATTTTAAATGAATACAAATAATTTATAATTTTTTGTTTAAATATTAATTTCACATGATTATGCATTTATTGGAAAATAAATAGTATGTCTAAATCACATGTATCTAAAAAAACGTGATGTATTACAAAAATTCTGATAACTGTTTTGAATTCAGCACCACAAAATTAGTTAAAATCACCATGTTCTACTCCAGAGACACGAACAATTTTTTTTTTTTGACTTGTGTTATTTAATAGAAGTATACTAAAATTAAATATATACAGTTTTATATTCAATAAACATCATAACTTTATTTAAATTTGTTTATTTTTAATCCTTATATACAATATATAAATGTTGAAAAAGAAAATCAATTACAGGAAACGTTTCAAATAAATTAAAACATTTACGTAAAGATGAAAAATGGAACAGATGAACATTTAAGAGGAAGAACAAACAGTTAATGCGCAGTAAAATTAAATAAAAGGTAAAAAAAAATCTTTTGATAACTATACATGTTTGGATAGGAATGAATTACTTTACATAAAAAAAAGATGAAAGAATAAAAAAAAATAATAGTGAAACAAGATATGTGGGAAGAAGAATAGGGAAGATGCATTGAATTAGAAAAAAAAGAAAAGATAATGAAATGACATTAATAACGGGGAATGAAAAGAAAGGCATAATTACATAAAATTAAAAATAGAAAAAAATGAAAAAGTTAGGATGGATTACATCCCATCATGCCATGAGAGGACAGAGTCGTAGTTATTATAATTTGAACGCAGGGGTCAGTTGGGGGGAAAAGAAAAGGAGTGGGTCAGTAAAAATTATATTTAAAAAGAATTGTATAAATTATTGGGAAAATAAAGAAACTGCAAGTAAAAGGAAGAAAATAATTTTGCTGATACGAGACCTGCCAAAGGGAACAATATTTTTTTTTCTTATCATAATGTAAATATTCAAATTAAATAGGATAGAATAACATAGACTATGTTTGTTTCGAAATTTCTTATTAAAAATAATTATACAGCTATAGTAGAGATATGTTTTATTTATGCTAATTACATTTGGAAAAATTATAAGATTTACATAATTCAAAATATATTTGCGTATCTTAAAAAGTAATTAATTAAAATTTTTTTCTTTCTTTTAATAACGTCATAAAGCATTTTTTTAAACATTAATTACAGAATTAACAAACATATTTTAATTAAAAAATTCTTTAAATATCGATATTTTTAATAATAAAATTAATTAAACAATTGAATAGATATACTTGGTAAGTTAACTATATGAAAACGTTATTAATTTTAAATTCTTATAGTTTTATGTATCACGAATAATAATTACTTAAAAATGGACAATTTTCCACCGTGGTATTTTGTGGTTACATAAGACGCAAGTAGATTCTAATGAGATTTTACTACTATTTTTCTCACTTTGTGTGTTATAATATTTATTATTCGATAACATAAATTTATATTTGAGATTATATCCTTGAGAAAAATATTAACTTTTGTATCTGAAAGAAAAAATAAAATCGTATTTTCGTACAATATTAGGTAATGCTTTATTAAGATTTTTAGCTCATTTCTGAATATTTTGATGTCGCGTCTGCTTTTTTAATAGAATACTAATTAAAAAATAAGTAAGCTCAAATCACTGTTTAGAAATCAAATATAAATTATATTTTTGGCTGTAATTAAACAAGATAAATTAAAATTTTTAAATTGTGCTTATCTAAAATACGAACATTTATTTGGTAACAGGCATGTTTACATAAATTTAACGTAACATAACTTAACGTTTTATAAAAAGAGAAAAATTTTCATTATGACAGTTTTTTAATAGTACTTAAAGAAGTAACAATATTGAAACTTTTAGGTATTATCGAGATAAAGGTAATTAATTGTTAAGCTTATATTGGAACATATACATTACATTCATGCGAGTAATTATTAGACGTAATTCCTCGTAATAAATAAGTTAAGCAACAACAGTATATTTATATATTACTGAATATTTAGGATTAATAACTTGAATAACAAAAATACCAGAAGAGATTTATATAAATTAAGTTCTGCTGATAACTATCTGTACAGATTTTTTAATACATATATATTCTTGCACTCAGTTATTGGCAGATTCTTGTACCGCACCTTCTGCCTCTGGAGGTCTTTCTTTGCTGAAAAATAAAAAGAAATCGATAATTAATTTTCAAAAAATAAATAAATAAAAAAATGTATATTTATTTCTAATAAAAAGTCATTCGGTATAAAAGTAAACTTCGATGTATAATAGGAAAGCTAGACCTAGAGGAGAACATTTATCGTGTATTTTTTTATAATTTGTTACCGCTAGAGTTAGCGTAACGGTAACGTGTGTAACTATGCAAATATCAGATATTGTAACGGGCGGACTGAAAACATTTCACACTAATGCGTGCCAAACGGCGATCAAATTTATGCGGAAGGTTAGAAGCGATTTGTCCTAAAAACCGAACTGTCTTTTTCCGTAACGAAATGCTAAACGTTATATCAGGTTAATAATAAAGTTTAACATATTTATTTTTGATGGTGTTTGAATCGCATAATTTTCATTACTTGCATCGCTACAAAAATTTCAGCCGTCATATTGATATCAGTATAGATTTCCGATATGAAAAAATTGTAAAAATCAAACGAAAAAATCGATTTTGAAAATAATTTTTATAAATAACACCACTAAGATATTTTCCCAGATGTCCCGATGTAAAATATAATTCCAAAAATTCTAAACGTTGTTAAAAAATCCAGGTTTTTTTTTTTTTAATGTTCCCATAGTTCGTATTTCTAATTTTTATCTTATCATTCCTAGGATGGTAGTTCTGCGATTGCGGTATTATTCAAACAGATTTTCTTCTGTTATCGGGATTATTAAAATGTTATCCTTCATATAAAATGTAATTTTTTTTTACAGTAGCTAATACCTAATTTCCCTCTTTTCGCTTTTAGTTGTTTTAGAGGTGCGGTAGAAATACAATGTCCTCATTTGAATTTACCGAGAAAGATAACTCGAAAAAGAATGCGGTACGATATTTTCAGCTATGCGGAATTCTACATCGGGAAAAGGAAGTGATGTCACAAGCATTCCACTGTCCACACTGGAATGCTTGTGACATCACTTCACACGTTGTAAGAACTGCAGTACTACACGCATAATCTCGCTTCATACTCGCTTTTAAAAAATGATCTTAACTCGTCTATCCTGGAGGATTTATAATCCCTCTTGACCTGCAGAACCAGATCCTAGTTGAAGCGTGAGAATGATCGTCAACGATCTTACATTTTCCCATAAATTACTACTCTGGTCCGGAAATTCTTCTGATTGAACTACATCTGTTGAGATGTTTCAGGGGCAATATTACAAAAAAACGATTGTTAAATCGTTTTTAAATCCTAAGGCTGACATGTCTTTTTCTAAGACATGTCAGCCTTAGAAAAAGGATCCCCTTCTGAATTCCATCCATTAGTGTATTTTCTACTACTTTCTTCTTAATTGGCAGGGATCCGTTACTCAGATCCGTTATACTGGTCCTGCTATAATATATTATCTTTAGTTACCCATGTTATTGTAGCCTCACTGCTTACAAGAAAGTTTTGGTAACATTGTTAAAATTAATTTTTGCCCCGATTTCCTTAGTTTTTTAACAAAATTTAGTACTTTCTAGAGAATTCTGCTTCTTCAGAACGTATTTTTATAAGGTTTGATTTAAAACCTAGTTTAAAATATCGAAATTATTGAGTCGTACCGTCTCGGTCACAGAGTCACTGATATATAATTTTTATGTAATTTTATTCTATGTCTGTAATTAAAGAATAAAATACGTTCTTATGAAGCTATGAGCTCTCCGAAAGTAGTAAAAGTGGAAGAAAAAAAAGCTGCGGGTTCTAGAGATTAGTTTTATAACTAATTATGTTCTGCTACTAAGATGGAATTTCTCTAAAAAAAACATCTGTTAACGATAGTATAAAATAATTTTATAATTTTTATTACCTGTTGATGCAACGGTATAAGTTGATTACTCCTGTGTACTGGCAGGATAATTGTTCATTCAAGTCATTTTCTACTCCTGGAAAAAATATTTCAATTATTATAATTTAAATTAACTTTTTGTATCGGTTATTATTTATTAATTACACAAAAATTTAATCGGCCGATCGGTATGACTATTAATGTTGTGATGTACGCGATTCATTTTGATGATCCCAAATGAACAAAATCCCATTATGGACAAATGATTAAATCGTAGTTACCTTGTATAACGTGGGGAATTTTAACAGCATATATTAACATGGGATTATTAATATATTATTCATTCGGTTAAAAATAAAGAATTTTATTCTTAAAATGTTTTTACCTACCAAATATATTAATTTGTTAGAACTTCTTTCGTTTTTTTAAAAATAATTTATTGTTTTATATAAATTTCAAATTTATAATATTTTGTTTTTGCTAAACAAATTATTAATAACCGGTCGGTTATTAGAAAAGCATGTAATGAATAATCTTAATTAATTTTTTGGAAAATAATTTTTATTATCATTATTTTATAAGAGTTCACGTTTCAATATCCGTTTTTTTCGAACTGTAATAAACTTTTTCTTTGAAAAAGGGACACCATTTTTACACTTTCTGAATCGTGGTCTACCATCTGTATACTTTTGTATATATATATTTTTTTTCTACATATCCTGGAGTCCCTGTTTCAAGCAAATGTTTAATTATGACGTGATTAGGAATACTGGAAAGCTTCGCTCACAACATTGCCTGGTTCTACTGACGGGATCGTTGCCAGAACTTTTTTGGTACCGCCTTATTTTTTTCTTTTTCTGTTTAGCCTCTGGAAGCACCGTCAGGTATTCAGAGGATGAATGAGGATGATGTGTATGAATGTAAATGTAGTGTAGTCTTGTACAGTCTCAGGTCGACCGTTTCTGAGATGTGTGGTTAATTGAAACCCAACCACCAAAGAACACCGGTATCCACGATCTAGTATTCAAATCCGTATAAAAGTAACTGCCTTTACTAGAATTTGAACCTTAGAACTCTCGACTTCCAAATCAGCTGATTTGCGGAGACGCGTTCACCACTGGCTCAACCCGGTACGTTATTTGGTATTGCCTGCCAGAACTTATTTGACAGCGTTATACATAGTGCCCCAGATTTGGTGTCCGGTGGAAAACATCATTATCGCAATAAGGATGATTTTAAGAAAAGAAAATTGTAAACTTGAAAAAACATGAATGATTTAATAAAATATGAACTTAAGTTATTTTGAATTAATCTTAAAAGAAGAATATTCTTTGATCACCTTCATGACTTGATGAGTTATCACCATACGACTGATAAAGGAGCTGTAAAGAAGCTCCGAAAAGATCTTCTTGAAAAAATTTCACGTATTACGAAAGTAAATTATTTTTAATGGAATAATTGCAATCATTATTTTAATTATCACCTTTTTTTAATATCACAACAAATTTGTACCTAAGTTTACATAATTTATTTTAAGCAAATAAAAATAATTCAAGATTTATTTAGATATATATATTGTAAAAATTACAAACAAGTTTTTTTTAATTTAAATCAAAAGAGTCAGGTTTGGTTATTTCGGGCGTGTAATGGAAAGCTATTTCAACCGTATGCATTGTAATAATGCGCCTTTTAAATGTCAATATGAATTACACTGGGCTCTACTAGGCAGTAATTCCCGATGTCAAAAATAAATGGAAATTTCTTTTTTCTTTGCTGTTGACCAAAGCTACATTTTCGTTCCTTAAATTTAAATTACATTTGTCGCATTATATTTTTGCCTATTAGTTTGAAGCTGGACTAATAATCAGTTTGCTTTATAATCAAGGTAGATCATTTCAAGAGCGATATTATTTTATTATAAAATCATATTTATGCTAATCTATACGATTGCATTTCATTATTTTCTTGAAAATACTAAAGAAAAGCTAAGGAAAATTACTCTTTTTTTTACAAAATCTAACACTCCAGTAACTATATTTTCTCATTTGAGAAAAGGTTATCTAGTCTTCACCCAATTTAAGTGTTCTTGAAGAGTAGTTTTCCAATTTTAGGTCATTTTTCATGTAATAGTTATTGCAGTCAGAAATAATAATAATTTTTTTTTTTAATAAAAAAAAGTTTATGAAAGTTTTAATACGTTGAATAAAAAGATGTGTGAAACATTTACAATAATAATCATCATTAGGTCGTTACAAACCGAATTATTAAGCTTCAGAGTTATCGGAACTGATGTAACATGACTAATATTATAACTATGTGAAATTTTTGTTCATTTTGTAATTCAAACTGCTTGTCATAAATGAGCCTATGTGTTATGTAAATTATATTTCATATTTTGTATTAGTTACAACAACATTTATTTCAGCTAAATAAATTAAGTAAATTTCTAATTTACGTTTGAAGCGCAATTCGTACAAGTACTTCAATTTTAACGAAAAATTATTTTAAATAATCCTGTAAAATAAAAAAATAATAGTTCTAGAGTATTTTTGATATTTGACCATTGAGGTCACGGCTATGAGCTGTTACGTTATCAGTAACGTTGACCTATCTATATTAGTTACTTAAGAGTTAATAATGCTCCCAATCACATTCTGACCCCCAATTGTAAATCCCGTTATTTATTTATTTATAGGAGATGAATTTTGAAAAAATTCAAGTCTGACCTGGCGTCAAACAAGAGCATCTTGGATGAAAAGCAGAGACACTACCAACGGTGACCTCCATTTACTTTACCAGAACTATAAGTTTCATTAGAGGGTATCGTAAATTGTTGTTAAATCGAGAAATATTGAGTTGTGCGTTTAACTGTATCTTTAATTACCCTATATTGGATTTTCAACCGATCGCGATGCAGTATTTTCTCCCACCACGTGTTTCCTACAATAAATCAGAATATAACGTTTTCGCGGTTTTTATTCGAACGTGTCATTTTATGCTGGATGATCATTGTAACGGTCGTTTCAAATGTATAGTATTATGTGAACGGTCATGGCTTGATTTTTTTGCTATTCAGCATTACCAACCGTCAGATTTGAAATTATCAAACCGTTGACAAAATAAAAAATGTTTATAACAAAATTCGTTCGGTTTGAATCTAAAATAAAATAACATCGAAATCAGTTCGATTATTCTTGAGGTGGCAAGCTTAAAAACAGGATAATTTTTTTAATTATATTTTTTTTTATCTCTACAGTCGCTGAAATGACTGAAAAAAAAACTTCAACACGAATTCGTTAACGTACAACCGCGGAGCCGTTTAAATAATTGAAATTAGTAAATCAGTTCTCGAGATAAATAGAAGAAAAAGGTAAGAAAGAAGGAAAATTATTTCTAAGAAAAAGTGAAAAAGAAAGTACTATATCGATTAGATCACGTGATAAAAAGAAAGGAATTATGTAGAGTCGTAAAGGAAGGATTAATGGATAAGGAAAGGAAAATATCAGAAGAAAATTACAGGTTCGAGGAAACAAACGAGAAGCAAAAAATAAAAGGGAACTGAGATGGGCTTTTTTTTAAATCCACTTTCAAACTGAACATATCTTTCGATGAAGTGACTAAGTTACTTTAAATTAAGAGTAAAATTTATCATAAATGTTTGTAGCTAAGATGAGTTTGTGTCAAAATAAAAATAAAAAAAACGCGAGCGTTTGACATACGGAATAGTTTAGAAGATAGAATCTACTCTAAAAATGTTTTTACCACTAAAGCCACAATTTTAGGACTTGCACCTAACCTAAAAAACGAGAAGTTGCTTTCTGTAGATCCCCGTTTCTACAGATCAGGAAACAGATTGCGATGAGTTAGGTTTATTTTGAGTTTTAACTTGTGTAAAATTCCGTTTAATGTTGCCGGTGCAGAAAATGCTCTTCTGAAATACCATCGCGGCGAATATAAATTCAGTTTTAAATATGTATAATATTTAAAACGCCTATATTTAAAAATATAGGTATATTTAAATAAGTTTTAATTTTAATATGAATGTTTCTACAATTTTTTTGTTAAGTAAGACATGTCATTTTATTTTTTTTTTAAATAACGCTTGACAGATGGCCATCAAAACGATCTGCGCACTCTTGTAATCTTAATCGAAAATTTTCCTTAACTTTTCGTAACGTGGCAGATGTAATGAATGCAACTTCTTGAATTTTTTATTTTAGTTCTGCTAACCTTTGCGATTGAACAGCTTGCTCTTGAGTAAACCCCAAAAAAAACTTCGCATACGGACAAATCAAAAAATCTAACAGGCCAAACAATGATCTCATTTCTAGATATGATATAGTTCGGAAGGAGTTTTCTTGAAGCAGAAATAGACACTCAAACAGTATAACTTACAGCACCTTATGCTAGAATCAGGTAATTTGTTGATATCGAACAAATTCTCGCATTAAAAATGTTGTGACCATGTTTGTGTTAACGAGCTGCAGTAACAATTGTATCGTTAATGATGTCACATGACGAAAGCGCACACACACTGTGACCTTCAGACTACGCAACGGTTTCTCATGTAACCGAATGGGTTTTCAGCTCTCTAATATCGACTATTCTGTTACGCAGCCATTCAAGTGAAAATGAGCTTTAGTTGATGTAAATATATGGTGGGTTAAATCTTCATCACCATCCAAACGCTGCTACATTTCTTGATAAAAATTCATGCCGCAAATAAATCAGCATTTTTTGATTACTGAACAATTTGAATCTTTTAGGGAGTCCTTATGTAAGATTCGTCGAATCGATATTTCATTGATATTCAGTGCTATTACATGTTTAACGACAGAACCTTTGGACTACATGTTACGGCAGTTCCACCTCTATCAATGTTTTCTGGTGTTCTAACACTTTTTGCTGAACCTTTATGTTTTAAATTTAATATAGACCCGGTTTTCTCAAACTTTTTAACTCGTAAGTTAATCGCAAGACTCGACGGTACCCGCCCGTGACGCGGAATATTAAACCTATTGCGAAATAATCTTCGTACAGTTGTCATGGAATCATAATTCTTATAAAACGATTTAATACAAAAAGATCGACGCGCATCTGACCGTTCTTCCATGTTTACTAATTGGTATTAAATGATTGACAATATATCATCATGTTCAGCCCTTCATCCAAAGATCAAAAGAATTACATAGCTTTTAATTCTTCTCACTTCACTCAGTAGCGAGAAGAATATTGAGCGACAACTATATCGGCGCTCAAAATTTAGCGGCCAAAACATCTATTTATTTGTATCTGTATGGTCTGCTAGCCATACTTATGACCATTTCGGAGATGATGTTTCTTGATCGGCTGCTTAAAATTCTTTAACTGCTAGTCGAATTACTCTCGATCATTGCCGCGATTAATAATTCTTCCCGGTTTGCAAATAATCCCAAACAATAGACTATAAAATCGTGAACGATGAAAATTTCTTTTTGCGCAAAGTTGGAATTAATTTGTTTGCAAGTGCGTAATTCAATGAGTGCAATGTATTTTTTTTTTTTTAATTCAAAGAATTCACATTTATCAATCAATACTACTTTATTATACTGTAATGAAAATTTAGTTTCGTCAAAAGGAAATTTATTAGATCAAAATCAAAAGATAATTAAGTCCTATTAGAAAGATAAGATGGTTTACTTTAAGTAAATTTGTAAGTACTTTCAGATTATAAAATATATTACAGGAAACAGTTCTTGAATTTATGGCAGTCGTATATTGTTTTTATTGTTACACATAATTATAAATACGTCTGTAAATACTTGAGTAAAATCATGTAGGCCGAATCTATAATTTTTCTTGAGGGAAACATTATTATGTTTCCTTCTATATTTTTATTTCTTAAACATAACTAATAACTGTGCATCAGTTACTTATAATGTTGGCAACGTTCCCGCATTTTGGTAGAATTATCTCGTATTTCAAACCAATGTCTCTCTTCTTTCTAGCCAGGAAGGCTGAACACTAAATGTCCCATATTTCTTAAAAGTGTTCAGAAAATGCAGTACGTTTTCCATAAGATATACATGTGTACAACTGCAAAAAAAAATGAATGTCAGATATGATTTAGTAACAAGTAAATAATGCCAGACGAAAAATTCACGGTGACGTTATAAAAATGAAAATAAACACATTCATCAAAGAAAGGAGATGAGCGTAATAAAATATTAATACTATAGAAAAATTAAATTTTCATAATATTTTATTATTAGTACGAATACCAGCACCGAAATTTTACTGTTGTTATGTACTAAGAGCTTTTTTTTGTTCATTCTTAAAACGAATTTATTTTGGCCGTATTGTGCCACACCGGAATAATTGAAATACAATCTTTGTGGCTACAAACTAGTTGTAACTTACAGCGTTATTTTGCCGACTACGCATCAGATGTTTAGCTAAAGAAACGTTTAAAATACATAACTTATAGCGACTAAAACTGGTTCTATATATGATTTTATTCTACGTAAAAGGATGTAAAACAATATTAATATTACTATTCTAAATTGGCAGTTATAATACGGAACGAGTTACAGTAAAATCCATATAAATAAAAATGCAAATGTTCGTTTGTTCAAAATCTTAAATCTCCGAAAGTTCTTCACCGATTGCTTTGAAATTTTGTTACAAGTTGCATTCGAATACGAGCGTGTTTTTATATACCTACTATTTATATATCTAAGATCTCACATCTGTGATAGGTAAAAACATGTTTTTTTTTTTTAAAAACAGCCTTATTTGTTGTACGTAAAAGCAATACACTCTATACTAAATATTTTACGGTTCCATTTCAAATGTTTCCGATATGTATGTCCGATATAAACTAAAAAACTACTGGCCGATTTACGCGCGGGAAAAAGGGAGAAAGGGAAAAATCGAAAAGGAAAGAACGGGAAATTGAAAAAAGAGAAAAGGTGAAAACGGGAAAAGGAGAAAAAAGAAAAGGGAAAGGGAAATAAGGGGAAAATAAATTGATGAATGAAAGGGAAAGGGAAGGAACTGGGGAAAAGGGAATATCGTAACAATGAAAGTGGGAAAATGGGGAAAGGGTAAAAGAGAAAGGTAAATTTTGTGAAGTTTCGTAATGTTCATTTTGTTATCCTTTTATCAAACTTTCAATTGTGTTCATTTAATCTACATATACTCTTAAATCTAGCAATAGCGAAGCATTGCCTGGTCTGCTAATAACATAATATTTATTCACTTTTTTCGATAGCAAACTATTATAAAAACATCAGTATAAAACCCGTTTTAATATTAGAGACGGGTAAAGTAATTCGTACGTTCACTTAAAGTTTTTGATAGTTAATTCTGTATTTAAACAAAGTTCGGCGTCGCAAAAGCATAATACGTACATGATGACCGATAAAATATTAAAACAATAATTTATGGAGTATTTTTACATGATATAGGAGTTCAAAGGCCTATGTCATATAGTCCTTTACATGATATAGGGGTTTATGTTAAGAAGTTTTTTAACAATACTTTTTGGAAAAGTTCTAGGATGCCAAAAGATACAATTAATCCTGCAGTGTATCTGGAAACGAAAAGCAGCTGTTGTATTTTCCGAACATTTATACAAACTATATTTTAAGTGTTAAATTTTCTGACAATCAATTGCCAAAATATATAGAAAAATTGGTTTTAACTAGGAAATTCAGTTTACAAAACTAAAATTTTTATGTTGTTCCGATTTTGCTTCATTTACAAGGAAAATGTTCGTAAGTATCTGTTTGCGATTTAGTTCTATTAAAACGTTAAGAATTCTTACATCCTTCGAGCAAGTCGGTCCCTTTTTTTGAGTGTGGATGGTATTTGCTGTTTTTAGTGACTTCGTGTTATTCTTTCAAGCTCATCCGTGTCCGCTTCATAACTCCAAATGAGAATATAATCGACGGTTACGAAGAATGTATGTCTCTAGTGAGTGTACGTAAGTTTTGAATATCGTTTTAATTTTTTGTTTAGAAATTGCGAACTTAATTTGTTTATGCTCATTGAGATTTTCTCTACGTGTAAGGTTTTGTGTATATCCGTATATCCATTTATTCAGATCAAACTGTATGCATACGTCATACGATAATACCGATCAACCATCTTCGTTGAGAGTACTATATGTTTAATATATTTACTAAGTATATATGTATAAAGATAAGTGTGAAGAATACAGAACAATTAGTTTAACTAGTCATGCATCAAAAATCTTAACTAGAATTTTATACAGAAGAATTGAGAGGAGAGTGGAAGAAGTGTTAGGAGAAGACCAATTTGGTTTCAGGAAAAGTATAGGGACAAGGGAAGCAATTTTAGGCCTCAGATTAATAGTAGAAGGAAGATTAAAGAAAAACAAACCAACATACTTGGCGTTTATAGACCTAGAAAAGGCTTTCGATAACGTAGACTGGAATAAAATGTTCAGCATTTTAAAAAAATTAGGGTTCAAATACAGAGATAGAAGAACAATTGCTAACATGTACAGGAACCAAACAGCAACAATAACAATTGAAGAACATAAGAAAGAAGCCCTAATAAGAAAGGGAGTCCGACAAGGATGTTCCCTATCGCCGTTACTTTTTAATCTTTACATGGAACTAGCAGTTAATGATGTTAAAGAACAATTTAGATTCGGAGTAACAGTACAAGGTGAAAAGATAAAGATGCTACGATTTGCTGATGATATAGTAATTCTAGCCGAGAGTAAAAAGGATTTAGAAGAAACAATGAACGGCATAGATGAAGTCCTACGCAAGAACTATCGCATGAAAATAAACAAGAACAAAACAGAAGTAATGAAATGTAGTAGAAATAACAAAGATGGACCACTTAATGTGAAAATAGGAGGAGAAAAGATTATGGAGGTAGAAGAATTTTGTTATTTGGGAAGTAAAATTACTAAAGATGGACGAAGCAGGAGCGATATAAAATGCCGAATAGCACAAGCTAAACGAGCCTTCAGTAAGAAATATAATTTGTTTACATCAAAAATGAATTTAAATGTCAGGAAAAGATTTTTGAAAGTGTATGTTTGGAGTGTCGCTTTATATGGAAGTGAAACTTGGACAATCGGAGTATCTGAGAAGAAAAGATTAGAAGCTTTTGAAATGTGGTGCTATAGGAGAATGTTAAAAATCAGATGGGTGGATAAAGTGACAAATGAAGAGGTATTGCGGCAAATAGATGAAGAAAGTAGCATTTGGAAAAATATAGTTAAAAGAAGAGACAGACTTATAGGCCACATACTAAGGCATCCTGGAATAGTCGCTTTAATATTGGAAGGACAGGTAGAATGGAAAAATTGTGTAGGCAGGCCACGTTTGGTGTATGTAAAACAAATTGTTGGGGATGTAGGATGTAGAGGGTATACTGAAATGAAACGACTAGCACTAGATAGGGAATCTTGGAGAGCTGCATCAAACCAGTCAAATGACTGAAGACAAAACAAAATATGTATAAAAAAGGAGTCCGTTTCCAAAAGCGAGTTTGCATTTTAAATCAAAAATGTGTTCCCTCCGATCTACGTGAAAAGATTAGAATAGAGAGTAAAAGTCTATAAAACAAATTATAATCTTTTTAAAAGATATTTTATTAGAAAAGACCCGTCGTTCGTATAATTTTTCAATTTAAACTTTATATATATATATATATATATATATATATATATATATATATATATATAGACAACAAATATTTTATTTTATAAATTTTCAAGTAACACAAACATTTTATAATATTACAATATTATCATATAAAAAACAAAATACCGAAACGTCGTGCTATTATTTTTTGAGTTTATTTTTTTCTTTTATATAATAATATTGTAATATTAAAAAAATGGTCGTGTTACCTGAAGATTTATAAAGTAAAATATTTGTGGACTATTACAACAAACCAAGAAGTTTTCATTTATGATTATGATATATAAATGTATAGGGTGGAGCAGAGGAAACGCATGTTTTTCACTACTGAATAAATTCGGTTGTTTTAATTACTCAAAAAAAAAAGTTGTACATGAAATAATAATATCTATATTGCATGTTTGAAATCAACATACCTTGATTAGGTTCGGAAAATAATGTCAGTAAGATGACGTCCTTCTTGTCGGACGCAAATTAGGTGCCACTCCTCAAAGCTCTGCACGGCTTTCTCCAACATTTCATTCGACACAGCTTCAATTTCTTGACGAATGGAAATTTTCAGGTCTTCGATCGTGTGTCGCTTGTTCACGTACACTCTTGATTTCAGATAACCCCACAAAAAGAAGTCACAAATCGATAGATCGGGACAAAATGGGGGCCATGAAACATCGCCGAATCATGAAATGACATGTCCAGGAAACTTTGTCGAACCGCTTCAATCGATGCTATGAGCTGTGGCAGTATCCTGTTGGAACTACATTTTTCTCGTGTTCACCCGATGCCTTTCCAGTTCTGGACGCAGGAAGTTGTTTAATATGTCGATGTAGCGCGCTGATGTCACTGTAACTGTGGTTCCCACACCTCTTCAAAAAAGTAAGGACCAACAATCCGTTTTTTTTTTTTTTTTTTACCTCCGGGTCCGCACTCAAGCATTTCATTCCGCAGAGGATGATATGAATGATCAATGAACAATCCGTATCTTGGAGACACCGCACCACACTGTTAATTTTGAGTTGTGGAGAGGTTTTTGATATAGTTCACACGGGTTCTCCGACGTCCAATACCGACAGTTCTGTACATTAACATAGTTATCCAGATGGAAATGGGCTTCGTCACTCATCTTTATTAGGGCGTTTGTATCTTCCGTAAGAATAGCGTTCATTATGCCACAAAATTCTTTGAATTGCACAAATACCCTTTTAGTTAGTTGCAGGACGATCGTTATTTTGGATGGGTGAAATTTGAGATCACCGTGTAAGATGCGATGAAGCGAACGACCCAGCGCTACAGTCTGTCGCTTAGCAGATCGTTTCGGACTAGCTAAAACTACCCTTCTCATTCTGTTTACGTTTTCCGGAGTTCGGACGGAACGGAGTCGTTTATGGAAGGAAGACCATCTACATGGTACTGTGGAGACTAGTTTCCAACATAGATTTCATATTAATTTTTGGTGTGACATTATTTATGAATGAAGTCTGGACAATTTGTTTTCAATGAAAACCTTACGATGCATATGTTTTATTTCTTGAAAAATAATTTTCTGGCTCTTTTGAAGGATGTGGTTTCACAGACTAGAATGCAAATGATTTTCCAGCACGATTGTGCAACGCCACATTTTTCTTTAGTAGCTAGACATCACTTGAATGCTAATTTCTTAAACCGAATTGGACGTGATGGACCAATCGATCGACCACCGCGATTACCTTGACATAACGCCACTAGATTACATCATTTGGGGCCATATGAAAACGATAGTATACGAACAAAAAGTTAATAATAAAGATGTGTTACTCATTAAAATACGAAATTCTACTGAATTTTTACGAAACAATCCTGAGATGATACGGAAAGCTTACGGAAATATTTTACGTCGGGTAAAGTGCTCTGTACATTGTGACGGAAGGAATTTCGAACGATTACTGTAACTGAGTTTGCTATTCTGTTACCATTTATCGTTTGATGCATTTTATTTATTTGTTTTGATATAGCAACAGTGTTTATTAGATACAGAAAGAATAATACGATTTTCTGTCCATTTTTCGTCTGTTTCGCTTCAATAAAAGACCGATTTTTAAGTTTTTATTTCGTTTTTTTGGCTGTATTTACATTTGTTTTCTCAGAATTAAATTCTCTACAAGTTTTTTTAACTAAATCTTCTGCATTTATTAGTCCTTTGACAAAGCCAAAGCTATTGTATTACAAACCTTAAAAAAAATACTTGTTTTACGACACTGAATTTTGTGTTTTACGTCATATATCTTAAAAGCTACTGGAGTTACAGTCCTGAGACCTGTTTTATTGTATTTTCCTGCTCAAATTACATATGAACCCACCAACTTTGCTGCTAATTTGGGGCCCAAAAATTACAGTAGGGCTTCTTTTTATTAGAAGAGCTGAAATCGGGGTGAAAGTTTTCGCTAGCCGTAACTCGAAAACAAGGCGTTTCTAGACCTACGTTTAAATGCGTATTTTTCATCATTTTCACTAGCAGAACATGTCCTGAGAGTTTATCCGTTTCTTCGTGGGATACTTTGTGTATAAATTCAATAGCCTTCATTCAACACTGACTCTTCATTCCTGAATACTAGGGAAGGTAAAGTTATGTGCATAGTCATTTATTACAACCTTAACAGAAAAATTAATCATAAATTACCCTGATTATTAAGCTTTAAGTATTTGGTAAGGAGTGAAAACCCGAATAACGACAGTATTTATTTTTTTTTATTTTTGAAGACTTGGCCGTTTGAAATTTTTCGTTTTATCTCTTTAGAGATGAAAAAATAATTATTGAATAAATTATTGATTATTAACGAACTTCAAGGAGCTGGAGAGGAATTTAAAAATAATTATTTAATTATTTATTGATAGAAAAAATACCGGAACAGTTTTCAGAATTTTGTTAAATAACAGTTGATGGTTTATCATACTGTCAGTTTCGTGTTAGTATTTCACATATTATGTATTTATTAATAATTTTATATTAATAAGTTTTGGCTGTAATACTATTACGTTTCAACCAATAAATATTATTTCTGAATTTGAGATATTAAATTTAAAAAAAAGCAATATTAAATATCCTATATTTAAAATCTTTACCAAAGTATGAGCATTTTACAGTTTTTATTTATTTTTTTTATAAGAGATTACTAATCTACTTTTGAAATAAAATTTAAAAAATACGCGATTCGATGAAAATATCTTTCTATAAAAACAAGTTTTTTTTAAAAAAAACGAAACTTAAATTAATATATCGATGATCGCTAAATTATATAATATTTTTAATAGCATTTTTGTCATATATGAAATTTGAGTGAATTTGTAGTCGAGACGTTATTATTTGTCTAACTTGGTTCTGCTACTTATATCTTGCGGTTGAAAATACTATCGACAGTTCTCTTCCTGTCACATCTTATATTATTTGCTCTCTGGACGAGGAATTGTTTTAGAAGAATAAAATAACATTTTAAACCTTCCCCCTTCCCATCGATTTACTCCAACAGAAAATACCGTTTATTTCAATTTTCTTTATAAGCCGACTATAATATTTTCTTTATAAAAAAATATATAAAATATAAGTGCAATTATATTTATACTAATATTACGATTATAATTAATCGGATTATAACAATTTTAATTTCATATAATCCAATTTTATAGCGTAGGGCAGATAAAAAAATTAATTTTCTGATCTTAAAATTAAATCATCACCTGATAAGTGATAGTGCTTAAGTTTAAATGTTATTAGTTTTCATTGATGTAATAAATAATTATTATGATTTAAGAAAATATGTCATCTTTCTTTTTTATTAGCTTATGTTTAATTCATATAACTCGGCTTCAACCAGAACATGTCTCGTTATGCCTAAAAGAGATAAGTACATTTCCGTTAAATATTTCTTATTAAATGCATTCAATTGAAAGACCGGTCTGTATTAATCGCATTTAACTTCTTTTTTTCGAATATTTTTTCGAGTTACTAAGACTTCAATTCAGTAGTAAAATTCAGAAAAACATTCGTTAGGATAGAAAATAGCCATGTTCTATTATTAATCTACATCCTTAATGGTAAATCAATATTGTAATAACCAAGTTATAATTTATAACAAAAGTGTTAGGAGAAAATTTTTGAATAATGGAATTTAAATACATGTCTAAATTAATAAATAGTTCCATCGAACAGCACGTAATCTTACTGATTATTTTATGGGACAATGGAAAACGATGATACATTTTCAAAGATGTAATTTTAAATAACACTTTTCCTGATTTTTCTTTTCCTATTTTACAAAGTATCTTGTTTTAAAGTAAATAAAAAAACTAATAATTGTTGTGTCAATTCATAATTAATACATTAATGACAGGAATCCGGCCAAACATTTAAAATTACGCTTTTTATAATTTATTAATTTAATTTTCGGGAGAATGTACTATGTAAAAGATCTCAGATTCGAATCTGTTTCCATTTACTTTAAATTATAATTACTTCCCTTTTCTCCTTAGTCACATTTAATATTTTTAATTAAAGCTTTCCATACAAAGCTTTTATTTTAAAAATATATTCTAAGATTTCATGTGATACGTTCAGCAGTAAATTAAACTACCGCAGTTTAAAGATATGATTTATTTTTTACGATAATTATTTTATTGATATCAATGTCAATGTCTGAACAACTTGTGTAGTTGGGTTGGATACATGACACTAATTCCGAAAATGGATTAACGTTTTCACGAGTCGATATCGATTGATCAGTTAATGTGTTGCTTACATCCCGGTACAAACCCTCCGTTCTCTCAAAGAATCTAGCGAGATACGCGCCAATTACCTGTTAGATCCTGGAAGCTATTCTCTATAAGGGGTTTTCTTCTGTCTAACGCTGCTGTCCTTTTATAGGTAGATCGTCCTTTCTGATCGACTACTAATTTCCTTATTTTTGATTCCTTCTTCCCGCATTTTCAATAAATATAAGATAGATCTTGCTAGGTGTGTCCTGAGCATGAAGGATTTGAACAACCATTCAAATGAATTGTGTGTTGGTTAAACTGCTTGTGGATTCGTCTCCAATCTCTTGATCTGAGACTACACAATAAGCCTAACGGCTAAAGTACTTTTCGGTTATTGTCAGACTTTCTAATTCTTTTGAAAAGGGCCGACTGATTGTTGCAGCAATTAGTAATTAGAGTGCTGGTAGCTAGATCGAAACGTTTGTTTCTAACATTCGATATCATTTCCATTACTCACAAGTTATAGCTTAACCGTAATTTTGAGTACAAGATTCTGATGTTTTTAACGTGCAGTTACATTCACATTATTTTCATATATAGTATAGATGTATAAAAAAATATATTGATATAACAGACTGCAGGCTACAACGAATCTGTTTAGATTTAGCATATCACCTAAAATTTGGTTTGGTGGAATAGAAGTTCATACATTTTAGGCTTATGAATCTGGTTGGAAGCACATTTTATTTCGTTGAAAATGCTGTGCTATCGTAAAATTTATGTACTTATTTATATTGCGACTAAAAAACTGATTCTACATTATTAGTCTGTGATCTTGTTCTTTATTCCTTGTTAAGCGAGTTTTTATGGTACTTAGTTGTTCCCAGTTTACGTGTCCACCAACATTTATTATAATATTTATGTCCTGCTTCTGAAGTGTTGTCTGCATTTATCTGTGTTTTGTTGTGAGTTACTGAATTAATCATAACTACGGTATGAGATATAACAATTCTTGTCGTTCCAGAAAACCGTATAATTATTAAAAATAACAATCGTCATACCCCAGCCGTATTAAAAAAAAGTAAAAAGTTGCTTCTTTCAATGAACAGAATATAATATCGTATATCAGCACGACTATTACTGAAACACTGGGTATATTCAGCTCGAATAGTTATTAGTCCGTTCACTACCAAGAGGAGGACAAGGAGAGGTCGGTTGAGGGCGGCGATGGTCACCAGACTTCCGGGGGGGGGGGTGTGGGCTGGCGGGGTCGCCTCGGCATTGTCGTCACCAATGGCTCCTGCGGGACGCGTTCCTGTTGTCTGAGGCCGACATAGTTATAGTGTATATATTCCGAGCTGTATGATATTAATTCTGAGCTGTATATATTATTAATTGTAAATATTGAGTGTAAATAGTGTCTGAATGTGTTATGTAAATATTGATGTGAATGAGAAGTGTGCCTGTGACGCGGGGTGGTGCTGATGTTATGCCTTTACGTCAATTTCTTCACCACCTTACGTGAGGGAGTGGGTTTTTAGTGGGTCCCACCGCATAGGCGGTGAACCCCTTACACCCAGTATGTGCGGCCTGCTGGGCGTTTGGTTCAGCCAAATTTTCCCACTTCCTACGGAAAACAAAAAAAAGTCCGTTCACTACATGAACTGTTGAATAGTAATTATCATCATCATTACTTTCAGAAAAGCAATATCAACTGGTATTTATTGTACTTCCTATTACTTATATGCTTCACACACATTATGGGTCTAGAATGTTTGTGTAAATATTGCGTTTTTTATCCAAAAATTTAGTTTCTGCAATTTTTCTAGCAATTACGAACCATATTTAAGCGTAAACGTTATTTCAGTAATACGTGAACATTTTATTTAATTGAAGCATGTATATTTAATAGCGTTTTGTTATCCGGTGACATTTTACCAGTTACATATGCAAAATAATAATTATTATTATGATAGTGTGAAAAAGAATTACAAAGTAATTCCATACTCCAAGTGATTTTGATGATTGGCACGACAGGAGTGTGGAAAAAATCAATTACTTTTTTATCGTCGTAACAGCTAGTAAAAATTGAAAAATGATGAATTAGTTTAAAATACCTTTTTTTTTAATCGATCGTAATCTATTGATCTATATTAATCGTGTACATAATAGTCTGTGAACTTTATACTTCTTACTTATTATTCGTAGATATCGATTTATGCACTATAAATTCAAACGCTCAACTCAAACTTTTCGCTTACAAGCAAGTAGGTATTTTTATTCAAAATACCATCATTATGTTTATTACTCGTTTGATCTAGGTAAATGAAAATGTTTGTCCTAGTATTTTAAGAATATTTTTTTTTTTTTTTTGTTGCAACTTTGGAAATGGTACACACGTATTTTCACAAAAAAAAAGTGAAATGATAGGTGAAAAAATTCTAGTCCCTTATAGGAAATCGAACCCGAGACCATCAGATACCGAAGCCAGTATGCTATCTGCTATACCGACTGGCCGGCATGTCTTAATTAAAATATAATATTAGATTAATATTATTAATAAGAATAAATAATATTCAATAATTAATTCACCATTAATTAATGAATGGTGAATTAATTAATGGTGAAAATAATTAATTCACATTAGAAAGAAGCCGTAATAAGAAAGGGAGTCCGACAAGGATGTTCCCTATCTCCGTTACTTTTTAATCTTTACATGGAACTAGCAGTTAATGATGTTAAAGAACAATTTAGATTCGGAGCAACAGTACAAGGTGAAAAGATAAAGATGCTACGATTTGCTGATGATATAGTAATTCTAGCCGAGAGTAAAAAGGATTTAGAAGAAACAATGAACGGCATAGATGAAGTCCTACGCAACAACTATCGCATGAAAATAAACAAGAACAAAACAAAAGTAATGAAATGTAGTAGAAATAACAAAGATGGACCCCTGAATGTGAAAATAGGAGGAGAAAAGATTATGGAGGTAGAAGAATTTTGTTATTTGGAAATTAGAATTACTAAAGATGGACGAAGCAGGAGCGATATAAAATGCCGAATAGCACAAGCGAAACGAGCCTTCAGTAGGAAATATAATTTGTTTACATCAAAAGTTAATTTAAATGTTAGGAAAAGATTTTTGAAAGTGTATGGAAGTGAAACTTGGACAATCGGATTATCTGAGAAGAAAATATTAGAAACTTTTGAAATGCGGTGCTATAGGAGAATGTTAAAAATCAGATGGATGGATAAAGTGACAAAAGAAGAGGTATTGCAGCAAACAGATGAAGAAAGAAGCATTTGGAAAAATATAGTTAAAAGAAGAGATAGACTTATAGGCCACATACTAAGGCATCCTGGAATAGTCGCTTTAATATTGGAAGGACAGGTAGAAGGAAAAGATTGTGTAGGCAGACCAAGTTTGGAATATGTAAAACAAATTGTTAGGGATGTAGAAAGTAGAGGGTATACTGAAATGAAACGACTAGCACTAGGTAGGGAATCTTGGAGAGCTGCATCAAACCAGTCAAATGACTGAAGACAAAAAAAAAAAAAAAAAATTCACCATTGATTATTTCATTTCCAGCACGTTTGCCGTATCGGCTTCCCATGAAGAATCTTTCTGCTCTTGGTGCAACTTGTTGAACATCTCCGGACCCTCTTCCACCCCACAAACGGCTCGATCTTCCTATAAAACAAATAAATAAAAAAAAATTATTTCGTTTTAATATAAATCAATTACTTATAAGTTAAAACAAAATATTATAATAAAATTCAGCGTTCTATTTAATCGATTTCAAAATAGGACGCGGGTTTATTTCTTTAAACGGCTACTCGCGTAATTATATTATACATTCATGCAAGAACCGTTGAAAAATATACTCACTTCAACAGATAAAAACTCGTAATTATTTTTTCTACTGCTGTATTATAACTTTGATTTACGCTGCTGGAACATGTATCATAACGAGGGTCATTATGTATCAGATTTTCATTATGATACAGGTGTTCAACCGATCAGAAGCGGGTATTGTTTAATGCATCAGCTGTTTTTTTTTTTACTTTGATTTTAATCCGATTTAGTAGTTAGCAAGCAGATTTTAATTTAAAAGTACACCGATAGGTAACTAAGTATCTGAATTACACTGTTTATCCTTTTGTTAATTATGTCGGATTCTGAGTAAGAAATGTCTTTAATACCGATCGATATTAAAAAAAGGTAGAACTTATGATTAATAACGTATCGCCGCAGAAATGTATTGTTTAATGTATATTTTGAAAACTGTAAAAAAAATGTCATTGATTTAAATCAGTAATCCCAACATTTCCTCAGCCGTAGAAAAAATACGGTGTGCAACTATCTACAATGGCCATTCATGCACGCTTTCAAAGTTTCACTCGCCAAGGCGCCTGTCGTAACTTACTTCGCACTCGTACTTTAAGGCTCCTTACATTGTGTATATTACTTATATCTCTTTAAATGCTTCAGGAAATGTTCATTTACACTCGTTCACCTTTTCCTTTCTTTTTCCTGTTTAGCCTCCGGTAACTACCGTTTAGATAATCTTCAGAGGATGAGTGAGGATGATATGTATGAGTGTGAATGAAGTGTAGTCTTGTACATTCTCAGTTCGACCAATCCTGAGATGTGTGGTTAATTGAAACCCAACCACCAAAGAACACCGGTATCCACGATCTAGTATTCAAGTCCGTGTAAAAATAGCTGGCTTTACTAGGATTTGAACGCTGGAACTCTCGACTTCCAAATCAGCTGATTTGGGAAGACGCGTTCACCACTAGACCAACCCGGTGGGTTACACTCGTTCAGCTGTCAACGCATAGTGTCACTATGATAAAATGTCACTTTCTATAAAATAATAGAAAGTGCAATCTACTCTGTTGAAAAAAGTTGTGCATCGAGAGTATTTGTAATACAAAAGAAATGATATGTAAAGTACATTAGCACTAAAGGTTGTATATGACCTACGATAAGCCACAAGTCACTCCCGAACACAGCAAAGACACTTTCAGGAATAAAAAGCATTCCTTAAAAGATCAACTATGAAAGGTGAGTAGTGAAGTCGCCATCTTCGCTGAATCAAATATAATGAGTATTATCACATCAATCTATAAAATATTCTGGATTATTTAGTTCTCTAAGTTTCATAACGCTGTTCTGCATACGAATTGTACTTCTCAGCGATAGAAACTCTGATTAGTTTCACTTTTAACTCAGGTCCTTTCATACATCAGAGCCATAAGAAAAATTGGGACAAATAGAATAAATCAATAATTTATATATTTTCCTCTTGTGGAAAAAACACAATGTGTACACTTTACACTATCTTCTCCCAGTACGAAAGCTAAAGTAAATAATTCAAATTATTTATAAATATATATGTAAATATCAAATATATATTTTTCTATGTACTTAAATATAAAATCGGATTTAGGGCGCTGTTAAAAATCATTAAATCGTACATATACAGATTTAAAACAAATATTTAAAAAAAGGAATATAATCATTTTCTGAACATAATCAGTTTATTGTGTATATATATATATGTTAGTTTTATTATTGTGTATTCTTTTATACAGAGTGTCCCATGAAGAAACAGAGAAACTTTCAGGACATGTTCTGCTGGTGAAAATAATGAAAAAAGTACACATACACGTAGGTCTGGAAACGCTTTGTTTTCAAGTTACGGCTAGCGAAAGATTTCGCCCCGATTATGATTATGATTATATTTTTCGTTTGTTTTGCTTCAATAAAAAACCGATTTTTAAAAGTTTTTATATACTTTTTTATTGGCTGTATTTACATAAATTTTCTCAGAATTAAATTCTGTACAAGGGTTTTATTAAATCTTCCTCATTTATTAGTCGTTTAACAAAGCTATTGTGCTACAAACAAAAAAAAAAAAAAAACGTATTTCTCAACATAGAATTTTGTGTTTTATGTCGGATATCTTAAAAATTAGTGGAGTTACGGTTCTGGAATTTATTTTATCCCATTTCCTAGCTCAAATTACATAAGCAACTACCAACTTTACTCCTTAATTTTGGTCCCAAAAATTACAGTAGAGTTTCTTTTTATATGAAGAGCTGAAATCCGGACGAAATCTTTCGCTTTCCGTAACTCGAAACCAAAGCGTTTCCAGACCTTCGTTTATATGTACTTTTTTCATTATTTTCACCAGTAGAACAAGTCCTGAATTTTTATCCGTTTCTTCGTGGGACACTGTATAAATAACACTGAGAGACAAAAAATATTTTTTTTTTATATATTCTCTGTGATACCATTTCTTGAATTGTTTTTTTTTTTTTTTTATTTATCCCTAGCTCGGCTGTCCCATTCACAAAGAAAACACATGTATTTAGTGTAGCCTAACTTCATGCCTAACAAAGTAGCTGTAACTTTCAAATCACCACATTATGTTCCAGTTATGTTCTTATAATTTATTTTTTCAAGAACGTCTTTCACCACATCGTATCTCTCTTTCAAATTAATACCATAAGCGATTGATATCGAAGGATGTTTGCTACCGTTGTGTAGTAGAACCACTTTTTAACTATACCTGGACGAATCTATGAAAAGGCGCCAGTCCTCAGGTTTATGAACTTCTTCTAAGTGCAACATAAGCTCATTATTTGTGCAATAAACCAAATTTCTTTCATCAATAAAGTACTGAGAAAGTTCTTTTTGTCGGTTTCGAAAGCCCGAAATTTTTGTATTGTTTGAAGTTCCAACTTTGCAGTCTTGATTCTAACATTTCAGCTTGATTTTTTGATAAATTTAAATCCCTAACCTAGTCATTTAATTCACCTTGAGATATAAGAGGTGGCTTATTGGAAGATAATTCAAAATTAAAATCATTCTTGTCTTCTTCAGTACAGCCTGATTCTTCATCGCTGCTTTCGAAATGTACATTCATAAGTGGCTCAGGAACTGGAATAATTTCACTGTGAGGTACAGGCCTGATTGCAGATTGCAATAAGAATATTTTACAGTATGTTTAGATTATTTAGAAATTCCAGACATACTTGTTAAACGAAAGTAACAATCGGTTACATGATTCTTTGGTTCACGCCAAACCATAGGTACACCAAATGGCAAACAAAGCCTTCCGTGTACCTTTCAGCCATCCTCTTAAATGTACAAAACTATTAGTGCATACTATATGAGGAGCACACGTCTTATCATGATCACCAATTTTGCACTGAAAGTACAAATGATATGCTTTTTTAATTAAAGGTAATGTTTTTTCTGTTTGATTTAACGGTAAACTCCACCACATACATAACAAAAGGCATTTACGCATTTTTGAGGCATTATGACGCTGCATTGTTAACAAACTTACAGCAATAAGATTGAACAAAATTAATTCATTCCTAAATCGAGTGCTTAATACAAACAACACAACTATGTTTTCAGCTACATGTTTTGACCTGCACAGACATGATTAATCTTGTCCATGAAGGCTCACTCTTCAGTATTAGATATGATGTCATAATATGTGACAATTATATGATTTAACTGTTTATCTGTTATTTATTTTTATAGCTTACAAGTTAATAAAGTTAAACAATAAAAAATGAGCTAACAAAATGCTATATAGGAGCTTATAATTCTACCTTAAAAATGAAAAAAAATCCTTTAATTAAAATTAACAATTTTTTCAAAAATGATGAAAGATAGAAAGATTTTGAGTTCATATTCTTTCTCAGCATCAAAAACAGATTAAAATCATGTATCGCATGTTAGGAAACAAAAATTATGTTTATCAGTGTAATCTTTATTTGCTGTAGCCAACTTGATTTCTGGGTCACCACTAATTGTTGTTTCAAATGGGAGTTCCTGAGGGGCTAGTGTATGCTATAATTATGTTCAAACAAAACAAGGTAAATGAACTTTATCTTACGTGCAATGTGATCTTCCTGGAATAACTGGTTGTTTTCAGAAGTTCTCTTTCCGTATCTTCCGCCAGTCGGATAAAAACCTTGCGCTGATACAGTGTAAATTACAGTTACCAGCACGAAAAGGCTGCACAAGCAAATACCTTGCTGCTTCATTCTGATCTGAAACATAATAATTTCTTGTATTATAAATATATGTCTTATACAAAATAACTATTGATATATCAAAATATTTATGCCGGAATTCGCCACTTCAAATGTAGTCCATAATCATTTTATACATAAATATCCTGTACAAAAATGTTTTTATATGACCTCTACTGGTAATTTGTTGATTGTATTTCCATTATCCGGGAGAACACAATTTTAATAACCAAAGTGAAATTTAAAAATTCTAGAATAAAAAATAAAACAGATTAAGACCCCCACTTTTGAAAATTAACGGAAATAGATATTCTTAAAAAAGAAGAAATAGATCTATACTTTTAAACTTGTAGTGAAATTACATTCCGATTGGACTTTACATCTTCAGTAATCTGCAGTTTCATTAAACTTATTTTATCTAACACATATAAGATTTACTATATTATTTTATTTATCTGTTTTTTTTTTTTTTTTTACTGTCGAGTATAGCTGGAATAACTATATTAAAGGGGAAAGTATGGTGATGATAACGAAATTGGGGTATCAAGTGTTTTACAAATCTTTACGTTTTAGGGTCCAACTAGTTCATCTAGACAAAAAAATGATAAAGATTTCGTTAAGTCATTTAATAGACTGAAATATAAATCTAATCTACTGGGTAGTAGATTATAATTTCCTTAATGAGTGTAATATGTTTATAAAATTGTTAAGGATTGTGTCCGTTTTTCGAAAAGGCTCCAAATTCAGACCATAACAACCAAAAGACACTGGTTTTCTCTCGTAGAAGAGATTCCAAAATATAAAAAAACGTTTTTACCGGGAATTTTTTTATAGTAAAGTTTTTAAGTCTTATAAAGATGTAAAATTTGGGTCGAAGGATCGTAGAAATGTATAAAAACCCTTTTACTTTTAGGCCGAGGAAATTTTGAGGGTAAAAACACATCTATAAATAATTCTGTCTAAAAATGATATTTTTTGTTGATTGCAGTGTCCATTCATAACTAAATCTGTCTGTAAGCTATAATCTGTCTTACTATACTTTTTTCTTGCCTTTTTATAATTTTACAAGAAATCTGGCAAGCCTATTTGTTACTAAGCTTATTTAAAGTTAAATTAATCTGGCTGTAAACAAACTTTATAAATTGATAGCCCAACAATACCAGAGTTATTTAGGCAATAAAATTATTTATAAAATTTGTACCGATAATTCGAAGCAGCCTTTTTCTTACAATCTTATTCGTGTTATAAAGTATTTAGTACTAATACCAATATCGACCGTTTTATTAAAGCTGAAAGCTTTAGTATTTTATGTTAAAATAATCTAAGTAACTGAGTTTTATTAAAATAACACCAAAATCATTTTGTAATAGCTATTTCGTAGGAAATTACATCTTTATATATAAAACAAATATAATCGTAAACAGGAATCTGACAGGAATTCTACGATGACAAACATTACCTTCTTTTTCTTGCGTAAGTATAGCCAGATTTGTGTATCAGTACATCTAAATTTGTGTACGTGTAAATCTGTATGCTCGTAGGTGGTGGGATGGGGGTGGATGTATTGTTTATGTTTTGACGTATGTTTTGTGTGTATGCTTTGGCATTACACATATCCATTCGCGTTCACTTTGTAATATATTTTGAACACGACGCCAGCTTTCTCATGAAAATGTGTTTATCCACAGCCTACCTTTCTGCACAGCGTAGACGTTCGTGAACAAATAAGATGTTCGTTTTAAAGCAAAATCTAAAGTAAATACAAATAAATATAGAAAGAGAGATCTAAACAAATGGAGAATGAAAGATAAAATCACGTCTGTGATGTAACAAAAGTACTAAACACGATTCTTTTTGTTTTATGATGAAATAAATTGTTTATCAGCACCTGTTGTTACCACAGGAGTTTATTATACTTAAAATAGTGAATTATTATTAAACATATACTTTTTTTGAAAAAATATCGATATCCTGTTGACAATTACATTTAACCTGACTGTCGGATCCTCGATACTTTTCCAGGACATTAATTTTTCGTAATACATCCAGGCCTGTTGATTCGTGGTAGTAACAATTTATAGGCACCCACTACACGAGTAAGCGATGAAGCTGCCTATTTACTTTGATTCACAAAACGTTTTTACATAACAAACGTTTTACGTAAAACAAATTCTAAGACTTCAAAGAAGCATAACAATAGTAAAATTTAACAGTTAACATGCAAAATCACTCCTAAAACATAATTATTTGGTTTACGTAATCAAATAATTGCGCTATGTTAAAAAACAAAGTGTGAGAGTATTTATCAATTAATTGAATTATAGCTTAAACACTCAAATGATTTCTTCAATAATGTCAGTTTTACAATCTTTTCGTCTGTTTGGAGGTTTTCATAATTTACACTCAATGTATTAGGGAGTATTTTGAAATAACTATATGTTGTTCAGTGTGATATGTTACATTATTTTTAACGTTAAAGATCTTTCAAAAATTTATATTTTATTCCGATTCAGTATATAATAGTGTTATCGGGAAAGTATAGTTATGCTACTCCACGATTATAAAAAACGAACTGTCCCCAGTATTTAGCTGGACGGATCAAGAGAATTTATGAAAATAACCTGATCAAACAGCGTCACAAAAATATTAAATTATTTAAAAAAAAAAAATCCCTTTCGCACGTCGGAAGGCGGAGGTAAATTTCACCGGTGCTAAGTAGTGGATAAAAAGGATTTCCACCTTAAAGTTAAGAAAAACTTCAAATCTACTCAATAAGACAATGGTTGTATGTGAAAACAGTTTCACATGTTTAACATACGACAAGCCAATACGACAATTCCAGCGATATTTTGGTCATCTCTTGCCGTAAGGGTTGGTCATATCAAAATTTGTTTCAGACAAAAGTTTTAGATGATGTTTAGAGAACCATTTTTAAATCGATTCGATATTGTGCTTATTAAGGGAGGTATGATTTTTTGTCTTCAAAACTCCATTTTTTCCGCCCCCTGGGCCAGTGGTTGGTGATATCAAAATACTTTACTTGGATAGGTTTTAGGTCTTTATTCAAAGAATAGTAGGAACTTTAAACGAATTCGATATTTTACTTAATAAGAAAGTTATAGCGATATATTGTTTTTTTTTAAAGCCCTCATTTCCACCCTATGGTCCGATTCTGCCCATTAACGTACTCGACCCAGATTTTGCGTATATTTTATGTATCAATTTGAAAGTGATTGGTGCAAAATTATGGTAGTTATCGTGATAAATAAATAGTTATATATATATATATAAATGTATATATAAACTTTTATAAACTGACGATGGTTTTAGGGTCTACGGGATGTGAAACGCGAAGATATGTCGAAATTTTCCGCAAGTCGAATCATGGTATCCATTACAATAAGTAGCTTTCTTATTAAATCTACCTAATATAAATAGTTAAGTTCCATTTAAATACATATAAATTATAATCTTATATGAAATAATTGTAAAGAAAATATGGGAAAATACTATTTAAATAGAATCAATATAAAAAAATTAAGAATTTAGAAAGTGTTAATAGAAGGAAGGGTTTTTTTTGTTAATTACCATTATTCAAAAAAATCATGGAAAATATAGTTTCTTTAAAATAAAATATTTTTATTTTATTTTAAACAATTTAAATTGGTGGGTTTTATGTTTGGAAATAGTGAAAGAAACATAGTCAAACTTTCTGATACATCTATGTTTATTTTGTATGGTCGGAAACAAATATTGCTTTTTTTTAGAAATACAGTAATACATTTTTAAAGTTGAAATTAGAATATTCGTAAAAATAAACTCTGGATAAATTCGAAATATCGGTTCCAAATACATGGGCGCCTATTTAAAAAAATTTTTGACACCCGTTTTTATATCTTGATATTAATATGTGTATATTTCAAATTGAAATACAAGTAAACAAAACACGTTTTATTAAGAAGATTCACTGCGAAATAGTATTATTGCCCGCCGGGCTGGTCTAGCGGTTAACTCGTCCTTACAGATCAGTTTTAACAGCTGATTTTCGAAGTCGAAAGTTTTGAGGGTACAAATTCTGAGAAAAGTTAGTTGCTTTTATACGCGTTTGAATACTTGTTAATGGATACCTGTGTATTTTGGTGGTTGGGGGTTCAATTAACCACACCTCAGGAATGGTCGGTCTGAGTCTATACAAGACTACACCTCATTCACATGTCATTCTCATCTCATTGGGCCATGGGGAGGTTGCTTATTGATCAGTAAATTGAACAGATTGCAACTTACATATTCAGAAAATAAAATTAAAAAAATAAATAGTATGACAAATACTATTTATTTTTCCGGTTTTATCATCCCACAAAAATCGATAGTAAAAAAAAAAATCACTGTGGCCGACGGAACTACAGCTAGAACTATTATTAATGGGATATTATTGACGAAATTTATGTTACGTCTATCTTAAAATCATGTTTTTTCCAATATTGATGTACTGGAATAAGATAGCAAATAGATAGTTTGAGATTTAGAGTAAGATAAAGAAAATCTGTGGCACGTTGCGTTCTGCGCCTTCAAGTGACTACCTAAATTTTATATCGGTGTTGTTTTGGAAAATGAAATTGTAATTTCCTATTTATGTTCAGTACATTTATGTACGAATATACTTGTAGTAGAACAGTCATTTAGCGTACTGATACAAAATCCTTAAAACATGATTAATTGTTTCATATTTAGGATTTAAGTTTCTGAATTAAAGAAAAAAAAAAAACAGTTAGAACTGTGTGAGACACCTCCCAAAACATTTCCATTTCAAATGGCATAATAAGACGTCGATAAACTGTTGCATATAATGCTCTATTGTTAGTATTTAATATTAATCTAATTCTAGTACGATATTCATGAATTTAGGTTAAATCTATTTGGTAGTTTGTAGTGAAAGAATGTAAAATTTTATCAGAACAAATAATTGATGTATAATCTATGTACATAACGCAACTCTGTACCGAAATATTTCTTAAATGGAATGTAAGATTGAATGTATCGACGCCTAGTTCCAATTTGTGGAACTTTCTTTTCGATAAAATATACCAATGCTGCCTATTAGATTTCCCATTTATATAAACACGCAATTCATTTACTTAGATATTATGTCGTTTTTTATTTTTTTTTCGATGACAGTCTATCGAACATAATCTTAAAAAAAAAAAACAATTAGAAAATAATGATAGAATACGGATTTGTCTTTAATAACTCATTTCGGGTTTATCATTTAATGTCTGGATACACGAAAAACTAATCTAAATTAAACTACATCCTAATTCACTGATGAGATTCAGAAATAAAATAAGATTTAAGATTGAATTGTGCGAAACGAATAATTCCATTCAAAAACTCTGAAATCTTTGTCCTAATCTCACCTTTAACATCAACATATCGTTCCATTTTATTAAAGTAAGATTCAAACTGCTCTAGGTAATTTCTGAATTATTACAGGAATTTAACAGAAATTTTCAAAACATCTATCAGTATATATCATTCTAGGATTTTTACTTTAAAGATAACGTTTTTTTCTATTTACTTCCTTAATTATATGTGTTATTTTACGTAAGAATATTAGATTTAAGTTTTTTTAAAAATTATTCCCGTATCATTGAGAAACAATTAGCTGAGCCGGGATTCACTGAACCGTAGTTGACAGACTGTGCCGTGATAACGCATCTTAAATGATAATCGGGTAGTTGTATATCAGAGAAGATTTTCTTTTGACAGGCTTCCGATACGCAGAAAAGTTCTAAAAATGCACACGGGTGACTCGGTACAGAATTAACTTAGGCTCTTAGACAACAATATTAGATTAGGGTTTAGAACCTGAACAAAAATACGTAAATCTCAGATCATTAAATGTTAGACACATGCTAATTTACAAGGGTTTGCTTCTCTAAAATATTTTTGTTTAAGTAACCTACACATGTATTTCGACATAACAGATTACCAATTTTACATATGGAAATATATGGACTGGTTATTTGGTATCTCATTATGTAATATGTTTTGTTGTTTCGTTCTTATTTACTAACAGTACGTTGTAAATTAGCCTCACCTAAAATATAAGTAGGCCTAATATTTGTTAAAGAGTGAAGTACTGGATTTTTTAATACCTAAAAGGATTGTAATTACGGCAATATTGTTATGGATCGGAGTACATTATGTTATTGGAAATAACGTAAAAAATTTAATTATAGGCCTATAACATCTGAAATGGTCATACGTTTGTCACATTGGATGGAGATTTTCAATTTAAAAAAAAATTACGACTCCATAAATGAGTTTACGAGTTTCATGGGAGTTTCCCATAAAATATCTTTCCATCATTATTTACCGTTAGTTTTTTCTGTCTTGTTTCATTTTTTTTTTTAGTGATTCTCATTTATTTAATGTACGTCTTTCTCCAATTTTTATTTATCTATTTATTTTTTTATTTTTTGGGGTCGTCACTGATCACTATAGGACGACGTTTAATAGTTAATTTCGGGTCGGTCTCTTATTATTTTTTCAACCCTCCTTCATTTTCAAGCTGTGTTTCTTTTTCTCTTCTGATAAAAATTAGACCAATGAACAAGACTTGTCCTCTTCCGTATCTCAGATTAAGTTATCATTTATATATGATCAGAATAGAAATTGTTCATCTAATTACTACACTCTTTGATTCCTTTCTAGACCCTTTCGTAGTGTTGTACCATCTTTCTGAATATGTTTCTTTTTTTCATATCTGCATATTTTATACCTAAAATTCTGAAGTTTTTTTTTAATTTTTTTAAACTATTTGACGTTATCTTTGTCTCCATTAAATTCATCAAAATTCCTCTCGGTTAGTTTGTTACGGCTCTTTCTTGTTAAATTTTACTGAAAGACTACTCTTCGTTTTCTTATAGCCTCTGTCTGTTTTGAGGTAGAGTTCATTGTTCTTCGGCATTTTCCAACCCTCATCAGTTTTCCTTGGTCAATGTATTTTTTTTTTTTTTTTTAGTGTCCTTCTTTCGCTAATTTCTATTTTGTCTATTAATCCCTGATTTAGTGATGTGTATTCTATACCGTAAAGACATCAAGCTCTTAATATTTTTTGTATCGGTTACTATTAATTAATGAGGTTCCCCTTACATGCTTATTCGTACATCGCATAAAATGATCGAGCACAAGCCGTATCTGAAGAATAAGAAAAATGATTCTTAAATTTTTGCCGACATAAGCACCGCACTCGAACGCGTTTTCACGATTTATCCTTTAATTTGTTGTTGTTATTGCTGCCAATTACAAGTATGTACTTTTGTTTAGAACGAGTCGGTTTAGATTTAGCCGGATAATTACCTAGCTTATGCAAGTAAAGATGAAATTTAGCCCAATATTCCAACTTCATCTGCTAGTTTTTATATTAAAACAAGATATAAATATTAAATAAACACGACTGCCGAAAAAAAACATTGCTGACAAACACTGCTCTTTTTTTTGTGGTTTAGTTCCATCTTCCTGGTCTGGTCTTCCCAAATCAGCTGATTTGGAAAGTCGAGAGTTACAGCGTTCAAGTCTTAGTAAAGCCAGTTATTTTTACACGGATTTGAATATTAGATCGTGGATACCGGTGTTCTTTGGTGGTTGGGTTTCGATTAACCACACATCTCAGGAATGGTCGAACTGAAAATGTACAAGACTACACTTCATTTACACTCATACATATCATCCTCTGAAGAATTATCTAAACGGTAGTTACCGGAGGCTAAACAGGAAAAAGAAAGAAAGAAAGAAAGTAGAATCATGCGCGATCAGTATCAGTAATTAGTGGATATCTCTTTCACACCATGTACTGGTAGCATCAGCTGGTAGGTCGGTGATAGGAGGGCATTTAGCCGTTAAATCTTGACAAACCTATAAAAATGTGTTGAAATATAAAGATGCAGTGTATAGAAATGAATGAGAAAGTGAAATCAGTTATTCAATTCATCGAATACGAATATTCATTAAAGCATTTACAGAGAAATTTAACTGTTACAATTTCCGTAAATGATTACCAGAATTTTATTCTTACATATAAATTTGTATTTTTTATGCATTAACATCTATAATCGATATAATTTCTTAATTATCTTTATCGTCACTTATAAAATTACATTTACGGACCCGTAAAAAGTCTTTTCATAATACCCGTATATCTGCATACTTATTTTATTAAAATTATCCGTACGTACTAGTGCAATTACATTTTAAACAGAATTTTTTATATGCTTAAATGCAGGGAATATATCAGTGAAGAAACGTTCAACAGAATGCTGATGACAATTTACGTTTTAAACATTACCTTTTGTGCTTTTATAACAAAAGAACATCACGACTTTTCAGCGGGAGTAGTTTTGATCCACACTCATATCGGTATTCTTTTTGTGTTTCCTTTTATATGAATATTCTTGCACGCTTTTCATTTTACGGTATTATATTTTAAAATTAATTTTTTAATTTCTTTTTCTTTATATCATAAGTAAATTTTTTTGATGTATAATCTCAATAATTATTTAAATAAATAATTTTAATATATGTATTGAAATTTATTTAACAAAACGCTTGTTTACAAAAAAAAAAAAAAACCAACCGTTAAACTGGTACGCAACGTTTACTATTTTTTACAGAGATACATTTCACATTATGTACATCTTATAATTATATCTATAACTTAGGCTCATTAGTAATAAGATTTCGTATCGAATTAACAAACCGCTTATTTAATTAAAAACCGAAACAACATAATCTAACAAAGATTTTTTTGTAGTATTACCAGAACCGATGACTATTTTTCCACTTATCTTGTAGAATAATGTAGCTTTTCAAAAGTTTTTTTTTAATGTGCATATCTACACATAAAAATAACATGTAACGAGTGATTCATAATCAACTAGATAAATAGATAAAAATTTGTACACGTTCTTCTTACGGTTTAAAGGCACTCATAGAAATGATTTTTTGAAATTACGAGTATAAAGGGTTAAAATGGAGTAACGATTGAATTTGTTATTTTTTTTAATTCTTCGGTAACAAATATATTCGTCATGTAAATATCTAAAAACCGATTTCTAGATTTTTTGAAATTCCCAGTTTAAAAGGTTAAATAGACTTAATAGTTTTTTTTTTGAAACCAGACTTTTTTTCTAATTTCTCGGTAACGAATGAAGATATCAACTTGACGTTTGGTGTTTTTAATCTCCATGTGACTAACTAAAAAGAAATCTCTTGATTTTTGAAATTCTGAGTTTAAAGGGTTAAAATAGATTTTTGATTTTTTGTATACCGACTATTTATTGAATTTCTCGGTAACAAATGGAGATATCGACTTCATTTTTGATGTGTGTGATCTTCATGTGAATATCTAAAATTAAAATTTATAGATTTTTCGAAATTCGACCTTCAAAGGGGTAAAAAAATGTGGTAAAAAGTTTGAACAATGATCACAGATTTTATTCATTTCCGACAATACTAAAGGAGATATTCGTAAATTTGGGCTTGCAAATACTCTTCAGATAAATATCTGAAAACCATTTTCGGATTTTTTGAATTTAGATTTTTTTTTTTGAGGGGTATAACGATCTACGGCGCGGTGGCTCAACTAACACAGCTACTGCCACCGTTACTGTATGTGCGACACAACTGGCTGCACCTGCCTCCGGTTACTTAACAAAAAATTAAAAAAGTGATCGCGAAGGGAAATATAAGTAACCTTGTAGCGTGGGCGAAGCCGCGAAAGGAATTCTGCTCTCTCTCTCTATATATATATATATATTGAATTTTTTTGATATCTATACTGATTACAATCAAAGTAGATCGGTCTATCTGTCTATTATCGTCTACATAATAGACTGTTATATCGTTCCTCGTCTGATGGTCTACATATTGTCAAGATTTAACTGATTAACTTATTTTTTTGCTGGTATTTCTGCGTATTACGTATTTGAAACAACTGCCTTTATATAGATGTAATAAATATGCTTTGGTCATCATTTTGAGGAAAAACAAAAGAAAGTAAGGCGGAACACACAGGAAAAATCTAGCAGGTGCTTTTTATTTAAATTTAGTAATTTTTAATCTTATTAAATACACAATACTGTTAATAACCTACCCTAACTCCTCTATATTAGCATTAAAGATTATATTTATGTTTTATATTATTAAAAAGGGAAAATCAATTAACATTTTTTGATTCATATTGTACTTTTTTCTGTATTTCATTTTTTAAATTTATTTGTAAGTAGTTCATCTTTTTATCGAGAATTTAAATAAATGACCTCATATAGACAGAACCTACATCCGATACAATACAGTCTAGGCTATCCGCGGGTTAATTATGTATTGTATGAGCCACCAATTTACGAGCTTTGACTGATGTCCGTAAAAACATTTACTCCGCGTTGGATAACCGCTGTTCCCAAATAAATCTCTTAAATACAGCAAATTAAAGTAACAACATTAAAATGTAATTAATTATAATAAAGAATGATCAAATATTATTTATTAAAACGTTTTTTTAAATGTTAAACGTAAATAAGTGGCTTATTCCAATCAAATATTATTTTATATTGTTTATTTTGAATAATATTATATTACACTATTGTTGAATAAGTTAGTTTGTAAACATTAGTTTACTATGTTTATATCAACAATAGTATGACGTAAATATAATTTTAACGACCTTCACCAAACGTTAATTATTAACAAAAAAACAAATAAACACGACGATAAAAGAATTAAAAGCAGAAAAAAACAAAAAACTTTGTAAGTTCTGCTAACCTAATACCAGGAAATCATAAACTGAGCTATGTATAAAAATTTTAAATGTAAATACATTAAAAATAAATTGAATGAATAAACATCGAGTATTTATAAACCTATATTTTTTTAACAAAGAAATGGAATCAAGTTACGTTAATAATTTAGATTTGATAAGTTATTAGTAATTAAACATTATTTATAAATTATTGAATTAAATGTTTAAAAACGATAATTATTATTTAATAAAAATCTTATGAATAATTAAGTAATAGAGCGATTTTGATAATTAATTCAAATAATAATAACACTGATCCAACGATTATTTTGTTAAATGAGGGTGAATAACTGTTTCTTGTAGTATTTTTCATGCTGATTTCAAATGTGAAATCAGAATTCTTCCATCAGGCTTAGTTTTTTTGCAACTACCCTTCTTATTTTCAGGTAGTGTCATGCATGAACTCCACAAGCACAGCATTTTGCGAACGTATTTTATTATATTATTTATCAATTAAATAGCTTTTGTTTATTTATAACAGTCCCTTGATTGTTGTCACATTGATTTGTTAGATATTAGTCATCATGTTTATTATTTACACACTAATTAAAATGAACAAGAATATAAATCATTCTTCCTATTTTCATCTTACTAAAGGGTCATTCACGGGAACCGGATGTTTTTGAAGTGGGTTGTACTCGGGCGTTCGTGGTGGGAGGGGCACGTGGCTGGTGTCTGACGTTTCCTTTGTTTATAGCATTTACATTTTAGTCGTTGAGATGGAGCCGTGGACGCTAGACCAACGCCTGTACGCGTATGACAGTTTTGTGCGAAATGACGAATCCGTAACTGCTGTTCAGCGAGATTTCCGCCGTCAGTTTAATATCCATCGTAATGCAAGTGTCCCTTCTCGTAACACAATATTACGATGGGTAAACACCTTCGAACAAGCGGTTCAATATTGAAGAAAAACCCACCGGGTCCCCGACGAACTGCTAGACCTCGAACGAGTAAGGGAAGCCATTATCAGAAGCCCACGCCGCTCTATTCAGAGGCATTCAGCAGCGCTTCAAATGAGCACAAGTACGGTAAGATGAATTCTGCATACAGACCTGCATTTCCATCCTTACAAGATAGCCGTCGTGTAGCAGTTAAACGAGCAAGATTTCACGCAGCGATTACAATTTTGTCGACAAATGCTTAGCATTTTCGAAGAAAATGAAAATTTGTTGTTGTTAATGAGTGACGAAGCCCATTTTCATCTGAATGGCTTCGTCAACAAACAGAATTGCCGGTATTGGGCAGAAATAAACCCACATCAGCTTCACGAGAGACCACTTCATAGCCCAAAGGTGACTGTCTAGTGTGCAATAGGAAAGGTCGGTGTTATTGAACCATATTTTTTTGAAGAAAATTACGCTGCCGTAACTGTAACAGCTGATCGTTACATTGCGATGTTGAATACGTTTTTCATCCCTGAGTTACGAAACCGGGGAATCGATTTTCAAAATGTGTTATTCCAGCAGGATGGAGCTACAGCGCACACAGCGAGGGCAACTATGGCTGTTCTCCGTAACTTGTTTCCGGGACGGATCGTTTCCAGATTCGGCGACATTCCTTGGCCCCATCGGTCCCCGACTTGAGTAGTTGTGATTTTTTTCTGTGGGGTTTCTGAAATCGCGTGTGTACGGCAATAAACCGCGTACATTGGAGGACCTAAAGATCGCAATTCGTCATCACGTCACCCAGATTGACGTAGACATGCTGCAAATAATTGAGGCCAGTTACCGTGAAAGGCTACAACAATGTATTGCCCAAAATGGACATCACTTGCCGGATGTAATTTTTCGTTCATGAGTATGCTTTGATTTAACAAGTGTTTCAGTACCAATAAAACTTTTTTAAAGTAAATATTCAATTTTTTATGATTATTTTAAAAACATCTGGTTCCCGTGAATGACTCTGTATAAGCGATGCTAAAATAAAGGAAGGTATATTTGTTGGACCACAAATAAGAAAACTAATGAGTAATCCGGCGTTTGAAAAATGTTTGAATGACTTAGAGGATGCTGCATGGAAATCATTTCAAAATGTGGAAAACAACTTATTTCCTCGGAAACCATAAGGCCAGTAACTACAGAGAACTTGTGAGTGAACTCCTTCAAAACCACAAAGAACTTAGGTGTAACATGTCAATCAAAATCTATTTCTTGCGTTCACATTTGGATTTTTCCCTAACCATCTCAGCACTGTCAGTGATGAACATGGAGAACGCTTTCACCAAGATATGTACAATGAAAACACGATACCAGGTAAAATGGAACCCAAAAATGTTAGATGACAATTGTTAGAATATAAAGAGGAATTACTGTAGCAAATTACAGCAGAAAATCCAAAAGAAATAGATTTTAGGTGAGTAAAAAGTGCATGTTTTGTATTTTCATATTACGTTCATCATACATTTTTGTGTCAAAAGAAATTTCAATTACAAAAAACTGAGTCTGGTAGCAAAAATCTATTAACATATATGAAATCAGCATAAAGAATTCTATAAAAATCAGTCATTCACTCTCATTTAACAAACAAAAAATTAAATTTTGTTGACTACTGTAATTAGCAAAAGTAACACTATTTCGCGCACGAAATTTGCACTGCATGTTTCCAGGAATATATATATATATTTTTTTTTTAAGCCGTCTGGACTACCGTTATGTATTGTTTCAGAGGATGAGATGAAATAGAAATTTTGTAGCTTATGAAAATGCCACACCGAGATACTACATACTGTCGACGTTTGAGGATAAATAACCCGAAATTATACAGAAAAATTTTTATAAATCTTGAAATTTTAAATTTCCGAGATATATATCCGCAGAAGTTATTTCAGTAAAAACGATTTTGTTTTTTGAATTGTGATTCCGAAGGTATCACTTTTTTCTTTTTTTTTTGTCTTCAGTCATTTGACTGGTTTGATGCAGCTCTCCAAGATTCCCTATCTAGTGCTAGTCGTTTCATTTCAGTATACTCTCTACATCCTACATCCCTAACAATTTGTTTTACATATTCCAAACGTGGCCTGCCTATACAATTTTTCCCATCTACCTGTCCTTCCAATATTAAGGCGACTATTCCAGGATGCCTTAGTATGTGGCCTATAAGTCTGTCTCTTCTTTTAACTATATTTTTCCAAATGCTTCTTTCTTCATCTATTTGCCGCAATACCTCTTCATTTGTCACTTTATCTAAAATCACCTGACCAAAAGTCGCCTTCCTCTTCCCACCGAACCTCACTAATTCCTACTACATCCACATTTATCCTATCCATTTCCCTTTTTAAATTTTCTAGCCTACCAACCTTTTTTAAAGTATCACTTTAGTCGTTTATAATTCACCAAACCTACTCGTATAACCAGATCAATTAAAATTTGTTAGGTTTTATTTATCAGAATGTTTTAAATGGATTTACCGAATTAAAAATCACTAGCTTCAATACTATTTTGGTTTTATTTTTATTTATTTATTTGTTTTTTTGAAGATGAAGATCTTAACTCAATTTCCTAGAAATACAGGACACAATCTGCTGGATTTGTTATCAATACACTGTTATAAATACAAAAAAAAGTAAATAGATTCTTTACAAGTATAATAATCGGCTACCCGAAAAGTATATCAATAAAAAAATCAATAAAATAAATTAATTCCTAAACAATAAATAAATGTTGTATATTCTAATATCAACGTATCAACGAATCATTTTAGATTTAAGTAAAAATTATCATTACAGATATAAGCTTCACTCATTTTGATACAAATAAAATATCTCTTAAAATTTCTAACATATTTATTGTATTAAGATAAATATAATGATAAAATTATGATGTATAATAGATGAATTTTTATAATTAATAATCATTTTTCTTTAAAAATTCACATATACACGGTTAAATTATCGCAGCTTCATTCATGTAATCATAATAAAATTCTCCAATAATTAAAGGAAAATTAATCTTAATAATATTACAAAAAGTTTTAAAAACTTGCTTTATGTTTTTTAGTCATATTTTAATCAAATTATTATCATAGATTGTATGAGTTTAATTAGTAGGATAATTTGAATTTCAAAAGATAACATCATATATTGAAATATCTAATATATTTATAAAATATCAAACAAATTTTCAATCAGACATTTACTGTACAAAGTAACGAAATAGTGAAGTTTTTGATTTTTAAATACAATTGTAAATTAACAAAACTTTTTTTGTCGCTATCGGATTTGTCATCTGCGACTCCAAAAACCACGCATAGCCATTTTGGAGGTTTAGCAATTTTTTACACCCGCACCCTTAATTTACCCCCTTCCGGCGGGATGTTTGCCGCCGTAAAGTAATGGTGGAATATTGTATTGTCACCCGACCTTAGTAATTGTGCAAAGTTTCATCAGTCGGCAATCTCAGGAATGATGTTAAATTAAGGATGCAAGATTTGAGGACAAACATGAAAAAAAATTGAAAAAACATTGTGAGTTAAAACAAAGCAAGTAAAAATAAACGAATTAATAACGGTTTAAACGTTATACTGTTTCTTACACAAATATTTATAACGTAACCATCTAAAAATTTTAATCGCTATCATTTTGAATTATGAGTAATATTTTAATATTAACGTTTATTATATAACCCAAGATTTCTAATCTTTAATTAAATACAGAGTCAAAAAGTGAATAACAAATTTTATCAAAGTCTGTTGAAGTTAAATAGTCTGATAATTCATTGCAGATCCTCCCTACGCGCGAACTGTATTTCAAAGACTCTTTCGAAGTGACGCTTGAAAAATAAGCTTTTATCTTTTCAATAAGAAATTACCCTCATATTGTTATTTTTTAAATCAAAATCTGAAATCTTCTGAGAATAAAATTTAATAGCAGTTTATTTAATTTTTTTTTTATTTTGCAGACATTTAACTTTTTAAACGTTATCAAAATTTTTTTTTATCGAATTGTTTTATTAAAAATTTGATTGATTTTCATTTCGAAATTTCAGTATGATCTAAATTAGATTGACCGAGTGCGACTCCACCCATTAGCATAGAAGCCCTAAAAGAGATTTTTCTTTAATCCTTATTTCATTTACACCTCGTTATTTGATTATGCGTAAATTTTATCTAGATAGATTAATATTATAATAATTAAAAGAGTTTTAAACCGGTTGAATAAGTTATAATGTTTTTCTAATAATAGGTTTTTTTTTATTAAGAATGTATAATAAAACAACTAAACGGCTAAACGACTATGATTCAGTAAGTACCTTATGCTCACATGTAAAACCGTTGTTATACTAAGTCGGTGTTGTAGGATTATGTGTTGTTCAAGTAAGATGCGGCTAAGATAAAATAGTGTAAATTTTAAATTTTTAAAATTGGGAGGATAAATTACTACAGGAAATACTAATAGAATTCCCTCTTTTAACTACAATCCGTTTTATAAATGCATTAAGAATTGCGTAATGGTAGAGGAATATAAAATACCGGGTTAAAAAAGAAAAAAAATTATATGTTAGTTACTTATTAATAACCCGAGCTCATTATTTAACCTCATGAGATTTAATCTCATTAATTAACGCATAAGTTGAGTCCTGAACAGAGTTTTCAGTTATGTAACATTGATCTGAATAATTTTCCGATTAACTGTCCAGCTGTACAGGTCACGAGACTGCTGTTGTTCGACTGATGAATATTGGAATATCATAAATTTATTAAAGATTAATAATTATTTAAATTTTTGAATGGAGCAATGAAATGAAGGGCATTAAGAATGTTATTTTGTTTGGATTTGTACGGATTGTATTCCACATAATATAATTATTTAATCAAGAAATTTAATTATAAATTGAATTTGGATAATTTAATTTAAGATAATAATTTTGGAAAACAATTTTTAATCTCTTTTCTTTAATTTTATTCTATTCTGTAATTAATTTTGTTTAATTTACTGTTATAAGCTCAAATGTATAGCCTATTTATATTTTTATTTGATGGAAATAGTTTTTCCTTTATTTTGTTTAAACTTTTTAAGTATAGTGCGTTCGGAAAGTTGCTGTGCACTAAAATTATGGAAGTGTAATGACGAAACTTTTTTAATTATTACTTTGTATTTTTATTTCACTGTTTTACAAAGACGGATATTACAATAATTGAAATAGTTTATAAAAGGTATTGAAAATGACCTCCTCCAATATCAATACAACAGAGCACACGTTTCAATTTCTATTCAAATATTTTAACCAACTGAAGAACTGAGATTCTCGTGCGTATGCCGTTATTGTGATTTTTAGTTCGTCAGTTGTGCGTAGTATGTTGCGATACACTGCTTGTTTCGCTTCCCTCATAGAAAGTAATTTGGGGAAGTCACATCGGGTGATCGTGCAGGCCACAAACTCCTCGAAAAGATTCGTTCACCAAAGACATATCGAAAAATGTCACTGACCTGTTAGATGTGTGCGTTGTGGCGCCGTTTTGTTGGAACCAACCGTGATTGATTTCCACTTCAGTTAACTGAATAATGAAATTTATTTAAACAGCAGAATAACGATCACTATTAATTGTATTTTAAAAAAAAAATTGGACCAACAATGCGCGTTCTACTCACACCGACTTAGACTCAAATCTTCGCTTCGTGTAAAGATTGTTTGTGTAATTCATGGGGGTTAGTTGTCGATCACAGTCGTGTATTTTGTGAATTAATATACCCTCCGCGGTGAAACCACGCTTCATCTTTAAAAAACGTATTGTCATGGATACCTAAGGAATTTTGGTCATTAAACGTTTAAACCGTTGACAATAACTTAGTATTTTGGCATTATCTGCAGGTTTCCGTTCTTGAACGCACATTATTTTGTAGGGGAAAAGTTTCACTTCTTTCTTACAGTTTTACGTGCGATAGCAAGTCCGATATCTTGCTGCTGTGTTTACTTACGGATTGACTTTGATAGACTTTCGGCCATAGCATTCGAAATATCAAGCAGCTTCTATTCGGCCACTTAGATTAGCGTCTTCAACAGAACCTGTTGCCTGAGAATTTTCTGTAAGAGTTCGAACTGTATTGCAGTGAGGAACAGGAGTATTTGGAAACTGTTTAGAAAAATTGTCACCTTCATGAAAGACTTATTCAATGAGAAAAATGCGTTCCTCCACCAAACGAACCGTTACATTTCTCGCAAGTATTGATTCCGATAAACGAAACAATATGAAACGAAGAACGTTCAACAAATCAACAGAAGTCCTGGTTTATTACTCTTTTTCTCTCTCATTTTTACTGTTTAGCCTTCTGGTTTATTACTGAGCGACGCCCAACGAACCCACAGGGTAACCAACCTAACCGAAAGAACAGAATGCACCACATAATTCTAAAACATACTGCAGAACGACTTTCCGAACGCTCTGTATCGTAATTTATCTTCGGTCTACTTTTATAAACAAAAAGCTATTAGTTTAATTTAGATTTTTATTTGATGATAATCGTGTATTTTTTAGTTTATCAAATTCCATCGCATAATTTTATACTTGTAGGCAGTTAATAAATAATCTCGACCTTTTTTATAACCACGATCCTTGTAGATTAACTTTATCTCATCGGCATGCTGAAGAACAGTATATATATTTTTTTTGTCAAAAATTTTATACCAGTTAACATACAAAATAAATAACAATAAATCTAAAATCGATTGCGAGTTACCCCAAAATTTAAATCAATTGTATATGATTTTAATATTTCATCAAAACTATTTGAAAAAAAAAACTTTTTTTTGTTAGACATTTACAATTTGAGGTGATGGAAAACACCTCAAATTTGAAACTTGATCCAACAGTGCATTCATTTCCATACAATTGAAAACTTTTACCACATTAAAAAAAGACTCCTACCATGTATTCATTATTATAAATCCCTTTAATATTTTTTTCAAAGAATTGAGCTGTGGATAACAGTCGATCTATTTTTCCTTAATTTATACTGATTTTTTAATAATATATTGTTTTTATTTATAAATATTAGCTTTCCCATCTGCTGGTTTATTTTGTTTTCTTTTCCTCTATATTTAGCACTTTCTCAGAGACCTCTGCTTCATCAGAACGTATAGATGAAAATGTAGATTAAAAAGCGTGATTTAAAAAATGTTAAATATATAAATATATGTTTACCGCCTCAGTCATATAACATTTTTATATCAGTGTCCGAGATGGTAAATATATCAATCTATATTTTAATTTTTTAAAATACCTTTCTTATTTAATATATATAGATAATTTCATATGTTCTGACGAAGAAAAAAATGTCTGTAAAAACGCTAAACGTAAAGTAAAATAAAAAATAATATATAATAAAATAGTAAATTAATTTTTTATAAATAATTGCTTGTAAGATGGAGTTTAAAAAAATATAATTCTGGAATTCTATTCCAGAATTTATAATTTACAGATTTCATAAATCGGTTAGTAATCATGGCAAAATGTAGTTTAAACAATTATTAAAAATAAAGATATTGCGTATGGTCAGGAAGATCATCGGCGGAGAAGTTAAATTATAATTCTAGAATCTTATTAACAGTGTGTCGTATTAAATACAGCACTACATATCTATATTTATTATTGTCTTTGTAATTCCTAATTCTGCGTTTGGAACAATTTAAATTCTATTTAAAAGCTTTCTTGGATCGTGTTGCTCAATTTTCGATACTTTCCTACGCATTTCATCTTATTTAATAATGTATATACATTTATATTAGAGTCATAGATCTTGTTATCTAAATTGTTGTTAAATACGTTAAAGAAGTCTTCTACTTTTGATTGTTCTATATTAATATTTTGCTGTTTTATTTCGTTTAATATTTTATTAATCTCTTTTATTCGTATTACTTAAAAATTTAATTTCGCTACAAAATCTAAGTCCATTCCGTTTAGTTATCTCAATTAAGTAGTTGTGACCTATTTTTGATTTATGCTAAAATAACTACATCAGTGAATCTTAACATTTTTTTTCTTCAATTGTTAATTCACTTTTTCATATTTACTTTTCCTACCTAATACTCGATACAAATAACATAAGTTAAAGGTATATTAAGGTAACAGTCGTTAATAGTTGATAATATTAACGATATAAATTAATTCGGTTAACTCTTCATAAATAAATAATTCACATTTGTAACCGATAATATTTTAATTCTATTTGTTAATTTAGTAGAAAAAAAAGAAAAATAAATATTAAAGGGGTATTCAACATTATAAATTTAAGATCCAACCTGATTTCGTATATATATGTTTTATAAATGTTTAAGAAATAAAAAAATAAGTAAATAGAAAAGGACTGTATTAAGTCGAACGTAAAGGTTCTCTCAACGATCGTAAACAGCAATAAGGGATGTTTGTTTTGACACAAACACTCTTAAGCTAATACTTTCCATCGGTCTGCTCGGTATCCTATAGTGAACTAACCGCAGATTTTTCAAATCAAGTAAGCCTGCGCAAAATTCTCATTTCCTGCGGTGAAAATCAGTTAAAAAAGTGTTAGAAATATGATATTGCCTGAATATAATACAACCAGTTTAGAAGTTTATATTTATATATATATTAACATGTAATAATTTTAAATTGCTATGTTTTTAATTATGACGTAATACTGTATAAATTAAATTATTAAAATAAAATTAAACCCGTAATTGTACATATATATATATTTAGTACACCTGTATAAATATATTTCTTATAAATATATTATTAATTTTTATGAACTTCATAATACCTCAAGAAGTTCAATATTGAAACCACAAAATTATGTTTTCTTGATGCAATAAGGCTGATTACCTTTAATATTAATGTAAACTCTCCATGTAATTTAGTCGATTGTAATTATTTCAATATCTTGATCGGTATGAAACAATAAAAAAAAACAATTTATTCCTAACAATTTTTGTCTAATATTCAGCACGAATATAATTTATGAAAGATTATTTTATGGAATTTATCGAAAATTCTCCTTCTAGTTTTCCTCTATTATGACCTTGTTAACAATTTTTATAATAGAAGCAGAGATAACTACTCAAATTTAGCGAGACTTTATAAATCGGCAGGCTTCATCTGAAAATGTATAATTGAAATCGGTGTTTATTGAGGAATTAGTTCTTGGGATGCGGTAAGGTACAGAAAGGAGCTCTGGACATAACTATAAATAATAGGATAAATGTACTTTTTTTATTTTGTTCCTTCACGCACGGATTGAAAATCCCGTTGAACCTCCTTAAAGATCAATTCCTTCTTTACCTGTCTTATTTTAATAAATTTCATTGCGCGTATTCGGTTACGAGCCGAGAAGTCTATTTTATTTATTTTTCTGTTTAGCCTTCGGAACCACCACAAAATATTACTTCAGAGGACGAATGAGGATGATATGTATGAATGTAAATGAAATGTAGTCTTGGGCAGTCTCAGGTTGACCGTTCCTGAGATGTGTGGTTAATCGAAACCCAACCGCAAAGAACACCGGTATCCACGATCTAATATTAAAATCCGGGTAAAAGTAACTGACTTTACTAAGAGTTGAATTTTAGAACTCTCAACTTCAAAATCAGCTGATTTGCCATGACGAGTTCACTATAAAACCAGCCCGGTAGGTTTTTGAGGAGTCTATCTACACAAGCCTATGAGGCTTAACATTAGCTTGTTAACTTAACAAATTTTAGCTTGTTTATTTTTACCTTTTTCAATTCAATTTAATATTTATAAACTATTTTATTGGATGAGTACGAAAAATGTGCCTTTTTAGCACATTTCTAACAACATTGGCGTATAGCGGTATTTTTATTGTTTATTATTAAAAAACTATCAACCAGAATTTATTGAAATTTTCACTTACTGCAGGTTAATCTGTTTATTTTACTGTCTCGAAATTTCAAATCACTATTTTCATTATTTTCTCAGCTATCATTAACTTTTTGAAAAAATGAATTGAAAATCTTTAATTTTCTGAATAAGAGAAAAGGTTTTCTTTCCTTCTGAGCGATTTACGAGCTTGCATTCTAAACAATGACGGTTAAGGGTTTATTTTGTTAACTTCATCACAAAATAAAAAAAAATTCCTGATTTTAATATTTAATTTTTGCAAAGACACAAGAGATTACGCACGGCAGGGGTGGTTTTAATATGGCTACATACCGTTATCTTTTCCTCCTTCTGGGTTATAAACAGTTTTTTTGATGAAACTAGTTATCAGTAATGATTAAAATTAATTCATTACCAAGAAAAAATTCTGATTGGAAATAAATTAAAATCAAATAATTTTTAATGAAGGTCATAGAAAGAAGAATAATGAGTCAAACATATAACTATTGTATTTTTGCTTGTACGCATGTACTACAAGGGATAAATAGGTTCAGATTAAGCTCATCGGCAGACATAGATGGATTCTGGGTGACGTGGGCTATCTTCTTTCTAAATTCTATAGTAATTGAATATTTTTTTATAAGAATTCAATGAAAATCTAGGCTTTTGTTCTGGAAAAAAAATTGTTAAACGATCTATATGACTCGGGTTGTTTGACATTGATAAATTCCGACCCAACTCAATCCTCTCCCTCACATCAGGTTCTCCTCTCACGTAAGAAGAAGTTCATTAGATAAACGACATTATATTAGCAAACATGTTGTATGCAACATGTTGTATGTCCATAACATGTTGTATGCAATAACATAAAATTGCAGTTTTCTTTGAGATCATAATTGTAAAAGTTTTTTATTGTAAAATTATACTCAATTCATCTACTAAAAAATAAACGGTATTTCAAACCGAAATCCAGGAGATGTATTCTTTTAAATAATTTTATATTTAAATTATTAAATTTATTATATTTAATTTCAAACTATTTATTATTATATTAAGATTACAATTGAGAACTTCATACTGACATGACGGACAACGTCGACATTATTTTTACATTTTGACGATCATTTGTTGAATTTATAGTTTTTGTTTTAAAAAAAAATCAAAATCCATCTAATATATTAATTTGTGAAAGAAATAATTATAATCCGTAACACATAAAGGTTCCTGATGATGGATTAATGTCGGAAAGCACTCGGACATAATAATAAAAACAGTTGGAAAGTGGAAATTATTATATAATTAATTTATATCAGCATCTACGGGCCATGAATAATAATAAAAATATTTATTATCTTCTAAAAGAATAGTTTATTTACACGAAAAAGGATATTTATTACAATTATATTTTCTCTGTTGAGATTAATGAATTACATTTTTTAAACTAGTAAAAAGTATATGAAATAGACCGACTCCATATGTCTACCGAATGTGGCCTGTGAAACGTGGCTATTGTTTCGGTAGTGTGCTATCATCCTTATCTTTCGCTCACGGTTCGAGTCTGTAGAATATGTCCGATATATTTTTTACCGATGAACAGTTCTTTTATTTTTCATTGAACATGTAAAGTTATTTTTAATTTCATTTTTTTATATTCACTTTTATGTGTATAATTCTGATGTAGCTGTATTTTGTTGCACGACTGCACAAAAAGGAGTGTAATGTATTTAGGGTGTACGTATCAATTTATGTTTGTTCCACTGTAGCAGCTCAACCGATTTAGATGTATGACCCCGCGTTGGAATTCTTACATTACCGGGAGTGTCAGAGAATATATAATATATATATATATATTTGTTTTAAAATATATTTAAACAACTTAAAACTGTTTAAAAGTTGATTGGTCACCCATTATTTTATTTAATTAAATACCGCATAACGATGTTTAATCCTTTATTTCCATACCTAGTTTTTTTTTAAGTTCGATTTATTGTCGTTTTTTTATTCGTTTTTTTTTTGGCTGTGGTGTTTTTTAATTTTTATAATTGTTTTTATTTTTAATTAATTTATAATCATATTATTTTGCGTAACACAGAGGTTAGTTTAAAGTTATTCTCGGCTATTGATTCCTTTCCTTGAATTTTTGAGATTTTTTTTTGAAATTTTTTAATAAATTTTATTAGTTATTAAAAAAAAAATCACAATTATTCGCCCACCATTGTCATTATTAATGAAAATATCAAAAGCTGTATGCTTTTGATAAAACAATTTAAAAAGTATATATACGGTTAAAATTAATTAACATATTAAGTTTCATCTTTATCCTCATCAAATCTGAAGTTTTTTCATCCATTTTTTTAGAGTGATGGTAAGCATCTTACTATTTCCCGTACTTAAAACTGGTGGGTGATGAAAAACAATTTTATTCTAAATAATAAACAAAACAAAAATTTAGTTTATCATGTTGGATATCAATAAAAGAGTTATCAATAAAACAGATTTAAACGAGATTAAATAATTCTGTGCAAAATAATTTTATATATTTCTAAAATTTTAAATAATATAATTAAATTAACGTAAATAATTCAATAGATCTCGAATACATATAGGATTTCCTGCGGTAGGATATTTTATTAATTTTGAAGTCAATTTGTTTATAATATTAATTATTTTTAAAATTATGTCCGTTGACATTTTTGCTTAAGTCTATCTTCAACGTGTGAATCTCAAATCAAGTTTCACCAAGAAGGTAGCGGAATACCTATTAAAATACTTATATTATAAATAATTCTATTGAAGGATATTTCAAAATATCAGTGTTATAATATTTTGCAAAGTTTTTATGTAGATTTAAAGATATTTTTATTAGATTGATAGTAATCAACTATACTTAAAAATGTATACAAAAGAATTGTTCTGTAACCATAGACTATTTTTCTTAAAAAATTAATAAGTTATTAAAAAAAAAACCAAGCTCTAAACTTCCCACAGAAATACCTCAAACACCCTAAAAATTTTTATCGTAGGAAAGCATCCGCTAAAATTATAAACCGTTCGGTTTGACCATCTTCTGAAGGAAAATAGATCAAAGAACATAATATATTTCAACTTGTAGAGTTCTATTATTTTAACTGTAAAATTACTAAGGATGAATGAGTAAAAAAGGAAATTAAAGAACTTGGAAAACCAACTTTTCATCCGAAAAATATGTCTACTATTATCAAATAAAAATTCAATAATTAAAAACACTCTTAAAAGTATATTTAATTAACTAATTGGTAATTATTTAACATCTTAATTTATTCCTCGTTATGACTTGCGTGAAAGATAAAACACAGATGTTACAGAAGTCGCAGTAGATATTTCTAGTGTTGTGTTTACTAATATCTTACTTAGAATGTCAAAATGTAATGTACTAAACAAATGTCTAGACTGTATGGGATTTCCTACTCTAGCAAGAGTATGTTAATTATAACAGAAGTACTAGTTTCGAGTAGGCTACAGTAAAAGTTAAAACTAGTTGAATAATTGTATCCCTGGTTTCATCAGTGAAATACACTTATCTAATGTAATAAATTGATTGCATTTACTAATTAAGATTTGCCATTTACTAATTTTTTATATTATTTTTAGCTATTGGTAACCTTTGGATGCGGCTTGGAATAAAATTAAAAAAAGAGCGATTTTAGTGTGATTTTTTTCTTTTTAAGAGAAAAAAGGAGTTTTCACAATATTATATAATGTGAAGATGAAATTTAAATTTTAAGTAGGAATTTGAAATTATAATGTCAGTAAATATATGCAGTTGTTTACAGAATTTGCATAAAAAATATTATTACTATTAAATAAGTAATATTTTATCAAGATAAATATTTTATTCAAATGATAATTTAAATTTATAGTGCCACAGTTAAAAAATAATATTGCAGACATGAGATTTCATTAAATAACTACCATTAGTAAAATATACAAATTGTTTTTATCAGCCACCCATTTCTTCTTCACATTCTTTTTATGGGCTGAAATGACTGTCTTTTGTGTCCTAATAGTACTGTACTTCAAGAAGTTCGTTCGAACTTCGCCGGTAAGAGGCCGCAGAACTGTACGGCACGGCGAAGTAAACGAAGTATGTTTACAGTTCTAAACGTGACCTAACCTAAAAGTGAAATTAAAACGGGGAAAAAATAAAAAAATAAGCATGAAAACATTATATTTCAGTTCAATTGATTTGTAATAAAGAATACTTTCAAAAAATACCTCGAATTTTGTTAGACAACGTTTTTTTCTTCCAACTGATGAACCGCGAGAGTCAAATGTGTCACTTTTTTCTCAAAAAGGCGGGTTTACGAATCGCGCCGCTAGGTAGCAGTACTTGATAGTACTAGGTAGCGTACAAAAACTTGATAATGCACTTGAAGTAAAAAATTTAAAAGAAAATATTCTACAGCTTGTTTTAATAGTAAATGCTCTTATGTAAATGAAAGTAATGAAGATGAAACAATTTTTTTAATTCCCATCACTTCATTAAGAAAAATAAAAGTATTAGTTTAAAAAAGATTATAGCTGCTAAACACAAAAAACACGAACAGTAGGAAAGTGTTGCAAATGTGGCAACAAAGATGTTACATAAAATAGAAATAAATTCGAAGAGTTCATTTAATAATATAAAAAGTGGGTCCACGGATACGATAAAAATCGAGGGTAGACTTACGAGGGTTAGACGGATTTTCGATTCGTGAAGGTAATTCACGGATTACTAGTTTTATTAAAAATGAAAAATATAGTATTAAGTGATTGATATGACTACCAACAAAAAAATTGGCCGAGAAATTCAAAAAATTATATTTGTTCAGAAAGTCAATAAATTTTAATAATAAATCCATAAGATAATAACAAGTAATTCATAAAAAAAAAAAAAAAAATCTAAAAATACGCAGTGATATCCAAAAAAAAATTACAATGAAATTGTAAACCGTACGGTAAGAATCTCGTAGATATCATTTCTTCCGCTCAAAAAACAAGAATTTCTGTAATATAAATTAAACTGTTTTTAACAAAATGGATAAGTTCGATATCAAAGAACATAACACATAAGACGCTACATTTCTATTAAAATCTGTTATTAGTTTAGAATTTTGTTTAAAAAAATACATGTTAAATAAAATTCTTACCTGCTCGATTTCATTTATTAAACAACGAATAATCGTAAGAATTGTATTATTTATGTAAATGTGATATTTATTACATATAAATGAAAGGTAAGAGTTTTATTTAATATGTATTTTTTTTTTCAACAAAATTCTAAATTAATAACAGATTTTGATAATAGAAATGTAGTCTTACTTTTTTTGATATCAGTATCATTTTGTTAGACAGTTTTATTTATATTACAAAAATTTTTGTTTTTTGAGTGGAAGAAATTATATCTGCGAGTCGCTTACCACACGGATTACAATTCCATTGTAATTTTTCTGGATATTACAAACAACGACACATAATCAAAATACCCAGTTTTAGGAACCGTGTGCTTCGTAAGGAAAATTTCATAAAAATTACAATATTTCCTACTTGCTTAATTTTTCGTCTGTCATCTTCTTCTTCTTTTTCCTGTTTAGCCTCCGGTAACTACCGTTCAGATAATACTTCAGAGGATGAATGAGGATGATATGTATGAGTGTAAATGAAGAGTAGTCTTGTACAGTTCGACCATTCCTGAGATGTGTGGATAATTGAAACCCAACCACCAAAGAACACCGGTATCCACGAGTATTTAAATCCGTGTAAAAATAACTGTCTTTACTAGGACTTGAACGCTTGAACTCTCGACTTCCAAATCAGCTGATTTGGGAAGACGCGTTCACCACTAAACCAACCCGGTGGGTTAACGTCTGTCATCTTCTAGACCAGCGTTTCTCAACCTTTTTTATGGCGGACCAGTAAAATTATAGAAAATTATGTTTTGGTTTTAATAAGTGTCGTAGCTGAGAATTCAGCTTCACACTGATAGCTGCAAAGGGAAGTAGCATTTTATTGAACTTTTTTTGTGGGCCAGTTTGTTCAGGGACCGGTAACATTATCTTGCGTACCGGTGGCTGAGAAACACTGTACTAGACTATCTCCACGTGTAAAGTTTTCAACATAAAATTTTTCTTGTGGGACTATTCTCACGTAATTTATATTATATCAGCAAAGCTTCAGCCATATAGTGAAACCAATTCAAGAGTTACAAAAGTGAAAATAATCTTCTGCTACCGAGACATTACGAGGTACTAAGAGAAATAGTTCGATTGACATTCATTTATTAATAATAAATAAATTATTATTATGTGTAAATTAGGAGATTAAAGATATTTTATTAACCTCATAAAATTTTACCAAGTAAAATTATTTGAGATAAAATTACTACTCTTCTCAATAGATAAATGTAATAAATGGAGTTCCATAGAGAACGGCAACGGGTGAATTTAGTTTTTTATAGTGAAAATATCCTCAGGTGATTTCAAGTAAGCGAATGCCATATGCCAAAAATGTCGGTTTGATAGTTTTTAATACATTTTTAAATGTATGTTCTAACGATGTTAATTTGACAGTGTAAGCTACTTCCAAATATTTCAGTAAAAAAAAGAGACTGTATGAAGAATAAGACTAAAATAATTAGTTTAAGTTCAAAATCAATACCCAATAATTTATTTCGGTGATTTCACTAGGAATTAATTTACACCAGTGACTAACTCGGTGGACTTGTACTGATACGTAGGCTATACGATTATCGTGAGATGTTTATTTAAAAAAAAGAAGATTTTTCGTATGAAACTTAAAATTAAATGGCATTCAATTACGGAGTTATTGTAGTGCTATCACAGATGCGTTTGTCCTTGAAGATAAGGTTGTTTCAAGTTATTTACATTTTTTTCGTTAGGGAGCATTGTAAACTTCTTTTTAAAGAAAGCTGAATATATTAATCTTATTGGGGGTTTATATATTAGATAAAGAAAAAAAGAATATCGGGGTTTTAATTTGTTATAATATCTCTTGGATGAGATTTAAGGCTAGAATCGAAGAGCAAAATGGACAGGATAAGTTGCGCCAATGGTCGTAGATTGATTTCCCATTTTTACGCTTGACAATTCCTTTGCGAAGATGGCTTCTAAACAGAAAGGCTTATAATAATCGATGGATGAAACCTTTACGTGATGAAAATCCATCATAATAAAAAGAAAATGCAAAGAGAATATATTTTTTGATTTTCACAAAATCTATTTAAAAATTGGCAGTTGTTTCAGTACACAGTCAGAACGAAAGGAATTGTGAATAGGGAAGGCGCTATGAATGGAAGGTACCTTCAATTCAGTAAAATGGTAAAATTATTCATTTCAATGTAAAAATCCACCTGTCATTTTTTAAATAAACTTTGTGAAAATCAAAAAACGTATTTTATTTTCGATTTCTTTTTATTAGAAAGCCTTTTGTGTTTTGCAGTTTGCTAAATGCACCTGTAGTTACAGTTCATCATGCATGCCGTAGAAAATTTAATTGTGATCCTGCTCCAAAAGATAATAACATTCGTCGATGTTGGCATAGTTTTTTTTTTTCCTGTTTAGCCTCCGGTAACTACCGTTTAGATAATTCTTCAGAGGATGAATGAGGATGATATGTATGAATGTAAATGAAGTGTAGTCTTGTACATTCTCAGTTAGACCATTTCTGAGATGTGTGGTTAATTGAAACCCAACCACCAAAGAACACCGGTATCCACGATCTAGTATTCAAATCCGTGTAAAAATAACTGGCTTTACTAGGACTTGAACGCTGTAACTCTCGACTTCCAAATCAGCTGATTTGGGAAGACGCGTTAACCACTAGACCAACCCGGTGGGTTGTTGGCATAGTCTACGACGAGATAACATAACATCTTGAATGTTATCATAAAATGATAACATAATCGGTTTGAAACGGCCGGGTGTCTATATAAAAGGAAGAGTACGTGACGTCCGAGGATTGTTTAAAAAAATATGTTAAACGTGTCAGGGAGTCTTTCCTGTGTAGTCCTAAAAAAATTTGTTAGGAAGGCCAGCCACGAATTAGCAAGCCGGTGTGGAGTATTTAAAAGAAACGCTTACATATGCGTCCACAGTTTATGGCTGTTACTGTTCTTTGAAACCTATCGAGTACGCTGTGCCTGCCGACTTCGCGATCGAAATGTTGCAGCATGAAAATGACGACTTTCTCGATCGTATTGAGTAGACTAACGAGTCAACATCTCATCTAAGTGGAAAAGTTAACGAACATAATGTCCATATCTCACTCGGTTTCTTTTTAGCCTCCAGAACGGTCGTAAGGTATTACTTCAGAGGATGAATGAAGATGATATGTCTGAATGTAAATGAAGTATAATCTTGTACAGTCTCAGTTCGACCGTTCCTGAAAAGTGTGGTTAATTGAATCCCAACCACCAAAGAAGACCGGTATTCACGATCTAGTACTCAAATCCGGATAAAACTAACTGCCTTTTTTAGGATTTGAACCTTAGAACTCTCGACTGCGAAATTAGCTGATTTGCGATGACGAGTTTACCCGTTAGACCAACCTGGCGGGTTATAATGTCCGTATCTGGAGATCAGAAAACCTCCGAAAAACTCTTATAATGTACTCCCCAAAACGAATATTTTCTGTGCTTCTCCCGACAACAAGTTTACGGGCAACTGTAGCAAGCGTAACAGGAGTTGCATATTTGGATATGCTGTGTACACAATTTTTTCCTCGATTGCATGATGGATCAGAGAATTTTATTTGGAAACAAGATGGTGTGACTCCTCACTGGAATAATTCTGTACTGGATCGGTCGATTGACGTTTTCCCAGACAGCTGGATCGGTCTGCATAGATCCGATGACAGAACTTGTTTGTGGTGGCCTCCAGGGTCAGACCTAATGTGGTTTTTCCCTTGGGGTTGTAACCCCAGAAGGAGGTATTCTCCGCTACCTAATGATTTCCCTGACTTTTTGAGGAACAGAATTGAAGCGGTTGTCGCTTCCAGTATTCAATACAGGTTGATTAATATATGGAATGAACTCTCCAGTAGATTAATGTGTGCCGCGTGATGAAGGTTCCCACATTGACCACTTGTAGGGAAAAATTGTAATAATTACTCTTTCATTTGATTTGTGATTCGTTACTGTAAGTCAAAGTTAAGAGATATTAAATAATTAAAACCCGGTATTCTTTTTTATACACCCGATATAATTATTGTAATTTGATACTCTACTAGAAATTTATTAGACATTACAATTCGGACAGATATCCAAAATTATTAAAAGTTTAATAGAAAGAAAATTTATTATTTATTTTTTAATATTATCTTACAAAAAGTAATCTTAAGATAATTTTAAATAGTAGACGTATTTAAAAATTATCTTTTACAGTGAAAAAATGTCTCAGGAAAAATTCAAAACTATTTTACACAAACCAGGTATCCTTGAAAGATTGGCCTCCTCTTTCGGTAATTTTTAAGAGCGTTGATTATAAAAGGTGTCCCAAACTGAGTTGATATTTTAATTTTTTAATAAAACGAATTTTATATTTGATAATACTTTTGGTTTATTATAAAGTAGTTACATGAAGGTTATGTGCAATATAAACATCTAACAAATGAGCGGCCCAGTTATGGCTCCATATTTTCACTCTTTTGACAAAATTTTCCAAAACATATTGACATAATTGCTATCCCAAAGAAAACAAATCCCTTTCGGCACGCCGGAAGGCGGAGGTAGATTTCACCGGTGCTAAGTAGGGAATTAAAAAGATTTTCACTTTAAAGTTAAGAAAAACTTCAAATTTACTCAGTACGACAACGGTCGCATATGAAAAAAAGTTCCACATGTTTAGCATACGACAAGCCCCATCTTCTTATAATCCCAGAAACATTTTGGTCATCCCTTGTTGTAAGGATTGGTCGTATCAAAAATCGCTTCAGACCAAATTTTAGTTAATTCTTAGAGGATTAACGGCCACTTTAAACCGATTCGATACTGTGCCTATTAAGGGGGGTATGATTTTTGTTTGTTTCCGAAACAACATTTTTTCCACCCCCTGGGCCAATGGTTGGTGATATCAAAAGACTTTACTTATATAAGTTTTAGGCCCTTATCCAAAGAATAGTAGTAACCGATTTAATAGTAGGAGTTCGATATTTTACTTGGTAAGAAAGTTACAGCGATAATTCTTTTTCGAAAAAGTCCTCCCATTTCCACCCCCACGGTCCGATTTTGCCCATTAACGAACTCGATCGAGATTTTCGGTCGTTATATTTTATTTATCAATATGAAAGTGATTTGCGTAAAATTACGGCAGTTATCATTTCCGCAAGAAAGTGAAATATATATATGTATATGTAAACTTCTGAATTGACGGTGGTTTTGGGATCTGGGGGATGTGAAAGGCGAAAATATGTCAAAATTTTCCGGAAGTCGAATCATGGTACCCATTAAAATAGGTAGATTTCATAAGAAATCTACCTAAAAGTCCAACGGTGTCAAGTCACATGATCTTGGCTGCCAATTCACATCTCCTCGCTGCAAGATAACACAACCGGCAAATATTTCTTGCAATAACTAGTTTCATCGGCAGTGTAGCGTGTTGTACCGTATTGTCGAAACCGCATTCTTTCACATCCATATCATTAATTTTAGGCCATAAAATGTTTGAAATCATCTCACTATTTCAAATTCCATTGAAGGTAACAGCACCTCCATTTTCATTTTCAAAGAAGTAAGGTCCATTCAACCTTCCAGTCTAAAATCCTCAACCGCAAACCGTCGAGAACGCATAGGAAGTTCTTCAATTTTTTTTGGATTTTCTCATCCTTAAATTCGAAAATTTTATTTATTGACAAAGCCGGTAAGAAGAAAATGTGCCTCATCGCTAAAGACGACTTTTTTTTTAATCAACTCGTTATATTGTTATTTTTACAATTTCTACGCGTTTTTCAACTGTGTTTTTTTCCATAATTTAACCTCATTGTTTACTGATAACAATGCAAATAAAAATAAAAATTTCTACTCTGGTTTTACCGCGAAAAAAATGCCGGCAAATTTAAAATATCAGTTTATTTTAAGACACCCTTTAAAATCAAATTATTATCTTGCATGTATTTATGTTAATACGTAAATAACGTTATCTGTATTAAAGTTACTTGAAATTATAATAAATTAATATTCTGTATAATTTATGTCAAATGTAATCGAATATTACTGTAAAGTAAATGAATTATAATTGTCGTTACAATTAATATTATTTTTAAATTATTATGCCGCAGTATTCACAATATGCCGCAATATTCTGAATTACAAAAACCTATGAACCCAAATTACAGAAAAAATGTATAAAAAATATTTGGCGGTAATAATCGTGCAGGTAGTTTTCTCCGTAGTTTTTAATATAATATTTAATGCGTTTACAGATTTTTTTAGTTTATTAAAGGCTGGATTTTTTTTAAATATTAACTTTCATTTATTACTAATAATGAATGACTTTTTTCTATTTTTATATACAAGTAGCATGTACATTTTATAGTACGTCAATTAGCCAATGCCGTCCAGTTATCCTAAACCAGATGTGATTACTGTTAACTGTACCGTTATCCAGTACAGTTTTGGAATTTATTTTACTTTACTGAATCCTCACTGAATACAGAGAATTAAAATACGGTTTGAATATAAAATACAAGAATTGATTCATGCATTGTATTATTAAACAAACTGGATTATCATAAGTATTGTTTTGTCGCATGATATGCACATACGACCCGTGGATGAAAGAATTATTAGATTTCTAACATGTGAATAGAAAAGCAGTTTTTTTTTAATGACTTCTGTGATAGATTATTTGTTTATATTTAGCGAACTCTGTTGGATATAAAATACGATTTACATTTCTTTCTTAAGTCTTCTTTTAAAAGCACTTAACAGTTTTAGTTCTGCTATTTCATATTTTAAAAGGGAAAAATTTTTTAACATGATTTTCTATACACTTTAATTTTTTCCAGTGATTTCGGATTAAAGCAAACAGGGAGTAAATTTTTATAAAATAAGCCAGACACCCAATAATGTGCTTAGGTTCTGAAAAATCACATGAAAAGCTTACGGTGAAAAAGGTGGTCAAAGTATCTATGTATCGGATTTTCGTTGTCGTTTAAAACCCCACGGGATGATATGTCGATATATCAGCTTTCTCCTTTTTTTTATTATTTTAGTTTCTTATTACTCCACATAACGTATTTTGAGACTTCTATATATATTTCAATATTATTATTAGTTAAAAGGTGTTATTTCGTGTTCAATTTTTTTCGTAACAGTTCAGTTAGCTGCTATTTAATCTAAATTGATACATATGAATATCTTATGCGACTAATGCAGTAAATACCGGCCAATTCTTATTAAATTTCTTTATATTGAGTAGTTCTGTAACTTGTGAAGGCAAAATGTGTCAAAATAACCTTTTTGGTATCCAACTTAAAAATACGACACAGCGTGATCTATAGAAAAAAAGTGTTTTATAATAATTATTAAATTATTTAATACTTGTGCAAATACGGAATAATGGTACCAATCGCTAATAAGTGACCGTATTACATATTAAAGTGATAATGTACGCATAGATATCTTTGCGTAGAAGTAGTGGTAGCATCTTTGTCTTTCATCCATAAAGTTTGGAAACCCGGGATTGAAAGCTTGGTCATACTTGATATATTTCCATCCCTAAGAATGTTCTATACTATATTCCCATCTAGAAACTTTACAACTCTGTGCAATTATGTAAATATCGATATAATTTCTTTAACGTGAATGTTCGATACACCGATAATAAACTCATAATATATACTCATTTACTCCTAGATACTTCAATAAAAAAAAGATTTGGTATCAGTAAAAAAAGCTGACAACACTCAATTTCAAAGATTTATTTATTAATGTTATTATAAATGGATAAATAACTATTTACATTTGCAAAGCTTTCCAGAGTTGGTCGCCTTCTTCTTCACTTTCAAGTCCATTTTCAGAGTTTTCGTCCTCTTCGTTTATCGGAGGATATCATCTTCCTACCCATTCATATTATTTGAAATTCAACGCTTTTTAAAGCTTTTAATCGCTACCTCTGAAGATATATTTTCCCATGCAATCAGTATCCATTCACAGACCAAGGAAAAAGATGGTCTTTTAATTCGTCCAGCGTGTGTAAATGAATGATCATTGTTTGCCATCCATGAAGAATAAAATAATTTCAATCTGTCTTTAAAAGGCTTATTAATGCATATATCTAACGATTGAAGGAGAAAAGTTAATCCTCCTGGAATAATTACTAATTCAGATTTATTTTTCACCTTTTCATTTAAATGTCTCTGAAAGCTATCAAAGACGAGCACAGATTTTACCTTTCGCAAGCTTTTTATTATACAAAACCACATCGGTTTCAACTATTCATCCGTTAAATGAGTATCCATTCATCTGTTTTTATTACATCGAACAATTATCTCCTTTGGGAAATTTTCTTCGGGCAAAGTCTTTCGCTCGAAAATAGCAAATGGCGGAAGATTTGTTTCATCTGCTAAAACGGCAACCATAATTTTTTCACAACCACAAGTTCGAATAGGAACATTTTTTTTACCGATCAAACTTACGATTGCATTTTCAAAGTATTCAGCCGTTTGGTCAGGGTTACCTGTGATAGTTTGAATTTAATTTTTTTGCGCAAGTCAATAACATACCGATGAAATTGTATAAGTTTTTCTTCGTATGCATCTAGTAATCTTTGATGAACAGCGGTCCGTCTTCGTGTAGTGAAACCAGATCTACACATAAATTTTTTAAACCAACCTCTACTAGCTATAAAAATTATAAATTTTATCTGATAAAGCTATTTTTTTTTCGCCTTTATAATGCACATCTCTGTAAAACTGCAAATTTTTGTTTTTTTTTTGTTTTAATAAACAAATATAATTCTTGCTCTAATTCTGGTAATTTTCCGGATTTCGATCCACGAAACGATCGTCTTGTTTTAGCGATAAATCCTTTTTTTTCGTCCATCTCGAATACACGATTCATTGATGTCATATTTTATACCAGCTATTCGGTTACCGATAATCTCAGCTTGATACAACTTTTAATTTTTCGGTAACGGTAAATGAACGAAGCTTTTTTTTGTTTGAAAATGTAACTTTTAATCAAAAGATAATTCTTAAAAAGAAGAAGAGTAATGTGTCAGAAATGTGAAACGTTCACAATTTTGAAATCAACTGAGCGCTAAAAGTAAATGAAAAGCGTGAAAGAAGTTCATTTGAAAAGAATAAAACTAAGAACTGGAATGTACCCGTTTCGTTCTACATATTTTGTTACAAAATAAAGGAACTAATAATAGAAACAAGACAGTCTTCTAGTGACAGAGCCGGTATTGTAATAAAAATCATCTTTTTTTTATGTGTCGTACCTGTTTTTGTATAACCATTCACGGTCACAGTCGTATAAAATGGCTTGTAAAATAATAATCGAATATAACAACGTTCATGTAGTAAAAAATCATTCAATCGTAACGATTCATATTTTTTAACCTATGACGGACCTCACCCCCGTAATGATTTAAATAAGACCTGCATCCAAAATTTTAAATATGAAATCATGAAAAATGCTGCGGGACATGCGAATAAATATGATACTATATCTATTTTAGGTATTTTAAATACCTAAGGTATAATACCTACTATACCATAGTAGGTATTTTCCCTGAAGTAATAGTAACGATGTTAAGTGACCAGACACGAGACGCCGTCGCTTCTGAAGATGGGACGAACATCCTTAAGAACAACAGGCTTACTAGGAAAAGGTACGGAGGTGAAGTGGTTTCCCGTTGACGTTATCACTGAGCCATATATATATATATATATATATATTACTTTATTCATTATTACGAGTCCATCGAAACGCGAATGATAATCAGCTCTACAAATAACTCCTTTAACTCCTTTACTGTTAACCGTAGATACGTAATAATTATATACCACGGCCGTATTGTGAGAATAACTATTTTTAGGATAAATAAATATCACCGTCGTTATCGCAGTGGAGTTCTAGTTCACATAAAAACAGAAGCGTAGTGATTAAGAAGACGTTAGGAGATGCCGAGAAGGTGGGTGATCCTCTCCGTCACCTTCGCTGTCATTACCGTTGTTTATTGCGATGTCGATGATAAAAGAAACCAGTTTATTATTAGCAACGCTGAAAATACACAGACGGTCTGCTTGGCTGTGATTAATCGTGCTGAATAAAATATATCCCGGAAACGGTGTCCTCGACATGCGTACACCGACAATCAAAACACAATATCCTTTAACAGCGAGACGTATTTTGTTCTTCGTAATATTTTATTAAATTTGATTATATATTATGAAATGTCTTTACTCTCAATTATATTTAGTTATATTTTATTTAATAATGAAGAAAATAAATTTTTTAAAGCCTTATTTCATTTCCTGCTTTCTGGGATGAATCATCATTTTGTGACTTCTATTATCATTACTATCTAGTTACTAAAAAAAAAAAAAAAAAAAAAAAAAAAAAAAAAAAAAAAAAAATAACATGATTAAATAAAATAATACAGAACATTAGACCTCTGATTACAGCAATATCCTAACTACCTACAGAAGTCTAAAAACAAGGTGATCATTTCTAGTAACAATGGTTAAGCAGTGGTCGGTCGATATCGACCGCAATTTCGATTTTCAATACCAATCGACTGATTTTCGACCCTAGGCCAACTGAAATAAATAAACAATTAATCCGATAAATAAATCTTTAAACGCCAAAAAACAAGGGGGTTGAATTGGACCCGTACTTAAAATATAATTTTTTTAATCTTAATGTTCCTAGATTGGAAATCCAACTACATCTAGTATTAATGTGGACAACACGGAAAGATTTTAAAAAGGCGTCCATTGGGACCCTACTTAAGAAGTTAAAAAATCTTTTTTTATCTTTTTATAATTTCTGCTGCTTAATCTGTCTTTAAAGTTTTAGCTGTTATTAAAAATTTAACAGCTATCGCTGAAGAGGATCACATGAAATATAAATTTTTTTTTTTTAATTTTAATTTTTTAACACATATTCTAAATACAGAAATTTTCTAATACATTCAAATCGGTCAAATGGTCAAATCAGATTCAATTTTTTTTTTTTGTTAAACATTTTGATTTTTGTCGCAATTTTGGGTCAAATCTTCCTGTATCCGGTCAGCCAAAACAGTAAAAACACTATTAAAAATAATAATTATAATTTAATTTTATTTAGCAATAATATTTGCGTTTTTATTTTATTTTATAAAATGATAAACTTCATGACGTTAAATATTGTTTTATTTTGTATTATTAAAAGCAGAATAATCATTACAATTTATTATTTTTTTTTTAATTTTACTTAAAAACATAATTTTATTATTTTCATTTAAAAATTTCGTTCATTATGAAGGATAGAGCTCGAAAAGTTTTGCAATGCTTTGTCGGCTTTTTGTTGTAATTTAATCATTTCGTAATGTTTATGATTGAAAGCGATTCAAATAAATGTCCTCAATTTCAGGTTCCGGAAACATTTTACTGAAAAGATTTTCGGCATTGTGAATTAGTGCGATAGAGATTCTACCCAAACGTTATTTTCGGTTTACAAACACAATTGCCTTGCTGATAAACTAACAGAATTTTTAAATAAAATGGAACATTCATATATTGTTAGGTGGAGATTGTATTTCAGCTTTATAAATGGCGGTTGTCGGTCTGGTGGAAGGAGGCTGGAAGTTGTTTATCAGCCTAATCCCCTCTACTTCCTGAGAAGGTTTCCCCTTCTCTTAAGTTATAACTTGCTCACCATCTTGTAGTTCTAAAAAACAGTTAATTTATTATAACAATCTGCGGAAAGGAGATCGGTCGACATAACCGATTTACGAAGATAAAAGTATTGGTCGTGACAATAAAGTTTAAATTTTAATTACCGGATATAGTTTCGTTTAAGGCAATACATAACAAAAATAAGACAAAAAACCTTTTACAAATTAATTTTTTAAATCTGTTTGACAATGTTCTCTTTTTTGTTTTATTTGTTTTCCCCCCAGCCGGTCAGCCATTTCTAATTCACTTATATTATCCTGTTATTTTTATTCTAAATTTTTCTGTAATCCAGAATTTCCTATAAATTGTTGTTTCTTCCCTTCTACAAATAAAAGAGAACGAGAATAAATTCATTAACTCTGTGTTAATTCTTATTACGGATAACTTGTTCAGTATTAAAATGTATTATTTAATAAAATGTCCGACAACTTTTAATTGTTCACGGTTTAATGAAATAAAAGGGAAAATATTCTTTGGCTATTTTTATAACACTGAGTGAGTAATACTTAATAGGAACTAAAACTATAAAATTCATTTGTATAAAGCATTACACACATAAAAAAATGCTCTAGTAAAATTAAATTAAATGCATAATTAACATGTATTCGGACATAAAAAAAATATGAATTTATACTTTATTTGTTATAATTCTGTTTATTCTTGCATTTAAAAAAATTAAATTAAAAGTTGCATAGCGATTAAATATTTTTTACTGTTTAATATTCAGACACTTAAGAAATTTAAAAAAAAAATAAATATATATATATATATATATATATATATATGACAGTAATTCAGATGAATAATTATTAATAACCTTAGGCAGAGAAAACTTTACGTTGAAAGGTTTTCAATCCTTTTGACTGAATATTTATGTGAATTTACCCATATCCTTTACCCATGGCAAAACACAAAAAATCTCAGAATGTTACGAAATCTTTCATTCCGCTCGGTCATTGAGTTATATTTACCCATCCTTTTTTTTAATATGCGGTATTTAAAGGTTGCTGAACGGCAGAAACTCGCTTTCTTAAAAAAAAAAATTATAGAAAGCGGAAAAACTAAGAAATAGTCAGTACTACCGCCAATCATTTGCTTGATCGAACGTTCGATTTAGAAAGTACAGATTCGAATTATGAACCCACCGGGTTGGTCTAGTGGTGAACGCGTCTTCTCAAATCAGCTGAATTGGAAGTCGAGAGTTCTAGCGTTCAAGTCCTAGTAAAGGCAGTTGCTTTTATAGGAATTTGAATACTAGATCGTGGATACCGGTGTTCTTTGGTGGTAAGGTTTTAATTAACCACACATCTCAGGAATAGTCAAACTGAGACTGTATGAAACTACACTTCATTTATTCTCATACATATCATCCTCTGAAGTAATACCTGAACGGTAATTCCCAGAGGCTAAAAAGGAAAAAGAAAGATTCGGATTATGAAATAAAGTTCTGCGTTCCAAATATATGTTCTTATGAGAATTGAAATAACCCGATTTTAAAACTTTGAGAATAGAGCGTTTAAATTACAAATGATTTTTTACTGTCGTATTTAATCACCGTTAAATCTCATAAGTAGTTCAAAATAATTAAGCTAACTGATTATTAAAATAATAATTTTTCAGTGATAATCAAAACAATCTTCAACATTTGTAAAACGAAAACCATTGTGCGCTCCTTTGTCTAATCATTTTAATTTATGTTCACGTTTTTACCTTTATGGATTCTTACAGAACACCTATTCGAATTCTTCAGTAATATTTTATGAGCGCACAAAGGTTTTCTTTTTACAAAATGAAAATTATTTTCATTACCTTATAATCACTAAAAAATTATTTTCTACTTTTTAGAGCAATTTTGTTTTAAAAGAAAACCATTGTTTATAATTTTTTTAAATTTATTTATTTTTTACTTTTTAGTCTTCCGCCCGCACTTGCTCATTCAAATGCCATCAATTCATTCACATTGGTTTATAATTTTTCCTCATTCTAAGTCTACTAGCCCTGCGTTATAGCACGGTTTTTTCCCCAGTAAGCTTCGTGTTGTCAAGTTCTTCAATCTTTAAACCGTCAAGCGAGAGAACCCGACTTGGGAAGGTGTATTTTTAAAATTGATTTTTGGTCGATGTTTAGTTCCTTACAGATATTACAATTGGTAATTTGCCGGTTTTGCTCAATTTTTTGCATGATTATAATCGACATTTTCAGTCATTAGCCGATCAGAGCGAGGTGCATCATCATAGATGTTAAAATTTCCAGATTGAAAAAACTTGAACCAGTTGTGACAATGTTTCATTTATATAAACATCACAATTTTTTTTTTTAGCAGCCTTATTCGCATTCTTCCTTTTTTTGTAGCAAACTTTCAAAATTCATTGAATTTCTTCTTTACGAAAAATGATTTTGTTAAATTAACAAAAGACTGGATGAAAAATGATTTTGTCACAGTAACGAAATTGATTTACTTACGGTAACAAATCGGTTTGTTGTAAGGAAATAAGATAACTTACAGAAAAAAATAAGTAACGATAGGTTACTACAGATCCTTTTTTTTATAGTAACAAAATCGTTTCGCTGCCACAAGAAACCCTTAGTTACCTAAACATATGATTTGTTATCCGTATGTAAACAAAGAAGTATGTTTTTACAATGTCCGCTATATTGGATTTAGAACGATATTAAATATGCTATATTATATTGCCATCAAAACCAAAGCTGTGTGCAAAATTTCAGCTGGATTGGTTAACGGGAAGTGTGTCAAGTTTCAATTCCTAAATTTGACCTATACAGGATTTTGAACATAAGAAAACCATTGAAAAATATCGAAGGAAATTTGAAGAGCCGTTAACGTGAAATTATAGCTACTTACTCGTTTATAATATCAAACGATCATCAGTAAATATTAATTATTTCATTAAAAGTAAATAAAGGAAAAAGATAATACAGTTTTAGTGTATTTTAACTAAAAATTTAATTGGAGTCAGTCCAAGATAAAAAGAAAAATTTTAGCTCAAATAATAGTCTATACAACTAAAACTCTCCGCTAGCCTCCGTTTTTGTCCCGCTGCCCTCATATAAAGTGGTCAAAAGATAAGGTTTATCTGAAGAAAATCAATAACCACCGGAAAAACTTTTGCCTTAAGTAAAATTTAGTCGTATAGATAAACTTTTAAAGTTTTATCATTTAAAAAACATAATTTTTTAACAAAATTTAAAATTGTAAACAGTATTATGTACAGGTCGTGGATGATTTTTCTAGTCTTCTGTACTTCTATACAGAAATGTTCTTTTATTCTACTTTCAATCTTTCTTTTAGTTCGGTCTGCTTATCCTAAATTTCTATATATTTTTTTAATCGATTTAACGTACGGTAAATTAAACTTAGGATTATAAGCTTTTCGAGCTTGTAAACTTCAATTTTTTTTAAAAATATTACATTTTTTTATTTAATAATATTTAACCCATGTCGGTGACTTTCTCAAATAAAACTTTCGTCGTTTTATTTTTACCTGTTTGAAATATTCCACTCTTTCATCGATCTCAGTACGATAAATCTTAATATTTTTTCAGCGGTGGAAAAAATTAAAGTCCGTAGCTCATGGACACCTCCTGTTAATAGTTTCTTTTGCGGATATATTTGATATTAAGTTCAGAGATAGTTTTCTCAACCTTTTTAAGAATGGATAGATTAAATTTTTTAATTATAACATAAGAATGAAACAATTCAGTTGAAAGATTTAGATGATATCTTTTGAAACTGTTGAAAAACATGTTATTCTCTATATCGATTCTTTTTTTTTTAAGAAGTATTAACACAAAACCGATTTTTCATTTTTATTTGAATTTGTTTATTTACTAATTAGGCAAAATAATTTGTTATAATCTTTATCTAATCTTTATGATTTGCTTAATGGATACGTTAGACTCGGTAAAATAAATTTCTTTATCCGTTTTTTCCCCGAAAAGAGTACAGAGTAACGAGTATCCAAAACCATTGGAAATAGAATGAAATCTCGTAAAATATATAATATCTCGTAGAATATAATCTCGTTAAATAAACAATTTGAGTTTAAATGCTTCCTGATTATAAATTTTATATTATTCAGACCCGTTCTTTGTCCTGTCTAAAATAAGATAAATAAAATTATTTTTACTTAACGAAAAAAGTTCGAAAAAATGTTTAGAACTACATGATGTCAGCGCTACAGAAAGATTTATTACTTTTAAAATGATTTAAAAAAATAATGTAAAACCGCAATCAAAAGTAGAATTTGTCGTAATTGTAATGGTAAGTAAACAAACATTTTGTCACCTGTGATAATGAGGGGATCCATTCTACACACATCTGCATTCTGACAAATACTAACTAGGTTTGTGTTTTACTTTTTTTGTTTTTTTAACCGTTTGACAGGTAAAAAAGTTAAAAATAAAATTTGTTCAAGATAAATTAGCTATATATGTTACTATGTGCTTTTTTGTATTTGAAATATGTAGTCGATTATGGTTTTTTGAAATAGTTTTATTACATTTTTTAATAAATTATGTTTATAGGTTTCTAACCGAAACTGTATTCTACAATGTAGTAAGTCTCGTCATTTTTGTAAAAATTTGGTTCTTTTGGGCGTAGCGGCTTAAAATGTATTAAGCTGAGAAAACCTAAAGAGTTCAGTATTTATTTTCTTATTAGGTTACCACCGTCAAATTTTCTACTTATAAAAGTTTCCATACAGAAAAATAAAAAGTCGTCTAAGATTTTATTTTATAAACAAACCATTACCGAATAAATAAAGACATTATAATAAAATTTTGTAGTTAACTCTTTAGCTTTAGAGCTACGCTTCAAGAGGAAAGTATGGTAATCAGACAAAATATGTGGTGTGGTTTTTTTTGCGTTTCTCGACGTTTCATGACCCAGAGGCCCAAAAAAAAGAAAAAAGTGGAGGATAATATTTCTACTTACGTATCTACGTGCATTGGCCTCTTTGAAGCTTCATAACTTTTGACTGGATAAACCGATTTTAATGAAATTTTGTATAGATACTCGTATATATGAAGCAGTTTGTGTAGAAATTTTGTGGTCAATACCTCTAGTGGGTGGGAGGGGGTTTTGGGTCAATTTTCTCAAAGTTTGGAAACATAACCCTTCTTTATATTAAGTTCAGTGCATGCGTGCATGCTTATCTTAACCATTAAAAAAAATTTCCCCAAAATTCTTCCTTCCCCAAAAATCGAATAACGCGACCCCAAAAAATCCTTTGGGTGTAGGTGATTAAAGTTTAAAAATACCGGTTTTTTGAATTTATTTAAATTCTTTATATTATTAAAAGTTTAAATAATAAATTTTTAGTAATAATATTACCATAAAATTTAATCATAATTCACCCCCACCACAAAAAAAGAAATCTTAGGTAACTTTTTATTGGTCGTACATTTTTTGTGACTTTTTTTTTAGTTTCTTTATTTTAACATAATAAACGTAGAAAAAAATAAATTCGTAGAAGTTGATTTTGAAATTGGGAGAACAGGAATAAAAAATAACGATTTTTTGAATTTTTCAAAGAATTTTGGTTTATTTTAACTTATCCTGATAAGTTTATAATAAAATTTCTTCACAGATTACCTCCACCCCAAGAAATCTTAGGTAATTTGTTTCTTGTATAATTATTTTTCCACCATGTTTGAATAAATAACCGATGTCAGGTAAGTATTACAACTTGTGTTGTCAGATTTTTTTAAATTAAAAATTTAGTTATGTTTCTCTGGTTCTGAGTCGATGTAATTCCTAACATTAAATCAGTGGGAGATGATAAACTCCTATATTACTTTTATGTGATAATAAACACTAAAAGGTAACCGTTTTACTCGTATCATAAACAAAAAAAAAAAAAAAAAAATATGCATTGTTGTTTCGTAGGAATTAACTATTTAGTACCAAAGAAACATATTGGTATTTACGTTCCTATGATTCTAAATAGATTACATTTTATACAAAGACATATAAATGTATTATAAAATTACGTTGATTTGCATTGAAAAGCGAAAATCGCTTTTTTGGAGACGTTCGTCTGCTTCTGATCCGGCGATTAGTTACATACCAGATTACAGTAAACAATAACACACAATATTGAATAGACCAATATAAAAATTTGTGAAAATAATTAAAAACACACTGCCAAAATAATGAATAAATATAACTAAAAATACGACAATAAATTGAACTAAAAAAAAAGAAAAGAAAACAAGGTATGGAAATAAAGGACTAAACATCGTTATGCAGTATTTTGTTAAATAAAATAATAGCTGGCCAATCAACTTTCAGGCAGTTTTAATTTGTTTAAATATATTTTTAATGTAGAAATAGCAGGTATTTAATGTTTTCTAAAGATTAAATTCGCACCAGGTCTTGCATCGATGAGAAAATTTTGTTATTTATCGAAAATTTTTAAACGCAATCGGGGCTGTTTAATGTAGAATAAGTACTACTCAGAGCTCTTTAATACAGAGCAGTTACTATTCAGAACCCCCGACTGCATTTAAATATTTTCGTCGAAGGACAAACGTTTCTTATCGATATAAGACCTGGTGAGAACTTTATCATTAGACAACATTAAATGCCTACTATTTCTACATTAAAAATATATTTAATTTAAATAAATTAAAACTGTCTGAAAGTTGATTGGTCACCCATTATTTTATTTTATTAAATTCTGTATAACGATGTTTAGTTCTATTTTCATTTTCTTAGTTCGATTTATTGTCGTTTTTTTAATTATATTTATTAATTTTTTTTGGCAGTCGTGTTTTTTAACTTTTATAACTATTTTTATTATTTAATACTTTTTAGTGATCATCGATAAAAATTCACGAATCAAAAGCTTATGGATGTAACGTATTTAACGTACTGAGCCAAATAAGAAAACTTTAAACATTTCAATTTATTATTTAATTGACGTATACTAATCTAAACTTACCGATTTTTCAAGCGGTTGAGTTTCTCGAGAGAATTTTTATCGTGCGGATCATACAGTAATTTTCTGGGATCCAAAAAACTAATGGCTAAATTCTCCAATTGTCTCACGCGATTCAGTGTAATGTAGGCCTGGCTCTTGACAAAGGTATGAATGCTCAGATCTACGATAGCTCTACCTAGGGTAGTCCCTTGTGGTTTATGCAATGTCACTGTCCAGCACAATATTATTGACAGCATACGCCATTTTTCTTTCCCCTGTGCCCCTAAACCATCAAATTTGACAATAGTGAGCTCGATTCTCAATCCGATGCCGGCAGCATTACCTCTAATCGTATTTTCACCAAACTCTACAAATATTGTTGGTGGTAGTTCACCGGAATCACGCTGGTCTCGGCGTAGCGCAGGCCATTCAATTTTTCTGAGTATATCAGTTAATTATTGTTCTGGTTTGGTTCCATCGCGATTTTGTATTATACTAGCAAATATCCCGTTGGAATTTGAAAATCGGAAGATTGTTTGCAGAGATATTATGAGCACTCCATTGAACCTCCCAAAACAGCGCCCCAGAGGCACCCGGTTTGTTACCAGTTGATGGTGATGATTAGTCTAGCGTCGCACGAGGTGCTCGCATCACCTCGTCACTCTCGCCTTACACGCAGTCCCCACGGGAAGCCAATTATTATGAAACAGAGATTTTTTAAATTTATTTAATATTATTTTATTTTATTTAACGTAAATTTAATTCTATTAGTTTTGTAGTTTTATTCATTCGATTGATTTGAATCATTCACTTCAAACCCAGCTAACACAGTGATAAAGGCGCACAGTTCACAATTCATTAATTCAATTCATTTAATTTGGTGCTTCAACCGGCAGATTACCACTCCTACAAATATTTGTATATATATTTAGACATACATATATATATATATATAGCCTATGACACTCCTGGAAACGTAAGGATTCCAACGCGGGGTTATACATCTAAATCTATTTGGCCGTTGAGCTGCTACGGTGGAACAAACATACACACGTACATACACCCTAAAAGCATTACACTCCTTTTTCGGCAGTCGTGTAATAAAATTGTAACGTTAGTATTTGACTGAAAACTATTCTCTAGCATTAATTATGCTTATCGACTAAAATAATATATAACAGATTTTCAGAAGGCTCTAGTGACATCAAATCTTAACCCTAATTTAATCTTCAGTCATAAAACGTCTGTCGTTTATTTCCCTTAAAAAAATTATACATACACATCTCTGCATTAATCGGAGAATTTTGAGAATACTACGGAGTTAGATATAAAACAAACCTCTAGTTTAATTAAAATTATTGGTACTAAAACATTTATTCTGTTTAACATATGCCGGTCTTTAATTTCACCGGCAAATAAACGCTCTAGGTAAATAATCGCAGCATTGCTTCCTCTCGATTAAATTATTAAATATTATTTTAAAACGCATCAAAACCATACTTTATTCAACCTATGTTTATGTGTATATTTTTCATTATTTTCACCAGTACAACATGTCCTGAAAGTTTCTCCGTGGGACATCCATTTTATACATATATATATATATATAACTGATGGTTGTATATGTAACCATATATATAGCGCTTGCCTTGTCGTGTGTTAGGGAGTCGGTTCGAGGCTCGACCTTACGAGTAGGAGTTATATTTTAATGATAACGTCTCATTACTGTATTCCGGCTACCATTCTAATTTTAGCTTTTTATTACTATATAGCCTTGGCAATCTCCACAGATATAATAAGGAGCAGGTATATTCACTTCACGGACAAGGGTCGCAGCCTCCTTCACGCTGGAATCTAGAATTATTCACAAAATATCTGAAGATCTCTCGAGATATAACACGAATTATACCTGTGCATATATATTTGTATAATACCTTAAAATAATGCTAAAAAAATGTATATCGGTACAATCATCATTTTTTAAATTTAATTTAAGTGTTGCCTAAGATTCTCACTTAAGGATGATAGGTGTTTTTCAAAACCTTTCTCTAATTTTTTTAATTTAAATTAATAATTTGTAGAAGTTGAAGAATATTAAATTTTTCAAAATATTTGTAAAATAAAATTATATTATTTAGTGTTAATAAATAGAATCGATTAGTTAATTTACTACTAACAATATTACTAAATACTTATGGGTAAAGAATCGAAAGCCTGATCAGCCTTAACTGATTCGGGTGGTTTTAATATTTTTTTACAGCGGGAAAACCTTTTTTTAATAAATAACCTACCTCCCCAAATTTGACTGATGTGTTTGTGAAACTTTATATGTAATTCATAATTACGAGAAACAGTGACAGTGGGTGAGTGCGTTCGTCATCTAATACAAAAATGATATGACAAGCAGTCATTATCGACAGAATCGAGTGGGTATTTCAGTAATTTTCTCGGTCTGGAACGTGTTCAATGAAAGCTCGCAGATTGAAATGGAACGTATCGTACCGTTTTATGAGCGTATAAATCTGACGTTATATTTTAGTTCTTGTTAAGTTTCCGATTGAATGTCTCGTAAATTATAGAGATAGAATTGTTTTTTCTTTAGATTGATAAAAAATTGAACCCGATACTATCAAATTCGAATCGCTTTTTCCACTTCTAAATTAATTAGTTAACGGGTTATTTAACATTACATTTTAATCTAAAGTAAGAAGTTTAATAATTGATTAATATTTCTCGTTTGTTAAAATGAAAGCGTCGATTGTATTTTAATGTAGAATCTGCGAATTAAAATAAATCTAATATTGTAATTTAATATTAGATTTTATAAGCTATTTTCTGTTCGTTTTGGAGAATAGCTTACAAAATAAAACGAACAGAAGATACCCTAAAATGATTCAGAAAAGTGAAAACTTTCGAAGTTACTGTTGTCACACTGAAAGGTGAAAATTACTTTAAATAATTATATTTAATTCTGTAACATAAATACACGTATTTAAAATGTAACCATTTTTCTTATGTATGTCTAATTAACAACTGGTAAGAGGATCATGTTTTTACTTGTGATTATCAAAAAAGGAAACTTCTTGAAATTTTTTAATTTAAAAAAAAACCGGTACAATCTTGACCTCCCTTGATATTCCATAGAAATACGAGTATATCTATGTTGTATTATCCAAGACATGGTATTGTATGATTATGAAATTTCACCGATCAATATTTAAAAAATAGCAATTAATAATAATATAAACGGCATTTTGTAAAAATGACTAATTTAATGAAAAATTGTCTGTCTTTGCTAAAACTATACGCAAAGCTTTAGTATTGGACATAATAAATACATAAAATTCTTATAAAATGTTTTTTTATAAAGTTCATTTTGAAATTTGTCAGTTATGAGAAATACAATTAAATAATTACTTTTATTAAATATTACGAGAAGGCGCTAAGATGAATCAGAATAATAATGTTTTTTTTTACAAAACGATAAACAAATTACAATTAATTTTTACTTTCATGGTGTTATAACTGTAGAGCTATGCTTCAAGAAGGAAAGTATAGTAATCAGTCAAAGCAATGGGAGTATAGATTTGCATTTAAACAACCCTAAAAAAACAACAAAAAAAAGTGGGGGGTAATGTTCATACGTATGTACGTGTGTTGGCCTGTTTGAAGCTTAGTAACTTTTAACTCGATAAACCGATTTTGGTGAAATATTTTACAGAGACTCGTATTTATTGGAAAATGTATTGGTAAACTTTTGGGATCATTATCTTTTCTGGGGCGGTTGAGGGGTCAATTTTCGCAAAATTTTACAAATATAACCCCACTTTATATTAAGCTCAGCACATGCGTGCATGCATATATTACTATATTTTTTTTAATTTTACCAGAATCTTTTTAAGGTTTTTCTATATATTTTTTATATATATTTATATTTTGTATTTTATTTTTGGGTTTATTTAAACTTTTAATACTAATAAATGTTTAAACTTTTGTTAGTATTAAAAGTTTAAATAATAAATTTTTACTTATAATATTAAGATAAAATTTTATAATACTTCACTCCCGTCCCCAAAAAAAGGAATGTAAGTTAAGTTTTCTTGGTTGAACATTTTTTTAGTGGAATTTTTTTTAGTTTCTTCCATTTGGCATAGTAATCGTAGAAAAGTTGCAAAAATATTTTGGAAATGGGGAGCAGAAAAAAATAAAAAATAGCGATTTTTTGAAGTTTTAAGACTTTTTTTAGTTTATTTAAACGTATAATGATAATTTTACAATAAAACTTCACGATAAATTATCCCCACCCCAAAAATAAAATCTCAGGTAATTTTTTCGTGTAAAATTATTATTTTCCCACTATACTAATCAATAAATAACCAACGCCAGGATAGTATTACAACTTTGTTAGAATTTTTTTAAAAGTGCATCTTGTAAACTTAGTGAAGTAGTAGACGTATATTTAATGTAAAAGTAACAACTTTCGTATTCGGCTTATTCTAATTACTTAGGTTAGAATGTTTTCAATATTCAATCGCACCAGACTTCATCAAGTGAATGCTACTCTCATTGAAGCACTGAGATTACACTTGATGTAATTAGTGGAGATCTTAACGAGTTCACAATATCAATGAATTAACTGTCAGTGAATTTTGTTATCGGTATGTATTATTCTATAATTAAATAAAAGTGTAATACACTTTTATATCAATCCGAAAATAGAGATTTATTTAAGACTGTCTTTTTTGCGTTTAAAATTTTATAAAAGAGTTAAATAAATGGAAGATTTAACACGATTACTTACATTTATTTCAATTTTGATTGAAAATAATAACGTAACTTCAAAAAAAAAAGCATAGTGATAGGATAGATAGAAATAATTTTTGACTTTTTCAGAAGAATATGTCATTCATACTATGTCAAAAGGTATTTCACACATACCTAAATAATATTGAAAATTTTCCTAAATCATTCTAAATTATGAATATCTACTTAAAAATTTTTACTTTGCTATAAATGTTATAGGGATAGAATTTTAAGTTTTTCTTATAATTTTATGCATCCGTACAAAATACTTAATTTATTTAGAATTTATCAATCTATTAACGGTAAAAATAAATGCTTTTCTGATAAATGTAAAAGAAATAATCAAGGAAGAAGGTTTCACTGTTCGTAAGACAAATAAAAGATGAACAGATATAAAATTGTATCCGTTTTAAATTTAATTTTATTATAAATCGTGAATCATAAATATCAACTTTTTTCAATTTATAATGGTTGACTGCAATACAACTTTTTAATTCCTTTGAAGCATTTTTTCCAGCATATTTTAGACCGAATAGAAATGTATTAACCTTCATAAAAAAAATTAAAAAAACTCACTGATAGAAAGTAGGTATTTTTCAGATCGAAAAAATATATAGAAATGATTTTAATATTGAACAACAGTCTGAGCATTCATATATAATGAATACAAATAAATAACTGATAGACGAAAGAGAGACGATTTAGTTGTATTAAAAACAGTTAATGCTGGAAGGCGTTTTAGGCAGATGAATTATTTAGTATTTAGTTACCTGCTAAGTTTGATTGATGATAAAAGAGATAGGGTACTTCTCCACTATTTAACATAACATTCAGTGTACCTTCTCGCTAAAACGAATTTCTGGATCCGCGAACAAGGAATCCACGACAATTAAAAGACGGTCTTTTAATTGTCTATGAAGGTATATACTTATATTGGAAATTCATGACAATTTAGTTACACAGAGGGAGCCCAGTTTACATAGTTTATCTGGCAAATTATCAGCATTAAAGTGTTATGTTCAATAACTTTCTTTTTTTACGCTTTATTTTTCCAATATTTGGTACAATTTTAAGGCCTTGTCCTTGAACATCCAAAAATCATTGTTCTGGGGAATCCTCCTTCGGTCCTTGATTTTTTTGGTTAGAAAAATTCTTTCCGGATTTGGAGAATGATACAATTAATTCTTTGTTTTTTTATAAGTGTTCCTTATTTGAGGAAAGAAACAACGGCTTCATTTAGTCACTTATTCTGATTTATCACAGCTAGTGGCAAAGAAGAATTGAATTTCAGCTGTGGAAATATTTGTCCGGCTGTGCAATTTGGCGCCAAGTTTTAGTTTTATATTTCCTGTGACAATTCTACAGGTTTAATTTTGCAGCAACATGACCTCGGGTTTTTTTGCGGCGTGAGTTGTAGCTGTGTTGTGTGTATGTGGTCGGAGTGTTGGTCAGGGTTGCTTGTTGGTTGTCGCCTGTCCCCATTGTCCCCCCCCGTGTTCAGGCCTCGGGTTAAGTCCGCGCGGGGGGTGTTGCACGTTATGCGGCACGATGCCGAGTGCGATAACAAGGCGCAGGCATGCAATGCTCGTGGGGCGGGGCTGTGCGGCGGGTGTTCGGTGCACTCTCCGGGTGAGTTGATGTGTTAGTTGTTTGTTGGGAGTGTTATTTTGTTGAGTGAGTTTGTTCTGTCATGTGTGGGTGACTGAGTTGCCTGATGTTATGCCCAAAGGCAATTCCAGGGAGCGTTGACGAGGGGGGTGGTTTAGTCGGTAGGAATCCGACACGTCCGAAAACGGGTCTCCGGCTGTCTTATGCAAGATTCATTCTATCTCCTACGTAAATGCCTGTATCGCTCCGATCCGGCGGTGGAAAATGTTTGCACGTTTTGAACTGTATATCGTAATTCCTCTTGGTGAAGCAGTTTAGCGCGATTTACATCCCTAAGATAAATTTTAGGAAAATAAATTCTAGGTGTAAAATACATTAAAATATAAACTTGTAGAAAACCTTTTTTTATTTTAACCGGGAAAAGGGGTATCTCTCCTAATAACAAACAAGAACTGATGTCTTGAAGGGCATCGAATAATTCAGCTACTCTTTTCTTTTGGTAATTTTATATTTACCAGATGAGACACGCATATTTACCAGACTATAAATTTCCAGTACATTATCGAAGATTTACCTCTATGAATTTTTTTCTGTTGGTAATTTCTAAGTAAAAGAAAGGAATGTTAATAATCTAATTGAAATACAATATATTAATTGCTTGTAAACTATGAAAATAATAGAAATCAATTCGTCTTTTAGAAAATATTTAATTACTTAATTGGTAATTATATAACTTAATTACGTATTTTATAATGATATTATCAGTTAATCGTTGTAATTTGTATTGTAACCAAAAAGAATAAAAAACAGCAGATATATTGGTAATAAAACCAACACTAAATAATTGAATAATAAATACATGAGTTTTAAATCAATTTATAAAAGTTTTACTGCGTGATTTATACACAAGATAAGACAGACTGGAGTCTGAGTAACGAATTTTTTTTTCTAAGCAATTTGATCTGTCGGCGCCGTCAGTGATAATAAAATCACAAATTACTGAAGATGCATTCTCGCCATGAAGTACACATTTTATAGTGCATAAACAAACTAAAACAGCCGTTAAAATAAAATAAGCATCTGGAAAAATAAGTTTACCGTTAAAAACCGCGTATTTCGTATATATATATATATATATATATATATATATATATATATATATTTGTGTATGTGTGTGTACCCGCGCGTGCGCGCGTGTCAATTATATATGGTGAAAATTTACTATTCAGAATAAACAGTTCGCTAAAGGATTCGGTGAAAGTGAACGCATCTATATGAAAATAATTATTTAAAGAAAAAAATTGTTGTAATAAAATAAAAAAAACACTAAAAATTTTTATATTCACCATATAAAATTCAATATTAAAAAAGACATAAAATATTCAGTGCAAAATACTTTGCATCAACACTACGTAATAATGTATTATAAGGTTTTAATTACTTATACACAGCTGAAGCTATTTTTGTCATTATAGTCCAGTCAAAAGCGATTTTGTTTGCTAGAAAAGTAGTAGAGTTTAGGAAAGTTCATGGGATTGTAGATTACGGTAAGTAAAAATTGTTTATGTGCTACTGGACAAAATTTTCGCTAACCGGACAAAATGGCGGCCATTTAGAGGTGTTGAAAATCGGGTTTTCAATTTTGTAGTCCAAGGTAAACTTCTTAGGCGAAAACATTTTGAATAAAAATGTTGGGAATTTGCAGTACCTATAATTTAAACCCTTAAACGTTGAAGTTCGTTAATTAGTTACTGCAACAAAGCCGAAAAACTGATAAAAATCACAGTTTTATGCAAAGCCGTTATTTATTGCAAAAATAGTTTTTTTTACTATTTTTATTGTTTTGAAAGTTAGCGCTTGAAATTCCAAAATTAATGAATGGTTACACAAGAGAATTTGGTTTATTCGTCGGTGAGATATTGTAATTTGTTTATAAAACGACTCTTCAAGCAACTGTAATTATTTTTGCTTTTAAGACTTTTGCATGCCCTTTTTAAGTGCTATCTCTTCTTCAATACTTGAACTTTAAAATGGAGAAGAGTTTTAGACCAAAAATTAACGTAAAACTTGTTTAAACTTCTTCGAAACAAACAGAGCTTACTCGCGCGGTAATCGTGGAGATAGAAGCGGTTCGCGGCACTCGCACGCGAATAAAACTGAATTCGTTACTTCAAATCGGCAGAGTGCGGAAAAATCGCTCTCCGCAAATTTTAGACGGATCGAGGCCATTTTTTTTTTTAACTCGGGTAGCTCGATAAAATAATCATTATCTCGCTATCAATTTTTACATATTATTTCAGATATAGTCGGTTTTCATATACTTACCACACTCTTTGTTTTTGTAGATAAAAAAAGATTGATAAATTTAAATAATAATCATGTTGTAACTCATGTATATGAGTGCATTCTATAATTATAATTATGTGTAGACAAAGTACTATTTATAAACACTGTTTGTTTTGTTTATGTAATATCCGGTCCCATTAATATATGTTGATTGGTTCCAACTGATATTACTGTTATATACGTTCATAAATTTACATAAATAAACTATTACATACTTCCGTAAATTTTGCTTCAAAAAAGTACATAAAATTTAAGGTAATTTTTAAAAAAAAGTTTTTCATAAAATGGTTTCGATCCGTCTAAAATTCGCGGAGCTAAAATTCGTAACTTCAAATCGGCGGAGTGCGAAAAAATCGCTCTATCTCCGCGAATTTTAGACGGATCTATACAATTTTTTGAATTTTTTTTAAATTTAAAAGAAATTTTAAAAATATTACCTTAAATTTAATGTACTTTTATGAAGCAAAATTTATGAACGTATATAATAGTTTATGTATATAAATTTACGAATGTATATAACAGTAATATTAATTGGAACTAATCAACATATATTAACCCACCGGGTTGGTCTAATGGTTAACGCGTCTTCCCAAATCAGCTGATTTGGAAGTCGAGAGTTACAGCGTTCAAGTCCTAGTAAAAGCCAGTTATTTTTACATGGATTTGAATACTAGATCGTGGATACCGGTGTTCTTTGGTGGTTGGGTTTCAATTAACCACACATCTCAGGAATGGTCGAACTGAGAATGTACAAGACTACACTTCATTTGCACTCATACATATCATCCTCATTCATCCTCTGAAGAATTATCTAAACGGTAGTTACCGGAGGCTAAACAGGGAAAGAAAAAAACCAACATATATTAATTGGGCCGGATATTACATAAACAAAACAAACAGTATTTATAAATAGTATTCTGGTTGTGTTTACAGAGACAGACTCATATTCATGAATTACAACATATTACAAGGATTATTATTTAAATTTATCAGTTTTTGTCATCTACCAAAACAAAGAGTATGGCAAGTATATCAAAACCGACTGACATCGCAAAAATTATTTTTTTTTTCGAATTACTCCAGTTAAAAAAAAAAATGGTCTTAACCCGTCTAAAATTGACGGAGATAGAGCGATTTTTCCGCACTCTGCCAATTTGAAGTTACGAATTAAGCTTTATTCGCGTGTGACTGCCGCGAACCGCTTCTATCTCCACGATTACCGCGCGAGTAAGCTCTATTTTTTTCGAAGAAGTTTAAACAAGTTTTACATTAATTTTTGGTCTAAAAGCTGTTCTCCATTTAAAAGTACAAATCTTGAAGAATAGATTGCACTTAAAATGGACACGCAAAAGTACTTAAAAGCCAAAGCAATTAAAATTGCCTGAAGATCTTTTTATAAACAAATTATAATATCTCACCAACGAATAAACCAAATTTTCTTGTGTAATCGCTCGTTAAATTTGGAATTTCAAGCGCTAACTTTCAAAATAATAAAAATAGTAAAAACGTTAATTTTTTCGGCTTTTTTCAGTAACTAATTAACCAAATTAAACGTTTAAAAGCTTAAATTATAGGTAAAGCAAATGCTCAAACCTTTTATTAAGAATGTTTTCGCCAAGAAAGTTTACCTAGGCCTACAAAATTGAAAAACCGGGTTTCATCACATTTGAATGGCTGCCATTTTGTCTGGTTAGGGAAAATTTAAAGTATACAATTTTCATTTTATACTTTAGTCCAATTTTGATCTTCCTTTACGGTATTTACGTGTCATTCTACTACCAAATTCATTAACCCAGCCAGAGTGTCTTAATGAACGGCCTACCAAAGTTTTCTTATACTTATAAAAATTTTACAGGAAAATAAAAATTCTACCAGATTTTTTCAGTAGAATTCTTTTTTATAAACAGAATTAAAGATCTTTTTTTTATACCGGTAGATTTTTTCTCATTAAAGTTTTCTTGAATTCTTTTAATTCACTTATTACCCAAAAATACTTCGTCCATGTTTTGAAATTTCACTACCTATATAAGTAAGTTTATAATAAAGTTATTTGTCAGATATAAAATAAATGAAACTAATTCACTTTCAAGACGCTAATTTTTTTCATATTTTAAAATATATTTATACAAAATTGTATTATTTAGCGATTTAAAAATATTATAAATCTTAAATTAATTAATTCGTTTTATAATTTTAAGGATAAATATAATCTTTAATATTTAAATTTTTCCTTTATCACAACAGTTTTGTTTTATACGTTAAAAAAAAATTATTCCAGTTATAGAAAAAAAAGGAACATATACTGATATTCAGAGATTTGGTCACTGAATAATAAATAAAGAAAAGGAATTCATACAGAAGATAGATAAAATTAATATTTACTAGTGTGTACCCATGATTAACTGTTATTTTACCAATACCGGTACCGATCGCCCTCGCGCCCGTATGCGCCGTATGCAGGGTTGAGTATCATCTGCATTTCGCTTGTCATGTCGATACGCGAAAGTACCGGCTCAGAGAAGAAACAACGAGAAACCGATTCACTTCTTGTTAAATTTTGTACGGAGATGCTAGTTATTCCTGGGAATAGCCGTTTTATTTTTTCAATGACATATTGTAATATCAGGTGTACTACAAACGTGTTGTTTACGGCATCTAACATAAATCACCTGTATACTGTATTTATGTAAAGATGACATGTTACTGAACGCAAACGGAATTTTTATGATAAATAAATACAATTACCATCAAGTTGTTTGTTAGTCGAGCGATTAGCAAGGTCGCTGAACGGCTTTTCACTAATGTAATATTGATAGGACCCGGTTCAAATCTGACTTAAAGTTACTTTTGATCGGAGCCTCATTATCGTATCGTATGAACTTCAAAGATAAGTTCCCGTACGGTCTTCTGCTGGTAATGGCTAGGCGAAAAACGGGAAGCGATTTCTTCTCCCTATCACTACTCACTCCCTTTGTATTTGTGTAAAATTAATGTTTACTTGTAAGAGCCGTTGTAATCAGTTTAGAGAGACCTAATACAAGTGTATCCCTTATAACCAGTTATTTTATTTAGACCGATTTTGTTCGTTGCGGTCCAATAAACGGTATTGTGGCTGTAACTATTAAACTCTATTTGCGCGTACGGTCTGCTAGCAATATCTTGAAAATATCTATTTATAAGGTTTACTATTTTGTAAACCCTATTAACAGTAAAGGAGTTGTTGACGTCAGGGTGGCTTTTCTCATAAAGTCGATACAATCTGTTAAATAAATGTTAGTTTAACTTTATTAAAATTATTTAATTCCATTATAAGCAGAATTAATCTAAGTACTATTTCCTAACTAGGAAACTAGTTCTAGTTTCTACTATTCTTTTCTTCCAGTAACTAATTAACTATTTATAGATTTCTGTAAATTCATCGAGCTAAACGCTACCGTAATCGTGTTTGCTGCTGTTTGTCAGCAGTATTCATTTTTTCAATACTATAAAAAATTGTTATACATTTCAAACTAAAATCGCTTTATATTTTTGGTATGTAAAAGGGCTTATCATCTAGTTTACGATAAACTCGAATGAAAGCGTACAGCTTTTTACTGATCGCTCTAACTTTTTTACAAGGTCACAAATAAAGGTCCCTAAACAATCCATCATGTGAAATATTTCCTCCTTTACGGCGTTTATGAATCAGATGAAATGCTCTAAATATTGTTGGAAACTTAATATCTTTTTTACTTCGTTGTATAAATGAATGATTTTATAAATAATTTGATACCGGCTAGCCAAAAAAAAAAAAAAATAATAATAATAAAAATGCAGGTTTAAACTATGTTAATTTTTCACGAAAAAATTATTGTAATTACATTAAAAAATTAAAATTCATGAACTAATTCTTAAACTTATTTTAATTAAAAATATATTTCGTTTCAAAATAAGTAAGCCAGTACGTTTAGCCTTTTAAGGGTTTAAAGGATTTGGAAGCGGACGTGATGCGCTCTAACCAGTCGTATGAATAACAAGAGCTGTTATAAAAATTCTAAGGTGAATAGAATTATATTAAAATTCTAGGATTGACGACAATGTACATTTTGTATGTGTGGTGATACATTATGTATGGTGGTGACGCGTATTGCAAACGACCGATACAGTACAATATTTTTATTAATTCTTATATTTTTTTGTTTCACAAGTGGAGGAATATAAACCAAATACCCGACAGCTAAGGATTAGTTACCGAAATAGATGTCTCTGAGAATTTATATAACTGATGTCATTTTTCTATCATGTGAATTATAGAATTGTAAGTGAAGCAATCGTAGAATGGAAATTGTTATGCAATCATTTATAGTTATTTAGTACAATTCTGTTCTTGTACTGTCGATGTAATCTTAAAAATATATACGTATCAGGTTGCTGAATATAAAGTAAAAAATAATTACAAACAGAAAAATGCTTTTAATGATTTATAGTATATTAGAAAATTTACAACTACAATTTTAAATGTGTATTTTTTGTATTTTAAATACTTCACAGGCCAGATGTTACAAAAATTGATTGATTTCAGTCTGTTTAAAACAACAACAAAAAATGTATAAAGTAAATCGCTTTCATAATAAAAAACATCATTGATCGAACATGAGCAAATTAATGGGACTTTATCATCGAACACGAACAAACGTGAACAAATATAAACGATGTCGAATACGAATGATCATGAAACCTTCAAGTAATAGAATACTTTTCAGTAGATAAAGAAGAATATTAGTTGCTGTCTACTAGTATGAAGAGGATATAGTTTACTTCAGTTCCTTTTAAATGTAACTGGTACTTTTACATTGTTTCATAAAACATTCGTAATCGAAACTGATTAGTTGTAGATTTCATTCGATCCTTATTTCTTACTTTCAGTATGAGCTTTAAAAATATTTAAAATGTTAATCATACTAATTACCAGATTTAAAACTTTTATTATAAATTCGTTTACACTTTCTTGCAAATGATATTTTGAACTCCTATCAATGTATTAATTATTCCATAGAATAAGCTGTCTGCTGCTTATCAAAGTTAAAAAAGTAATCTATATTTTATGGTTTTTTATTAATAAAAACTGTTAGATTTGTTCTCTATTTATCGGCGATATAATATATGGTTACCAATACACTCATTGTAGTAATTTTATATACAGGTGACCCACAAAGAAACCGACATACTTCACAGGTGAATTCCTCTCATCAAAATAATGAAAAAAGTTCACGTAAACTAAGGTCCGGAAACGTTAGTAACTTATGGCTAGGAAAGGTTTCACCCGGAATTCAGCTACCCTGATGATATGAGGTCGTACTGAAATTTTTAGGACGTTAATTGAGAGGTAAAATTACTGATTTCTTAAGTTTTTGACATGAAAAATCGATTAAAATAGATTCCAGAAATGTATCTGGAATCTATTTTAATCGTTTTCATGATATCCGAAGTAAAACTGAAAGATTTGTTATCTGAATACTGTTTTTTTTTAAACCAGTTTATTGATTTGGTTTAACAAATCAATATATTTAAATTTAAAAAAAAATAAGTTAAAAAATAGAGATGAAGTCGGATTGAACCGATGTGCCTTCCCTGGTAAGATACAAATATTTCATTAATTAAAGTTTTATTTGGCTATAACTTTGAAACCACTGAAAATAAGTACCACTTATGATATATCGTTGAAAAGCTCTCAAAGAGGGCTTATTATTGCAGTTACGAAAAAGTCCAAAATCCATTTTTTTTGGATTTTGGGCTTTTTTGGACACTTTTGGTTCAGTCAATAAAAATTACATTGTCTAGAGATGTATCCGTCTGCAATTCTTCCGTCATTTCCATACAAAACCGCAGCCGAACAACTTTGTCATCGCCTGTAATGTGTTGAACCACGGTTAGTTTGTGTGGCTTCAATTTCAATCGTTTAAGTAATACGCGCGAAACAGTCGTTTGTGGAATGTCAAGTCTTACGTGACGGACGTCGAGTTGATTTCTTCGGATCACATGTAAAGCTTTCTCTTAGTTGTTCTACAGCAGCTTCAGGGATGCGCGGGCGTCCTGATGATTTTATATAACAAGACAACCTGTCTCAACGAAGGTTTGGTGCCAAGAGTAAACTGTATGTCTTGTAGGAGGCTTCCTACCGTACGCTCTACGAAATTTACGTTGAACTGCAATCGCTGACTACAAATCGTGAAACTAAAATACACATCGAGCACGTTCCGCACCTCAACTGAATCTGTAAGTTATCTAAATAAATTTTTATATTCTTTTATAGCTGTGAAGTCCTTCTTGAATCACCCGGTACTTAGATTTTTCATATGAAGTATATATACCGGTATATAAAAAAAACCTATATACATATTATAATACTATATTTTATGTATACATAAAACCTTTCATAAAAATGCAATATAGGCCATATTCGTTCTGAGTACCGGGCCACTAGAAAAACAAAATATCAGAAACACGAGGAGGCCCAAATTGCAACTTAGATCGAAGAATGTTGTTTTGTGTTAACTTATTTTTTTTTTCTCGAGTCTAATAGAAACAAAAATAAAAATTCTCGTTTTATTATAGAATAACTGATTTTTTTAATATTTAAATGATATAAACAAGATACTTCAAATTAAAAAAATATTGAGTGTACAGTAGAAATCTCCGTTTTAAACACTCCGTGATGAATAGATTAATCAAGCTTGTTTAATGTGCCGGCCTCCGTGGCACGAATGGTAGCGTCTCGGCCTTTCATCCGGAGGTCAAGGGTTCGAATCCCGGTCAGGCATAGTATTTTCACATGCTACTTGTCATTCATCTCATCCTCTGAAGCAATACCTAACAGTGGTCCCGGAGGTAAAAAAAAAGCTTGTTTAACGTAAATTTTGTTTTAATTGCGATGCCAAGTTCGGGTTTGACACATTTAGGTTTTATTTATTTATATTTTTAATAAATTTCTTTTTTATTAAATACTTTGTGAATGATATGTGAATAATTATAAATAACTCACATATTTAGAAAAACTACAATTAAATTTTGCTGTGAGATTTTGAGAGTGTTCCTGCTTGCAGTTCATTGTATCTGTGTCGTTTCCTTATCACATTCATGATCTACGGTACTGAAAAACTATTAAAATTCCTGTCCATCCTTTCTGTCTGTATCATAGCCGTACGAAGTTAGGTTTGATGTTTGTTGTACCCTAACGTTGACAATTTTACTGGTAAGGTTCGTGATACAAGCTTGATCGAATGAAGTCTGTATTTTTTCTTCGTCATATCAGCTGGTAGAGGCCAACCCTAGTATAATAGTATAAAATTATTCTCAATCTCCCTTATAATTCCGTCAACATTTAAAAGAACCCTTCCCTAATTCTTACATAATATTCAGTTTTAGAATACATTTTTTTTTTAAATAGAAACAAGACAACATTATTTTAAAAAGAACTTAATTATTTTAAGATTATTTGAACAGTTCGTTGTTTACTATAATGTAAAGTAATACGTAGATATAATTTTTCAGTTACTTAAACTATCAAAAAAAATTTAAATAAAGTTTGATGCCGCCGTCACATTGGTTAATGCTAGTTTACTGTTGTACATATCCGGTTGCCTAGATAGCGTTTTTTGTAGAATTCTTATCATTCGTTTTTATAACTAAGTGGCAGTTATCCGGTATCGTACAGATTAAAACGTGTCATTTTAGTTACTTTCTATACTAATATGTTCCGTCAGGAGGCTTATTGGGCCTTAAATTTTACCACAAATTTTACCTGTTTAACATAACTATAAAAATAAAGTTTCTGCGTACCTTAAATGATTAAATTATTTAGTAAGAAGCTATATTTCTTAGGAGGCCTTCTGAAACGAATTATTTAAAAAATAAGTGTTCATGGAATAACCTCTTTGTTATTTAATTTCATAATTAAATAATGATTATTTAATTATGATTATTTCTATTTTAATCGAGTTCAATTTAAATAACAAATCCATGTCCTTTTGTCACATTTTTTTTTAATTTTCTAAACGTGAATTTTTTTGTTAATGCGGAATTTATTGAAATTATTTAAAAATAAAACGTTCTACCAGTATAAACCATAGGTAAAGATGTTTTTTCCTTTATCTATATAAAATAGTTTTTGTTCGTTTACTTTCTAAATAAAACGATTCTGGTATATTATCATCCTTTATCCTAATATTTAGTTCCTTACTATTTTTCTTTCTCTCGCATTTTATTAAATTTAATTTTAGTTTTATTTATTTTCAAACAAAAACTTCTATTCTAGCAATATATATATGTATGTCATTCAGTATTTCTTTTATCTCATTTTTAATTTCGACTAACAGCAATATCTTAGGAATTTTTTCCTTACATTATTACTCTGCTCTCAACTATTCCGTCACTTCCTGCTTTGCTTCTTCGATATATAAGTTGAAATCAATGAAAAAAGAATATATCCCATTCTTATTTCTTTTCTGAATTACATCTTTCTTCTTTTTTCCTACTTTTGTTTTAAATTAACAAAGTAATATCGCAAATAGGATACATACAAGTAAAGTTTTCAATTCCGAAACTATTTGAAATTCATCAGTCTTTAAATAGTCATCGTATTTTAAATTTGCATTTGTTCCTTAAAAAATTGATCGGGATTTATACTTTGTAATCCGTTTATTACATATTTTTTTAACGGTAAAGTATTGAGATGAATTTATTTTATTTTCCCAATCAATTTTTTGATACGCTATGAAATTTTATCCCGTTATTGCTAAAAAACTGAATAACAACTAACTGAATCTTTTTATGACTATTTTTAACCTAATAGAAATTCACATCCCTGTGGAACACGTAAAATAAAACCGATATACGACCTTTAACTGCTAAACTATAACCTTTCCTTGTTTTTGCTAAATTTTGGCGTTTTCCGGTAAACGGTTTTATAATTATCGGTCTTTTCCAACCAAGCAATTGCTGTTTCAGCCAGGAACTAAGAAAATCAGGAAGGGAGTTAAGATAAATATTCATCGGAAAATTATATTCCATTAAGTATAAAATTAAATGTAGATCTAGGAATTAGTATATTAGGAAATAGTTTTTATATATATATATACATAAAATAAAAATGATTGTGAAGATGATTTCTTTGTCCGGCATAAGTTTTTTCCAGGTAGGTTTGAAAAACCATTACGTTGAAAGGAAATGTAATTACCATTTGTTAGAAAACTATGATTTTAAGAAAAATTAGAAATATTTTACGCGTATGGAATCAGGTGTGATGCTAAATGCAGTGGTGTTCCTTGATAAAAGATTAAGATTCGAACTAATAAAGACCGGTCTATTCTAAACTCTGCCCGTAGACCATGTAAGCGCCTATTAATCTACGTTTTATCCTACAGGTTTGTAACTATGTACAGAAGAGACCCCGATATATTTTCTGTAACCTTCCTCGGGAGTTGTCAGAAGCATTTCGTTTCATTATCTATTTCACTCATAAAATCACATATCTACACGCTTGTACACGAGTACTTAATCGTACTGTGAGAGGGGTTACTCTTTTTTTATGAGGTCCGCTTAAAGACTGTTCTCCCCTACACGTTTCTTTTTACACGGCTACCCAAAAAGGAGTGTAATGTTTTAGAGTGTATGCATGTATGTTTATATGCTTGTATGTATGCATATATGTATATTTGTTCCACCTTAGCAGCTCAATGGCCGAACCGATTTAGATGTATGACCCCGCGTTGGAATCCTTACGTTACCGGGAGTCTCATAGACTAAACAAATGTGTATATATGTTTAATTGTAACTAAAAGGTCACAAAACTCATGTATACAATTTTAAATGGGTAATCGATAGTATTTTCAGTATCGGTTTATTTGTGTCGAAAATAGTTCTGTTTTAAGATCTGCTACGATATTGAATGAATGAATGAATGAATTACTGAAGTAAAATTTATTAATTTATTTTAAGTAGATAAAAATATAAATAAAAAAATCTACGCTTAGAAATTAAATTAAATAATCTGTAAATTAATTGACAACGGACTGCTTCTTGCGGGAGACGCTCGTAGAGATAGACGTGTGCAGCTGCCCCGGCGAACCACCACTGGACCACTTTACGCTACAATTTTATTGCTAAGTATTAAATAATAATCCCTTTCTTTTATTTAATTTTTATAACTGGTTTTATTATTTGCACCACTACCCGAAAAGAAGTGTAATGTTTTTAGGGTGTATGCATGTTTTCTCCTCTGTAGCACCTCAACGACTGAACCGCTTCAAATCAATAACCTCGCGTTGGAATCCTTATATCTCCGTAAGTATCATAGGCTATATAAATATGTATGTATATATATACTTATAAAAAAAAGTAGAAATTTGCCGGTTGAAGCACAAACTTTAATGAATTGTGAACCATGTGTAAGCCTCTGTGTAAGCCGGGTATTATCTATCAATTGAATGACTACTATTACAAAAATAATGAAAGTAAATTTACGTTAAATAAAATAAAAAAATATTAAATAAATCTAAATAATTTCTGTTTAATAATAATGGGTTCTCATGGGAACCTCATGTTACGCTAGAGTGGTGAGGTGTTGCGAGCACCTCGTGCGAGGCTAGACCAATCATCTCTATCAACTGTTAACAAACGGGGTGCCCCTGAGGTGCTGTTATGGGAGATGCAGCAACAGGGTACTCTTATAATATCTCTGCAAACAATCGTCCGATTTTCAAAATTCAAACGGGGTATTTGTTAGTAGGTAGAAGGCTAACTTTTGCATGCATCAGATACACTCTTGATGTAACAGATCACGGTTATTTGGAAATGTTGTTATATCTTCGCAACCGATCTTCCGATTTTCAAAATTCAAACGAGGTATTTGCTAGTATGATACAAAATCACGATAGAACCTAACCAGAACAAAATTTTTGTCAGCAATGTTTTTTTCGGCAGTGCTGTTTTTAATTTTTAATAGTTATCTGTTGTTTCTTTTACAAAATACATATACGTACGTAATGCGCGAAACTGTACATAATAATATGTCCTATTTACTTGAATAACAATGATTGTAATATATCTCAAATTTCAACCAGACTAAGAAAATATTTTTTTTTCATAAATTTCATTTTTTTTAAATTAGTACTTCATTAAATTTCTATGTTTATCATCTCATTTTAAGAATATTTTTTTATTTTATAAAAAAAAAGTTATATTCAGTGTTCTAACGTAGAAGTATTGCTCCAAGAAATATTATACTATTAACAAACTGGAAATTATTTTTTAATCAGTTTTGTTCGTTTAACCGAGTAGATAAAGATAAAACAGTGATAAAGTTATCATGAGATTCATGATTTAAAAATATAAAATATAAAAAAAATAAATCTTAAATCAATTAAAAACTTTGTCGTTTTGAAAATTGTAAACTTCTGTGTATTTTGATAACAAAATGAATTTCATGGTATGAAATTTAAAACTTAGAAAATGTTACGTGGTTCCTTCCTTTTTATTTCCTTTTACTGTTGAAAAATAAATTTCACTTAGCGTAAAATTATTCAAGTTTTTATATACTTAGACGTTTATAATATTTAAAATTATTTGGGCCTTTAAAAATATTAAGATGTTAAAGTTTAATAAAATTCTTTTCAAAGAAAATTTTGTCATTTTTGTATGTTTTTCTTTTTAATTTTGATTATTTAAAAAATTTATTACAGGGTAGGTAAAAATAATAATATAACTGTGGGGTTTAATAAGCAGAATTTTTAAAATTTTTATATAATTTTTGTTATAGGTAGTTTTCATTCTCCTTTTAATTTTTAGCCAATGAAAAAATAATAATAATAGTTAAAAAAGTATAAGCTTCCAGTGGAATAACTTTGTATAATCAAAATTTTTAGGATATATATATATATATATATATATATATATATATACATCTTTTATTATTTTTGTATGCGTTTTTTATAAATAGTTTTTTTTTTTTTTTTAAATAAACGAAGTAGAAGGCATGTTGTGGATGTCTGCGTAGCTCTATATAAAGTTTAATAAATGAAATCGTGTGCGTGTATTTAGATCGTTAGTGATGAAATTGAAAATAGAAGTTTAAAATTTGTGAAATTTTTAAGTATAAAACATTTATTTATTTTATAAATATTTTATTTTTATTTTAATATTTGGAATGCTGGAAAAATGTTCTGGTTAGATAATAAATCAAGCTATTTGTCCTACTGTAAAATATTTAATATAAAAAATTGTTTGGAAATATTTATTTCATTTTAGCTGAGAGTTATATTTTAGAGTAAAATATTTCATGTGCAACTCTTTGTTTTTATTATTTTTTTATTTTTTTACATATTTTACCTTTTTTAATCTTTCCATTTTGCAAAAAAATATTCAGCACAAGTCAATGGGAAATTTTTTAGCCAGGCAGATTATTTTAAAGAAAGCTGTTGTGTAGGACTTCCTCGTCGCGTGGCTAAAGCAGCGTTCTAGGAAAGTACTTAAACTGTGGATTGTTACTGATGCACGGCTTACACACACTTACACAACCTAATTTAAAATATTTATGGTTTTACTTAAATTTAATATTTTTTCGTTTGCATAATTCAATGATTCTAACTAAAGCGTGCGGGCATACCGTATTTGATTTGCGCGGGTGTAGCGGTACTAGCGGTGACGGTTGGCACTAACTAAACTAATGTAATTTCACAACTTACATAGAAAAAATTTTGCTTCCACGGTCGGGAGACCGGTGTAACAGCGACGCTTAACGCAGCTGTCGAGTCGATCGAGCGATCAAGTTCGAGACCTGGCCAAAACGAGTTACTTTTTAACACTTTAAATACTATTCATTTATTTTTTAAAATCTACCGTTCACGTGTTTCGTCTTAACATTGCAGACGACTACAACAGCATTTTCTAGGGTGGGAGTGCGATTTTGAAAAACTATTTTTTTGCAGATATTGTTATTTTTTAATCGTTAACAACTGTCTAAGAAAAATATGACCTTAATTAGGCGAAATCTCGAGATACTGAGGATGACCTTACTCTACAGCCTCACCCCCTTAACCTTTTAAGTTGAAAATGTAATGGCATCAATGCTCCATATATAGCAGTCATCTGACAAAGTTTGGTCAAAATTGATCCAGTAGTTCTGGAGATATAAGGTGATTTAGAGGCTAACACCGAATACAAGCGCATACGAACATTAACATCCGGAAAATTTCCAACCGGTTTTTTTGGGTTCCTTAGGTGTCAAACGTCAAAGTCCAGTGAAAACCGCATATGCCCAAATTGGACCGATTAACAATACTTTCCCTTCTAGAGTTATAAAACTATTTAGACAGGAAAGTAAATAGTATATATATTTATATAAAATTTTTAATTTAGTTTGTTAATAAAGAGATATATCCCAGAAATAAAAATAAAAATTTACAAAATCTCGTAAGTCAAGTCCAAAAAATTCTATTTTGTTTAATTATTTATACTTTCGATTTTAATTTTTTGAATTGCTATAAAAAGAATTCAGTTTCGTGTGATGAACAGCGTTAAGCTATCGAATCTTTTTGGTTTTATCTTTAACAGCCTATAAAAATTTTTAATACTATTTTAAAACAGCGTAAACTAATATTAAACACTATCATAAATTGCAATATTATAAATTAGTAAAATAAAGAGTTTAAGATGTGTTTCACAGAATATATAGGTCATTTAAGATGCATAAGAAAAATGTCATCTTTCTTGCTTCAACACATTTCAAAATTTATCATATAAAGTAGGTCTAGAAAATCTTTCAATGTAGGAAAACTAGATGCGTTCCTCTTAAAAACTTTTTTATCTACGTAGAAAATATTGGTTTTTCTTATTTTGGATACTATTAATTTTTTTTTTGTTTTAACTATCTTTAGGATAAATAATCAAAGACAATTTACTTGGAGAATAAACAAACGCTAAGGTTGGTGGAAAAACTAGTTGTAATTTTGGCTTTGATGAAGGAAATGCGGGATAAGCAAAGTAATGTGAAACCTTGTTGCTTTTTACTGTTCAGAGTATTTTTAGGACGTAATAAGTACATATGTTTGAATAGATCCACTTGAAATTGTTCTAGGTCTCAAACAGTTAGAGTATGAGGGGGAGGGATTTTAGTAGGTCCCTGGAAACCCTACACACCCAGTAGTACGGGCTGCTGGGCGTCTGGTTGCAGATTTTCCCTCCTCCGACGTAAAAAAAAAGTCTCAAGTAGTTTTCCTTTCCTTACGAGTGAAAAAGTTAAAAATTTGTTTCAATATTTGCTCTATTGTTTGTAAACGTTTTCATTAATTTGATTGTAGTCGATGTGTTCTCTGAACAGTTTTTAGAATGATCTCCCCGGTTTAGCTGTTGTAAAACTCGGCAGAGTTATCAAATGTGATTTTATATACGCTTATTAAGCAACTGTTTGTTAATGGAACTTATTTTACGACGTAAAGTTTTACTAGGTATTATTTAGAAATAAATAATTTATAAAGTCCAAAGTGAACTTTTTAGATAGCTTTGTATTTATTTTGAAATATTCCGTATTATACAGAAATTTAATATTAATTATGATTTTCTCAAATATCTTTGTTGTAATGATAATGCTTTGTTAAAATAACTTAAAAGCTTTTACGTTAGCTGCCACTGCTAAAACAAAGAGGCAGTTATTAAGATAGATAGTGCAGTCAACAATTCTCTGAAATTACTTATTATTTTAATTTCCCAGTTACGACATTACGTTTTTTTATTTTTTTAATAATCCCTTTTGTTGTACGAAAAGTTACGTTCGAAATCTATACTTTTGTATATTTACCATATATTTTTCTTATTTTATCTTGATAATTCCAAAATTGAACTACAGTATTAAACATCCCAGAATTTTATCTTTTATTATTTTTTTAATGCAAATAATTTTTTATTTAGCACATTTGAAGTTTTATAATAGTCTGTAACTATTGATCAGAGAATCAGAAGAAATGGTTTGAATCTAAATAATCTTTGGATTGATACATTTATACAAAAATTGGTGAACATTGTGTTGTGAGCTACACAGCAACAATAGCTAGTGCGTAGTATCGGTTGATACTCCCGATTAACCGAGGTTTAATATATTAGATTTAATTTTTATTTTTTATTTTTATTAATAGAAACGAATTTCCGATTTGAGTACCACTTCTAATAATATTTTGTTTTTCTGGCGCCAAAGAATTGTAGTATAATATGAAAAAAAAAACGTATAAGCTGGTGAGTAAATTTAGAAGATTATCATAAGCTTTTTATTGTTTTATATATATATATATATATATATTAGCCAGGGGGCACCACCCCCTGGACGCCCACGGTGTTGGTTATCCTCATAGTTGTGAGAATAATACTGACAAATAACAATTAATAGTATTCAGATTTTATAGAAACCTGAGAAAGAAACCTATGTACAAAAGACAGAATAATAGTAACATTCTATTTCCTGTTTAGCCTCCGGCAATTACCTTTCAGATAATACTTCAGAGGATGATATGTATGTGAAGTGTAGTCTTGTACAGTCTCAGTTCGACCGTCCCTGAGATGGTAATTGAACTCAACTACCAAAGAACACCGGTATCCACGATCTAGTATTCAAATCCGTGTAAAAATAACTGACTTTACTAGGACTTGAACGCTGGAACTCTCGACTTCCAAATCAGCTGATTTGGGAAGAATAATAGTAACTACGCTTATTAAAGTACACACGCGTATGATGACGAAGAATTCATAACTTATTTCTGTTGCCATAGTGACAGAAATATAATAATGAAGTGAAAGGATTAATCTTATTTTTTTAATGAAATTTTTAATTCACAACTTCATCCTCAGGGGGGCTAGGACCGCGGTCTATGGCTTAAAACCATCCGAGATAACACGAATGTATCCTGAAGATTTAAAAGCAATCAGTCGGTTGGTTCTCGCATAATGCGAGAAAAATAAACATATATATATATATATATATATATGTGTATATAAGCTTGTTTGAAAAATGCTTATAAATATATCGATTAAAAATTTTAATTTTCTAAGTATTTATGGTGTTAGAAGTATACCCATATTTTCGGGTTTAGATATAAAGAATTAGGCAGATTTTGTACGATATGTTGCCTTACATGACGCCAAATTTCTAAATGTATAAGTGGTTTAAAATTATCTGGATTAAAAAAAAAGAAAAAAGTTAATCCAGTTATAATTATTACTAAGAGAAATAACTTTAAAATTGCAACAAAAAAAAACAGCGAAATTTTTCGTAGATAAGAATATCTGTTTATTTGATCCAGTACCTTGTAAACCTTTTTGTAATATTTAACACAATATAGTTTTTATAGGAATTAATAAATAACTTTTCTTTCTTTATTGTACGATATGTATTCAGATTTTTTAAGTTTATTATAAAAATCACAAAATTAATGTAAAAATTTTTATTTTATATACAAAATATTTACATACTGACTATAAATTTTTGTAGATTAGTTCCAGATCACGTAATAGAATCTGGACATGTGACTTTTATAATATTCTCTTGCATTTGCTGTGATTGCAGGTGCAAAACATTTGTTCATTTAGACACATATCTATACAAAAAAATTTAATTCGTCACTTTTCGTATACGCCGATTTCGATTGATTTTATAATCAAAAGGATCTTATTTGTTATTGATTTGATTAGGACAAAAAAAGGTAATATATAAACCGGATTTTATTGGCATAATTTCTTATTCACAAACAGTAATAATTGTTCTGCAACAACTGTTTAAGTTCTCGTTTTTTTTCACAATAATATTTTTATTTATTACATTAATTATATAACCTTAGTTTTTATTTTTATAAAATAATTAATATTCTTCATTATAAATTTATAAAGTTACTGAATTGTTAAATATCAGGATATAAAATTGACGATGCATCCTTTATATCAGTAGTAATTCTTGTTCATTTTAAATGTATTATTATGATAGAATCTTTGAATGATGTCAATTATAAATTAATTTTTATCATACTTTTTAAGATTGGAAAGTTGATGTTAATGGACAAAAAAACTTTAATGATAAGCTTTCATACTAAAACTATCTTTTTAATATTTTCATTTTATGATTTTTTATATGTTTTCTTATTTTCTAATAGCATAAATAATATATTCTATACTATTAATAAAATTTACATATTATTATGTGAAAATTATATTTATATATTATTATATCACAAATTTATTAATTTTTAATGTTTTTTTTAATGATATTGTTAATAAATCTGACGGCCCATCTACATTATGCCTTCACGTTTCTGTCTGAAAAATCACTTCTTTTCAAACAGTCTTTAAAGGTCACATATTTTATCCATTTCTTCCGTTGAACCTGTTAAATGTTCCCGAGGCTACCCTCTTACATTAATGGTATTTTCCTTCTCTACCCACACTTTTCCTGGTATTTTTTCCTGTCCATTCGATGTTATCCCGTTAAAACCCATCAGTGCTTGTAACGGTTTGGAGGGGGGGTGGCGACCGGAATCGTCACGAGGCGGGTATCTTCCCCTACGGGGGTTGGAATGTTCGTTCGATGTAGCTGTCCCAAGCTTAACTTTGTTTTAAATCTCTACCTAATTTCCCGCCGACGTCTCCTGTTCTAATTGTATTTCATCTAGTTTTCCGTATATACTGACTAATTTCCACACCCCAGATTCATACATAAAGATAGGTAAGTAGTACATATTACAGAAAACATGCTTGTACTTTATTGGCGGTTACCTATCCTAAAAAGAACCCTTTTACATAAAATGTTGACTGACTCCTCTTTTGATTTCTTGTCCCTATACGTTTTATCAGTTATTTCATCTTCTGATATCACTGTACTTAAGTATGTAAATTCCTTAATCCGGACTATCGATTTTCCATATAGCTCCACTCTCTAATTGTTTTCGTTATTCGGACTTTGAGTCTGTAACAGTGTTTTACTTTTTTACTTAACCGGCTAAAGTTCTATTGCTGCTGTCACAGTATAACTGTAAAGGGATCGATCAAAATTTCGGGTATTTTGCAAATGTCGATGTTTCAAGACTCCCTCAGTCCAAAAACACAAAAACTCTCATACCATTTTCCGTAATATCTATGTACTTACGTATGTGTGTTGTCCTTTATTTTTATTAATATTTTCGGGCTAGCTCAAAATAAATTCTTTAAAAACTGATGAAATAATTCTTTGAAAATACCATTAATTCCCCATATATATGGGGAATATGAATATTTATCTTAAATGTTCTTTTTTTAAGTTTATTTTCCTCTTGATAGAATTAAATATAATAACAGGACATATTTTACTTAAAAGTATTATCTTTATTAGAGAATTCTCTAAGTTTCCTCAGGTGACAATACACATTCATACACACTTCATACAGAATTCTCTTGCATTCTAAGAAACTACCCATCTACCCATTCTATATAACAATATTTTGTCCCCACCCTTATTGTAATAGATCCTGTTACTCACACGTGCTGATATGCTGATAAAAGTATAAAACAGTTATCATGAACAATAAAGATTATTCAACAAAAATGGAAAATATTTTAAATGATAAAACCACATACAGAGAAATAAAAAGGAATACAACCAATAAATTACAACTAGAAAATAATAAAATAGCCAAAATTTTGTCTACACATGGGTATACAACAAAAGAAGAAGCTAAACTAATCAGTATCAATAACGCGATACCGCCAAGAAATTACGGTCTAATAAAATTACATAAAAATGATTATCCTATAAGACCTGTAGTAAGCTGCATGCAATGTCCGATACACAGACTATCCAAATTTTTGGTTAATACATTACAACAAATAATCGGAAAAAATAAATACAACATCAAAGATTCATGGGAATTCCACACATTTATTAATAAGCAAATAATATCCACACACCACAAATTAATTTCGTTGGATGTAATTTCATTATATTACCAGCATTCCGAAGAATTTAGTAATTAAAGCGATAGAAAGCAAATAGAGTGAAATTGAAAAAACAACTAAAATTAAAAAAACAAAATTTTTTGAATGTATAAATATTTGCATAGATAATATGTATTTTAAATTTTAAAATATATTATATGAACAATGCCGTGGTTTAGCGATGGGGTCACCAATCTCAGCCTGCTTAGTAAACCTAACTATGGAATATTTAGAAAATAAACTATTAAAAAAATTAAATATTAAGGTTTCATTCTATAAAAGATACGTAGATGACATTCTAATATGTGCACGGGAACAGGATATTGATTTAATGTTAAAAGAATTTAACCTATTTAATGAACATATACAATTTACAAAGGAAGTTGAGATTAACAATAGTATAAACCTTTTGGATTTAACAATAACTCATTTCGAAATGAAAATATCACCAAAATAGGATATAAACTCAACATCTTCAGGCAGATACCTAAATTTCCTATAAACACAACCAATATCACAAAAAAAATCAGTAGTCAAGAATCTTGCAGAGTAATAAAATTTTCAAATCCCGAAGATAGACCAGCATATATAAAAAAAGCAAACGACCTATTAATAAATAATAATTATATGAAAAATATCATAAATAAAATATTTAAAAATACAATTTATAAACACTGTAATAGTATATCAGCCAACCATCCTAGAAAAAATAGTAAGAGAGAATTATGTTGCACTACCATATGCCGCAGATCTGTCTGAAAAGATTAAAAATTACTACAAAAGGATTTCACAGTAGCCCATCAAATTACAACAATAGTATGTTTTCTAAATTAAAATCGCCGATAGAAAATGAAGCCAACGTAGTATACGACATTCCGTCTAAAGATTGTAACGCTGTGTACATTGGAGAAACATCTCAGTACCTTAAAAAAATAGAAGCCCATAAATATAAAAAAGGAACTGACAGCGCTCAAAAAACATACAATAGAACATAAATACTCATTTGATTTCAACAGCATCCAAATATTAGAAAAAGCTCAAAACACACATAAAGGACCACTCTAGAAATGATATACATAAAAAAATACAAACGCTGTCAACAGTAGAACGGACATAGCCGGAGATAAGCAAAATATACGTTAATTTAATTTTTTTTAAATAATAATAATATATTTATATTATAAATTTAGTTTTAAGGAAAATAATGTTTAATTTTTGTAATTTCTTATAAAAATATGTGCATTGTAGAGGTTTCAATACATAGGAATAGCAATCAGGTTATATAAAGCAATACATATAGTTATCTAAAGATGAGGCATGTATGAGTATTCTGTACAATCTAATGATCTATTACAATAAGGGAGGGGACAAAATATTGTTATCTAGGATGGGTAAATCAGTTAATTTCTTAGTATGCAAGAGAATTCTGTATGAAGTGTATGAATGTGTATTGTCGCCTGAGAAAGCTTAGAGAATTCTAAGTGAAACGTAGTGATTTTAATTTATAAGTTTGTATAGTTGATTGGTTAACCCAAGAGATTAATAAAGACAATATTTTTAAGTAAAATATGTCTTGTTATATTTAATTCTACCCAATCAAGAGGAAAATAAACTTAAATAAATTAAATTTAAGTTAATATTCATATATATATTAATTTATATTTAATATATCAACCCTAAGTACAGAATAATTGAAATAGGATGACACCTTATTTCGTTACACAAACAGAAATATTTTGTTCATGATGCGAACTTTATTCGCATCATGAGCTGCATACATTTATGTATATATCACAAAAACATCATAAACTTGCAAACCATGATAACATACTTCTTATTCACTTATAATTTTATGTTAAAAATATTTTTAAAACAATTAATTTTTATTGAAAATTTTTAAATTAAATTTAACTTCTCATACTTTAAAATCTTATATAAAAAATTGTTCTGATTTGTTAAATCTATATTTTTAATAAATGTTGAAACTTGTAATCTATTGTTAACATTTTTTATATGTCTAGACAAGGTTTAACAAAATAAATTGGTAATAAGAATAGTATATTAAAACAGTGTGCAGTAGATTCTAAACAAATTAATCACTGTAAATTTTAATGCTGATACTAAAGAATTGTAATACACAAATCTATTAAAATATACTTTATTTTTAATCTATGCTGTTATTTTATTCTTTGTCTGCGTATTCTAACAGTCATTTTTCAAATTCAGACTTGTTGGACCATCTCTATATGAGAACCAGGACGTATCTTCGCTAGTGACCAAGTTTTGGTTTACGTTTCCTTAAAAGCTTTGTTCTTTATTGTTTATTTTTTTTGGCTACGCGCCCCAGATGCATAATTCAATGGAACTGTAATTGTGATATATTTTTAATGTAATATTAATTTGTTATGTCTGAATATTATTTTTGAATAATATGGCTTTCACTGTGGTCAATTAAAAAAAAAAATGAACCTCAAATCCATTATTTAAAAAAAAAGAAGTTTTATATGAAATTTGTTAAACATTACGCGTGCCTTATATTTTGTTATAAAATTGCTTTGATAGAACGAAAAATAATCAATAACATAGCTGAAAATCGTTTTTTCACTAAGAGAAAGATGAACTCTGTTAAAAGTCGTGAACCTTTGAATGTATTGGAAAATATTTGGAAAATCTGGAGAATTAATATAACCTATCAGTCATTCTGATCTATAAACTTTCAAATAATAAAATACTTCACTTAAATCAGATAGATCAGCGGTTCTTAAGTTTATTATATAATAATAAAACACACAAAAATTGTAAAAATAGTTTAGATCATTTTTTTTTTACTAAGAAAATGTTTAAATCTATCAAAAAAATCAAAGTTTTATTTATTAAATTTTTATATATATATATTTTATAAAATAGTTATTACTGTTTATTTTATCATTATTTTATTACACTTGATTTTAACTTAATTACTTATAACACTAATGAAATTTAATTTTCTGATATAACCTGTAAATTTTACTTAAATCTTTCTTTTAAAAAAAAAAAAAAAAAAAAAAAAAAAAAAAAAAAAAAAAAAAAAAAAAAAAAACAGAGCTACATGGAATATTTGACGTAGAACTTTATTCTGAAAACTTGTGGTTTAAAAGACAGAAACTTTTCAAACTTATTTACTAGTCTCATACTGAGTAGTTGAAGAAGTGTTGACACAAAGTAACACATATAACACCTTCTTGCTTAAAGCTTGAGGTATGCTTCGTTGATTCTGCCGTACATTTAGACTGTCTTTTATCATTTTCTTGTAAAAGCAATTTTGAAATGCAATAATGTTGCATTTACGTTGTATACTGTTACAGCTACGGTTGTAACTCGGAGCTTTTATCACACTTATCATTTTATCATACATACATAATAAATGCTTATATACATATTTTGATATATTTATACACCCGCGTATGAGCTATTGTCTGTATACAAACTTTGGTGAGAAATTATTTAGACAGTTGAATATTAATAAAACATTTTAGGATAACTATCATTAGCGTGCATTTAACCGACCGTATTCAGAGGTATATATTGAATGATATATACAAAAAGCGCTATATTGAAGTATAAATACAAAAAGCGCTGAAAAGATGTTGCTGAACTTTCCCGGAATTTGAATATTTCTCATTTGATTCTTCCCAGTGACAAAGTTTAAAATTGTTATTCCCTATAAAATCTTACATTATTTTTTTTTCATTTTGTACTTATCAAAAGAAAATAATTAAAAAATGTTTTACGTTTAACCAGTAAAAGTTTTTATGATTATTATAATTATTATTATGATCATCATAAATTCAATTCTGCGGAAGGTAATCTGTCTTAAGGTAACGTATATCGTATCTAAAATACCTTAAATTATAATATTTTAAACTATGTAAATAAAAACATATTTATTAAGATGTTTTTATTAATCTTACTCGATTCAAAACACACGATGTTTCATTTAGGGAAAATATTTTTATTTATTTAATTTTTTTTTTGTAAAAAAAAAATAAATATTTATGCTAAACTGTTATTGAAATAAAATCGGATCATAAGAATACTTTTACAAAGTTTAAAAAAAATTATATTGGAGCCTTAAATGGTTTAGATGTTTTAAAGTTAAAATACGTTTCAATTGGAAAAGAACACCACTTGACTTCCTTGTACGCCTATTAAATTATATACACATTTTTTGCTGTACTTCATTTTAACTTATTTCATTTGAAAGTGAGATACGATCCTCCAATTCTTTAATAAAGTGGACAGTTACACGATTGCTGAAATATTAGTTTTTATTAACATCAAATATTTATACAATTATTAATTCAACAATCTTATGTGAAATATTAGGACAGAGTATTAGTCCCTTTATTACTCCTATTAGTAGATAAATATTATTCGTATCTTCATGAGCTGATGATTAACAAAGATTTCTGGTGTGTCGTACAAATAAAAATTAATAATAATTGAACTATTCCTTTAAGTGAACTCCTGTACACTACAAATGTTAATCTCGACCTTACGGTGTAAAATTTTCAGTTTTTATTATTGGTTTATTTGGTGAATAATCAAAAATGAAAAAGAAACAATCATACAGGAAAATGGAAGGTAACTTGAAGAAATATATCTCAAAAAAACGACAAGAAGAGGAAGAAAATGTTAAGAACAAGGGAAGAATAAAAAGATTAAGAGATGATAAATATAAAGGGAGAAGACGTTAAGACCAAGGAAAGAATAAAAAATTAAGAGAGGATGATGAATATAAACACAGAGGAAATTTGAAAAATCGAGAACGTGTACACAAATTAAGATCAGAAGAATTATGTCATACCAAAGAACAATTAAATGATTGGCAACAAAAACAAATAAAACGAAATGACGATCAACTCCGACTTAGGGAGAATATTGTCCGACAATATCAGAGGAGTAATGAACTTAAAGATAAGAATTTTTTTAAATTTATTAAAGATTGGGCATGTATGCCTAGTGTATATGTTGTTCTTGTGAGAGTCTATTTTTCAGTCACTCTGTAGTTAACTTTAATGTAGATAAAATTAAACTAGAAAATCCAAAAATAATACGATTGTAAATTATAATTTTCAATTAATATTAAATAATCAGGTGTTTCACCAAATCTATTACATATACAGATATGTAATAATGCCTATTAAATTACATATACACATTTTTAAAAGTACATAAAATTTTATTTCACTAATAACTATTGATTCTTTTCATATTTTTTATATTTTTATTGCTATTATTGAATAATTATTTATTGTATTTTTTTTTACAATTACGGGTTAATAATTATTAATAAATCAATATATTTAAATTAAAAAAGATAAAAAAAATAAATTAAAAAAAAGTTATAAAAAAGGAGATGATCGAACCGATGTGCCTTCCCTTGTAAGATACAGATATTTCATTAATTAAAATTTTACTTGGCTATAACTTTGGAACCAATGAAAATAAGTACCACTTATGACATATCGTTGAAAAGCTTTCGATAAGGGCTTATTATTGTAGTTAAAAAAAATTCAAAATTCAAATTTTTTTGGATTTTGGGCTTTTTACACTTTTGGTTCAGTCGATTGCAATCAAAAGGGGAGGGCACAACTAGATGTTACAACAATCCTGAATCCAAAATTTTAAAATCCTATGGCTAATCATCTTTGAGTTATGTGAGATACACATACATATGTACGTACAGATATTACTCCGAAACTAATCAAAATGACTTCAGGGATGGTCAAAATGGATATTTCCGTTGAAATCTGAAAACCGATATTTTTCGCGATCACAATATTTCCATTACTTCGTACAAGGAAGTAAAATATAAAATAACAGTTGTTTATATAGTTTTTCTTATTTTAGTTTTATTTTTTTACTCTTATTCTAAAAACACCCTGGCTAATAATACTAGTTTTTATAGCGTTTTGTAAGTAGACTAATGTTTATTTGTCAGTTAGTATTTATTGTTCTGAGTGCAAATACGGATTCTTTTCACGTATGTCCCAGTATACATGACCCAACGCGTTCTTAGATTGCGGATACAAGAAAGGCCTCTAAACATGGAGGGTAACTGTGAAGGTATTGAATAAACAGTCGCGGATAGCTTACTGAGTCGGAAGTGGGAGTGATGATTCCCACCACAATAACAATCAAAAAATAGAACAAAGGTTCGCAATATAGTAACATTAGTACTAATGATACCTCGAGATACTCGAGATACCTCGCATGAGATGGAGTCTTAAGGGTTTGTAGTTTCCCTATGGCCGGCTCATACAGGGTACCAGAAAAACAGGTCGAGCACTACAGGCCACCATTAGGACCGATCCTTACACTAGACAGCAGAAACAGTTAACTAACAGTAGGTAAAAGTCTCACCGGTCCTAGAATCGCCAACTGGCGTTCGGATGTCAGCCGTACTGGGTTTCTGGGGAGATTTCCCGAGGGCAGTGTAAGTCACAATAACGAGTGATTTGAAAGTTCCTGAATCTACATTAGGTTTCCAAATTCGGTATCGCTGAACGTATCGATACTTGACTTACACCTGATCCGCACACAGCGTCAACATAAATTTATATACATACAGCGTCAATTTAAATTTATTAATATTGACAGCGTAATACAGAAAATAATTTGAATGTTCTCCGACTACAAACCTCTCATATCCAGTAAGGAACGATATGGGATTTTATTCAACCGATAGGATTCGTAGTGGTAGGGATCTAAAATTTTCAACGTGAAATGATAGAAGCTTGTTCATGCTAGCAGCGTATCAACGATTAGTCAGTAGAGCCGAACAATATAGGTTAGATTTCGTTACTCAACAAAAAATCAGATGAGTAGGCGAAGATATTGAGGACAGGGAATGTACTTTGTTTGATAGAAGGACTGCTAATCATAATTTAGGCACGGGATTTTTTAGTCATAAAAAGTTGAATTAATCAATGATATTTTGTCACTATTGAAATTGGAGAGTAGATGGTACTTCATCGACGTGCACGGCTCATCTTAAGAGAAGGCAGATACGGTTAAGGATGATTTTGATGAAAAATTAGATCGGAATTTGGATAACGTTCCAAGGTACCCTATGAAAATTCTGCTAGAAGATTGCAATACGAAGATAGAAAAAGAAATTCTATCCCCCTACATCAGGGAAATTCAATTTGCTTGAAGTAAGTAACTATAATGCAGTTAGACTTAAAAATTTTGCAGTGTCAAAAAGTATAGTAATCAAGAGTATATGTTTTAATATATATAATTGAACCAGGAGATTACCAGATCGTCTTACACATAATCAAATAGACCGTGTAATGATGGACAACAAACGTCATACAGACCTAATAAGGATTGTAATCCAGATTTGTTTTAGTAACAAGTAAACATAGAACTTGTCTTATTGTCAGGAATATGAGAGATCAGGTAGGAGTACTTAAAAGATCCAATACCAAAGTATTTAAGAACAATGGCGGTAGAATTAAGAATAAAGTAGAAATCAAGTATATGTATGCGTTGTTAATAGATTCAATTAAGAAGAAGAACAAGATTCTGAGAAAGTTTAGAATAATGCTATGTATAATGTAAAGAACGCGGATAAATTAACGATTGGTCTGCGTAAGACAAAAAAAAAATAATAAATCGTGGTTCGATGATGAATGTGTCAATCTTAGCGATTTTAGAAAATTAGCACGAGTCGAACGGCTACAAAATAGTAATCAGGAAAGAATACTTTGGTATCAGGAAAGTATCTAGTACTTTCAGATAAAAAAAAAACAACAGATATTTAAAAAATAAAATTAAAAAGATAAATTTATATAGCAAAGAGAAAAATATTCGCGAATTTTCGGAGATTAATGGGTTAGGAAAAGCTTTTAGGGCACGAGTAAAAGTTGTAAAGGACAGTAGTGGGGACAGTAGGAGAACTGAGAGTACAGGCTTTAAAATTAAAACTGCTGGACCATACATCGATTGAAGAGTTACAGCAATCGGTCATGAAAATGAATAATCATAGAGTTACGAGGATAGACTAGCCGTCAGAAATAATAAAATCAAGAGGGAAAGTACTGACACAGAAGATTCATGATGAACTGAATATAATTTGGAGCAAAGAATCAATTCCAGCAGAATGGAAACTATTTATTATTATTATTCTATTTGGTAAAAAAGGAATGAGACAAATTTTAAGATTACATAGGTGTATTTCTTTGTTGGCAATGTGTTATAAAATCTTATCTAATATTTTATTTTCAAGATTAACACCTTTTGTCGATGAAATTTTCGGGATCATCGGTGTGGATTTCAAATAAATAGGTCCACGATGGATCAAATCATGATTATCAGACGCATTTTGGAAAAGAGATGCGAGTAAAATTAAGAAATTCATCAGTTATTTATAGACTTACGATTCCATTAGAAGAGATAGGATATATTAGATATTAATGCAATTTGGTTATCAACCCAGGATGATTCAAGTTTGTAGGGATGGCTATAAGGATAGAATTCGTTTGAGAAATCACCTATTTTTCCTCTTGATAGCTAATGATTTTTTTATCTTTTGCTTAATTTTCAATTGGAATATGTCATCAGAAAAATAGAACCTACTTGTTAAGAAGTTATGCGGACGATTTGAACGTGTAGGCAATAATAGAAAAATAGTTGAAAATAACTATAAAATCATTATTGACAACGGTAAAAATATTTTGTGTAAGTGAAGAGGTAAGTGGAAGAGGTAAATGGTGACGGACAGGAGGTCAAATGATGGGATTAATCTTCGCGTAAATGGGAGGTCTTTCAAAAGAATTAATGAATTGAATGGTCTAGGGACGATTATAATGAGACTTAATAAAATTGGTAGGAAGTTCAGAAAAGATTAATTTTTTTTACATTCGGGAAACGCGTACTTATATTCTGTAATTAAGCTACTGAGATCTCAGTTACTATCAAAATAGGATAAAATTAGAATATATAAAACAGTTTTACCAACAGTCTTGTATTGTTGTGAGACGAGTCGTTGAATTCAGTGCGTGAATGGAAGTTTTAGATTTTTTTGAGAACAAAATTCTGAGAAAAATATTTGGTCCTGCATTTGACAAACATAATGGACAATAGAAAAGCGTCACAATTTTAAGTTGCACAGTTTATATTCGAGTCCCGATGCAGTTAGAGAACGATTAAAATTTGTAGACTCCGCTGGGTGGGACATGTCGCGTGAATATGAAACGAAATAGTAGCTGTAAGGATTTTTGTTAGTAGATCCAATGATACGAGACCTTTGGGTAAAGAAGACGATGTTGAGAATATATTATTAGGTTTCACTTGGGAGAAGTTTGATATAGGGAGAACGATTAGGTCAGGGTAGCTTAAGATAGGAAGAATTGGCGGGTCTTTGTTAGTGCAGCTATGTACTTTCGAATTCCTGAAGTCATTGAACAAATAATTAAATATTTATTACTATTGTTCAGTTTTTTAATTCATTTATTTATTTATAAGTAAATATTTCTACATATATAATACGCTAAGGAAAGACGATAGTTGAGAACCATTTTAAGACGCCATCAACACAAACACCCATAAATGTGGTATTGCTGGATAGAAAATTAAAATTACTCCCCGAGTGTACATCAAACAGATTTAAGACGCAAAAGAAAGTGAAAAAGTGTTAAAAGTTTAAAATATTAGTTAAAGTTCCAATCTGTTTCAAAGGCCAATTGATGCGTTTAGTCGCCACCGACGTGTCACCGTCCAGTCGCTGTGAACAAGCACTTTTTGCATAAGAAATGTAGTATCGTTAATAAAATCATCAAAAATCGAAGTATCGTGTCTTAAACCTTTCTGACCAAATTTACATTGCACGTGTTCAAAAAGTGCCGGAACCTTATGGAAGAATATTTCCTTGTTTTGTTCAGATTGAATTGAGTAAAATTGAGGAATAATGAATGGGTTACACAATGCAGCAGAAAATATCCATTGTCTCCCAGTACATTAGATGTGCCAGTTATACCCAGACCTAGAATGCCTGCACAGAAAAGTGTGGATGCACCAAAGAAGTCCTCCCCAAGTAAATTCACGACAATTTCTAAGAGACAGGGAATGTGGCAGTGCAACCAAAAGTGATCGACCGAAAGTGCTAACCCAGAAAAGTTGATCGACGTGAAAGCTGCATATTCTTTTAGTCCCAAGAAGTCTGTGCGACGCCTATATAGCCAGTCTGGTCTCTTCATCGGTAGTGCCCACACGGCACTGCGCAAGCGTTCGTGTTGTTCACGAGTTGTTACCTGCAGACATTGGAAAACGTGTAGCTTTCTGTCAGTGATTTATGTCATCTGTAACGCCAAATAGGAAAGAACTCGATGACTGGTTTTGGACCACGTATCCACCTTGTTAGATATGTGAATGCGCAGAATTCACGCATTTGGTGGAAAATAATCCACACCAGCTGCACGAGTCTCTTTTGCATGGACAAAAAATGGGTGTTTGGTTTACGATGTCACGTAGGCGAATCTTCATGACGTACTTTCACGGTACAATGAACAGTGAGCGCTACATACAGACGATGCAACAATTTGCAAACACTATCTGCAGACCGGCTAGAGTACACGTTGTTACATCAGGACAATGCTTCCGCTCATACAGCCAACACTATGACTTTCTTGGATTAGTGTTTCCATGGGCAAGCGATTTCAAAGAGACTGTCTTTCTTTCAAAAAGACCTTTTCTTTAAGTTAATAGATTGGAACAGTTAAACATTTTAGAAATAAATATTTTTTAATGAGATTAGTTTTTGAAAATAAAAATATAATTTTTGGGAAGAGATTGATGCTTATATAAAATTGTTTTAATGGTGTATCTGATGATGATATTTTAAATAGACCTAAAGATTATAGCATAAATAGAATTTTCATAAAATTCTTTTCTTTTTTCGTGGTATATTGTAATTTAATTTTAATCATTACTGATTATTTTTCCAAATCGCTTGACTTTTTATTAATTCGTTTAAATAAATATTAAATGAAGTAAGAAGACCTATAATAACGGGAATTCATTCACATTTGCGTACATACAAATTTATTTTTCATCTTTTTTTTTTTACTAAAAACCTCAAAATGAAGAAAAATACAAAAGTTTGTTGGATATGTTTTTTTTTACTCATCGACAGAATAACTTTACGTTATCACATCTTATAAAATTATTGGAAAATTACTGCAGTAAATTAGGTATGGGTATTTAATTTTTTAAACATTTTCTTTATCATAAATATGGAATGTTATAAGGAGGGACATAATAATTATAGCTGTTTTTTTCAGCGATTAACTAAAGGAAAATAAAACTCGAAAAGAATTTAGCGGAAATATAGATTAAGTACTGTGCGTTATAAAAAATGAATACAAATACTTTTAATATAAATAAAATAAATAACTACGACTATCATATTTAAATGGTTACCTAAAAGATGTCTCATGCGTCCGTTTTAGCTAAATGAATTAAGAGATTTTTTAAAAATATGTATTGTTTTCTACATCGGTTTAAACTGATCGGAATTAATATTTATCGAAATCTTCTTCCTATAAAATTTGCTCTACTAGTTAATTTCTTTGAATATAAATAATTATATTTAAAGTTATTATATATAAAATTATATTTTTACTATAATTTCAAATATTATAGTCATTTCCGCCTAAACAAACATTATCTTTTTTTGTTGCAAACATCAGGAGCAACAGCTAAAAAGTCTATTTAGAAAGGACTTTGTTACGCTTCTTTTGCTGGTTTGTATAAACTGTCAAAGTATGTATTACCTTAGGACCATCTTCTTTAAGATTTAACTTAATTATATTTATAGCATTTTTTTTTGCATTATTAGGTCCTTGGTCTTTTTATTTTATTTTCTCAATAATAATAATTTTTTTTTTGTATTTATTTCATTCAGTTTACGTTTTTATAGGATCCCCTAACCTGATACAGCAGTTTGTCATGGGTTTCCATATAAGTAATAAATATAAATTTAAAACAAAAAACAGAAATAATTCTATTGAAAAATAAAATATAAAACAGAACTTATAACTTACGATTAATTAACGTAAAACAAAAAATCTCCTTATACTCATACATTAATATTCTCTCCTTCACGTTACTTAAACAGTTAAACAAAAATTAAGAATGCTTCCTTTAATTTCTTTATAGAAATGAAATTTAACATTCCTGGTGACAAATCTTTGGAACAAGATATGACAACGTACGATAGCCATACTAATGAGACCGGTGTATAAAGTAAGGTGTGTTGCGAGCTTTATTTTTCATATTTTTTAAAAATTTGATGAGAAAAGGTTATCCGCAATAATATTTTCATACAGCAGACCTCTGGGTAATAGAAGTTTGGTGACTGTATGAAAATCTTGGATATTTGCTGGAATATGTTTATTGTTATAGACTTTTAAAATAGTTTTAATTACATTTTTTTGAATCGAACGGATTACATTTAAATAATAATCCGCAGCATGTATACCTTCTTCTTTGTATCCTTAGCAATAATACCAGTTGTTAAGATTGACTGAAATAATTTGTAATATACAATTTTTAAAACATAATTAGGGAAACAAAAAAACTGTAGCTGATACATTTTACATTGCATGCTACGCAATCGAGCAGAAATAACACTAAATTGTCTAGACCAAATAAAAAATTCATCAATAATAATGCTTAAATATTCATACTTATGCTCGAATTTATAAGCTACAACAAGGAAATTGCAGGAAGGTGAAGAACTTTGCAAACACATAGAACTATGTGTTTTTAAAAATAATTTTTTTTTAATTACTGACTTTGGGCAACGGATGTGCATTACAACCGTATTTTTTCATAATTAAGCCTTTCATGAGCCCAACGTAACAGTGTATCAAGATCTTTCTGCATATGAAATACAGCTTGCTCATAAGACGCATTTGTTATGACTAGAGTAACATCAGCGAACTGATATAACCTACAAAATTTTAAAAGTTTATCAATATAGATTGCATTAATTAAATATAACAAAGGTTTCAAGATGGACCCCTGAGGGACTCAGGAATCAACTTGAACTTTATAATTCAGTTTTTTACCGACTTTTACGCAGAATGAGAAAGGTCATCAAATGCTTTAGAAAAATCTATAAAAGAAATTAAAACATGGTTTCCCTTATCCGAATTCCCATTTATATAGTTAGATAAATCTGAAAAGAGTTTATTTATACCCAGGGCCTTCAGGAAGGCCTTGATTGTAAATAAATAATTATTATAATAATATAATATAATGAATATAGAAATTAAAATTAATATAATAATAGTAATATTTAAATCAATATTGTACTAATATATAAATACATGCCTCTAGTAACGTAATCATAAAGTATAAAATAAACGTATAATTTGAAACTTAAGCGTTACTGTATTATTGGTTATAAGTAATTTAATATTACACGATAAAACTATTTCATTTACACAAACATAATGCTTTATATACAAAAAAATAAAAATGGTAGAATAAAAATTTGAAAACACATTCTTATTAATGTAATTAAAAAAAAACTTAAAAAAAAAATAAAAATGCTTTCAGTTAAAATTATTTAACTGCTTTACACTTAGCTTCATTCTTGAAATTATCAAGAAGTCTGTTAAATATCTTCCAGATGGCAAGTGATCCAGGGTTGATTCATAAAATTAGTACACTGATATCAATTCTGATGGATGCACCATTTCGCTTATTGTAGTAAGCAAAACTATGGATTTTTTGTATATTCTTAAAGAGTGATTTGCAAGATCCATAGTATAAATATCTGAGAGTATACATATTTTTTTAAGTAAATAGCCCTAAAGATATTTTTTTGGATTCGGAATTCATACAGCGCAAGCAAGGAACCGAACCAAAACACTATCCTGTAACGGCAAGATCACAACACGTACTCATAATACGCCGATTTCAAACAAATCTTACTTAAAATTGTCCAAATTACTCTTTCAGGATAAAATCGGACTTTAATTAACATTAATTAATTTTAAAATATGGTAATGCTATAAGTCGATTGATACATCCAAAAATTATATAATATTCCGTAACCGAAAGGTTCCGAATAAATAATAAACATTGAAAACGGGAAGAATAAAATTAGATTTCATAATAAAATGTGTATAAACTTACTTTTAGATGAAAGGAATGAAGCCTTTCGGTTACGTTACATAAAATGCTATTTGAATTTCGTTTTGAGTCAGTTTTGATTCATTAAATTTTCTCAGAGAATTTATTTAAAATGTTTTTATTTCAGTTAATATAGATATTAATTAAACGTGTAATCTAAATATTATTTTTAAGTAGATATATTTCTTTAAATAAATAATATTCGTATTATCTAAAATCCTTAAACTTCTTTTATAATTCTACCTAATAATTTTTACTACGATGAAAGTTTTATTCAGATAATTAAATTATCGCACAACTAACCGTTTCCAGTAATTTCTTATAATAGAATAATTAATAATGTTTAGACTACCTGCAATATAATTATGCAAACAACTGTTAAATCATTAAGGTTCTCCTATTTGAATTTAATTAAATAAAATAATATAAATATACACAAATATTTATTTATAAAAATATATATATTTATCAAATTATATATTATTTATTTATCAAATATATATATTTTTATGAAGAATTCACCTAAGAAGCTTGAAGCAACGTGGTATATAGTTATATGAAATGGATAATTTGTTGCATGAAAAAAATTGCAGGTGAAGTTTTTTCAAACATCTGAATGAAAATCTGCCATCCACCACGAGGTTGGCTAAAAATCAATTCGACAATGCTGGATGCAGAGGTAAGTAAGGGAGGTATCCCAAGAAAAACGTTACTTAAAAGTTTTCAACAGCTTTTATTATTTTCTATTTATTTTATTTGTGTGTGTGTGTGTGTGTGCGTTCGCGTGTGTGTGAACCTAATACCACAACCAAATTATTGCATGTGACTTAATATTCCAATCTATGTAACACATAACTGTTTTTTGATAATGCTATTTTGAAATTACCGCTTTTTCATGATGAAGCACCTTCTGTAATGAAAACCTTGATTTGCTAATCGATTCTACAATTTTAAAACGAAAAGAAACATTTCGATTGCAATACAACACGTAAAGAAAGAATAATTCTCTCTTTAATACAAAATGAATCTTTTTCCTAAAGGTAACAAAAATACGCTAAGTTGTTTCAGTACGGTTTAACAAGAATATGATTTATAGTATGTTTATATTAAATTAATTATTAATTTAGACTAATTTGTATAATTGAGGCCCGACTTAAGTTCCTTGCTTATAAAGGAAACTGTCTGGTCATCAGACTACTTCATAAACTTCTCATGTCGTCGTGGTGTAGATAAATTTGTACGTCAGGGAAAATAAGTTAAATAAACTTTGTTTGACAATGTTCACATCTGTTTTAAAAGCTGTGGTAAGCCTCACCATAGTTTGTTTACGTCATCTATAGGGCAGTAAGTGTTTGCACGTAGTTTTATAACCAGAAGATTTTCTCTACAGATCTACCATTTATATTTATCTAGATTACAGTTTCTTACGCACTGAGGCAGTGAAGCTAATATATTGTAATATTTTGAAGTCGAACAACGAATCTTGTTATTCTTGAGAATAATTAGCCATTTTCGGGAGTGACTGACTTTTGCCTCATATTTTATCGCCTACAATCGTTTTTGTGTGACATGATTCACTTGCAAGTTGTATTAATTTAAAAATTAACTAGGTTAACTTTCAGTAAATTGTGTAAATAGTTAGATTTATTTTTTATGAATTTTCAGTTAAGAAATCTGTATTTCATACTTTTTTTATTATTTTAATTTTAATGGTAAGCAGAGTCGATAAAAGGATTTCAATTCTTTGCTAAATGTGTTGGTAGTGACAGAATAATGTTACCAAAATACTCAAAGGATTTTTTGAAAATACATTATAATTATAACTTCCCTTCATATTCTTGCAATAAGTATTTTTTAGAAATAAATTGAGATATTTAGCGCTTTTATTTAATTTCCACAGACTGTCTTTCCAGGTCAAATCTCCAAAGAAATTTTTCACCCTCATAAACCCTTCACATAAAATTTCCTAATAATTAATACTCTAGATTTTTTAAAACTCATTGATTTATATATCTTATGTTTTTTTTTTAATGATTAATATTTCCATTACAAATTAACAATCCAGTGCACCTCCCCAAGCACCAAATCATAACTTATTTTTCAGCTCAGAACACTTTTTAAATCTTAAACACTTAAAATTTTGTTCAGATTACAAAAGTTTAATTGTTAAATATTTGAAAACTATATACTTGGCGTTAGATCAATTGATTTACTATTTTTCATGCAAGTATATTCCCGGTTACAGTGTGATTGTCATTAATTACTGATATTATTTAATTTATAATTTGTGGAATTATAATGAAATAAATGTTTATGGCGTTCACAATAGAAAAAGAAGGAACATTTAATGCATCCTATTAATTATGTTTGTTATGATTTTATCTGCTAATATAATAAAAAAATATTTAGAGAATACGTTTATTTAAAATACAACAAAGAAAAAGAAGATTAAGCCGTTGAAATAATCTTGGTTTCATGCGACTAAAATTAGAAGCGTAGACGCATTCATCGTTACGATTGGCGCCAATGGTTAACAAATGACATCGCAAAAATATGAATTCCCATAAAATTTGGTAAAAGCATTAAGTTCCTTTTTACTGTTATTTTGTTCTCTAATATATATATTAACACAAATTTAGAATTATTAGAAATTAATAAAAATGAGATAAAATTAAATATATTAGAAAAATATTACATATATAAAACAAACAGAATTTCAATTTGATAAATCATCAGACAGCGTTTGAGGGAGACAGTCTCATAAAAACTACAACAGATAGCAGCACTCGTGTAAAATTAATACGCAACTATCATTATTTAGTATTTTTATTTTTATTATGCAATAACGGAATTATTTCAATCATGACTGTGGATGCGGGAATCCACGAAAATACTTTCATAAAAAATTAAGGTAAGATATGTCTTATCTCAATATCCTGTACTAGGTTTTCTTAACAAAATTTAAATACATTTAATATATATATATATATATAAATAAAAAGTACATTTTGCCGCGTTTTTTCGCCGTTTTTACAGCGAAATGGTTATACCAGACTTCCAGCAATCTGAACAAAGAGTAAAGAACTTTTAATCCATGAGAATCCTAAATTTTACCGGTTTTATCAGCAAATTTCTTCACAAATTTTTTTTTTATATAAAGAATAATGATAGTTGTTTTATTTTGATAAATTATACAAATTAAATACCTTTTGTTTCTTTTAAATAATTTTTATTAGTCTGTGTAACAAATTGTATAATATGAAGATATTTGACATTACATAACATGTTTAAACAAAAATTTATTTTTAAAAAAGACGTGTTTTCTTTTATTACCGCTTGGAATTCTGCCGATAACATTCTTATGTTTTTTAAAAAACATTTTATGATTAATTATGTAAAAATAAAGAAAATTAAAATTTTTATGAAATTATAGTTGAAAATGTTAATCCTGTATCGAGATAACTAACTGAATTTAAAAAAAACGAATTAAATTGCACAATGAAATCATTGCCAAATTGCGAAAAGAAATTGATGAAAATATTGAAGACGATAATAATGAAAATGATTTAACAGGACTTTCAAATCTTTGAATAAAATATAACGATACTCTTAAAACTTTTAACTTGTGTGTTCATCAAAAGCAGTACTCCGTCTCACCATTTTTAATCTTTAAGCTACAAAAAATTATTAACTTTAAGAAAATATATTTTTGCTAAAAAAAATCGTATTTGACTGAAGTATGAGTTAATTACACTTCCTTTGGTAGTGCGGTTTTATTCTTTTTAATTTTATTTATCACGTAATTAAAAGATTTCAATGGCAGAAAGGCTCCTGGAATAGACGGAATACCTGTAGAATTACTGCGCAGTGCAGGTGAGGAAGCGATTGATAGATTATACAAACTAGTGTGTAATATTTATAAAAAAGGGGAATTTCCGTCAGACTTCAAAAAAAGTGTTATAGTAATGATACCAAAGAAAGCAGGGGCAGATAAATGTGAAGAATACAGAACAATTAGTTTAACTAGTCATGCATCAAAAATCTTAACTAGAATTCTATACAGAAGAATTGAGAGGAGAGTGGAGGAAGTGTTAGGAGAAGACCAATTTGGTTTCAGGAAAAGTATAGAGACAAAGGAAGCAATTTTAGGCCTCAGATTAATAGTAGAAGGAAGATTAAAGAAAAACAAATCAACATACTTGGCGTTTATAGACCTAGCAAAGGCATTCGGTAACGTAGACTGGAATAAAATGTTCAGCATTTAAAAAAAAATTAGGGTTCAAATACAGAGATAGAAGAACAATTGCTAACATGTACAGGAACCAAACAGCAACAGTAACAATTGAAGAACATAAGAAAGAACCCGTAATAAGAAAGGGAGTCCGACAAGGATGTTCCCTATCTCCGTTACTTTTTAATCTTTACATGGAACTAGCAGTTAATGATGTTAAAGAACAATTTAGATTCGGAGTAACAGTACAAGGTGAAAAGATAAAGATGCTACGATTTGCTGATGATATAGTAATTCTTGTTGAGAGTAAAAAAGGTTTAGAAGGAACAATGAACAGCATGGATGAAGTCCTATGCAAGAACTACTGCATGAAAATAAACAAGAACAAAACAAAAGTAATGAAATGTAGTAGAAATAACAAAGATGGACCACTGAACGTGAAAATAGGAGGAGAAAAGATTATGGAGGTAGAAGAATTTTGTTATTTGGGAAGTAGAATTACTAAAGATGGACGAAGCAGGAGCGATATAAAATGCCGAATAGCACAAGCGAAACGAGCCTTCAGTAAGAAATATAATTTGTTTACATCAAAAATGAATTTAAATGTCAGGAAAAGATTTTTGAAAGTGTATGTTTGGAGTGTCGCTTTATATGGAAGTGAAACTTGGACAATCGGAGTATCTGAGAAGAAAAGATTAGAAGCTTTTGAAATGTGGTGCTATAGGAGAATGTTAAAAATCAGACGGCTGGATAAAGTGACAAATGAAGAGGTATTGCGGCAAATAGATGAAGAAAGAATCATTTGGAAAAATATAGTTAAAAGAAGAGACAGACTTATAGGCCACATACTAAGGCATCCTGGAATAGTCGCTTTAATATTGGAAGGACAGGTAGAAGGGAAAAATTGTGTAGGCAGGCCACGTTTGGAATATGTAAAACAAATTGTTAGGGGTGTAGGATGTAGAGGGTATACTGAAATGAATAGACTAGCACTAGATAGGGAATCTTGGAGAGCTGCATCAAACCGGTCAAATGACTGAAGACAAAAAAAATTATCACGTAAAATATTATTCTATTAAAATATTGAAATTTCTCATCTTCCCGTTATTCGAGTATATTATCTAAAAGCATTTTCATCAAGTGTTCTGAAATAATTTCTCTAGTTGATATGAAGCTGTATCTATAACAGATTATCTTACAACAAAAAACCGGATATAAGTTTGTTATTTAATCCTATAATGTTCAAAAAGTGACCCGACTTATGGAAGAATGTTTCCTTCTTTTGTTCAGGTTTAGTTGAGGAAAAATGGATTACACAGTTCTGCAGAGAATATTCATTTGCTCCCAATACATTAGATATGCCAGTTATGCCCGGACCCAGAATACCTTCACAGAAGATTATGGTGTGGATGCATCAAACAAGTCCTCCATCAAGTTGCTGTACGACAAGTTCCAAGAGACAGAGAATGTGGCAGATGCAGCCAAACGTTTTCGACCGAAATACTAACACCAAAAAACGTTGATCGACGTGCAAGCTCCATATTCCGCAACTTACACGTCGAGAAGTCCGTGCGGTGCCTACTAGCCAGTCTGATCTCTCCGTCGGTGGTAGTGCCCACACGACACTGCGCAAGTGTTTAAAGATGCATCGTACAGAATTCGTGTTGTTCACGAGTTGTTACCTGCAGACATTGGAAACCGCGTAGATTTCTGTCGGCGGTTCGTGTCATCCGTAACGACACATGGGGAAGAGCTCTATGACTTATGACTGGTTTTGGTCTGACGAGGTATGGTTCCACCTCGATGGATACGTACGTGCATAGAATTCACGCATTTGGTGTACAGAAAATCCACATCAGCTGCACGAGTCTTCTGTACACGGACAAAAAGTGGGTGTTTGGTTTACGATATCACGTAGGCGAATCTTCACGACATACTTTTACGGCACAATGAACAGTGAACGATACATAGAGATGGTGCAACAATTTGTAAATTCTATACCTGCAGACCGGCTAGAGTACACGTGGTTTCAGCAGGACAATTCTATGGCAGATACAGTCAAGAACACTGTGACTTTATCGGATCAGTGTTTTCTTGGACAAGTGATTTCGAAGGGGTTGTGGTCCCCTCGGTCTCCTTTTTTATGTCTTCCTCGCTTTTCCTTTTGGGGATACCTTAAGGATGACACTTACAAAACTCATCCTTACACCATCGCCGAATTGCAGAGAGAAATCGAAAGATGTGTCGCTGCAATTCCTCAACAAACGTTACAAATGTTTAAGAACATGCAACGTCGTATTCGGTTAAGTGAATCTCATAATGGAGGCCGCTTTCAATTACTGTTGTAATTTACTCATTTTCCCATAAGGTTGCGTCTTGCGTCATTTTTTGAACATTCTGTATTTGCCCCGTTCTTTCTCGAGGTTGGTAACAAGATACAGCTCATCAGGTACAACAAGCACCATACAGACTTCAGCCTATTCCTACCGTAAAAAGAGAGAAGGTGCCATCAATGTGGCTAAATATCATCTGCATTTCAATGGTCATATTGATATGAGACTGTTTATTTGACCGGGTGAAGAAAGCAACGGAAAACCACTTCACTCTTAATTTTCCTCAGTACATCTGGCATGGTATATTGTTATTCTTGAACCTTACTATGCTATTTTCGGGAATGGCCTTTGACTCATTAGGTCGCCTACATCCTTCAATGTCATGGCACATAGCATACATACATAAATTATGTTTATACTTATTGATCGCTTTGTCTCATGACAGTTGAGAATTTGGTACCTGTATATCTCGGAGCTTAGTAGAACAATACCGTTTTGATGTCATTCGGTTGAATATTATTCCTTTATACTTGATGTTACAATAATTAAGGATATCTGCATTTATTTTTTTAAAGACTAGAGATTTAACCGGTTAACATACACGGTAAATGTTATTGTAAGAAGCTAATTTAATTAAAACCGTTTGAGTCTCGTAGATGTAAATGGATTTAACTTCATTTTTTAAACCCTTTGTAAATTCTTCTCAGTGCCGATTAAGATTTGAATAATATAGCTCGTATTATAATTGATATTAAAAAAAAATTAGGGCATACACGTTCACAAACAAAAACGCCCGTGCACGAACTCAAGAAATACATCGATGTAATTCTTTATTAAACATATTTTAAGATCAGATTCTGATATTTTTTTCGATATTTTTTCCCCTGTAATGACCTGGCGTAAACATATAAAGTTGAATTAAATTTAGGTCTTTCATTAAAAGAAAATTCCCAACTTATCCACAATTTGGGAATAAATATAAGACTACGTATAGCCTGTATATTAGAATTTTTTTTTTTTGTAAAATATTTCTTAGATAATACAAATTTATCATCACCAAGTAAGTGAAATACAAAAAGCCTGATGTTAAAATGTCGACCTGTTACTTTAATCCTCTAGTAATGTCAAATGTCACCAGGAACATCCGCTTATATCCTTGCTATAAAAAAAAAAAAAAAAAAACCAGGAAGAGGGGGGATGTTAAAATAATAATAATAATAATAATACAGGATTTACGGGTTACATGATCATGTAATGTTTAGTTTTCACTTTTCTTTAAAGATAGAATACTGTCGGGAAATCACTTTTGTTTTTATTCAGAGAAATATTTAATAAAATATTAATCGAAATTATTTAATAATTTTACGGATATATAAATAGCAGTCGATGTAATATTTTTTTTTTTTCAGTGGTAGAAATTAACATATTCAACAATTTATCATACGAAAAAAAAAATGCTTTGAACCTATTTTTTCGTTTTCTTTTATCACTTTTTTAAGGTAGATATATTTATGTAAAATAAACACCACATAGGTTTATTCTCTTAGCCGGTTAATTTTGTAGACTATTAATAAATCTGTGTACATTTAATGTATACAAACATTCAGGGAACATATACATCACTAATTTTACTTTAGAAGGTGCATATTATTTTACAGTTATAATTAAAATTTCTTGAAAGACTGCGACTTTTTTTTCATTTACTCTTTTTTTATATCATAAAATATCTATTTTATCGAAAAATATTAATTATTTATCAAAAAATAAATATTTGTTATACGCATAATACATGAAGAAATGTACGGCATTAAAAATGACATATAATTAGTTAAACGCTGCAGAATTAAAAACCACTGCAGAAATTTTTAATATGATATTCCTTAAGTTGACAGCACTATAATAAGTATCTCATCAATCCTAATGGAAGAATTAGCGCTTGTTTGGCATAGCTTTTCATCGTTTACTTATGTACCGTTGCCTTAAAGTGAGTGAGCTCTACCGTCCTCTCTTTATGAACATCTAAATTTGTTATTTTCCTTGTAATACAACTTTTCAAACCGCTAATCCACAAACTGGTTCAGTTATAAATAAAAAACTAGACGCATGGAAATTTCTACGGAAAAAATTCCGTACAATTATGACATTAAAAATACCTAATAATGCAGTAGTACATTTATATGATTACATGTTTTTTTCTTAAATTTTTATATTCCTTTATAAAAACGAAAAATTAGCCCAGAGATAACTTTTTCTTTTTTTTAATAATCATGAGTTTTTTCAAACTACTCCTGTTTAGTCTATAGCGTATGTAAAGAGTACAAATAAATAGAATCCGAACTGTGAGGTTTGATTATTGCACTTTTTTACTTACAAAGTAGGTGTATACAAGTAAAACATAATGTGTATCTAAAAGAACAAAAAAAACTAAATGTATTATTGAAATGATACTGTATATTTAATGATAAAATTTTATAAAAAATAAATAAACGAATTATTCATAAATTAATGAATAAGCTGGTGAAAATGTTGGAGCTGATGATGACGGGTACCCGGTCGAAGGTGAAGTTCAGGGGGTAGATATCGGAACCTTTTGACATAAAGACTGGTCTCAGGCAAGGGGACTGATTGTCACCATTACTGTTTAATTGCGCATTAGAATACATCATGCGACATCGGTACGAACAAAATCCAGAGAAAGTAAAAATTGGAAGTAAATTTAACAACGTAAGCCTTAACTGCCTTGGCTTCGCAGACGATCTAGCGTTCCTTGTAGAAACAGAGGAAGAGGCTGAACACCAGATAGAATCATTGGCCTCTATCGCAGCGAAAATTAGACTTCAGATCTGGTACGAGAAGACAGAAGCAATGTTCACTAAAAAGACACAGCGGAAACATTTGGAAATCAATGGTCACAGAATTAAAATAGTATCAAAATTTAAATATTTGGGCGAATCCATCACATGGAATCTAAACGAGAAAATAGCCTGGCAAGAAAGAGCACACAGACTAGCAATGGCACAAGTGGTCAACGAAACACTTATAACAAGAAATGCATCTCCAAACAAGCCAAGATAAGACACTATAATACGGTGATCAAACCGGTAGTAATATATGGGAGTGAAACACTGGGAAAAATCAAGATAGCATCGAGAACTGAAAAATCAACCAAAATAGAAAGAAGGATCGTAAGGACCTGTATTGGCGGGGTAAACTTGGTGGAAGAAAAGTGGAGATTACTCCCAAACCATAAAATCGATGAGGTCGTTACACCAATTACAGAAGAAATAAGAAAGAAGAGAATAAAATTCTTTGGCCACCTCTTGCTTTTGGAGGAATCAAGGAAAAGTAAACAACTGTTGGAAAGATTGCTAAAGCTAAAAACGCAACCAGTGTGGCTCACTGAGGTGCTTCAAGACATCAAAGAAGCAGGCATTGCACTGCAAGATCTCACAACAGGATCTGGAAATTATAACAACTTGCCCGGTGTTAAATTTGCAGAAAAGTCTAAAAAGAAAACGGGGACGGTTTGGACAGAGGAACGGAAAAGGGATTTTCCAGGAAAATGAAAGAGTATTGGAAGATAAGAAAGACTAAACATAAACGACTAATTGGTTCTTCCGGACCGTAACAAAAAAAAAAAATTAATGTGTTAAAAGTTATTCTCTATCAGTTAGGTTGCACCCAAGTCATCCTGGTAGAGTGATTAGTCGATAACTAATTTACAGTTTTTGTTTGGAATATTTAAAACTAATAAAATATTTTTTGTTCATACGAGATTAAAAACAAAAAAATGTAAGATTTTTAATCGGTTCAATTACAAAATACGAAGTACTGTGTTTCCAGATGTAGTAGATGGAGTTTTACAAAAAGCAAGACCAAATATTTTTGTTCTAAAATGAATATTCAAGGTTCGTGATATGAAAAAGTACAAATAGATTACGTAGTGGTTAGGCACCTATTTAGGCTCTTCAGGTTTATTTTCGGAGCAAGCGAAAAAAGTGATTGTCAAAGCAAAAAAAGGTAAACTTTAAAATAGAGATTTTATAACATTTTCTAAACTTTTACCTGCTGATCATAACATAACAAAAACCGCATATGAAAACGATTTAGATTTATTTAAAATATTTTCAACGGAATTTTCAAAATTATACTTGGAAGATAAACGAATTTACTATATTTACTTTGAAATGGAATTTCATTTTCTTTGAACTCATGTTTTATTACACATTTGGGTAATTGGATTTAGCACGTTTATATTATCAGTACCTCGTGATAATTTTCCACTTTAATTTTTTTCATTTCAAGTTCTAAATTTCTACCTAAAAATATGATAATAAAGTTATATCTCCATAAAAAAATTCAACTTTCTTTTAAAATACATATTAATTGTTTACTTGTTGGAATTGATTTATTCCTGTACATTTCTTATATTACTCTACGAACAGCCGTCTCAAAAAACTGCTGTAATTGAACAAAAAATTTTTCAAGATTACTTTGCTTCATATTTGGAATTCTTCTTTTGAAACTTCGGAAATTTATTTCCTACTGATGCCCAGCTACTCTCTCTCTCTCTCTCTCTCTCTCTCTCTCTCTCTCTCTCTCTTTCTCTCTCAGTGTTATTTAACGAAGAGGTAGAAAAGGCCTGTTGTTTGCTTTTTCTTTCTCAAAATAATCCTGAGGCGTTTAATACAAATTGGTCTTTATGATTTGTAGGTAAATCCTTGATCGATTTTTGTTTTTTTAAAACAGCGATCAGCCAGATCTGATGTAAGATTTACTATTCAATAGATACAGTATATATAATAGAACCCTCAGATCCAACCCGCCAATTTCAGGAAACTGAACAAAAATCACACGCAGATCCTCAGCTGATAGCGGCTAGCGTGAAATAATAATACTGGTTGGGGTAGCAAGTGAGAGAAGGTGTTGTACACGAGGTACGGATTTACTACGAGTATATACTGTATTTAAAATGTGGTAATCAAAGTTATTATTGTAAAATGGATAAACTATTTTCTAGTGTAAGAACAACAGAACCGTTTAGTTAGTTTTTATAATTATTTTAAGTGAGAGATCAGGATAGAATGCATGTCGCAGTTTTTGTTTAGGCCTTAGAAGGAAGGGTTTAGCCGCACGTATCGGGAGTGCGATGAAAGGGAAGAAGAACGTACTAATGAATGACTACGCTTCTGCTAATAATTAGACAGCTAAAGCTGATCTAAAATTGGCTTGAATATTTTAGGTACTCTAGTTTCTCCTGTGATTAAATAGCAGTAGCGATTTTGTTAGTGGGTCGTATTAAACCTTGTGATAAATAAACTTATTAATTGTAATAACAAACGATTTGATATCTCCTCTACCAGTTTACACAATTAGTTTTTTTAATTTATTAAACGAAGGGTGTTTCGCATATATGCTCAACAATGAAATATATATTTTTATCATTAGAAAAAACTATTAATCTTTATTAAACTAAGAACTGGAAAGAAAAAAAAGATGTCTTTTTCAGTCAGATTTCAATTATTTGATTTGCCACTCTAATATAATTGACCTTTAAAACCAATTCGTCCAGTTCAAATTAGATTTTTCCTAACGAAAAACTTAATTAGGTGGTTTTTATTAAGCAATTAAAGACACGGGAAACAAGATTTGAGTAGAAAATAACCTCACTGTTTAGAACTCGAATAAAGTGGAATACCAGGTTTATTTTTTAAATAAGATAACGCAGGATCTTCTGTTGCAATTTTTTTATAAATTTGTTATCAAATTTTTATACAGTCTATAGTTTTACAATTACTTGCTTTTTATATAAAACTTGCGAAACGGTTTTTTTTTTATTGATTATTTACAGATAAATTATGATTCTCTGATTATTTTTTTAATTTGTCTGATGCTTAAAATGAGTTAAATAAATGTAATACCTATTGCTTGATGAAAAATATAATGAACAAATAATTAGTAATGAAACTTGATTAAAGTTAATGAAAATTACGAATAAAAATTATTTTAGGAGAATATAATACACTAGAAGTTTTAGAAAGTTATTTTCAGCCTACAAAATGACAACAATCGTGGGTATTAGGAAAGATATAAAAAATATGAAGAACTATTATATAGCGTAACGATATATGTTAGAATTTAACGTAAGGATATTTATTCTAAATAAATGCAGTTATAAATGTTTTCAGTTTTCCTTGTCATGAAATTTGTTTTTTAAAGGATTCTGATCATAAGAAACTATAACTCTGATGAAACAGTCTCGCCTTAAGGATCTCAAAAAATTAGAAGGAAATTGTTATACTTTTATGATTACTTTAAATATTATTTATTATTAACACAAAAGGTCAACAGCATGCGGTCAACCATCTAAAGGGAAATACAAACAACGTTGTTGAATTTTGTTGATCTACGGAAACTAGTTAATTTAAGGTGACGTCGTGTTCTTAATTTACAGCCTTCATTTTCTAGCAGGATATTTCATAAATTAAGAAAAAAAATTTTTTAATAGGTTTATGGGTAATTAATCCAACAGATTGTAACATAATTTTATTTTCTAGGACCTGGGAAAGGGGTAATTATAAATTATGCAGATTGAATTTTTATTCTTGTGAAATAAGTGAAATGAAATGTGCGAGTCATTTTTTTTAATTTATCGAGAAAGGTCTGAAAATCCTGAAAAATTTAAAGTAAGAAATAGCGTGTATTATACAGAAAAAAAAAATTAAAAAAATAATAATAATGGAATGCGTTGGTGAAAATTACCATCAGAATGATATCTAATGATTGTCTCTAGCACGACCAGATTTCAAGGGATCCTGCGAATTTAAAATTTAAAATTTTTTTTAGCAGTATCAGTCTGTTTTTACCCATTTTATTTGTAGAAGGAGAAATAAGGTAATAGTAAAATAAAGCTGATGAATTCACTGGGAATTTAGATAAACTTCAACATGTAAAAAAAAATTGAATTTTTTTTTCTAAATATTTTGAAAGTTGGGTATTTTTATATCACAAAATTTAAATAATTTAATTGTCTAAATTCTTAATTTTTGAATAATGTACCACAACAGACAACTTCACTGAAGTTCATACCCAAAGCAAATTTAAAAATTCAAGTAAATTCAAAATGAAAAATTGCAATTTAAAAAACAAAAAAAGATTTGAAGGAGATAAAGTAAAATATTATAAAATCGTTTTTTTAAAAACATATTTTTGCTGTTACGTATAACATAAAAATTTATAAACGAACAGTTTTTCTTCAATTCATTTTAAATCATATTGACTATTTTATTCACGTTCCTAAAACGAATTTAACCTGGCTTTTTCCCACACAGATATTAGCTGTGGGCTAACTCTTCCCACACAGCATCTTGTTCACCGGATTTATATTTTTCCAGAAATTTAAGAAACATTTCATTGATTATCCACCTAACTTTCCATAATTTTACATGCATTAAAAGGTAAATTGTTAGTGCAACAAATATATTTTTGCATGCATCAGCAGAAAAATATTTGATAGAATCCCCGTTTTCTCTATTAGAGCTTTTACCAAAACCAATATCAATTCGACCCGTACAATTTTTAATATTTATCCGAGCATAATGTTTGATCAGAAGCTCCGAATTTGATGATTTTTTTTTTTTTTGAAGTTTATATGATTTGCTAGCGGTGGTCTCGTTCCTCAGCTTAATTGTATTAGATGGAAAAAGTAATGGGTAAAAAATTCCTGTTTCTTTTCCCTGTTTCAAGAGAAAGTACTTTTCTCTTACTAGCAGTCTTTTTGTTGGCCTGCACAGATTCAGCTTTGACGAAGTTACGGGACTAGAAAGAGTAAATTAAAAACTTTCATTTTTTAAATTGAAACGTCTCCAAAAAAAACTATATTAAAAAAATTGCAGTGTAAAGAAAAACTAATTTTCCACTACGCTCTCAAAAACAATATTTGAAATTTAATTTTGAAGTCGGCGCTAAATTTTAAATGAAATTTGATTACCGAGATACTAATTACGATTTTTTTTTTTAATTTGGTACCGACTTCAAAAGATAAGTTCCAAATATTGTTTCGGGTTGTAGTGGAAAAATTACGTTTTCTTTTCAATGTATTTCTTTTTTTTAAATTTAATTAAATTTTTTTTTTTGGAGTCGGTTCAGTCTTTTTAAAACGTTTCTATTAAACCTCTAAATTTATTTTATTTAGCCTACCTAATTTTCATCATTCTGCTATTACATAGCGTTTCAAAAATTGTTTTTATTTTTTCTTGTTTTCCACGTTTCGTCGACTTAAAGGCCTCCACTTCACCCAAATATTTTTAAAATCTCATCCTAATTTCTGGATGTTTATTTGATACACACTCTGTGCAAGATAGTTTTCCTTGCTATTACCGATATGCTTTTCATGTCTAAATACATTTTTGTAATTGTGTAAATTAATAACAAAATTCAATAACTTCTGGTGTTGCTTTACATAATATTTCATTTTTAATAGCCCTTTTTTCTGTTATATCTCATTAATTTTTACTTTATTTTTTTGCCTGGATTTCTTTTGAGCACTGAATCCAACCCATTTACGAATTTATTAACTTCATCTTTTCTTCTCTAAAATAATAAATTTATCTGTGAATTTTAAGATCCCCTTATCCCTTTCTCAAGATTTTTTTAATTCTCTTTTTTTTTAATTAGAATAATGATTGGATTGGTTCAGTTTTCATTTAGTTTTAGAAAATAATACGCAATAGGATTTATTTAGTTTAGATCGTATACTTAAATGAAAATAATCACTCTACATTCTTAATTAAGAGAATTGTAGCGCTAATTTTACGCGTAAATATAAAAAACCAAATCACAATGGTTTTGTTTCGCATCGTTTTGCATCGATATAAACTACTAAATTTTCAAATAGATATACTTTCTAGGATAAAACATCAAACATATCATATTAGAAAGATCTGTCGAAGAAATTTGAAGTAGACGAATTAAATCTCAAATTAGAACTGTAAATAGTAAAACCTGTTGCAAAATTTTTTTTCAATAGTGAATCAAGTAAAATGTGTAATCGAAATATTTCATGTAAAAATGCAATACAAATTAAGCTTATGGGAAGAAGTCAAACAAAAATGTAAAAAACTTATTAATTAATCGGTTAAAAATTAACGAGGTAGGCTTACTCTTAAATAATATTGTTAAAGAATATTCTCGTCAGTTTCTAACCTAATTCATTTTTCTTTATATCACATATTAAATAAACTTTGTTTTATATTTATTTTAATATAAAATACGTTTAAATGTTGTGTCTTCTTAATGATTATATTTCTGTCTTCGTCTTCGTAATTCCTCTTTCTTTTTCATAATTAAGTTAGAATAATTTAAACACGAGACAGAGCGACTTCATCTGGAATTGTTTAAACTAAAGGATTCTTAAATGTTTTTATGTTTAAATATAGTAATATCCGTACGCAACGAACGAAGAGGTCCGATGTCTGAGACGAACGTAGCAGAGGTCGTAATGAAGAAAATAAGTTAAACAGAAAGAGGGCAGACTATATCCACCTGAAATTGAAATGTAAACTAAAATTGAAGTTATTCATACGGATAAAATTATTAATTACATTCTGATTAATTATAAAGGAATATATTAAGTAACAGTTACCTTATATTATCAATCTACGCTTAGTTTTTATATAATCTGGTAAAATAAGATGATTTTATGGAATAGAATGATAAAAAGATTGCGGATTACATGTATGGTTTTTGAATTCTTACCGTTGAACCGATTAAGATAGTAGAGATAATAATGTGTCGCACCGTTATATCTTGTATAAAAGTCTGGATACGATATGATAAACCGATTTAATATTTATTAAACGATAATTGTGTCGATATTTCTCATTCAAAAGCAGTACGTGTGTATGTTTACGATCACGAGATGGAGTTATTCGCAAGGGATACACCGTGTGTCCCACGAAGAAGTATACGCTTTTGATTTTGTATCACTCGCCCATTCCGCCGCCGATTCTATTGAATCTTTACAGACATTTTAAAGAAGGTTCTAAAAATTATCTGTAAAAAGTTCAACCTTATAAAATTTATAGAAAAAAATGGTAGCTTTCAAGTAAAAACATCAATTTCAGAAAAACCACATTTTTTATTCATTACAAAACAGCTAGTAAAAATGATTAAAAACAGATGATGTATTTTTAAATAGCTGTTTAAATTGAATTTCTATTAAAAAAATAACTTAATAATTAGTCATGACTAATTTATCCATGAACATGACCATGACTAATTATCTAACTTTCAATTATTTAAGTTCTAATTATCATCTGTTTTTAATCATTTTTACCAGCTGTTTTGTAATGAATAAAAAAAGTGGTTTATCTGAAATTGATGTTTTCATTTGGAAGCCGTCTCTGTGTTTCTATAAATCCTATAAGGTTAAAATTTTCACAGATCATTTTAGAACCTTCGTTAAAAGATCTGTAAAGATTCAATAGAATCGGTGGCGAAATAGGCGAGTAATGCTAAATCAAATTGTATACCTCTTTTTGGGATACGTACGTACACACACACACACACACACACACACACACACATATATATATATATATATATCACCCGTAAAACTGCCTTAAAAATTAATAAATAAATTTTTATTTTGATTTTCAAATTTAGCAGTCTTCGATTTTGATTGGGTATTCGATGACAGTCATATTTAGACACTCTTCTTTTTTTGTTGTTAATATATCGTAAAACTCTATAATTATTGCCAATCTGATCAAACAGATAAGCCAAAAAATAAAAATAAAAAATCGCTTTTCATAAAAATTGTTAACATTGATTATTTTTCTACTAGAATAATTATCATCGATTATCTTCTACTTGTTAGATCATTTGATAATTTTATAAAAGAAGAATCTTAAATAAGTTTATAATAAGCAATACTTAAATCGAACCAAAAATCAGTTTTATATTCTAACCGATTGCGTTATTAATAAATTTTTCAAAAGATTCATTCAACCCTTTCGATATCCTTATCATATCGTTTAAGAAAACTTCAGACATCGATATTTTAAAGTTAATGATTTGTTTTGTTCGTCATGTAATCCTAGTTTAACAATCTCATTTTCATTTCCAATCTGTTTTGATTCCATATATAATTTTACACTTCCAGTGAATCTGGTAGTTTCTTTCGAAATTACACCAAACACAATGCATTATTTATCCCATCAAAACCCATATATATATATATATTACGTAATAGAACTTAACAGTATTTAATAACCTAACTGTCTACCGTCTATATAACGTACAGTTTATTGATTATGTAAAACCTCTTTCTTTTAGATTTGTTTTTTGTTTTAATTCTGGTGACAAAATTATATTAACAAAAGGAAGGAACAAATGAAAAGTTTATAAAATTCAGAAAAAAATCGAAAAAAAAAGAATCGAGACTGGAACGTTTAGAAAAATCGCAAGTTATAACGTAAATATAATGTAGTTAGTTATACTGGAAATAGGTTACAATATAAATTGTAACTTTAAAAAGTTTTTAATTTGAAAAAAAAAGTATAATTCCAATAATGTGAATTCGTTAACACCGATTTAGTTTAATAATAGAATTTAAAGTTAAATTTTGCTAATTGTTTTGATCACGTGCTTGTATTACTTTTGTGATTAATAGATCCGAAGAAAAACAGTAGCTATGTATTTTGAACTAACGAAAATAGCCTCAAATTTGTCACGACCGCTTTACTCATTTTCTCGTACGTTTTTCATATAGATACTCTAAAAACTTATTTACGTTCAAAATGACCGTTTTCAGACTAAACATTAATAAATTTAATGGCTACATAATAAATTACAATTTTTTTAACGCTGAAATTCTTTCTTTTTTTACAAATTTTTGCTCCTTTTTTGATGACTTCACAAATTACAATTTTTTAAATCTGTACATGTTTATGTAGATAAATTTATTTTCTTAAAGTTCATGATTGTTCGTCATTAATTATTTTATTGGTTTCATGCATTTCTCAATTTATCTGTTCTACGTATACAAATTTTTCCTTAGAGTTTTTACCCTCTGCAGTCCCTTTTATCATTAAATTCATATATCATAATGTAGGAAACACACAATTACACAAATCGAGTTATATTTCTTCTAACGAGATTGATTTTCTCTTAGCACATCCATCTCCAGTCAATTTTATTTATTGCTGGAAAAGCAGAGGGTGATTAAACACAGAACCGCATTGCTGATCCTGCCAACTGTAAGATGCTTGGCGTGACATTTATTTTGTAAGAGGAAGAGGACTCAATGCCAAGATCCATCGAAGATTATATAGTATTTATTTTAATATTGTTATGAGTGACAATGCTGTGAGCGATTGAAACCGAAAATTTGAAGACGCCCGAATACCTGTACGTCCCTTTCTAAATATGACGATGTTTTTTTACGAATGTTTTTAGGAATGGGATGACGTCCCATTCCTGTTTTTTTTTTTTGCGAGGTCGCAAAAATGTTTTGTATGAATATCTATGCCGACCATTACTTCTACGTCCAGAATCGGCGATGTTGACTAACATATCTTCTATATGATGACTATCCAACCTTAAGTTGGAAGAAGGGGCCCTGACGGCTATATAAAATCCTAATTTTTCAACGGTTTTGAGAATAGCTAGATGTGACCGAAAAAAATTAATCTCTAAGACCTCCTTTTACCAACAAAAAAATTTATGCAAAGACTCTTCCGTTGAGTAGGTTGTATCCCGAATTTATTAAGTTTTCTTGACAGTTTAAGGTACTGAGGAACGAAAACTTTCCTTGTAATTTTTAGCACAAAGGCTTCCAATTTTTCCATGAGAGGTCATGAGTAGATCTCCTTAATGATGTATTAGAATTTGTGTCGTCGAATGAGTGAGAGAGAGAATTTTATATTAAAATTTTTTTATTTTTATTTATACATATATATTGATCGTGATTAGTATTTACAGCGTAGTTTTACGGTTCAGAAGCGAATTGCAATTTTATTACCTTCCATTAAATATTTAATACGTGTTTATTAATCACCAGGAAGGGTGCTTGAAGGTATTAAATTATTGGATATTTGTTAATATAAAATTATGACTGTATCATATAATTTAACTCTAATACGCTATTTTTTTAAGTTAAAAAAACTTTTTTGTAGCGTAAGCGGATTTTATAGGCCGGATGATCTTCGTGATACCAGCCTACTAGAGGATGCTAATTGTAATAACTGTGAACGAATGGTTACATCCATCTAACATTTTTAATGTTTCTGAACTCCAACACTGACATAAAAATATGATTACGGGAGTGTATCGTAATACGTGTTACATCGTTACACGTGTAACTGGTCAAAATAGTTATTTCTGTTACATCCATTCAATAATGTATGTCTTATAGTATTTTTGCGCGGATTTCAAATGTGCAAACCAAAATGAAATGCACTACAGATGTTTTTGTTAACATAAATTTAAAGAAAATCTCATTTCTTTAAGGGATTACATAACATATAGCATGACATTATCTTATCTAATATCTGTTTTTCTTTAGTTTTCTCTTGTATTCATCCTCTGGAATGTTCCTTTTCACTGTCCAGCAATAATCCGCAAGCATATTCGGGCTCCATTTCTTCAACTATCGTGTCTCCATCATTAATATATCCTGGTGAAAACATTCACCGCGTTTAACACTTGGTACAATAGAGCTGCAATACTAATAAAATGACTATCATCTCTAGGTCTTCACGTATAAGCCAAGAAAACTTTTCATACTGCATCATTGTTGCTAAAGATTTCATATTGGCATACGTCTTCTTCATTTCTGCCGCATAAGCATGAGGAATTGATGATTTCTCATTTCCATTATGAAGAAGGACGGCTTTCAAACTCGTCTTAGAGAAATTTATAAATAATCCCCATTCCTTAGGATTGTGATGCTGTCTTAGAAAATTGAATAAAAATTTACATAATTTTAGTGTATTATATTGCCTTATAAGGAGAACAGGTGCTGAAATTCTTGATGTTTAGCACGGAAAAATCTATTTTTAATGCCGCTTTCGAGGATGTTTCAGCCTTTTAACCTTGAAACCAGTAACGCTGATTGCGTTCTAGACAAATTAAGATCACGAACCAAATCATTAAGTTTTATTTGAGTAATTTTGTAAGGTTCGGTGGTCCAGCTTGAAAATCTGGGTACTCTTCTTCTTCATTTCTTTCTACATCATCATAGCCTTCTTCATCGTCAGAATCTTCTTTTAAATTTCATGTTTCTGGAGGAACTGGAGTAGTTAACTCTTCATTGTATGGAATAGGTTTTATGGCTGAAGGAAGATTTTAATACGCAACAAATTTCTTGCATCTACTTGTGATGCCTTTTGATTTTTGTTATAAAATAATAACATTCTATCAACTGGTCCGTGGCTCTTTCCATGCCATAGGAACAAAAAAAGGCTTCCCACTTATCGGGCCGCTTAATAAAATGTAAAGCTTATATGAGGGGCCTAAGACTTGTCCTGATCTCCTGTTTTAGACCCAAAAGAGTTCATATGATTTTTTAACCGAAGGAAAATATTTCTGCTTTGAAATTTAAAAATTAATTCCCTTCCCCCCACACATACACACACAGCAAAAATTGTTAGGATGATTATTAAAACTACCAGCAATTTTTTTGTAAATTATTAACAATACACAAAAAAGATATGTGTTAGCACAACAAAAACGACACACTTCTGTCAAAAAACGTAGGAATAAAACAAAAATCGAACCCGCGATTGGATTCGCATGAAAGCCAGAATGAAATTGATTCTCTGGTTATTCCACGGTAAAAATAGGGATTTAAATGACTTTATCAGTTTTGATGTCATTAGTAAAGGATATCGATTAAATCATATTACTGTAATAAATTTATTTTTGTTAGAAGGATTGAGTCATATTAGTCAGTATCGATGTCATTCTATTATGTAATACCATATTAGCCACGCCGGTTACTCCTACAAATTATTCCACTCTGAGCCATTTATAAATATCGTTCATTTATAAAAATACCTTCAGACATTCATATTTCATTACTAATATATGCACTGACTTGAAACAATTTTTTTACAAGTGCTTAGTCTTATTAGAGAAAATAAATCGTTTTAAAAATTTTCATTTTTTCAAGTGATTATAAATGAAGCCCTTAGAACAAATTTTGAGGTCATATTTATATTCAGCATCAAAAAATATATAAGAATAAACTATAATTAACGGTGTAAAAAAAACTCTTGTAGACCAGCGTAATCAAAAGGCCAATATCTAACTAAATTTTTGTTATACAATTTTTTACAGTTTTCACTCTAATAATAATGAAAAACATAATATTCTTCCAATTATTCGTTCAGTATCCTTTTTTTGTTAAGTGTGACCAGTATCAGTAGATAAGAGGAAGGAGTATATTGTCTTCCCTTTATTAGAATTTTTTAATATATTGCACAATCTCAGATACCACATCTATATCTTGAAGAGAAATTATTATTTGCTTAAGAAACAAGTTTTGCCTGTTAGGTATATTTTAATTAAAGTGTACCTTTTTTCCTAATTTTTCGCTGTTAATTTGATATATTGACAATCTTACTTTGTTCATTTATGTTTGTAACTGTTTTAATGGTGCTTATTTTCCTACTCGAACGGTTTGATCTTTTCGTTCCATTCTGTTCTTTATAGATCTTTTGATTTCAAGATATCTGTTACTTCCAAAATCTTTAATTATATTCTTTGTATACTAGGAGGAAGGAAAAAGTACTTAAGTCAAAAATTTTAATTTTTCGGGAAAACATTAATTTGCTTTTCAGTGATATTTAAGTTTGTAGATGTCTCTCACTTCTCCGTATCTTAAAAAAAATACATATTACAAAATATCCGACGTTTTATTAAAGTTAACAGTTTTAAGTAATGACATACGACCTCGTAATTACTATTTACAAGTCGACTGAGAATTTTTTCCCTACCAGAGTAATAAATTTCAGTTGGACGCTTTCAGTCAACTAAGCCGTGCAAGCTTTTTTCTGTTTCAAATAACAGATAAGAGTTCGAGGTGATCTCGTACAGGAAATTTGTATAGCAAAGAGCATTTACTGATATTCCCAAAGCGTCAACCTATCCATTTGATCGATCCAAGTCATATCCTTGCTTTGCTGACAATTAAGCTAAAGTGCTTTTTAAAAAGAAGTTTCGAATCAAAAAGAGCGCCGGGGTCCTTGATAACCTTTTTCCTGCGTAAGCACTAGGTGCGTTTAAAAACACTTCTTCTTTAAATACATGGTATCTACCTGACATAATGTATACAATACTTATTAATAATTTATAATACTTATTTAATATATTGCGGAAGAATGTTCCAACAACCGTTTTGACGAGATTTAATTTTATTCTTATCGGCCCTAGCGACCAATCACTCTATCAACACAGTCTTTGTTTTTAATTGCAGTGATCATCAAGGTTATTAATTTTAGAATAAATTTTGACATCGTCTGCAAAAAACTGGCAATCACAGGTGATCGTTTCCGCAATATCATTAATAAAAATTAAAAATGGTCCAAGATTGGAATCCTGTGGAACGCTTGAGCCAATTGCAATTTTTTTACGAAATGACTCCTCTGAAACGAACATTGAATGGATCTATCCTGCTAGTAAGACTGAACCCAACAAACAGCGCTATTGCTAAAAGCAATAAAAGCGATTCACATAACGGCAAATGATGACGAATTTTATCAAAAGCCTTTTGGAAATCGAAATAAACAAGATCGACCTGGCCTTGGCTCTCAACTGTAGGCCCGGTAACATAAAGAAAACTACAAAAATCGGAAGTAGAATAACGGCCCATCATATAACTATGCTGGTGAAGCGAAATGAAAATATGAGAATAGTTGTAAAATTGCTTAAAACAATCTTTTCCATGATTTTAGGTAAAATACCCAAAACAGCGATCGGTCTGAAATTAGATATGCTGATATCACCCGTCTTAGGGACGGGAGTAACAGCAACTCGCTTCTAGACTGAAGGGGAAACACCACTGCTTAAGCTCTGATCAAAGAATGGTGTTAAGATAGGCGCTAAAACGTTAAAAAACATATTTAATAACAAACGAGGAAATACAAACCAATCCCACAAGCTGGGCTCGTCTAAATCCCTTAATACAACGTTTCTCAACCTTTCAGTATTTGCGACCCAATTTTCAATCGTAATTTTCATAGCCCCCTTTCATACAATAATAATGTATTTTGAGTATTTTGATTCTGAAGCTATACTACGATCTAATTACAAACCTTACAAAGTTCCGGTTTGTCTCGAACATTCCGGAACGTCTGCGCAAACGTGCATAAATGCTGCACCTCGTTCAATTCCAGCCAGTTTCATTCGAGTCGACCCTTCTATCGCTATCGAATCTATCGTGAATTTTTATGTTGTAATTTGCGTACTAATTCCAATTCACGGTATTAAATATTCACGGCAGTAGATTTATACAGAATCATAGATAGATTTTTAAGTGGGCGTAAGCGAGCATCAGACGGTAGTGAAGCATCAACAAGTACACTGACGAGCTTGATTTCGAAAATAGAATCAAGAAAATATTCTCAAAAACACTTAAATTTTGGGTTTACCAGTACTGAAGTAAGTGAAGAAGAGAGGCCTCTGTGTGTCATTTGCTCAAATTTTGGCGGAAGACAGCATTAAACCTAATAAACTTAAACATGTGGAAACGCTTCATAGTGAGTTCGTTAACAAACCCCCGAGAATTTTTCGAATTAAAATTAAAATTATATGAAAAGCAAACATCATTTAAAAAAAAAAGAAAAGATTTGCTGTGAATGAAAAAGCTTTACTTGCGTCTTACAAAGTTTCATATAAAATAGGCAGATGTAAAAAGCCTCATACCATTATTGAAGAGCTTATTTTGCCAGCCAGCTGCAATTGAGATTGTAGAAACTAAATTTGGAAATAATTTTGCTAAATAATTTCAGTCCATATATTGATATACCTATATCAAATGATACTGTTGCTTGTCGAATTGGTGATATAGCTGAACATATACAGCATCAACTTTTCGGGAAGTTGTGTGACAAATTGTTTTCAATTCAGCTTGATGAGGCAACATGTAGCAATATAGATGATCCTTTCATCGCCTATGTTTAATTTTGTGATGGTTTGTCAGCAGAAGAAGCATCACTCTTCTGCAAACCAACAGAACTCAAAGCAACAGCGCTCTCATTATTTGCTATCTTAAATGATTATATAAATGAGGCAAACATAGAGTAGAAAAATCGCGTTCAATGCCTGGAAGAATCCAAAGTATACAAGCACTTGTGAGACAAAAATCTCCACAGTGTGTCTGGATACATTGCATGATCCACAGAGAAGCTCTGGCTTCCAAAGAAATGAATCCTGGTCAGAATATTGAGGTAACGACGATTGTAACCGTAGTAAATTATATAAAAATGAGATCCCTAAAATCAAGAATCTTTTCTGCTCTTTGTAAAGACATGGGTGCAGTACATTCAGTGTTACTATTTTATTGCGAGGCAAGATGGTTATCGCGTGGGAAAGTTTTGCAACGTATTTATGAATTAAGAGATGAAATCGCCATTTTTCCAGAAGAGAAAAAGCAACTGGAAGCTGAGAAGTTTCGAGACGGTTTATTTGTGATGGAATTGAGCTACTTGGTCGAAATATTCGACAAATTAAATACATTGAATCTTCAACTGCAAGGAGCAAATACACATATGTTGGGTACGAGTGACAAAGTTAATGCTTTTGTAGAAAATAGGAATTGTTGAGCAGAAATTTAAAGCACAAAAACCTAGAAATGTTTACAGATGTGGATGAATGTGTTAAAACTTACAAAGCTAAAGAATAACATTTTAAAGTTGTTTTTGTAACCATTGAAAATCAATTAGCTATGCCGGCAAAGAATTTTCAAAAGTATTTTCTTGCTGATGACTACTTGGTAGCAAGTTACGAGTGGGTTAGAGATCCATTTCAAAATACTCCCGAAGGGCTCTCAATTGCCGAAGAAGAAATCTACATAGACTTCACGGCAAGTGGCGAAATTAAAGGAAATTTAGTAAAAAACCACTTTTTGAATTGTGGGCAGGGGGTTTGAATTGTGGGGGGGATGATGAGTTTTCTGCACTGAAAACAAGACCATTTCGTATACTATTATCATTTTCAACATCCTACTTCGCGAAACCGGATTTTCTGTGGTGGCTGCTTTGATGACAAAATGTAGATATCAGCTGAGTACAGAAAAAGAACTAAGAGTGTCTATTTCTAATATTAAACCTTTCTTCGAAAAATATTGCTCTGCAAGACAGGCCCAAGGAAGTCGCTAATAATTATTAAACTTGTTTTTAATTTAGTATTGATAAGTTAATTATTAAATACATTGTGCAGTACTGATACAATCCTATTTATAAGTGTATTATAAATAGGATTATTTATAATCCTATTTATTAATAAATAAGTGTATTTATAATAAATAAATAAATCCTATGTTTATAAATAAGTGTATTTTATTATTTATTATTTCAGAATGTATTTTGTTTTGCTTTCTTTCAATAAATTAATAAATATTTTTAATAATATTTTATTTTCGATATGCTCGCGCCCCCCAATTAGGGTTATCACGCTCCCTATGGGGAGCGTACCCCACAACCCTCAACACCATAAGCTGAGAAACACTGCCTTATTAACCACACAAACCTCATCGACCTTAATATAACCTAAGTTAAATTTGTCACCTCTAAGATGTCCATAAGCTATATCTGGAACATACTTGTCAACAATATCAAATTTCTGATAAATTCGAGGTATCTTTCAAAGAGGACACTAGCGGGACCTGGAACTACGTCATTACCAATAGTTAGGGCAGCAGTGTTGTAAGAATCATAATTGTATATCAACATACTTCCAAAACCGAGGAAAATGTAAAGAAAAAATACTTCTAAAGAGGATTAAAAATGGATTAAAACGTTTAGAATGATGTATCTAACTTGTAGCCGCTGAGAGCTAATCCGGATACGATGTATGATATCTGCAGCAGGCCCCATCAAGAATGGAATGGAATATTGATGTATAGATATCATCCTTCACCTCCTCCCACATTTCTGCCTGTCTAACAGGTAGAACAGATTTATTATTTGATGGGCAACGAAGAAAGTAGCTGTAGGATAGTAGGAGAACGGTCTCAAACTCTAATTTTAAAGTTAAAAATGGATTAAAACTTTTTAAAAATGATAAATCTAACGCGTAGCCGAGATCTAGACCGGATATGGTGTACGGTATTTGAAGTAGGTCCCGTCAAGAATTGAGGGGAATGTTGATGACCTGTGTGTAAACACATCTCCACCATTTCTCACTTCTTCGCCTATCTAATTGGAATAATATTCGTCTTTTTTTGAAACGGAAAATTATATGAAAAATTTTTACTTATTCCTTGTGTTATATAATAGCAAGAAACCAACGGCAAATTTTTATAAAAATCGGAGAACGTGTTTTTTCCGTTTTAAAAGTCAAGTTAAAACATAATATTTGGTTAACACTTTCAATTAAATCACTAAAATTTCAATACTATGTAACTTATGAAAATTCTTTTGTTTGTGCCCGTAAGTGGAATTTGTGTGCATACATCGATTCGTGTAGTACTTGTAAATATAAAGTCAATCCGATCAATTTTTTAAGATAACAGCTAAAGTTATAAAGCGCTTTAAAATGAAAACAAAAGAATGATTTGATTTTTTCAATAATTTTATTTAAAATTTCTCCATTTATTAAAGACATTTGTCAAATTTTAATGTGTATATTTATGCATTTTAGATGAAATTACGGAAAAGATTGTGCAGGGTCTGACATGAAATCAAGTTACTCCTATTTTGAAACTGACAGAGTCATTCCCAATAAAACAAGAATTTCATTCCAGGCTTACTAAGAAAAGTGAGGATGAAGTTGTTTTCAGTGAACCAAATATAATAGGTGATATTCAGACTTACACATGACAATAGTTCAGGGTAGACACTGCTTATTCACTCTCAGAGAAAGCAACTTTAACTAGTGTCTTAAAGATTGGGATAGATAGTGTAAAAAGAGTTAAACAACAAATTATTTTTCGGTGAGAAATAATTGATTACGTCATTGCTATACTCAGTAGGATATATTCTACTCGATAATAAATATATTAATCATAATTATCGAAAAAAATTTCAGCTATCAAAATTTAGTTTGTTATTATAAGTAAAGCTTCCACATACGTCTTAGATAGATTGCATAATTTTATTAAAAATATGAACTAATTCTATGAATTTTAAGGATGTCTTGCGGTTTTTAGACAGGAAACTGAATTTTTCGTGAGGGTAACGGATGTATATTCTTTTATTGTAATAGCAAACTTCTCCTCTTTTCGTACTAAACTTCCCCTCAATCTACGCGTTTTTAAAGACAGGCAGTTTTGTTTTTCGTTGAATGGAGGGGGTAACGGATGTTATTTTTTTATTCTACAAGCAACTAGTGATCGTGTGTTCGATAACCAATCGATCGGCTCGAATCTGATTGGCTATTGCTTGACTCACCGGATCCCGCCATCTATACCGCCCTTAGAGTTGGTAGTTACTATCTGCCAAGAGTTGTTGAGTGCATGTCGATAATTAACAATTGATAGTACATCTAGTGCTGCTTTGTGGTCTTTTTTAAACGCAAATTTAATTTTAATTTGTCATCTTCTGTAAACAGGATGAATAATGTAAGTTTTATAAATATTAAATAGGTTTTTTTATTTCATGTTTTTTATACAGATACATGTTTTTTATACCTTACTTTTTTATGTTTTTTTAGAATACTCTTTTTAAATGTAATTTTTTTTCATGACTTATTAAGCTTATAAAACTATAAATTCACGTTTTTTTTTGTCTAGTTTTGAAATATACTCAATTTATAGTTGATTTTAATTTAGTTGATTTAGTTGAATTTAGAGTTGATTACGAATATTTCGCTGAAAGGAAAAAATTAGTAAAATGTTTATTTTTATAAGGACTGGAAACATTTGTGTCGATTCCTTCAATTAGAGGTATAAAATTTTATGACAATGGAATTTTATACAGTTAAAAAAAAATTAATAGGTCAATAATTATAAAACTTTGATATATTTGCCAGACTTTCTACCAAACCTAACCTAACCTTTTTGCCCGCCATTATTCGTTTGTTTACATTTATCACTGGAAGTATCAGAATTCAGAAATTATGTAAACATTTCATTACTTTTCTTTTAGAATATTTTTTTAATGTTTTTTATGTTGAGAATATTTTTTCATGACTAAATTTATTATTTCGAAAAAATATCGCAATTGAAATAACTTTGTGACTTTTACTGAAGAAAATTATTTAGTTCTATTTTAATATTTTTTAACAGTTTCCTGAATTATTTGGCCATTAGCTTATTTATGGATCATATAATGTTGTTTTTTTGTAGTTCAGATAATTTTAGTAACAATAAATGTAATTTCAATAACATTTTTGTGGTTCATTTGTGTTTATAAAATATTATGGATCGATGTATTATATTTCGGTTTTCTTTTATTTCTTTATGAATTCATTATCAATGTTTTTTTTTTATTTGTTTATAAATTCATTATCAGTGTTTTATATTACGATTATTTTAATGTGAAATAATATACAAAATGCCAGTCTTTTTATTTCTAATCAGGCAAACATTTTTAGAGTTTATTTTCAAACTAACTTCTCTTGTTGCATAGTGTTATTGAGGCATTGTTTGAATTGTTCAATAAAAATGGTATCATATCTACAGTGCACCTGTATATAATTTCTATACGTGAAGATCAAGTAACACTAGTTTTACTTTTAAATAAAAGGTAATTTAAGTTAGTTTTGATATGTCGTATCAATACCGTTAATCATATTTTTATTTCATTTACTATCGCTCAAAAGAGAATCTTTTAACTTATTTTAAATAAATCGGTGGGTAATTGTAACCGGCTCACAATTGTAACGTTCCACAAGATTCCAATCTTAGCCAGTTAGATTATTATTAATGCCAATCTTATTATATTATTATTATCTTATAGTCAATCTTATTTTTAATAATATTGCGGAAGCGATCAACTGTTTTTCCTTTCTCCTAAAGGTATAAAAAACAAAATGTTGAAAGTAACAGATACCTCAAAATCAGAAGATTATAAAGAACAGACGGGAAGGAAAAGCGCATCAAAACGGTCATGAAAATAAACACCATTAAAACCATAGCTACCATAAGTTATAAACACTAATGAACAAAGTAAGATTGTCATATTTTAATTTTATAACGTATTAGTCATTATTCACAACTTTTATTTCATATCAAAGTAAAATATTTCTTATCCTTTATTTTTAAATCGAAATTTCTTAGAAACAAATTGTGGAATATATATTTGGAGGCAATGCAATCTAATTATTAAATTTTAACTTATCAAGGCAAATGTTTTCCTAATGGCTACATTAATGCATAAGTGTAAGCTATAATCATTTCCATATGCAAAAAATATAAAATATTATTGAAACATTTAAGATAAGCGGTACACCAAACCCGTATCACTCTTATAAAATTGGTTTTGCATTTTTATATACGTATTTCTTTTTTCTTCTTCATTAACTCTAGTTAATAGTTTCTGTTATTCCGGTTTAAGCTATAGATGTTTTTAATTTTTTTTTTTTTGGAAATTCAATACTAGTAATAATCTGCCACTATTTCGTACTTCTAATAAATGATATACAATCCAATTTAGCGATCCCAAACGGTTTTACGAATGTATCCCTTTGATAGCACATTTGTAAAAATTGTACTAATCATAATATTAATTCTGATTATTTTCTTTTCTATTACATCAATGTATTTATCGTGTCATAAAAAACGAAAATTTTAAAAATAAGAAAATTCACCCGTAAATTAAACCTTTTATTTTGCTAATAATTATAAAACTTTGATATTACAGAGGCGTGAAGTTCAGCTACCCTAAATTGGTTACCTCCGGCCACCGTGGCACGAGTGGTAGCGTCTCGGCCTTTCATCCGTAGGTCCCGGGTTCGAATCCCGGTCAGGCATGGCATTTTCACACACGCTACAAATCATTCATCTCGTCCTCAAGCAATACCTAACGGTGGTCCCGGAGGTTAAACAAAAAAAAAAAAAAATTATTTACCAGACTTTTCTTGTTTTAATCGTTAGTTCTCGATAGTTCCAACAATATTTTCGTTAGTTACGAAATTTTACCTACTTGTATTAAGGAAAACCAATAGGTAGGCAACCTCATCTACCATAGCCTTTCACAACAATCGACAGTTCAAATTGAACAGTTATATAAAAAAAATGTATATGTTTTTTCCAACAAAATGAGGTTTGCACGGAAGTATAAAGGCATTAAAATGTTACATAAATAAAAATTACAAAACGTATGCAAAATAAGTGTTAATAATCACCTTAAACTATCTTAATAATATTCTACATATGAGATCAAACAAGGAAACTTGGAATTCAATGAAAAAAAACTCGTATAACAATGTTAGTTTACGTAAAATTATATGTTATGATTTGTTTATGACAAACTGCAATTTGAGATATGTTTATAGGTAGAGAAATAAACAGGTAGTAAAAATAGTATAAACATTATAGTTCAGAAAATATTTTCAATGTTAAAATTTTAAATATGCAACAAAAACAATAAACAACCGGTGAATAAAGACAAAAAAATGTAATTTACGGAAAATATTTATAATGATTTCGTCGCTGTGTAATACGATTAATAAAATCTTTATGATTATTTATAATATAAATATGATTGAAATTTTGCTGGAGACTATTTTGAAATAAAATTATAGCACACATAATGCTAGTAAATTATATAAATTCTATATAAAACTAAAATATATATAAAACTATTAAATTAATAAATATATATATATATACATAAAACTATTTATAAGCCTAATTGATTTTTAAACAAAACAATATAAGGAGTAACTACTACGGCTATATATCTACCTCGTTATTAACTTCAGTCGGGTCTTTCAGTTATTCTTTCACCAAGTCGTTAAACAAACCCTAAGTGTTGTTCAAATTTCTGGTGTAGACAACATAGTAGCCAGGCCTACTGGTAATAATTCCTGCCGGTACAAACCGGTGTTCAAACAACTTTAGGAAAGTAAGGAACTCGTTTAGGGAATGAAATCGGTTAAAACTCTTTCTGGAACTTGAATCCCAGAAATTGTTTCATGAGCTACAGCATGTACTCATAAACTTCCTAATTCACTAATTGCAATCCCTCTTAAGGTTGTACGTTGATAACTAAATCAAACTGATTATTCCAAGCAAAACTATCACTACCATTTTTTATGTTAGTGATAATCTAATGCAGTGGCGGCTCGTAGCTAAAATTAGTCGGGGTGCTGCTCCAGAAAAGTTTTTCTGGGCCTTTTCAAGGCCATGGTTAAAGTTTTCTGTAAAATAAATAGCTGGAAGCGGGATAATAATCTAATTTTACACTTTATCACATTCAAGAATATGATACACGGTTTTTAAGCACATTGTGCTTAAAAACCAAATTCGGTTTAGTCGAATAAATAATAAAATGTCAATACAGATAATATTTTTTAGTATTATTATATAACTTAATAAAATGTCCGCTTAAAAACACTGTAGTCCAATGGTGCTTAATTTAAATTTCTATGTACACAGAAACAAATACATAATTAGTTTTTACTAATTATCTTCTTTTTCGCCCTTCCAGCGTGTTTTTAAACAGATTTAGCAATTAAAGAGCCCTTGTTTTCCGCCATCTTCTGATCACTACTGAAAAAACAACTAAACCGCTTTTATATTCCGTTCCCCGATTAAACTAGAAAAGGAACGAACAAGGAACTTCTATACAAAGGCGGAGTAATAGAAAAACAACTTTCCACCAGTACGCCAGGGTCAGCACTGCAGGAGCGACAGTACTGTCTCCCTCGCAGCCTCGCGTGCAGCTTCCTATGTGCGCATGTGCTCAAGAGCCAAACACCACGCTGCTGGAACTGTGAAGCGCACAGTTCCATACAACGATTTTTGTATCGTTTTCATAAACTGGAGAATGGCTACTGATATTAAGCTTTAGGATTATATATTGTTCAAGTATAAAGAAAGAACTAAAGAAAAAAGGACTCATTAAATTAAATGTTATCGATAATATCAAGTGGAAATAGGGGTGTTGCAGTTCCGCAGTGCCTATACGCGAGGCGCCACTGAATGGAAAATGAGGCGGATGAAATTTCTATCGGTGCAACTTATACTTTCATAGTGATGTCTGTAATATCACACGCTAGCATTCATGATAATAAGGGAGGACTGACAGTACAGATATAATCTTGATTTTTGCATTTTTAAGATTTTTCTTTTACGTACTCTTTGTACGTAAAATAAAATTGGCACGTTCAGAGAGATTTTGCTTTGTTATTTGAACCGAGCCTCGAAAACTAAGTTTTTTTAACGACACCCAGCGTAAAAAACCTGTGCTAATGAATGAAATGTACAGGGGTTTCTAAGTATTATTCAAAATTCCGAATTCATAGTAATAATCATCCGGTTCCCAAAATCTAAGTTTTACGTGAATTCCAACATTATAACTTTATTTCATTTTTTTTTTTCACTTATTTGAATCACTATATTGAATTATTACTTTTAGCTATTTATAATTTTAAAACTGAAAATATTTTCTATGTGAAATCGGTTTAGCCACTACCTAAAATGTATAATTACCAAAGCTAAGGGACATCTTCCTGGACTAACGAAAATATTGTCGGAACTATTCAAAATAGCGTTTGGAACTAAATAAAAATACTTTTCATTTTCAGTAGGCTATCATGAAGTTGGTCTATCCACTACTCAAAATTTATATTTACCTAAAACTTTGGAAAATTTTACGGAACTAACGTGATTATTGTCGGAACTATCCAGAACTAACGATAAGTCCAAAAAACCTAAGGAGAACGGGCTATAAAGACCGAAGGAAAATATTAACTATTAATTTTATTGCATGTATTTTTTAATTTCTCTTTATTCTATTTATTTATAAATATTATTATTACTGCACTGAATTCTTTATTTTCAGATTGGAGCTTCTGGTTTTGGACAGCTCGGATGTCAAGCTAGAATTGACAGTCAGGAAGGGGCCGTTGGTTATTCTTTCGCTCCAACTAAAAATACCTCATTCCTGGATTGGTATGCTCAGAATGATAACGTTTTAACTTATAAATATAAAATTAGTCTGTAACAAGTTAGTTTTATATTTTTAATAAGTACGTAATTATACGTATATTTTTATTTGATGTTAAGTTAAACATTAATATTTTAAACTAAATATTTTTAAGCATCTTATTTAAATTAAATACTTTTAAAGTAAATCTACCTTTTGATTCCCGGTAAATTTCCATAATTTTTAGGTATAACTTTTGTTATTTTATCTTGCTTGGTAAAATACGTGTTTACATTTTTTTTTTTCTGAATTTTTATGGGCATCGACTGCTAAGGTCATTAGCCCACGTCACAATCTTTAAAAGAAACTACTATCACCATCTGGATCGTCGTATGTAAGGGTGTAAAGGGCCCTTACATTTTATTTAAAAAACCCAAACTACACAAAACATTTAAGACATAAAGACAAGGACAATCACAAAACACTTATGGGGTGTAAAGGGCCCCAATATTAAAATTTGAGATAGGTTCCCAAAAGACCATTAAATTAAAATTAAAATTAAAACTTATCCTACCATATCTTTCTTTCTTTCTTCTACGAGTCTCATTTATAGTTTGTTTAAGCACCCTCGGGGCGACCAGAACCGCCGTTGAACAGCATATCAGTCGCGCCAGGGTGCCGTGGCAGTTGAATCCTTCTTATAAACAGGCTATAGGCATGCACAGCGTACACCCACAGCCTCGCGCCCTCAATCCACCCTTGAGGGTCCCCCATGCCATCATCGGACACACCCCGACTCACTGCTCTTGAATGCAGGTGAGACAAAATGGCCTAGGCAAGAGGGCTACCTCCCGTCACTATACGTGCCACGTTTCAAGACTCCCTTATGTATATATGCATACATTTAAAATTAAAATTAAACTTATCAATACCATTTTTTTTTTCTTTATATACGTATAAACTACCGCTTAGAGTTTCTTTTGTCACAGCTTTAAACTTTCATTTTTATAGACTTTTAAGAAGTCCACTGGCGTGTAAAAATACAACTATATTCTCTTCATTTCCATTATCCAGATCAGCAGTAATTATTTCTAAAACGGAACCTCTTTCTGAGGTCCTCATATATGGTACACTCTTCTATAAGATGCTTGATTGTCAGTGTTTTATTACAAACACCGCACATTGGTCTCACTTCGCCGGTTAACAAATATAAATTTGTTAATCGCGTATGACCGATTCTAAGTCTGGTCACCGCTACTTGTTCACGGCGAGTCGACTTATAGTCGCTTTTCCATTTATAAGGAGAAGATTTTACTGTGTTTAATTTTGTATTTAATCTCCTCCATTCAGCATTCCACTTGTTTTTTACTATGTTTGTTAGACGGTTTTTAACATCTGCCACTCTTACAGGAAATGCATCCAAATCATCGCAGACTATTGCCTTTCTGGCAGCTTCGTCTGCGATTTCATTACCTGTAATACCAGCATGCCCCGGAGTCCATACAAATACGCATCGCTGTCCTCGTTGTTTTAGTACGTATAAAATGGACAGGATGTTTGCAATTAGGACATCCTGCATGTTCTTGTTCCGAATTGCGACGAGTGCACTTAATGAATCGGAACATATTAGCACTCTCTCTTCGCAATAGTGTTCAGTGTAGCGAAGAGCTTGCTGAATTGCAGTGAGTTCTGCCGTGTAGACACTGGCCACATCTGGCAGTCTCCAAAAGTGGGCTTCTTCATTTACATATATCGAGCATCCAACACCATGTTCGGTTTTAGAACCGTCAGTATAAATTCTAATATGTTCTTCGTAATTACTGACGGTTGCCAAAAATTCCTGCTGGATGATCACTGCTGGTTTCTTTTTTATTTCTCCTTGAGAGAGATCCAAACTTGTATTTACCGCTGGCAAGAGCCAAGGCGGTATTTCTCTAGTAGATATTGCTAGAGTCTTTGGTATAGCAATTTCATATTTTCTTCTTAATTCGTGGTACCTAATTCCGGCTGGTCTGGAATAGGTAGCACGACGTTCGTATAATGCAGCCATGGGATGATTCGTAAACAATTTATTATTTATATGAGCAGGGAAAGCCCATATATTTGCTGCATATCTTAACAAGACGATCTCTTTTCTATAATGTAGTGGCATTATTCCGGCTTCAGACATCAGACTAGCCGCCGGACTTGTGCGGAAAGCACCTGTGGCGTATCTTATTCCGCTATTATGAACTACGTCCTACTTTCTTAAGTGCGACTTTCTAGCGGATGAATATACGATACATCCGTAGTCTAGTTTAGATTGAACCAATGCTTTATACAATCTCAATAATGTATATTTTTCTGAGCCCCAATTTAAGTTCGATAAACATTTTATAATGTTTAGGGCTCTTTTGCATCTATCACTCAAGTCCTGTATATGTAATCCCCATGTAAGGGATTTATCCAATACTAGTCCTAAATACCTTACGCTGTCTTTATATTGTATTGGATTATCATCAATTGTCAACGCAGGACTTTGATGAGGAATTCTCTTCCTACAAAAGTGTAAACAGCACGTTTTTTCTGGTGAGAATTGGAATCCATTATTCCTTGCAACTTCATTTAGAGCATTGCTCGCTCGTTGCAATTTGTACCTCACCATAGCAGTCTTGTTGCTGGCATATACGATTGCCAGATCATCAACAGAGACGCTTTTGCTGATTTCTACTGGACTGGCTAATATCAATTTATTAATGGCAATGGTGAACAAGGTACCGCTCAACGGCGAACCTTGCGGTATGCCATTTTCCAAGATTCTTTCACATGAATATTCATTGTTGACGCGTATTTGGAAGGTACGGTCATTCATGTAGTTGCTGAGCAGTATAGGCAGATTGCCACGAATGCCCCATTCATGTATCTGGAGCATTATACCATGACGCCAGGTCATATCAAAAGCCTTCTGAAGATCAAAGAAGACTCCGACACAATGTTTCCTTTTAATAAAGCTGTTATATATAATGTCCTCTAAGCTGATCATTTGATCGGTGGTAGATGGTATTGCCGAAAACCTGCTTGATACGGTGATATCAGGTTTTCTTTTTCTAAAACCCAGACGAGTCGATTATTAATAATTTTTTCCAATATTTTCCCCATAGCACACGTCAGAGAAATAGGACGGTAGCTATTGGGGTCTGTTAAATTTTTATTTTTCTTTGGTACTGGAACAACATGAGCTTTTTTCCACTGCTGCGGGTACGTTCCATCCCGCCATATTTTATTATAAAGTTCTAATAATCTACGCTTTGCAGTGGTATTCAGCTGCCGATCATATTATAGTGGATTTCATCCGGACCAGCAGCTGTGTTACCTGATTTTTCCAACGCTTTCGCGAATTCTTCCATTTTAAATGGTACATTATATGAGTAATTATACTCAGTTCTAAAATTTAGTAGACCTTCGAGTTCTTCTTTTTTGGTTCGAAAACCTTCCTCGTAGTTGGCTGTTTTGCTGGCCTTTTCGAAGTGATTGGATAACAGCTCTGCAATTTCATATGGAGTATCTTTTATTTCATCTTCATCTTGAAGGCTAGTTTTTTTTTTTTTGTCTTCAGTCATTTGACTGGTTTGATGCAGCTCTCCAAGATTCCCTATCTAGTGCTAGTCGTTTCATTTCAGTATACCCTCTACGAAGGCTAGTTATGGGAGCAAAATCATTACGCCCACAAATCGCCTTCACTTTCCTCCAAACATCTGATGCAGTAGTAGTTTTGTCGATGGATGACACGTATTGCTGCCAGGATCGTTTTTTCGAATCTATCATAAGACGTTTTGCATACGCCCTGTATTTCATAAGGCAACAAGATTTTCTATACTAGGACGCTTCTTAAAGGCGTTATACGCCCTTTTCTTTCTTTTTATAGCTTTTCTTATTTCATCGTTCCACCATGGAACGGGTTTCTTTGTAAGTTTCCCAGATGTTTTGGGAATATATCTCGATGCCGACTGAATTATTGCATTTGTTATGGCGTCGACATCGTCTCCGATAACTCCAGTTGTTTCTGGGAGTATCGTTCTAGCTGTGAAGCTCGTCCAGTCTGCCTTATCAAATAACCATGTTTTAGAGACGGGATATGTTTTTCTTGTAACATCAGTTACAATTTGCACCGGGAAATGATCGCTTCCATGCAGATCGTCTATGACATGGAAGCTGTACCTCGGTGCTATCGATCCGCTTATAAGTGCAAGATCTATACAGGACGTCGATCCATCTCTGGCATTGAAAAAGGTTCCTGATCCGTCGTTTAAAATAATAAGTTCTGAATTCATCAGGAACCCTTCTAGTTCTCTCGAGTAGTTCCCCACGGGGATCTACTCGATCTGATCCCCAAAGAGAATTATGAGCATTAAAGTCACCCACCAGTAAAACAGGTGGGGGAAGCTAGGAAATTAGTCTTGCTATGTCATCCTTATTCCAATCAAAATACGGCAAGTATATGCTGCAGACAGTGACCTGGAGCGGACGCTTCATTCTAACGGCGACCGCTTGTAGGTTTGTGTTTAGAACAACCGCTTCGGTGGTAGCTCTAGTCGATGTTAATATAGCTACTCCACCTCTAACTCTTACATTTGGCGGTTGATCTCGCCGAAATATATCGAAACCTTTTAATTTAAAATTTTCATTTCGGCGGAAATGCGTTTCTTGCAGACATATACAAATCGGGTCTACATCATGCACCAAGCGTTGGAGCTCATGGATGTTTTTCAAACATCCATTGATGTTCCATTGTACAATCGACTCGCTAATTTTTAATTAAATTATGACCTTGGTTTTCCTTTCGGCCATCCTTTTTTTATCTTCTTCTTCATATTGCGAACGGCATCATGTTCGCGGAGAACATCGTCGTCGGTGTAGCTTCCGGTCTCCGAATCGGAGACCACCGTAGCCGCCGACGACGACGGGCATGGATCGGCGCCGGTTTCAGGCGCCGATTGAGAAGCGGCAACCTGGCCGCTCCCCGACACGGGGGGCGCATCGGTCACCGCCCGTGGAAGGAGGGACACTCGTCCCCCCTGTGAAATTTTTTGTGGCCTCTGAGGCTTAGAGGCCACTTCAGTTACAGGAGGCTTGGGAGCCTCCATAACAGGCTCTGTAGCTGTCACTTTCTTATCTTCAACTAAAATCTCGCTAAGACGGACTTGGATATCAGGTTTAGTGTCCGTTTTCTTCTGTGCTGAAGCGACTTTTTGTTTTGCAGATGTGTCTTATTAATTTGCAGATGTTTACATATTAATTGTTGTACTGTCTTATAAGCTTTATATTACTGCGTACCTTATCAGTGAAAAATTCTTTAAAAATTTGATGTACGAGTCGTTTCATGTTATATTTTTCCTCTGTGTAAATTTAATAGTTTAGAATACGTTGCAGTTCATTTATTTGAGCATTTTACAGCTGTTGATAATATAAGAAAATACTCAATTTTCAGTCCGGTACGATTTTTCGAGTAGTTTGTATTTCAAACCGCATAAGTTATTTTCAACAAAAAAAATGTTCGTTAGGATTGGATATTATGGCATATATATATATATATATATATATATATATATATATATATATCTTGCTCACTCCTTGTGCGAGGCGTTTAAGAGGTTTAGTTTCTAAAAACGAAATTATTATTTCCGTCCTTGAAATATAGTGAATTAGTCGAAATTCTTTCATCCTTATGTACTCCAAAATATGAGAGTAATGAAAACTTAGACAAAACTGAAACGCATGGGAAGATTATTTATTATTGTGTGCGTTATATTTTAAAATGAGATATAAATTCTGTATTAATTTTTTTTTAATAATTAACCAAGCGTAACATAAAGCTACAAAACTAAATGGCGTTTTAGCAAATTCTTTCCTAATCATATTTTTGTTCATAAATAAATATCAAGCATTTATATGAGGTATTTAAAAGCATATTATTCTGTTGTTCACTATTTCACAGGAAAATAGACAATTCAGTTATAATTATTCGTGTATGAAATAAATAAAAACAAATTTAATAAGCTATTAAAAATAATAATTAGTTCATAACACCTGCTGCATTAATTCATCGACGCCACTTACTAACCGTTAAAAACTGACTATATAAATGCAGGATGTTAAATCTAAATGTTTACACGTCCTTAATGTGCTTACCTTTTCTAATTTAAATACCTACAAATACTTAAATTAAATAAGGTTATCTGTAATTACTAAAAGTATCGGAAATGATATACGAACTCAGTGGATTCGTCAACACAATTAGCTTCGTTCCCTCCAATTATTTTTTGTTTTCCTTTATTAGTTTCCTGGATGTTATTGATCATTTCATCAGCTCTAGGTGAATGGATTGTTATTTTAAGAAGTTTCATAAAATAAAATCAAGACTAGTAAGATCAGCGAATTTTTGGAGCTACATATTACTATAGAATTGACATTTTCATAAAAAAATATTCATGCAGCTTCTCCATAGTAAAATGAGCTCAGTGTCAAGTTGAGGTGTCCTATGGGAAACACTAGTAACGCTCATCCTCTTGCAGCAAGGCAACAAATGTTTTAATAATTTTACGGTATATTTCAGAATTGAGGTCGGTTTGAATAAACAGGGGCTCTATTATTTTTTTTTAATTTTTGTAAAGAGTATAAAAAAATATAGATTTTTAGTATCATATATTCAGTAGTTCTGATTATAAAAGTATTTTTATATATTATCACTAGTTTTGTATCTGAACTTTGATACTATTACTGTTTGGTTTAATTTTCTCAAATTGTTGTATTATAATTTCGTTATCCCACATCTATATTTAATGTAATTATTTTCCTTTGTTCATCACATATACAGGAAAAGTTGCAGTGCACTGCAATAATTGAACTCTAATGACAAAACCTTCTTAATTATTACTTTGTATTATTATTTCATTATTTTATAGGAACGGATATTGCAATAACTGGAATAGTTTATAAAAGGTATTGAAAATGCCTCCTCCAACATCAGTACAACACTGCAAATGTTTCAATTTGTTTTCACACAATTTAACCTAATGATATACTGGAATATCTCGTACGTATGCCATTATTGCGGATTTTAGTTGGTCAGTCGTACGTGGTCTGCTGTGATACACTTCTTTTTTCGCTGCCCCCCATAGAAAGTAATCTGGGAGAGTCAGATCCGGTGAATCTATAGGCCACAAACCCCTGGAAATGATTCGTTCACCAAAGACATTTCGTAGAAAAGGCATTGACCTGTTAGCTGTGTATGCTGTGGCGCCATCTTGTTGGAAGCAACCGTGATTGATTTCCTCTTCTGTTAACTGACTGACGACGTTTGTTAAAATAGCACAATAACGATAAATGTATTTTCAAAAAAGATTGGACCAACGATGCGCGTTCTACTCACACTGTCCCAGACTTCAGTCTTCGCTTCTTGTAAAGGTAGTTCTTATAATTCCTGTGTATTTTATTAATTACTATACCCTCCCAGCTGAAACCGCGCTTCATCTGTAAAAGCCATAATTTCGAGGATAACTACGGAATTTATGTCAATAAACGTTTAAACAGTTGTCAATAATTTAGTCTTTTGGCATGATCTGTAAGTTTCAGTTCTTGAACACATTACTTTATAGGGGAAAAGTTTCAGTTCTTTTCTTATAGCTTTATGTAAGGTAGCATGTCCGATATCTTCTGCTGAGCTAACTTGCGGATTGACTTTGATAGACTTTCGGCCATAGCATCCAAAATATCAAGCACCTTCTGTTCGGCCACTTTTCAACAGAACCTGTTGCCCGAAATTTTTCGATAAGAATTCGAACTGCAAAAAGCCTTTTAGAAAACTAACTTTTAGGAAACCCTTTTTTTAGAAAACTTGTGCTTCACTAAATCAGTACACTTGTCACCTTCACGAAAGACGTATTCAACGAGAAAGATGCGTTCCTACACCGAAAGAACCGTTACGTTTCTGGCAACTATTGATACCGATAAACGAAACGAAGCACGGTCGATCACAACTCAACAACTGACGTCATGGTTTAATACTGAGCAACGCCCAACGAACCCACAGGGCAACCATCCTTAGGCCGAAAGAACAGAATGCACCACATAATTCTAAACGTACTGTACCTCCTTTTTTTATCTATCGATTTCATTCTTTATAGGTCAATACAACTTTCTTCTTTCATAATTTTTTATGTGTTTATATTACCTACGTTAATCTATCAATTCTAATACATCTAACATTATCCAACGCTTTGTCACCAACTTTTATTTTTCCATCTAAAGTCTTTAAAAGCTTTAACACATCGCATTCTTTTCATTCTTTTAGTTTTACATTTAATACTGTATTTCATCATGTTCAATGCCTGTTTCTGCATCTGTCTTGCGTATTTTTTTTTCGAAATCACTGCCTACATCTTGGCTAGTATTTCTAGTCTCGCTCCTGAGTAACTTCTTCTTTTATGATTTTTATAAAAGTTATTTTACAATCATTAATTTATACTTGATGCAATATTCCAAATTCCGGGTTCTCTTTGATTTCAAACTATAAACATATTCAGCAAAATAAAGCAGTACTATTTATTTCAAGAAAAGTTTTGCCTGATTAAAATTTGTTTATGTTGTATCAATTAAAAAATCTTAAGTACTATCCGATAACCTAACTTTTCGATTTCTTAAATTTATTTTTCATTATTATCTAAAATGCAATAAAATTTCAATCTCAGCACAAAATCCAGTTCTCATTAACGTACTAAGTTAAGTTACAAGACTAATTATTCTAAACTTGTCTATTTGTTATTACAGTTTTAGTAAAATATTTATCGAGTTAAATTCTTAATTACTTGTAATTTTGTGAAATTTTTTAAAAATAAATCTTGCAGTTTGAATTCTTATGAAAAGACAGGCAGAAGAAATTATGAAATAATTTTAAAATTTGTTTTTACTCTGGAATAAAACATCAAAACCTTTAAAAACATTTTAACGTTTCAAATTTCGGTAAATTTTCTCCTAAATTACCTTTTCCACATCTTTTTTTCCATCTTAAGACATCCCTATTCATATAGCTTTATTATTTAATTATTTAATTTTATTTTACCGTTGTCATCATTGCGTTTTTCGAATGGAAGGTTTCTGTACATCCTTTAATTTTTGCGTTTTAATACTTTACACTTTCTATGCGATCTGCTTTTCTTTTAATGGTTATTTATTTATTTTTTTGTTAAAGCTTGTTATCTCTCTACTCCAATAGACTAAAAACAAGAATTAATTTCTTTTTTTTTAACATGGAACATCAAGAAAAAGAAATTATATTAAGCCAAGTAAATATTTTTAAAAAAATACTCCACAAAAAAATTTAACGCAAACTTATAGATTAATAATTAATAAAGCCCTGGAAAAATATCAAATACCAATATTAGAAAACCGATTCATTCTTCATAATGTGGTGATCTACCTTAACACAGATCACTTTCACCATGTCCATCACCACTCTCCTTTGTTCCCACCTAAAGTTTTGAGTTTAGTAAAGCTCAGTTTTAATTTTGGAATTTCATTAATTTTTTTTCTGCCTCTACTTTTTTTCACCTTTCACTGATCGCTGTAGTACTGTTAGTTTTCCTATTCTGAATCGTTTTTATTCAGCTTCTGTTCTCGATAACTCTCCTCATTATTTCATCTCGCATATTTTAATCTCTACCATACTCGTATTACAAGTGTCCCAACCTTTTTTTTATTTTTCTTAGCGCTCATGTTTCATATCCTTACAAAATTACTCTACATTCTCCAAATATAACGCTCCACAAGACGCAACAATAAGTATGACTGCATGTTATTACATAATTGTGTTTCCTTCTGTTAAATAATTCCTTAACATTGCTATTCTTGATTTTGTTTCGGTGTTACTTTTGCAATCTTCTGTTGACGTGGTACCTAAGCATCTATACTGTTTTACACGTTTAATTTTTCTTTCTTTTAAGCAGAATCTTTTATTCTCTGATTTAATACCCAGTACCCTTATTAGTTTTGTTTTTCTTAAATTTATTGCACGACATATTCTGTCAAAGAATTTTCTAATTTTGAAGTCATATTTTGTGTCATTTTAATTAATTATATATTAATTCATGCTATATTATATAGATATATTAGATGAGAATAAAATATAAAAATGGATAATGTTTAATTCAGAATGACGGATAGAAATTAAAACGTTTGGTAAAATCCTATTTCTTAACTATACACATACGAATGTTTTTATCATGTAATCTGTTTTATCATATTTAGGTATGTGATATAAAACCCTCTCCAGTATAATTCTTTCTGTACATATTCTATAAGAGCCGAGAAAGTAAAGTAAATTAAATTTATTCATCGAGTAAAGTAGTTGTGGATTTTAAAACAGTTCTATAATTCTTTTTTCGAAACAGGCCAACGAGTACCACGCAAATATAATTTCAATTATTTCTGTTCTAATTTTCCCTCTTTCTCTTCTAGAAGTCTTTCACTATGCAGTGTTCTTACAATACTATCCAAAAAGAAGTGTAATGTATTTAGGGTGTATGTATGTATGTATGTTTGCTCCACCGTAGCAGCTCAACGGCCGAACAATTTAGATGTATGACCCCGCGTTGGAATCCTTCCGTTACGGGGAGAGTCGTAGGATGTATAAATACGCATATATTTTCATTTAATTGTAACTAAAAGACCACAAAAATTCATATATATATATATATACACATTAAATGAACACAATTGAAAGTATGATAAAACATTAAAAAAATGAACATTACGGAACTTCACAAAATTTAACCTTTCACTTTATCCCTTTTCCCCTATTTCCCTTATCTATTTTTCCCTTCTTCATTTTTCTCCTATTTACCTTTTCCCTTTTTACTTTTTTCCCCTTTTCCCCCCACACAATTTACATTCCCCATTTTTCCTTATTTCCCCTTTTATTTTTTTCCCTACTTCCCTTTTTCACCTTTTTTTCCCGCGCGTAAATCGGTCCAGTAGTTTTTTAATCTATAGCGGACACACACACAAATATTGCCTTTTATATATTTATATATATATATATATAGAAGAGGAAAGTCTGTATATTTGTTTGTTTGTTTCGTAAATATCTCGACACCGGCGCCACATAGCGGATATAGTTTTTGCAAAAAATTTTCTATTCACGTAAGTAATGTATATTCTGAATATGAGCCGAATCTGTCCATCGATACAATTTTTCCAAATATCTCGACCCCAGCGCCATCTAGCGAGTTCATTTTTTGCAGACATATTTATTTTTATGTAAGTAACACATATTCTGAATATGAGAAAGATCGGATCATAAATACAATTTTTCGAACTATCTCGATCCCAGCGCCACCTAGCGGGTCCAAACTAATTCATAAACCTTCTAGAGGGGGGGAGGGGGCACAACTCACCAACATTTCATCGCAGTCGGATGAATGGTATAGGAACGCATACGGGACAAACAAACAAACATTCATTTTTATACATATATTTATAAGATAAACATTTAAGAAAAAATCCTATGATATTTTGATGGGCAGTATGTTCAAACACGTAAGCATGTTCTTTTTACAGCTAAATTTTAACTAATAGTCCCTTTATTTTACTAATAAATAATAAATAGTTAAAATACAAATACAAAATATAAATAAAAATAATGTACGCTTAGAAATGAAATAAATTTAATAATCTGTAAATTAATTGACAACGGACTGATTTTAGCGTGAGAGACTCGTGAAGGGAGTCGTGTGCAGCCGTCTATCTTGACAATATTTTATTTGTATATTTGTTTTGTTTAGGTTTTACTTTTCTTGTTTTATGTATCGGGGCGTAGTTTTATATTTCCAAAATTTATCAAAAGGCTTTTTGCTCAATCTATCTGAATCCATTCGAATCATATGTTCCACAAAATTTAATCTTCTCTTTCGGATTGTGGCTGCTAAATCTTCAGAAGTTTTATATTTTTTAATTTAATTTTGTAAATTTCTTCTGCATCCGTCTTTCGTTTTTCTTGGGCCACGGATCCTTCTAAACATTTTCCTTGCAGTTTTTAGAAGCGATTCTAGATTTACTATGTTGGAGGTTTCTATCTCATAGAGGATTACTGGTTTCAATACTGTACTATAGTATCTCGATTTTCCATTTATAGATAAATCTTTCTTTTTACACGACTGCCCAAAAAGGAGTGTAATGTTTTTAGGGTGTATTTACGTATGTATGTTTGTTCCACCGTAGCAACTTAACGGCTCAACCGATTTAGATGTATGACCCCGCGTTGGAATCCGGAATCCTTACGTTTCCGGGATATCCTTACGTTAAAGGCTATATACTGTATATATATATATATATATATACAGTATATAGCTAATAATTTAATTCTATTATTTTTGTAATTTTATTCATTCCATTGATTTGAATCATTCAGTTCAAGCCCAGCTAACACAATGAGAGGCTCACAGTTCAGAGTTCATTAATTCAATTCATTAAAATTTTTGCTTCATATATATATATATATATATATATATATATATATAGTAGTGTAGATTTGCCGGTTGAAGCAAAAATTTTAATGAATTGAATTAATGAACTCTGAACTGTGAGCCTCTCATTGTGTTAGCTGGACTTGAACTGAATGATTCAAATCAATGGAATGAATAAAATTACAAAAATAATAGAATTAAATTTATGTTAATTAAAAAAATATTGAATAAATTAAAATACATTTCTGTTTAATAATAATGGGTTTAGCGTGGGGACTGCGTATGAGTCTAGAGTGGTGAGATGTGAGCAGGTCGTGCGAGGCTAGACCGATCATCACCATCAACCGGTAACAAACGGGGTGCCTCTGCGACGCTGTTTTGGAAGGTGCAATGGGGTGCTCTTATAATATCTCTGCAAACAATCGCCCGATTTTCAAAATTCAGAAGGGGTATTTGCTAGTATAATACAAAATCACGATGAAACCAACAAAAATAGACAAATCGAGTGACCTGCGCTACGCCGAAGCTTGAACCCGGGTAACTCCCACAAACAGTCTTTGTAGAGTGTGATGACAGTACGATTAAAGGTAATGTTTTGGCATTGGACTGAGGATCTAGCTCACTATTGTCGAATTTGATGCTTTAGGGCAGGCATGGCCAACAGGTTTTGCCTCCGGGCTGAATTGGAAAGAAAACTTTTTCACGGGCCGAACAAAATATAAAAATTAAAAATTGTTAAATATAAAAACGACTCGTTTAAATGAACAAAAATTTATTATGGAATTTTTTGTACTTTTATTTAGATTAATTAAAGAAACAGTTTGTTCACAAATATAAGTTGAGCTGAAGATTACTACATATTTCTTGCCAAGTTTTTTAAATTCCCGTATTTTCCATTATTCAATTGCTTATAAAAAAAGCTAATACTGAAAAATTTTTCGTGGGCCGTATGTTGGCCATGCCTACTTTAGGGGGACAGGGCAAAGGAGAACGGCATATGCTGCCACTAATATTGTGCTGAGCTGTGACAGTGCATAATTTCAAGGGAATACCCTGATAATGCTCAGATCGCGTAGATATGAGCACTCAAACCTTTGCCAAGCGCCAGGCCTACGTAGCAGCGAGTCGCCTGAGGCGATTAGAAAATTTAGCCATTAGTTATTTGGATCCCAGAAAATTGCTTTATGATCGGCACGATAAAAAGTCTCTCGAGGAACTCAACCGCTTGAGAAATCTGTAAGTTTAAATTGTTATACACGAATTAAATTAATAAATTAAAATGTTTACAGTTTCCTTATTTAGCTCAGCACGTTAAATATTTTACATCCATAAGTTTTCGAGCAAAGAATTTTTCTCGATGATCACTTAAAAGTATTAAATAAAAAAAAAAATCAATTATAAAAGTTAAAAAGCACGACTGCCAAAAAATAAAAAAAAAATCAATTAATTGAACTAAAAAACCACAATAAATCGAACAAAAAAAGAATAAAACAAGGTATGGGGATAAAGAATTAACCATCGCTCTGAATAGTAACTGTCCATATTAAAGAGCTCTGAATTGTAATTATCCTATATTACCCCTCCTCGGTTTTTAAATATTTTTAAGCCTGCTATTTCTACGGCGTGAAAAATATATTTAAACAATTTAAAATTGTCTTAAAGTTGATTGGTCATCCATTATTTTTTTTAATTAAATACTACATAACGATTTTTTTTTTGGTTCGATTTATTGCCGTTTTTTAGTTCAAATTATTTATTTTTTGGCAGTCGTGTTTTTTTAATTCTTATAATTGTTTTTATTGTTGTACATGTTTTTTGTTAAAAATTTCAATCTTTCCAAAACTATTATTCTGCTTTCAAACGCCTTCTTATTCGAACCATTTGAAATTATTATTTCGCTAGATATTTAAATTTATCTTTGTATTTCATTTTTCTACATTCGGTTTCTATAAATTTCTTTTTTTGTTTAGAATTTGCCATTATTTTTATTTTAGAAAAGAATATTTGTAAACCGGCTTTCTTGGAAATTATTTTCAAATCCTCAACTTGAGAAATCGCCCCTTTCTAAGTTCATCAGTAAAGACAAATCACCTACGAAAACTAAACAATTTACTCTTATTTTTCTTCCCGTTCCCCGATTCCAAAAGCAGTTTTATTAATATTCCGATTGTTTTCATTATCTTATCTAATACTAGTTTAAATGTATATGGGAAAGGCCATCTCCCTGTCTTAGACCTGTTTTAATTTCGAAAGGATCGCTGATTTCGTCTAAAATTGTTATTTTTGATAGTGTGTTTATCAGAGTTAGTTTTTATTCAATTTATAGTTTTCTGATCGATTTATATTATTTATTTATTAATTATTATTCTTTTTTTATAAATGAATATAATTTTAAATAATACTTTTTCTAAAGTTTGACGTATTATAGTTTTATATCTATCTCCTAAATAAAAATAAATTTCTAAATGTACGAGTGTTTCATTTTTTAATTATGGTACCATTAAAAAAAAAAGTAATATTTTTATTAGAATATGTTTATTTAACTATGAAAAGCTTTCTATTATATGAAAAAGACAGTATTTTTGTAATCTGTAGATGAATGTATATGTTTTAATATCTATGAATAGTTAGTAATTTTTTTCGGTGGTTAGTGAAGATGTGGGGCAAAATATTCAGCAATATAAAGTAATGCTGAATGAATGAATATTCTGTAAAAAAAAAAGAAAGTTTTATGAGTTATAAAGTCATAAATAATTAATTGCAAAAGTATAAAAATGAAAATTAGTTCATATGGAAAGAGACCTCTTTCAAACTTCGCTCTTGAAAAAAAGAAAATTAATTTTAAACTTATATATATTTTGTACACGTTCTACTGTGATTTATAATTATAGACTTATTTAAAAAAAAAAACTCTCTCTTTGATCTGAGGTATTGAATAGATTTTAAGTAACAAGTAGATACTAAAAATATATTCAAGTCACCTGCTGTGTTTATTAAAAAGTATCTATAATATTACCGTAATAAATAAAAGTAAAAAAAAAAAAAAAGTATTTATATACAGTCGTAAATTATACATAATAATTTGCGATGTTCTTATTCAGGACGTTCGGCGGTGTAAATTATACAAAAATAATAATTTTTTTTATAAAAATTTAACCAAATTTACTTCATAGTAACTTTAAAACGTCTTGATATAAGTTTTAAATAAACGTTATTGTAAAGTAGGTTTACTTCGGTTTGTCATTAAAAATTAATAACATTGTATAGTTTACAACATTCCTCTTAAAGGTTGTCAAACAAGAAAAAATTTTCTATATTTCTGGAAGTTTCCAACCAGGAAGTAAAACGTAACTCAGTTAAGGTTTCATATAATTTCAGTTGATCCATCTATCTAAGTAGTTCAACAATGTAATAAACGAATACGAGCAAATGATCATGACACCCCTTCGAAGCTTTTACATTCGCTTTGGTTATAGTCTTTTGTTGCTGGGTCTTCGGTTTGATTTTTTTTTATAGCGCATAAACATATAAGAAAAACATTCAGTAGTAAAACTTCTTATATTACGATGTAACTCAACAGGGTGTACGGTAAGTTATTTTTTAACCGCTGTTATTTCTTTACCTAACTAAAGTGTTTTGTATGTATTACACACACACACACACACACACATACATATATATATATATATATATATATATATATATATATATATATATATATATATGGGGAATTAAGAGGATCTTTTCTTCTTAAAAATCAATTAATATAAATATCATTTTTGGTTTGACTGTTTAAATCAACTGTTATGGCTTTTGGGTTGTTCCAATTTGAAACTGCGTGATTTGTCAATTTGGACTGGGTCAGCGTTAAACAGAATGTGCGACCCTGTAAAAACACTCGTCACGATTTTTTTTCTAACAATCCCTTTTAAATTTTGCGGTTGCTGTTTAATATTGTATAAGTGCGCTCTGAAATGTTAACATAATCGAATCTTTCATTTTCAGGTTCTCTTTCTGTCAAAGCAAACTGATGTAATAAACTCATCAATTTGTTATCATAGGATCAGGGGAAAAAATACGAAAAAAAAAGAAGGGGAATTGATTTAACTGAAATAAATCCGGGAAACTTTAAGAGAAAGTAAATCAAACTTTCAAGCGCATATCTTACCCAAAAGAAGTTAAAAATTTTAGCAATTTTGTTTATAGCTTTTTTAGTAACTTATTGCAAATTGATTACAAATTATAAAATATTTGCATAAAAAAAAATTATGTTTAATATTGTATAAAATCTACCAAAATGGTACAAAACTGTTATAAACTTTTTATATAGTGATCTTGCTAATTATAGAATAGTGAATTTTTAATTATGTTTAGATTCTATTTCATTTTTTTTTCTTTATGTTTTTGATTTCACTTAAATAGATTTGAATGAATATGTACCTGATGTTTGAAAGGATTATTTTCAAATTGCATACTTTCGGGCTAAAAACTCTTACACTACGATCACCTTTCTACGTTGATTATTATCTCTCTAAGTATCCACAACTGTATTCTTTAATGTTAATCGCTTCTTCTTGGGATAAATAAAGAGAGAATTTATCGACCTTGAGGACTTATATGGCTTCGTTTTAATTTCCCAAGATCGGACGATTAGCTTAAATTTAAACCCGAAATCAGACTCATTTTATATCTAATGTTATCAGTGGTAAAAGTAGATGCTATTATTTCGTTTTAAGTGACATTCGCTTTATACTGTAATATTACAGGCGTGCAAAGTTTTAAAATTATTTTTAAATTAAACAAACATTTTTAATTATCCTTCCAGAGGACTTTTTTTATCGTAACTCCAGTTTTAATAAAAAAATAAAAGTAGAATCTGATGAAAGCAAGAGTTATAACATTATTAAAATTAGAGTTTTATTTTTTTGTTATATTTATTTTTAGAAAAAATAAGGTGAAATCACATTAAAATTTAAGCGATATGAAAAAAAATTATTGAACCATTTTAAGATGATTGTTTTACGACGGCAAGTGTTATAAATCGCTCTGTGAGTACATTGTTTCAGTATTCTTATTTTAATGTCAGCCAATTTGAATATGCTTTTAGTATAATAAGGAATTTGAATAGGTTTTACTAAACGAATCTCCTTCGATATAAACACATTTTTCAATATTGAAACCCCCCTTTCTATCGGAACTTACACCCATCGTCTGAGAAAATCATTAAAAAGACTTTACTCGAGTGGATGATTATGCATTAAATCTGAAAATATTTTCTACTTACTCTTGTTTATACGGTTACGTCTTTACGTGTAATTTTTTTAATCCCATTTATTTACGTTAAAAAATCAGGTAAGTTAAATTTTACTGTAAAATCGTTTTTATAATTATATGGTTAGCTTTTAGATAATAATAATATAAATATAATATATAGTTGTCCTTTTTTTCTAACACCTCATCAGGGTTATTTGATGCTGCTATAAACTATTTTTTTTATTTGTCAAAAAAAAAAAATTTGTATTCTTTATATCTATAACTTTATACATCTCTGGACGGCCAGACCAAGGTGTATTATAAATTAGGACCAAATGTCATAATAGTCGTCGAAGGACAGTGTCGAAATTCATGCTGCGTAACTTCTAGAGCGTCTTACGACAAATATGTGCAATAAAAGTCTGTCCTGACTTCATGAAATGAAGTCGATCAAAATACAATCAAACCGGAACCGAAAAATTTTGACCGTTAGCTTTTGCGCAAAAAGAATTTTCTTATTTTTGGTTGGTTTTTTTTAACTGAAGCCACTGAAATTGCTTCTCGGACGTGGTAAGCCTATATTTCAATATCGGTAAATACATTGAATCGATAAATTAATATTATCTTCTAAAAATTAAATATTGTTAAAATAAATACGTAAAGTATTGTTACAGGTATTAAATTCGTAATTTTTTATTTCAATATCAATGCGCTTTCTCTGGTCATAGGTCAAAATTACCCGAAATTCTTTTCCTCTTGTACATTCGTTCTACTGTTTTGAAATACAGAATACTATGAATTTCAATATATATCACGTTCGGAAGTTCCTAAAACATATTCCTGACCGCATTCCAGACTTTGAGACAACACCTTCTTGCTCATTTTTATAGTTCACCCGTATCGGGTAGCACTATAAGAAAAGAAAAAGACTACAGCAAACAATATAAACTTACCTATCGACCTTGACTCCCGCAGATGTACCGACTATTAAAAGGTAAATCTAATTTAAGACGAGCAACTTTCCTTACAGGAATGCAATCTTAACTTCCTTTCCTGCTTACAGGAACGCTGATCCCCTGCTCTTCCCCGACACATAATCGAGGAATAGTTCAGGAATCCCGAGGATTTCTCAAGTATTCTTGAGGATCGCTATGCTATTTTCGGTACCGACAAGTGACTCATGTTAGATCGCCCAATAAAATTACGATTTTGACACTGACAGAAGATTCAGTGAAGATTTTAACCAGATATATTTTGTATCTAAGTCGTATCGTGTATCGCCTATATATGGGTAAAAGCGATTTATCTTGGAGTTGTGCTTTAATGTAAAGAAAATAATCTATTAAAAGGTTCAAGTAAAATTATATCTTAAAATTAAAGTTAATATACAAAAAACCCTTTCCAACAATTGAATTCAAAGCGTTCAATCGCTTTCGGAATTAAATTCCACCTTCAGGAACTCTCATATTCGTCCTATTTGTAATATTAATTAAAACTTCACAGGTAAAGTTATAAAAAAATCGTGATATTTCCTTAAAACATAACAATTGGTCGTCATATGTTTTAAAATTATGTTAACGTAAACTGTCAATTTGGTGGTCTCAACTGTTGTCAAATCAACTGCTGATAATTGCTGAGACCACCAAATTGACAGGAAGTTTACGTTAACATAATTTTAAAACATATAACGACCAACTGTTATGTTTTAAGCAAATGTCACAATTTTTATAATTTTACACGTGAAGTTTTAATTTATATTATAAATAGGACGAATATGAGAGTTCCTGAAGATGGAATTCAATTCCAAAAGCGCATGAACGCTTCAAATTCAATTGTTGGTAAGCGGTTTTTTTTGTATTAACTTTAATTATATACTTATACCAACGGGCCATGCTTAACAAAATTATTATATTGTAACATGACCGGTATAGCGGACCTAAGTAACGGACTCCTACCAATTATTATGAAAGTAATAATCAGTATAATATTTGGAGGAATCCAGAAAGGGACAAAAAGGAGAACCCTTTTTATAAAGAATAGGTCCGTTTTACAATCGTCTTTTGTTATACTGCCCACTGTCACACAATGAACACCTGTTGTACGGTGAGAAGAGACCAGGTTTGAAATTCATGGGAACAAAAACCTCGATCGACTGTTATCATGCTTCGACTTGGGTCCGGTCCGGCAGGTAGAGAGGCTATCAGTATAAATAGCCTAGTGAGACCATCTAAAAAAGAATTCTATTCTGTTCTGCGAGACCTTGTTTATACGGTTAAGCGAGGAGAGGCTGCGAGTTGTGTGGGGATCGGCGGAGTTCTGCGAACCAGTCCAGCGAGACGCTACTACATTGGTCCAGCGAGGAGAGTCACAAGTGTGAGTCTGTGAGACGTCAGACCTGCGAGAAGAGTCCTGAATCCAGTTCGATACGAGTAAGGTTACGCCACGATTAAATCCGAGTATACAAGAAATACAAGTGAGTTGCAATAAAACTATAAGTGTGTAAGTGAAAGAAATATTACAATAAACTTTTACTCATAAACTGTTAAGGTAGATAGCAAAGGTATTTGCAAGTGAACCCTATACGATTGTTTGTTAATATAAGACTGGCGGTTTCTTTTGGTAATGCCTAGTTTATTATTTATCTGTCAGGAATAAATTCCGAACGATTATTTATTTTGAACTCTGTGTTGTGTGTAATCTGTATTTATTATTTACTAATGACATTTATTACTATTTGATGTGTAATATTTTAATTGTTATTCTTTGTTGATTACGCTGTTTTTATAATCATGCTTACTGTTTTTATTATGTTATGTTTTATGTCGTGTACTATGTTATGTATTGATAGTTTGATTTGTTGTTATTGACATGTAATGTTATTATGGTTAACTACTATTATCCCGATTATTATTGTGGTTTTAATTAATATATTAATATTTGTGTATTTACTACTTTTTTTTATTAATTGTTTTATTATTGTGACTAATTTTATTGTATTTATCCCCATTGTTATTATTAATTGTCTGGTTGTAATTATGAACATTTTAAACCAATAAACCGTAATTATATAAACATTCTAAATTGTCAACCTCTCAATATCCTGATCGAGTCGCGAAACACGCGAAAATGTTTTAAAAGTTTGTCTCCTCCTAATATTGTTTCCAGTGTCGCTAATATAATTATGTTTACACTATTAACTAATTGAGCTTCACGGATAAAATTATTTTCCAGTACAGGAAAATTAAAAATAGGTTTTTTATATTAACATCATAATTTTAGAAATTAAAAAAAATTTAATCCCGTCATTCTCATCGGTTATCTTTCGGGATAAAATCACACTCCGCCCAAAATTCAGCTTTTACATAACTATTTCGTCGTTTCAAAAACTTCTAAATACACTTATTGTAATCGATAGGGAAGTGCAAGCAACAATAATAGAATACGCGTATTTCATCAGTCGGTGTAGCCTTTTTTTTTTTAACTTAATAAATATGTCGATTCTGAATTCCTATTTTTTTGTTTTTTATTCCAGTTTTGAAGAAAAGAGATCTGAAGAAAATGGAAAAGATTATGAAATCGATGTTACTGATAAATCTGACGGAAATGATTCCCTGACTAACGACGCAGAGGCGAGAACATTAGACAGTACAGTCGAATCTACCGAGTCAGGAGCACTTACCTCAAGACCGCGTACATATGCGGATGCTGTTGCCAATACGGTGCCAAAACCAAGAAAAAGAAAAGTCACGCGAAGAGGACGACGGGGACGAGGAGGACATGGACGACGGGAAAATTATCTCAATTTCAGTGACAGTTGGATGAATATTCATGCTCCCGGGAGACGTCCACTTTCTCTTAATTCGATACCGTTTCCGTCCGATCCGTTTCCGTTCAATAACTTATGGTGCATAAGTAAGTAGACTGTTTTCATGATTTTATTTAGTTATAATTATTTATAGTCGTTTAGAATATGATCGGCGAACTCATACTAGTTTTTAAATTAAAGTTTTTCTTCGAATTACCACTGTCGCTCATATTATTTAGTCCCAACTGAAATATTTGTTCTTTATACATGCAATTACTGAATTTTTCAACCTTTGCTCATTCAAGCGCGAGAAAAATTTATCTTTTTTTAAATTAGCAGGCAGTTTATATAATTAAGTAAATTTGAGACAGGCACAATACGTGAATATTACTCTACACAATGATGAGTCTTTTCCTTACAATTACACTTCTATTATAGATTTGTGACAACTCTGTTAAGTTTGAATTTCGGTCAAAGTTGTCATTTTTTCACTCGCTAAAAAATTAATTTCTTATTAAAAAAAAGAAGCATTAGAGATGGTAGTTATAAAGGTGTAAGCCAGTAGCACCAGAGGTGGAATAAATAAATGTTTCTAGTACTTTGGGACTATAAACTTGAAATACAAAACCACTTCTCCTAGTTTCATTGTGTTAAGATTAAGGCTGGTTTAAAGGGAAATCCCGAAGTACATTTCCATAGAGTGTTTCACATTTTGTTTCCATCTAGTGGCTTCAGTACACCTCTGCTATCTCTTATGTACTCGATTATTACGTATTCTTATCATTGTCTTCCTTTACCCTTTTTAACCTCTACACTTCCTTTTAAAAACAAATTCACTAAGCCTGGATGTTTTAATATCACTCCAGTTCGTCTTTGAAGTCTCTTCATTTCGCATTCAACCGGACTAAATTTTATAATTTTTTTACGATAATCCATAATAAATTTTCGTAAAGTTAAATTTTCATAAAAACTCTCCTTTCTTGTAATTTATTGTTTTTAGCGTATTTCTTATTTCTACCATATTTTTAATACTACTTCTAAATAACACTGAGTCTTCTACTTCCGATGTGTTACTTGTTTATCTATCTTCACGTATTTAACACACCATTATCTCTTTTTTTCATAATTTATTACTTTTTATTTACTCTTATTTATTTTCTCGTTAGATTTCTATCAAAGAATCCTTACCAGTTAGTACATCTTTGAAAGAAGTTTAAACTTGGTTAAAGAATTATACTCTGTTACGTTAACATCCTTTTTTCTTTAAATCGATAATTCTATGTCACGTTTTCCTTTTAAATCCTTTATTGTATTTATCTATAAATAAATTGAAAGGCATGTTAAACAGATCAGATAAAACTGCAGTTGGTTTTTTCTCTAATCGTAAAAATGTTTTAAATTATGATTTTATTTAATCTTGTTGGATGGTTCAAATCATCTGAAATAATAATAAATAATTCTAACTAAAAATGTACAGCCTTCTTAAGTAAACAGACTTTTGGTTATCTAAAGTTTAAGTGTAGAATATCATCATTGTAACTGTGTTAAAGAATCCAAACTGTAATACGCTACTATTCGTAATAAGGAGAATACAAAATTTCTTCCAAGCAAATTATTGTTGTAGCTGTTAAAACAAGAAAAACTGCAAAAAAAGATAATGATCAATGTACTTAGTTTATTTTCAGATTAATTTCTGTTTTAAATGTTCTTTGCTTTTCATTACACAGTGTATCTATCATATGTAATTCAATGCATGTATAATGTTTCATACTTTTTATGGGGTTTTTCCACTGCTTTATTATTTTACTGCATGTGTTTATATGTTAACCTTCTGTTGGTGTAAATATATATATATGGTGTCGGGATGATTGTTAACAATATTTTGTGTGTAATCATGTTCATCGTAATGAAACTTCTACATTCCTATATTCAATTTCTCATATACCACTCAACAAAGCAAAGTTCATATTCGTGGAGGAACGCAGTACTGTTGTTTTGTTTTGCTATTGATAAAAGATGGAGATATAACACAACAGTACACTCTGGGCTTAATCCTACTGTCAATCCGTTCTAAACAAGAAATGCTGTCTGTTTAAAATAAATTACTTATTTTATTAGTAATAACATGTCTACAAATACGTAATGCTTATAACTACACGCCTGTTTTAAACTTTTAACCCGTAATTCTTTGATTCATCGTTGAACAAACAGTCACTGTTTGTCGTAATATCCTTACTTAAACTAAAAAAATTGATGTAAGAAATTTATACTTTATTCACTTGTATATAGTTTTTTATTACGATATATTTTTATCATTTTGTGTTTTAAAGTATATTGACTAAGAAAACGACTGCCCTTATTACAAAATAACAGGGAAAATATAAAATTCATTATTTATACAAAAATATCCGTAATTTAACAGAAGAAAAACTGATGTTTTATGATTAAATATTGAAATTTAAATGACATCGATTAATAATTAATAATGACATCGATTAATTTCATTAATATGAAATCAATAAAAATAAAGCTTAATAAATAATAATAACAATTTTATGTAACACCGTCATGATGTGTGTCTGCGTCCATATACAGACCATAATGTTTAAAACAGAAATCTAATCTGACGGCAGAAATCGAAATTACTTTACTAGTACCACTCGAACGTGACTGTACGCAGTAGTTGTTCGTAAACTCTTCGAATATGCACTTCGCTTTGTCAACTAGTACTGTGTACCACTACTGTCAGTGAGATTCAATTAACACGCATGATGTTTAGACCATGAAACAACTGTTATGAAATGAAATATACTATCAGATTTTTAAGAAAGAAATCATACTGTCTGCAGCCGCCTTGATAAATAGAAGAATTTATGCCTTTGTGATTCACAGGTTTTTCTTTTTGTTTATTTTTTAATTCTTTAAAATCTTTCCTCTTTTTCAATATATGACCTCGATTTTATATTTTATTAAAAAAACAATTTCTATTCTTCTACCGGAAAGAGTGGTCTGTAAATTAATTGTTTATTTTAGGATTTTAGTGACAAAAACCGGGATAAAATACAAAGTCTATATTCTAATGTATTGATAATTAATAAATTTCTATATAACGGATATAGAAAAATTATAGTTTATTTTAACCCATGCTTTAACTTGAGCCCTTTTTATATAATACTTAATCCTTATTTTCACTTGAGAAATTTGTTATTGTTAAAATAATTTTTAAAAAAATTAATAAAATTGTATTTAATGCTTTTATTAGAAAATTTATGATAGTAATCTTTTTAATCATTTGTTTTTTACATTATTGAATACCGCAAATAGTTATTATTTTTAGGTCCACTTTGATATTTATTTTGTAAAACCAGCCTCCGTACCGCGAGTTGTAGAAGTCACGGCCTTTCATCCGTACGTCCCGGGTTCGAATCCCGGTCAGGCACGGCATTTTTCATACGCTACAAAAATTACATTTCATATTTCTACGCACAAGCTTCGAGTTTCTGTAGTGAATTTCTTCATCGAAAAAAACGCTACTCACATTTTATAATCACCTAGCAATGTTAAAAAATCTGTTATTTTTAAATCAATCATTATTGAAACATTTACGTATGTGTTCATATTTTCGCATTCATATGTGTGCTATTATTACACTTAAACTTAATACACCAATAATAATATAAGTTTCTACTTCTTATTTTACAAATATTTTGGAATTACAAGGGAATAAATATGCTAAACCGGACGTGTAGCAACATCCTTCGTTGTCATCTGATGTTTGGCGTTGTCAGTCGTGTAATTAATCAATTTTAAAAAGCAAAACGAAATATCTTAATAGCGTATTACGATTATGATACGGATAGTAAACCTTAAACAACGCGTTCTGATTCGGTATTTTATTCTGGTTAACAAAAGACTATATCCGAGTTTAAAACATAAAACCGTCGAAAATTATACTGTACACCAAATTAGAGCTTGCTTTTTCTGCATGACTTTATTATGAACTTACTTAAAATTAATTGTGTTTATATTTTTATAAAATACAAAAAAAAATAAGATTTTTATGCCATTTTTTATAATTGAAATTTCAGCTTTGATAAAAAAAATTAACATACATTAAAAAATTATTTTTTTATCCTCATTACGAATACTTTATTACATTTTAGTACGTTTCCGTTTTAAAAAGTTGCACCACTATCCTCAGTTATCGGTGTTTTTTCCACTTTAAAATCAGTTTTATAACTTAATTTAAACATTTTTCAGTTTATAAACTTAGACAGGCTACTATGAGAGAAATAAATAAATAAATTACGAATACTTATTACTGCGAATGATTATGGTTTTTATAAAGAATAATCATTGCCATATGATGAAAATATTAGGAATTGTTTATAATTTATTTTAGGAGGATTTTTTCGCCACATTTACGTTGTCACGTTGAGAAATTTATTCTGTAATGAACAAACTTAAGAATTTTACGATTACGGTCCCTGTCTCACTTTTTTAATAAACGTGATTTTAATTTTATATCCATAAATTTTGTTTGATGTTTCTTGTAAAATTGTTTATTACTGGGCATGTTTCTATATGATTCTTGGAGACAGAGATGCCAATTTTTTTTAAAGGCATATCACACCGAAATATTAAGAACATAACGATAAATTTCATAAGGGTAAAGATAAAAATTTATCTTTTAATGTATGTTTACTGAATATTTTTTTGTAATAATTGTTTTGTAAATTTTTTGGAGAATGAAAATTTCATTTGTCAAAGAAAAGCGTAAAATATTTCACTTTATATATTTTTATAAAAATATTAACGACCTGTTATATGAGAACATTTTTGAGGAATTCGGCTTTGAAATTTTGCAATGCAGGGGTTTTACTAATCATACAAAAGTTGCAGTTTAAGCATTTGGCGTAGGCTTACTTCATCTGTATGAAGAAAGTAACATAAAACTGAATAATGAAGTGGAAAAGATTTATACGAATCTGTTATTGTTTTTTTTTTTTTAATAATTTCTAGATACTGCTACTAAGTTATCTATAGGTATAAAGAAAGGCTTATAATTTTAAAATTATCAGAATTAAAACTTTACTTTTTATTTCATATATTAATATATCAAATATTTTTTACCACTCTACTAAAAACTTGTATGTTATATTAAGAATACTAAACACTACATAAAGTATAATAAGATAACGGCAAAGAAAATTCCATACCAAAGAATACTTTCAAAGAATATCGCTTTCCAGAATTTCTCTCACCGTGGTCGTAGAATTATTATGAAATACACACTTATAATTGAAACACATACACACACACGTATATATATTTTTTATTTATTTATTTATTTTTTTACAAAAAAAATGACAATTTTTTTCATAGCGAAAATTATGAATAAAAATAAAATGAAATAAAATGTAATTATGAATAAAATAAAATGTAGTTATGAATACAGTCTTTCCAATCAGTGAATCTAAAATTACAGGGGGTTCAACTTAAAAGAGGCCCCATCACTAAGTGGTTTACACCAAATATATATTTTTGTTAAAATTCATATATCGGTGTGAAATAATATGGAAGATGTTGGTACGACTGGTGGTGGAGTGGGGAGGACTGAATATTGCCTGCACTTTTGAGTACTGCCAGTCTGTGTAGAGAATTTATTTTTGAATAAGGTTGTGTAATCGCGTGTTGTTTTTGTTAAAACGCGGTTAACTGTTGAATAACATGTATTCGTGATGGAAACTTATTTAGAAACGAGATCTCTTGTTGTGTGTCGACGAAGGTTCAGGGAGAAATTTTAAAAGGAAGCAGCAGTGAAAAGAAAAGTGTTATTCAGAAATTAATTTAAAAATTTCGTGAAACATATTCGATGTTAGACTAGACACGTGCCCGACACAGGTCATTTTTTACGGAGCAGGTCGTACAAGACAACCCACCGGGTTGGTCTAGTGATAAACTTGTCATCGTAAATCAGCTGATTTCGAAGTCGAGAGTTCTACGGTTCAAATCCTAGTAAAGGCAGTTAATTTGATACGGTTTTGAAAACTAGATCGTGGATAGCGGTGTTCTTTGGTGGTTGTATTTCAATTAACCACACACCTCAGGAACGGTCGACCTGAGACTGTATAAGACTATACTTCGTTTACATTCGTACATATCACTCTCATTCTTCCTCTGAAGTAAAACCTTACGGTGGTACCGGTGGCTAAACAGAAAAACAAGTAAAGGTCGTAGAGGACATTAAAGCGGCAGTTACAAGATCTCATAAATCTTTGCGGGGAATAAGCCGGAGAAAGAACATTTCACTAGGTTCAGACCACGCCGTAGTGAGATGAAATGTTATCCGTATCGAATGCAGTTTTTCTATGAGCTAACTACACTGATTATACCGCAAGGGTTCACTACTGTCAATGGTTCAAGAAGTTCATTAGAGGCAACATTGGCATTTTATATCAAATTTTTTTCTCAGATGAACCATATTTTCACCCCGGTGGGTATATTAATAGTCAGAACAAGAAACAAGGGTCTTGTTTAAAAGAAACAAGGGTCCTATTAAGGACCCTTGTTTCTTTTAAACATTGTGGATGCTCTCGTCTGCCGAGAAATTATCCAACAGTTCATAGCCTAACTGCAAAAGGAAGAGCATGACTGCTGGTTGCAACAGGATAGCGCCGCTTGCCATACAGCTTGATCTATCTTGGAGATGCTGCAGGTTTTTTTCGGTCGAAGAATCATTTCTAAAGTATTGTGGCCACCAAGATCTGTTGATCTAACTAATTCAGACATTGTTATAGGAGCTTTTATAGTCTTTTATATGTAAAAGAAATTGTTATAGGAGCGGTTCACATACCCTACAAGAATCGAAGACAAACATTACCGATGCCATCCAGGAAATAGACAGGGTGCAGCTAACAAGAATAGCCAGGAACATGGTCAAACTTGTTGACAAGTGCACAGAAGTGGATGGATATCATTTTTATCACCTTCGTAAATTATTATTGGCAAAATAATGAAAAGTTTAATAATGAAATAATGAATAATTTATTGGCTATTATTGGCGATAATTGAAAATAAGCGATGGAGGCATCTTTCAAGTTTAACATTCTGTGCAATCAGTAGTTTCTCGATCCGAGCTGACGATAAAATGTGAAGCGCTTTAATCTGAAAGGATAATTCTTCTCTTTTTTTAATAAACAGTTTTATACAGACTGCCTGCAACGGCTAAGAATATGAGGAAAATATTATATATCTTTCTAGTCAGTAAATATTTTTAATTTTCTCTCAAAATTTAGTTTCGAAATAAAGAACTTTTTTCAATAAATTTGAAGAAATAATAATTTGTCAACTTTTTTCAGAATTCAAAAAATATTAGTAATAGAACAGTAAAGATTTTGAAATTTTATTAAACATATTGAATATTAAAGTTTAATCTCTAAATTCGTATGAGGTAAATCAAATTTTTATACATTTTATTGTTTTGTGGGGAATTAATTTAATAAGTTGTTGACATTCAGGCAATTTTCAGAAAAAAATTATTTTTAAAAACTCAATTTTTATTTTAAAGCATTTAATATCATTGGCTGATAGTTTACACAAGTTAGCCGGAAAGACCTAATAGTGATAAGAATTTAATTTTTTATTACGAGAAAAAAATTTAATTTATGTATATCGGTATGAAAGGATTGTTCTACGATTAACGGAAAATTTACTAACTCTATGTAGTTAAATACCCGATGATATTCTGGTAACTTGAAGTTATTTTTTTTAATTTTTTTTTTTCTAGATAGTTTCACTTTTGATAATTACAATGGTTCGACGGTACTACGGTTTACGCAACTTAAAAATTACTCGTATTACATTTTAGTATTAATAATTTTTTCCTTTATGTAAAAAAAAAAAAAAATAAATAGTATAAAACAGACAATTCTACTACTACTATTAACAATAACAATTATAGTAATAATACAGATCAAAAATGTTTTACTAAGTCACACGCTTCTTTTAAAGTTAGTTATTATATTTTCTAAATCGGTTCAAAACAAATTATTCTATTTTCTATAAGTTAAAATAGAAAAGTTTTTTATTCTCTTGTACTCTTTTAAACTTAAAGTGTAAAGTTTTGTTCTTTCTGTAAGTAAATTTTGCGCACCGACTTCAAAAGTATAAGAACGAAATATCGTAATGTTAAATGTAGCTTTTAGTTTCAGTGTTATTAATTGTACGTTTCGTTAACTTACACAATAGAAATTTAGTTATATTTTAGTAATATATATATATTTCTTGTTTTGAATGATATATGTGTATTTATGTTTTATAAAAAAATTAAAGGAATTCTAGATTATAATGTTAACATTTTTTTTTTTAGTCAAACTAGCTTATTACTTATATAACTCATATGTATGGTTACTTTTTTCCAAAAATACCGAGAACAAGGGATGGCGTAGATATTATCGGTTCAGTTTTCAAAATGTTGTAACGCAGTCTCTGCATCAGTTAAGGTGTGAAAAGAAAAAACAAAGTCGTATTTATTACCCCCATAATTTTTAAGGCGATTAAAAGAAATAAATAATATTTATTGATATAAAAATAAACAAATAAAGGAATAATCTTAAACTGAAAAGGTAAGATAAAAAAATAATCATCCTCAAATAACAAAAAAATAAAACAACCACCAAAAATACAAATATATATATATATATATATATATATATATATATATGTACTATAAGAAAAATTAATATAAGAAAAAATAAATAAATTCAACTAAATCTATTAATAAAAGTTAAACCAGTCAAAAAAAACAAAAAAACTAAAGTTGGCCCTTTTTGTATTTTAAATAATTAATTTGTATCTATAGTTACTTTTTCTTTTTTTTTTTGAAGGTTGTTTTTTAAATTATTTTTTGTTTTATTTTTTATTGTGATTCTTTTAATGTGATTGATTTATATTATTTTCATTTGGATGTTTGAATTTTTTTTTCCTTTCTTGTATTTTGGCTAAATACGAAAAAGTAGTTTCCTTTAATTGAAAAAGACGTAATAAAGACTTTTTTTATCGATAACTATAATATAATTTCCTGATTTCTAAATTCATTGCCAATACGATACTAGATTTTAAAATATTATTTAAAAAAAACTTCGTATATTTCACGTAAAATATTATTTCGCATGCATTAATCATCGAAAAAACTAACTTGGTATTTAGTTATCTGATACCAGAATCAGTGCTTACTAAATGATGAAATGATTTCTGTACATGTATTGCAATTGCCACCTGTTGGACGAATCCTGTTTCACAAATGAGGCTCGTAATGCATACATATCTGCGTGAAAATTATCTGATTAGCTGTACACAATTGCTTGAAGCACTATGAAGAAATCCTGTATTTATACATTTTTCTTATATTTTTTTTAAGCTACTGCATTCCATTAATTAAAATATTTTAATTTTTAATAAATTTTTCTGTTTTATTAGGAAATTGTGACAAATTTTTGTTTAAATTCTATTCTCATTTTCATTTGGATTTATTTGCATAAATTTCTGTACTTATTAAGAGCATAATTCAATAACCGTCCAGTAATCTGTTAATCGTAGGGGGAACATAGGGTTAGATAACATTCACATGTACGTAACAGACAGTATCAAATAAAACACTTTTTATCCTTCAGGGCATAAAAGTTTAGAAAATGATGTGCAATCAAACAGCATTACATCCACTGGATTCTATTTTATCAGTAACTAATTTTATAATGAACTGCTACATTTACATTACATTACATTATTTAACATTAAATAATTTTTTCTGGTGCGTAAAATAATAATTATTATATTCAGTATTGTTATAAAATATAATTTCAACACTTACCAGTTAAAAATGATTAAAATAGATAACTAAAAAATTATTAAAAAAAGATTAGGTCTCCAGCTCATTAACGCAGTTGTAATTGTAAAAAAATTATAAATCTTAAAAAAGATATATAATTGTGATCAGTAAATACGGGAACATAAATTATATAATTATTTTATATAATTTGGTTTTGAAACCAAATTATGTACTGTAAAATCCATCCAAGAGTAGATATTAACTAAAAAAAGAGGTTAGATATTAACTAAAAAAAAGAGGATATTAACTAAAAAAAGAGGTATTAACTAAAAAGTCGACCTGAAATTAAAAAAATGATAAAAAAAGAAATGGAATGATTGTTTAACAACCGAAATGCTCACCTAGGTTTAGATTAAAATAAAATTTTTGTAAATGGTTTATAAGCGTAGTCTTTTCTTTTTCATTAATTTTCATTTTCTTTTTTTTTTGACGTAAATCAATCTTTTAGTTTGATATGTAAAATTGCCTTTTTATCCTGATACAACGTGAAAGAACGGTAATACTGGTGTTTAATAAAACTTACGAAGAAATTATATCTGATTAAAATATTAGAAAACTTAAAATATTAACTGGATGTATTTCCTTCTCTTAATAAAGATGAGTTACGTTTTAATTTATTGATCAGAATTCATTAAAATCATGACATAAAGTAAAAATTATAAAATTTTGTAAAACAAATTTTATAAGAAAAACTTATTAAATTTTGGACTGGTGAATAATTAGGTGATAACATTTGTAAGAAAAGTTAAAAGAAAAAAAATTGTTTAGAAGTAAAAAAATTGTTTTCTTCTAAACAATTTTTTTTTAAATTTTAAACAGTTTATTTGCCGTTATTATGGTGAAGTGTATTTAAGTGATTTCCACGCTCACTATACATTTTAATTTAAAATTTTATCGAAAAAATTAAATGAAAATTCATTTTATTGAAGTTGTCTTTCCCATATTCTTTTTATTTTCCCGTCTAGATAGCGCTGCGCAGAGCTATAGCTCTAGAAGGGAAAGTATCGTAATCGATCCAATTTGGGCATACGCGATTTTCACCGGATCTTGACGTTTTGACATCTAAGGAACCCAAATAACCGCATGGAAATTTTTGGTATGTTAATGTTCGTATATACTTGTGTTCGGTGTTGGCCTCTAAATCGCCTTATATATTCAGAACTACTGAACCGAATTTGACCGAACTTGGTCAGATTACTTCTACATATAGGGTATTGATGCCATAAAAAATTCAACTTAAAAGGTCAATGAGGTGAGGCTGTAGAGCAAGATCACCCTCAGTATCTCGAGATTTCACCGAACTAATGTCATATTTTTCTTAGGCGCATTTGTTAGCGATTAAAATATAACAATATTTGCAAAAAAGTTTTGCAAAATCGCATCCCCACCCCAAAAAATTCTCTAAACTACTGCTATATCAGAGGTGAGCGATAGAATTAAATTAATGAATAATATTTAAAATGTAAAAAAGTAACTCGTTCTGGCCGGGTCTCGAACTCGATTGCCTTGTTGACTCGGAACCTCGTGCGTTAAGTCTAGCGGCTACACCAGTCTGCCAACCGTACAAGCGAAATTTGTTCTATGTATGTTGTGAAATTACATTACTTTAGTTAGTGCCGACCGTCTCCGGTAGTACCGCCATACCCGCGCGAATTAAATATGGTATTCGCGCGCGTGCTTTTCTTATAATCATTCAATTAAAGAAACGAAAAAATATTACATTTAAATAAAATTATAAATATTTAAAATTAAGATGTGTGTGTAAGCCGTGCAACAGAAACAACCCACAGTTGTAGGACTTCCCGGAACGCTGCTTTAGCCACGTGATAGAAAATTCTACAACTGTGTTGTCAGCTTTTTTTTTATTCCAATAACCACTTCTTTACCAATTTATTAATTTTATTTTTAATTGTGAAATAAGAATAATGCAAGTTAAACAATTTTGTATTACAAATTTTGTAGGTTTCTTTTTTTTTGGGGGGGGGGAGGGAGGTAACGGCCAAGATGTCTTTCTGAGTAATGGATAATTACCGATACCCAGAAAAATTATGGTCTGATCGGCTAGTTGAAATATTAGGAACGCTTATTTTCTTAACTTCTCTGTTAAATGTAAACTGTTATTTTCTGACTGTACGGTCCTACTGTAATATTATAATTTTTCTCTTCATTCTTATGAAAATGACAGATTTTTTTTTAATAAATTATAAATGCATATTAAATATTATAATTTGAGTCTATTTATTTTTTTACAATTAAATCTTTCCTTCAAATGATTAAATATAAATCTTCCATCTGTTTATTACACAATTAACCGGTTTTTTATTTGTAGACAAAACTCAATATTTAAAAACAGTTGTACTTAAAAAACAATTACTTTTAAACAATTGTATTTAAAAACAATTGCTAAATTACAAGAAAAAAATTTAAAAAAATCTTTTAGCGATCATTACTAATTAATATTTTTACATTAAAAAAGAAGTTTACTGGTAAATTAGTTTCAGTAAAGATGTAAGAGCGCACTCACACTCGCATCTTTATATATAATTTCTAGAAAACTTTAAATTAGCAATATATATACATATTGCAAAATATAGAAAATAGAATAAAACCATATTTTTTTATTAGGAGAAATGTCCGTGCATAAATAAATTCAGCTGAACACTATATCAAAAAACACTCGGAATTCGTGTCTTATCGTATTTTACAATTCAGGTAACGTCAAAGAACTTGTGAGTACTGTGACACATGTTTCACAGTAAAAATAAGCTACAAAAAACTTTTCTTTTTGATCTTAGATGAGAAAAAGTCATGAAAATAATTTGATTTTTCTTTCAAAGCATCATTTATTATCTTTTATCAGAATAATTGTTTTGCAATTAATAAAAAAGAGGAACATACCGGTTCAGAAAGCCGGATTTTTATCGGCAATATTTTATGCTTATATCTAATTATTATAACTTAATAAGCCGTAATAATAATAATAATTACAACAAAATTATTAACTACAAATAAAAAAAAATCATTATATTTTGGCCTAAGATTTTTTCCTGTCGTCCAGCGACATTTTGTCGTTGATTTCATTCGCAACAATAAATTATGTACTTAATAGCTACAGTTAATTTATCTCGATTACTGTCGCCTACATAAAACGGGTTTTAGAATCTTCATAGATCTGATGAGCATAGAAAATTTATAAACAAGTTAACGAGGTCTACGATATTATAATTTGAAATTACGGAGTGCTTATAGAATGATAATATTTAACATAAGAAAATAAATGTGATATCTGTTCGGCGACCTTATTATATAAAGATTTTTCATACCATCCCGAACTTAAGTGCCCTGCCATATTTTTCTGAATTATGATGAACATGTCCCGAATTTTATCTAAGAGAAAATGTTTTATTGAAATACTGAATCGTGTCAATAATTAGATAAATCAAATTCTTATTTGTTCGTAATTTAGTTAATGCGTTCTTAACGTTTTCTTTATCTCAATAAAAACTTTAGAATACAATGTGATTCTTCCTCCCCGTATACATTACTTCTGGGCCGTGTGTCTCCGATTCCGGTCGTGTGATATTGTTCACCGTATTTTTATATCAAATTACATAATGTACTCGTATGTAATGATAAAATAAATTTTTCATAATTCACATGTAACATAATGTGTTTTGAATTATGATTTATAGGTAAAATATATGATAAGTTATAATACGTAGATGTTATTAATCATTAAGTTCGTTAGAACTTCGCCGGTAAGAGTCCGAAGAACTGGACGGCACGGCGAAGTCAACGAACTATGTTTACAGTTCTAAACATGACCTAACCTAAAAGTGAAATGAGAATGGGAAGAATTTTTAAAAAAAGAATGAAAACATTATATTTCAGTTCAATTAGATTTGTAATAAAGAATACTTCCAAAAAATACCTCGAATTTTGTTAGACAACATTATTTTCTTCCATTTGATTAACTGCGGGACTCGAATATATCACTTTTTCCTCAAAAAGGTGGGTTTACGAATCGCACCGCTAGGTAGCAGTACTTGATAGTACTAGGTAGCGTACAAAACTTGATAATGTACTTGAAATAATAAAGTTTAAAAGAAAATATACTACAGCTTGTTTTAATAGTAAATGCTCTTACGTAAGTGAGAGTACTGAATATGAAATAATTTTTTTATTTCCCATCACTTCATTAAAAAAAAAATAAAAGTATTAGTTTACAAGAGATTATAGCTGCAAATAAAACACAAAAAACACGAACAGTAGGAAAGTGTTGCAAATGTGGCAACAAAAATTTGTTACATAAAACAGAAATAAATTCGATTGGTAAAATTTTTATTCTACAATTAGAACTATTTGAACTAATTGATGGAAAAAAAAGTTCATTTAATAATTATATAAAAAGTGTGTCCACGGATACGATAAAAATCGAGGGGTACACTTACAACGTAATGAATGAGTGGACTATTACATCACGGATCTTCGATTCGTGAAGGTCATTCATTAACTAGTTTTATTAAAAAAAGGAAAAATATGGTATGAAGTGACCGATATGATTATCAACAAAAAATTGGCCAAGAAATTCAAAAAAATGTATATTTGTTCTAGAAAGACAATAAATTTTAATAAATCCATAAGATAACAATCAGTAATTCATAAAAAAATAATCTAACAAAACGCAGTGATTTTCAAAAAAATTACAATGAAATTATAAATACAAATTAATATGTAATACAAATCACATTCACAGAAATAATACAATTCTTATGATTATTCGTTGTTTAATAAATGAAATGGGACTGGTAAGAGCTTTGTAACAAATTTTTCTATTTTTTGCTTATTATATGGATTGTTTAAACATTGTTTATTATCTATTATTGTATATCTATTGTCAATTACGTTATATTTAACATGTATTTTTTTAAACAAAATTCTAAATTAGTAACAGATTTTGATAATAGAATGTAGTGTCTTTCCGTTATTGATATCAATATCATTTTATTAAAAACAATTTTATTTATATTACAGAAATTTTTGTTTTTTGAGCGGAAGAAATGATATCTGCTAGACTCTTACCGTACGGTTTACAATTTCATTGTAATATTTTTTTATTTTTATTTTAAATTTCGAAATAAAGACCACATAACTGTAAGAAACAATAAAAATGTTGATAAGTTCAATTTACTAACTATATATCGAAGATGTAACCCAGTTAAGTTTTTTTTTTTTAAATTGTGTTAATAATGATAAATATAATAAATTTAATTTTATAAATTTGGAAAAATATCTTATACTGTTTGTATATAGAGCAGAGGTGCACAATGTAATCTACGTTTCATGATGTTACAGAGATTTTCCTCTCCACAGCTGAATTTTAAAATAAATTTTTTTTTCTAGACTACTTCATCTACTAGTAATAATAGTTCATTTTTATTACTGTTTATTTATTTATTTATTCAGCTAAACAAAAAGGAACGTAGGATTTCTTTTTTTTAAATATCATCCTAACTGAAATAGTTATTACTTTCAAAGCGATTGAAAACGGGAAAATAATTCGACCAAAAATACAAAGACTGAAATATAACAATGAAATAATTATTAATTATTTCGGAGTAAATAGAACATATTTTCATATTTTTGTTTTGTGAAGCGTTTCACGTGACAGTAGACGTGTTATGCTGAAAAGTTGTCAAATAAGATTGCTTTTATTTAGCCATATCTTTAACTTTTAGAAGAAAAATTTAAATAATAAAATAAAATTCACTAGATTAATAGAAAATTTATTAGGGAATAAAATAAGATTATTCGTTATTTTTATCATTATTATGATTCAAGTTAACTTGCTTCAAACTGATCGTTAAAAAAATGAGAAAAAACTGATATGATAATAATAACATTGTATACAATAATGTTAACGTCATTTGTGGTAATTTATTTGATAATTTTAACATTATAAATACGTATTATATACGTATTTGAAATTTCATGTTTTAGAAAACGACTTTTAATCTGTACGCATTTTTGAAAACTTTGTGTGTCCTGGCATAGAAGATTTATCTGTAGACTATTTAATTTTGTTTGTTTTTTATTTAACCATGGAAGACTTTTTTTCATTATATACAGATTGATTCAGGTGGAAGGGAAATAATTTGGGTACTGATCCTAGAGCTTAAAATAAGGAAAAACATTCACAGAAAATTATGTTGAAAGCGTTTTGTTATCGATTTACGGACGAAAAACAAGAAACCATCGAGTTTACCCCTTATATAACGGCTTAAAAATTTTAGTACGACCTCGTTTCATCGGAGGAACTGAAATCCGGATAAAATTTTTGTAACTCGATAACAGAGCGTTTTCGGACATATGTTTGTATGAACATTTTTCCTTAATCGGTTCCCAAATTATTCCCGATTACTCGTGAATCACTCTATATTTTACTTTTTTAATTTTTAAAAATTTCTTTTTGCCATTATTTTTTAAGGATTTAAAAATTTCTTTAAAAATTTAAATCGTTAACTGAAATTTCATAAATTATAGTTTGTATATAAAAATAATTTAATTGAGATAACGGAGATCGACTCGTTAAAATACAAAAATAATTAGTATTTCAGGATTGTAGACGTCATGAAATATCTACAATCTATGTTGAAAACCGGAGTATCCGTTATGCTTTTTAACTATAATGGAAACTCCTACAAAAACGACGTAACATAAAATTGTTTTATTTAGGATGTAAATTTGTATTATTATATAAGTTAATAACAACATTAATGCATATTAGATTTCGCCCACCAGCCACAATAAATTGTTCACAGCATAAAACCGTTCAGCGGTAGATAACAGAACTAAATTTAACTACAAAAGTGTTATTACGCTTAAAATAATGAACAAATTAATCGCTAATTGAACTGAAAGTAATTGCTATTGTAATTCTGATATTTTGGTTAATTATTTATAATATTATTCCTTATCGTTTCAAGTTAAAATGATGAACGATTAGTAATCATTTGGAATGTTTATTATCTAAGTTTACATTTTATTTTGTCTGCTGTACTACTCTGTTTTTATTGTTTAAAAAAGAGTTAAACAATTGAATAATCAGTTGTTTCGTGTCTCTTATTACTACATCGTTTAATTTAAAATGAAATTGTGCATTATATTACGGTACGAAAATATATAACATTTTTTTAATACGCAGTACGTAACCGTATACTCGTATGAGCTAGAACAATCCCTAAAATAATAAAAACTAAATGAAAATTCTATTTACAGTACATTCAGGTAAGTAACGAATGAAGCTTATTTTTTTAATTATTTTTAAACCGTAGTTCAACGGTTCTTTCGTAAATTTGTTATTGTACTGTAATTTGATCTAAACACTTAAGTTTTCTTTATTGAAGCGTAATTTCTTGTATTATATGCTAATTATTTGTAATTATAACTTACAATATAACTTTTTTTTGTTTTTATTTATCTATTTTTCTGGTTTTTCTTTTTTTGTTTAATTTAGACAGAACTTGCAACTCTGATGGTCGCAATTGCACACACATCTTAAGGAGTTGCGATGAACATTTACACTGTTCTAGTTTTTTATATAATCAACATTGATTTTGAGCTGTGTACCTCGTAACAAACTTTTTTGGAAGTCTTCAACTAATTTTATTTATCTACTTTTTATATTACAAATCAATTACTATTTGTCGTTAAACCTAACATATAATTTTATTTTTTTATTTTTTTATAATACTAATATTTAATCAGACATATTGGAACTTTGTCAGTAATAATTTTCCAATACATGTCTGAAAATTGATTTTGTATCTATTATATTACAACTATAAAATAATTTAAAGAAATTGAATTGTTTTGGCCAATACAGTCAGGATAAACTGTAATATCAGTTTAAATATGTAATACGAGTATGTATGTGTTATTTGTGTGCATTTACACACAAATATTCAAGAATGGGGTTCTGGATTCAGTAAGTGCTTTTATAATATCGTGACACTAAAAAAATACTGGAACTCTGATTTTAAATGTATTCCAATATTTTACTTTTCTATGAATATAAAGAGTAAACTATATGTAGAACATATATAAATAACTATACGTGTATATCTGTATTTATAAGAAAATCTCTTCCCATTCCTACATAAATAATTCATATTTATAAAATGTGTGTATGTTGTATGTACGCACGTGTGTACGTGATATATATATATATATATATATACTACAATTTATTTGTAGTATATATGTATATATATATATATACAAATAAATTATTGAGAGCTTTATTGTTTCATCCATTCATCAAGTTTCAGTTATTTAAATTTAAAAAAAAATTAAATTAAAAATTATATTGTACCTTTTATTTATTGTTTGAAATAAATAATAGTGTAAAATTTAACAATAATTTGAATATGATGATAGATCATAATAGCGGGGGTGTAAAAGTAATTTTTCTTATAAAATTAAATGAATGATAGAAAACTATTTTTATTATAAATAATTTTAACAGATAAAGTGAAGTGAGGGATGATGAAAATTTTCATTGTTTTTAAATTTCAATTTCAAATTGTGCAGATAATTATTTGAGCGTTTTATGAATATTTTTTTTAATAATGTTTAATTAAAAAAATTGGTTAAAGTAATACGGTGAGAGTTTTTTCCTCTATATAAGGGTCTTGAACTACCTTTTAATGTAATAACACAAACAGTACTCGGATATTCACAGAAATAGCCTTGAATAGATCTTTCAAAAATATTTTTTATTTAACTTATCAGAAATTGAAAGAATCAATTGGAACTAACTTGGTTGGAGAGTTTTCTAGAAACATTTTTACATTTTTTTTCATAATATTTTCAACATATCGACTATTCTACATAATTTATTTTCATTGTTTTTTTAATTTTTCAATGTCTCAAGTGAAATGTACATTAAAATATTAAATAAAATTAACGATAAACAGATCTAAATAATTAATATATTTAGTAAATAAAAATTCTCTTATTTGAATTTTAACTCTTTTTCCATAATTATAACTTATATTGTGACCACATTCAAAGACACGAATGCAAAAAAAAAAACAAAGCAAATTACTTAACATTTAGTATAACCTCCATCTGTGTTAGGGTAAAATGAAGGCAGCTTGCTTTTCATTTTACCCTAGGAGAGACTGTTGAATAGTCTTTGAGAAACAACTGCGACCAAATTTTATAGATTAGATAATATTTTCTGACAACGTTTTGGATTATATTTGTTGGTTTACACTTGTTAGATGTTAAATCTAAATCGTAAATATCAAAAAACTTTCCAAATGTCTATTTTGTTTATTTTAACTAAATTGAAATGTTAATTTTTTTAATAATTATAAATAAGTTCAGTTTTAAATGGAATAAATTCGATTAAAACTAAACGTAGACAGCCTTTTTTTCACTTTGCAATTAGCAAAGAAATTTTTACCCAAGAAATTTAAAAATGAATTCTGCTACTTCGTTAATTATTATTACTTTTTCACGATGATATTGGATTTTACTGAATGTTTTACATTAAGAGAAATTAAAACGCGTGAAATTTTTTAATCTTGTAGGTTTTTGAAGGTGTTTTCTTAAGATATTATGTATAAAAACATTATAAAGAGATTAAATTCAAAAAATTTACGATATTTACGGATTTCTATTTGTTTTTTAATTAGTTGAATTATTAATTACGTAATGCAAATGAACGCAAAGATAGAAAATGACTTGTGGCTCCAGTAGTCTTCAGTTTCATGTGAACTGTGAAGGTACGGCGAGATAAATCATTAATTTTATAGTATATGTATAGATTTATAGATTTCGATAATTACTCATTTTATATATATATATATATATATATATATATATATATATATATTTTAATTGAAAAGTATTTTAGATTTTCTTCAATTTAATGAAAAGGACCGATTAGACCCTGTTAAAGTTTTACTCGTTCCCCAGTTGCATAACATTTTTGAAAGAGCAGTTTGATATCAGAATATTTTAAGTTTCTTTTTTTTAATCTTTTTAATGGAAATCCTATTGTTATACGATAGATTGTTGAAACTTTTTTTGACATTATTAATTTTTTGTGCGTCCTAAAAATAAAGTAAGTTTTGGTAAAAAAAAATGGTTTTGAATATTCAATATTTAAATCTTTTCTTAAATTAATTAACATCTCGAGATGGTCACCGGAACCATTAAATGTGTAAAACTTAGTAATAATAATTCCTTTATCAAACTTGGTTACATATCCTGGATTTTATTCGTCTTTTCATAACCTGAATAGGCGCACGAACAAACAGAAATGAGATTTAAAAGCTTGATTAGTAATAAGATCGATATAATTTACACAAACCTTTGTTCATTATAACTGTAATATTCTGTATTTATTTATGTAATCCATTTTATTTTATTTAAGACAATTAAAGTAGAAAAACATCTGAAATAGTCGAATTGTATCGAGTTTCGTTTACCTTCTCTGTAAAAAGTGGCAATACGGTATATCAATTTATAAGGTAAGATAGATCTTACATATTGATAATCGTGTATATATTAAGGAGAATATACAACAATCGGTACATAATAGTAACTGAGCGAGCGAAGTTATTTCGTGTTTTAACTACTTTTTGATATTTCATTAGTTTATATTTGTGATGACATTTACGGCCAAAGGCATTTACCAGCTTTTATGAAATTTCCAGTAAGGTTCTCTGTAATTAGACAGAATATCGTATTTATAAATGACACTTTTCATAAAATCTGTTTCAAGATTGCAGCCGATAAAACTGTTGAAAACAGCATCGACTGTTAGCCCTGATCCAACGAGCAGTTGGTCTTTGTACACTACTTTGTGGTATGTTGATTTTATGTACTTTAGTTAACATTTTTTCTTCAAAACATAAAAGAAAAGAAAAACGTGAGGATGTACTGGAAATCCACAACAGTCGCCAGACGGTAATATCCGGTGTCCGTAGAAGCACTGCTTACGATTTTTTTAAATGTAGCAAGACTTTTTGCATTGGCTAAACCTTACATAGACGATTTTGGTAGAAAACTTTATTTTAATTTTCACTCTATTCATTCAGTTTCTTTGTAGAGTTCAATTTTTTTAATTCAGATAAAATTGAGCGAGTCTCCTTTTCTCGGAACTATGAGTATTAGACGCTGAATTAAAAATGCAATGAAACACGTTTAATACTCTCTTATCTGCAACCGTTCCAGTATTCAAACATTTTTCTGGTAGATTTTTTCTTTTGCTTTTACTCTCAGTTGTCTTTTTTTTTAAATTTTGTTTCCAAATTTCTTAAAAATTACTAATATTCCTGAAATTTATGGAAAATAAATACTTCGTAAAGACAAATAAAGTACATTTTGTTTTTTTGGTTTAAACGGAAAAAGTGAAATACGTAAATAAATAATTTATTGAACGGAATATTTTACTAATCGGCAAATCTTTTATTTAATAAGTTTGATTAATTTTTATGTTAGTGTTATATTTCATTTTAATAAATAACCAACGAATTATATAATTACTGTAATGCATATTTTTTACTAATAAAAAAATTTATTTTTTATTAATGATATATATAATTGTCCTTAAGCCGATTTATTTACCTTAAAAGAAGAAATACTTAATCTCAAGAAAACTAAATTATGAACAAACAGACATAATTATAAATAAATCAATAACAATTTAAAAATAAAAAAAAACTGGAAATAATACAGTTAAATTCAAAATGGTTTAATTGAAAATGCCTATATTTGCTGGTTACATTTAATATTCCGGTCGAGTGTGAAATTTGATCATTATTAACGTTTTAATTTCATTTAAATGTTTTATAATTTAAAAAAAAAATGCTGAAATAGATAGACGTAAACAAGAAGAAATCTCATTGGATATTTCCTCACGTAGTTTTAGTTTTCATTTTAACTGTTACAATTAGCTATTTCTAAAAACTTACCCATATTTTCAGGAGTCATCTTTATGGTTTAACGTAAGATAAAATAATATTAAAAACAACAATTCATATGGTTTAAGTTTAATTTTTCATGATGATAGTCAAATTTTATCATAAACCTTTTCGTTTAGGTAATGCGATGTTTTAGATTCGAACACTTAGCGATGTATTACACATTTTTATAAATATCTCTTTTTCTTGAATTTTACACAATTTTAATTTATTTTTAAAATATCTGTCCACTTCTATCTTTTGAAAAATAATAACATATTTTCTAAACGAAATATAATTTTAATTCTTATTTTTTCCAATAGTTATTAAAATTGTATATTCCGGTTACAAAAAATGAGCATTTAGAATTTTTTTAAATATGAATTCTATTTTACAGAATTTTTTAGCTTAATCTCACCTCAGTAATTTTGAGTATGGGCCAATCAAGAGTGTAACACCGTTCAGTGCTGAGTAATTTACGAAGTCATTTGAGCTGAAAAGTGTACTTTCAGATAAAAAAATCTCGGAATATGTATTATATCATAGTTATCATTATAAAGATTATTGATATTATGAAAAAATCTTATGATATGAAAACCTTTCTGTTGCATAAAAAAAAATCGTTACAAAAAAACGTAATTGAGAACGTTTACTAAATTGTCACGCTAGAATCTTGTGTGTAATTTTTAAAATTTTTTAAACTTTAAATTTTCACTTAAATTAAAAAAAAGAAAGGAAATTTTTAATTTGATCACATTTTCTACTAAACTTAGGTTTTTGAGTACGGCATCGACATGGTTTTGTAGTTTAACATCTTTTTGATGTTAATGTTTTGTTATACCGAAGATACAAAGAATAGTGTATTGAAAAATTTCTTGTGTGTATGATCTGGGTGTCGTAATTTTCTTAAATAATAAATTACTGCTCGGGATTTTTGGAAAATATATTTGTTTTTTAGCTTAAAAAATATTGTAAATTAAATTAAAGCAATAAAAAGAAAATTACTTCTGTACACAAAATACTGGAAAAACTGCTTTAAAATATTTTTCTATAGTTATAAATAATCTGATAAAAAAATATTATGCAGTACACCTATACACATAAAAAAAAAACACGTCGTATATCTGGAAACGTTGATATAATTTTTTTATTATTTAGTAAAACTTAGGCAAATTAAAAAAAAAATAAATAAATAAAAAGTTCTGAAGCAATTAAGCAAATTACGAAACGAGTACTTATTTTTGATTTTCATTTTTAAATAATATATCTAATTTTATTCTGATCGCCTAATTGCTTGTGATTTGAAACTTTTACATCATACGCAAAATTTATTTTTTGTTTTAATTTTTTAATGGACAATGCAAATCAAAGAAATTTTTAACAGATTAATTATTCTGCTTTTTTTAATGGTTTTAATAAAATTATACAATTAATTAGAATAATCGTATTTTTTATATTCGAAAGCTTACATTTTACAGCACCATACAGGAAGTAGTTACAGGAAGTAGTAACCGCACCTATAATATTTATTAAATTTATTCGAGAGAAAAAAATTTGTATTGACCGTACGAATAAAATTTGAAGTACTCTTTTGGAATATACATATATTGATTTATAGTAATTTATGTTAATTTTAGGTAATTCAAGTTAATGGCTTTTTCAAACTATCCTATGACTTTTTTTTAACCGTTTAGTTAAATTTAAATATATATATTCGAATTAGACAGTCGAAAACTACAATATAATAACGAAAATTTTATTTTTGGAAGAAAACAAAAAATATTTACTGTGTAATCTGTAACTTTATCATTTTACTGCCGATCATCATAAACTACATTAAGAAATAAAGATTTTCAACTATCCAACTAATTTATATGAATATTCCAATTATTTACAAATTACGAAATTACTTATAAATATGAATACTTTTATTTTTTGGTATTTTACACTATATTTAAAAATAATTGTTGATCCGGTTTCTTAATTTTACGGTTTATATAATTTTTTAAAGATTCCAATAATTATTAAAAGCTACAACTTTCACAGATTTCTTTCAGAAATATCTTGAAGATAAATAATTTAGAAACCCGTTAAATATTAGTCGTAGATTTCGCTCTTACAACTCAAATTCTCGGTTAATTCTATTTGTCAATCGATTTCGTTATTAATATTATAATCGTTCCGATATTTTATCATTACCTGTTTCAAATTACGGATATAAATCATTTAAACAGAAAAAATTAATAAAAGATATTCAAAAATACTCCTAAAATAGTTATTAGAGATGTGTTCTGCTGGGTATTTTGTCGTACCGGGAGCAATATGTTCCTACTTATATGTAATATGTTTTCGTATTACGTGTTACAGTATCAGGAGTAATTATGACTTTGTTAATACATCATATTTTATTCGAATGTTACATATTTTCGTGAATAATAACTTGAAATATGAAGTTAAATAAAAATGAAGATATTTAGTTAATATAATATTTAGCTCTCCGTGTATTGTGGTTTGTGCGACACATCACTACGTGGGCGAAATTAATATTATTTTAACATTAATTATTATTGATTTTACTAAATAGTGTTTCTTTTAGAGCAATTTTGACTTTTTTTAATGGATTTTTTTTAATAAAAACTCGAACATTGCGTAAAAAAGTACATTCGATACCAAAATGGCAGTCAATATAGTGAACATTTTTTTTTCAGTAATCTTCTGAAAATTCTTATATATACATTTTAATTTTGTTTTAAAATTAATAATTGGAATATATATATATATTCCAATAATATATTGGAATATATTTCAATTTATATTTTTTATATTTCAATATGTGAAAATTGGTCTCAAATGATAAAAAATGTAACTCCAGTATTTCATACAAAAAATATTAAAGTTTTATCAACAGCTTTTTTTAAAGAATTAATTTCGAAACGTGGCTTTTTTTTAAACTTTTCAACTGTTTTTAAAAAAAAACTTTCATGGAAAAGGGAAAATGTAACATACTGAATAACAACAAAAATTTACGGTAACATAAAAATCACAATTTTTATGGAATAAAAATGCTGATAAATAGTTGCATAAAAAGAATAATTACAGATCAGATTAAAAACTATAATATGTACAAAATAAAAGCATACTGAAATAAAAATAAATCTATTATTTCTTCAACTGTGGCATAAAAATGTTGTGTTATCTTAGATGTACTTTTATATTTATATAATTATTGTTATTTAAATATTATATTTTCTAATACCACCCACTTGGATTACTTTTATAATATCTTTAAATAAAATTTACTCTAGTATGAAATTAAAACCGATAAATTTTTTTACAATAAAATTTCACTGGCAATGTTCCTTTACGCCACGACAATAATATTTATAATACTTCTTTTTTTTTCTAAAATATGACATAAACTTTCTGGAAAACCTGTTTTATTATCTATTGTTTCATTTTTTTTTTCATATGTATCATCTTTAACCAACATTTTTTGTTAATAAAATACCTAATTTACTGTTAATTTTTTCTGAAGTCGTGCACGAATGTTAACATCATTAGCGCTACTTGATTTGTTAGTTTTTTTGTCTTAAAATAAAAGATATTCTCTGACCATAAATGTTCTGTGAAATTCAAAGAATACAGAAATAATGCTTTTTAATTATTCGTACTTTTATGAGTATTTTTTATTGGGAGAATCTAAGTAATAATAGAAAATACTTTAATTTTTAATCGGTAGCTATTTTACGGAAAATTCATCTAGTCTCTATATATCGTTTTATTAAAATATCAATTTATTACTAGTAATTAATAATCTGAAAGAGTTTTTTAAGTTTTCTTCATATGAAATTATTATTGTTTGTGTATAAAAATAGAAAAAATGTACAATTAATGTAAGTTACTAAATGAGTGTTTTACTAAAATGTGTAATATTTTATAGTTTGTCTTTTAAGAGCATACGTCGATTTCAAGCTGAAAGAAGTTAAAACAAACGTAGTAGCGAAAGGGTGCGAGTTTTTGCAGTACTCACGTTTTGAGAGATCCTTTGACGGTTGCCGACGAAATGAGCGGCGTTCCCTTCTCAGTTACGCCTATATATACTCTCTACGACACCTGCGTAAAACGTTGCATCTCCCTCAAAACTTTTAATCTACAACAGTCTACCCTTAGAGAATTTTATTAAATAACTATTAATAGAACGTAATTTTATGTTTAAAAATAATCAATATTTCACAAAAAAAAGTATTTTGCTTAAAAAATTACTGTTGAAAAAAATAGTAGTTTTAACTTAATTTTCAATAAATTTATAAGAAAAAAAATGTATCACTTTCAGAATACTTTTTCTCTTAAATATGTATTTTATTTATAGTGAGGTATAGCACAAATATTTATTAAAAATTTTACTTTATTTTTAAAAATGGCAAACTCATTTTAACAAAAAATTCAGATTAATTTTATGTTAGGCAAAATCAAACGCAAGACTATTTCTTGTAAATTTTACAATGAGGACTCAATCGCTCTCTAAGAGTAAAATATCATTATTTTTATAATCTTTTATCCAGACTTTATAAAGTCAGTTATAAATCATAACAAATAACAATACAAATCTAAAATTTGTAACTTTTTTCTTTTAATTTTAAGTTGGCTTTATGTATCTTGTTGAATTTTTTAGGATTTATTTTAGAAATATGCTATCTAAAAACAAAAATAAAAAATGCCTATTCTAATCATCAGTTAAGAATTGACCTTTAGTCTGTCTATTTCAGAAAAATACTTTCTAGGTCTTACACTCTTCAACCTGATGCCTTTTGATCTCTTTCTAAATTACCAGGTATTGATATACATGTTTATATATTGCACCCTTTAGAAAAAGACCCGTACGCAAAGAGTCGACCCCAATAAAGTACATATGTCAAGGACACAGAAACTCTAAATGTTCTCAAATCCTTCGCACAGATTCAGTTTTACGCTAAATCAAAACACGCAGAACGATATGGGAAAGAAGGGATTAAACATAAAGTAAAAAGCGAAAATTAGATAATGAGAAAGGGATGATCTTCAAAAAGGAACGTAAAACGTGACAAGAAACCCAGTCGCAGTGATTCAAATCCCTTCCAAGCAGCCGATTGCCTGTCCCGCACACAATTTCTTGAATGATCTAAATGTTCTCGCTAAGAATATAAACAACACATAACTGATTGACGATTTCCCTTTGACTAACTCAGATATTTATTTCAACGAATTGCTTTTCCTCTAGATATTTATGAGCTATCTGAGAATAAGCTCAGACCTCCACGAGGAACATCCTCATCAGACTCCAGAATTATGTAGATATTCCAACTGAACCTTAAATAATTCAGTTGTTATTAATGAAATCTAATGTAATATTTTTCTGCTGTTCATGGAGGGGGTCAATTAAATTTTTGGCATGAATGGACAACAGGGTAATATGGACAGGGAGATTAAAAACTTGTATTAATAGCATCACTATTTATAGACGGCTCCTCTAAACGAAATTCAGTTGTAATTGTATGAAAGTTGTTACATAAACACGCGATTAACATTTATTTGTCGGAATTTAAGCGTGCGTATTTGTTTTTTTAACCAGTTTATTTTGCGTTAAGTTATATATAACTGGAGATTATTTAGCCACAATACCGATCGATTACTTTATCTGACCGGAAAGTGGCGTCAAATTTCAATGGAATTCTCCCGCACTTGATCGGTCAGAAAATGTTCAATACAACTACTGTGCTCTGTTAAATTAACAAATTTAATTATTTTCTTCTTAGTTGTCTTATTCATTTTCTGCATGCACGTGCCGGTTAGTAATTTATTTGTAGTGTTATTTTTTTATTTTTTTTTGCGTAGGTTACAGCTTGGTACTTTATTTTATAACAGATTTGTACTTCTTGGACAGCTTTAAACGATTAAATTACAATAAATATTTCTAAGAAGGATGTTATTGTGAACAGTATTGGAAATGCATAAATAATTGTGGAGCGGGACGAAAGAATTTAGGACTGTTAAAAGAGAGGCGATATACGAGTATAGTAGTTATATACAAGAGTACATAATTAAGGTACAAGTACTCGTACGTTAATTAATCGTTTTTAAACATTTATAAAACAAACACATTAGTAAATATAACAATTTTTTTCACAGTGTTGTCTCATAAGTATCTCGCTCACGTTTGATGATTTGACGAATTCTTCTAAAAAATATTGGAGTTATATGTAACCGGCTAGCAGCATCCCAATTTTTGTAAGATTCTACCGAAATATATTCATTTGTAAAAATTTACGTACACTAAAGTTACCGACATAGAATAAAACATTATCAATTTATATCTACCGATTGATAGGCAATTTTATTCCCATAATGTAATGAGTTGTTTCTCGTCAGAGACGCTTATTAATCGTTTGCTATCTATCCCGGTCGGTTTGACTTCGTCGCATATAACGTACAAAAGGCTTCAGTCAAAGTCGCTTTTCCGGAGAGTTATGACGTTTACTATACAGTCAATCCTTTTGAAGAAAAACGTGAATGAGTAATGTTGAACTCAACACCGGTATTTCAGTGGACTTTACATGAAGATGTGAACGTTTTGTTAAGTGAAGAGTTTACGGGAAACCCCCTTTACTCCTCACTTTCCTAAGTAGCCTGTCAAGGGATGCTTATTATTTTTAAATCACTATGTCGGCTTCGGAGTGTAACTTATTTTTGGCTTCAGCTTACCAATAACTTGGGGGGGGGGGGGGAATCGCCACAAATATACAAACAGGCAATTTTATGGACTTTTAAATGATGCTAAATTCGAAACTGTGTATGTTATCCGTCGAAAGATTCCTTCGTTTTACACTTTTAAAAATCTATGAAACTCTACTAAATTTTGTATTGTGTTTGGGAGGTATGTTTGTTGATGTGTTATGTGATTGTTATGTTTTTCGTTGATGTGTAATAGCTTATTATTTCCTGAAATTGAATAAAAAATCGTAGTTATTTAATTTAAAGCAATTGCTTTATTAAGTTGTTATAGAAACATTTCTCTTTCAGCTCAAATAGGATTTTGATTGTTTTATTAAGGATTGAACTTTATTTACTTATCTTTTATAGTTATTAAACAATCTTGTAGTCCTCCTTGATGAGAATGATGAGAATTAAAATTTTGAATATAATATATTAACATAAAATATAATACACTAACATTTTATATATATATATATATATATATATATATATATATATATATATATATATATATATATATATATATATATATGAAATAATATATTCAAACCCACTATATATATATAGTGGGTTTTTTTTTAGCTCTCGAACCAAATAAATATGTATTAGTAAAAATAAAAAAAGTTGCAAAACCCCATATCTTTTTGTAACGAGATCCGTGATGTTTAAATAAACAGATAAACAGTGAATGTAATTTCTACTTCAGTTTATTTATTAAGGATGGGTGCTTTGACCACTATGAATAAATAGAGGGTTCCTGATGTTAATCTTGGAATCACCAGAAGGAAAAATCCTTAAAACGATCAATATTTAAAAGAAGTACTCCCCTGGAATACTCTACGGAAAGTGCGTATTTAAGAACACTCGTATAACAGCTACTTTTGATTGATTTTGTTTTTTTTTTTAAACTTAACATTCAAGTCTTTTCTATCGCTGTTTATAAAACGACAGCCAGTATTGTTGATACTTTAAACTATAGAAAAATTATAATTTTTAAAATGATTTTGTAAAGATTTTCTGCGGTTGTTAAAATATATGCTGCAAATGTAGTATTCCATATTAAATATTACAAATATTGTATGAAGTTCATTAGAAATTCTATTTTAAAAATGATAATTTCTTAGAAATATAAAAAAAATAATCGCTTTCAATAATTCGGAGAAATTTTATTCCCAAGAAAAAATATATGTAAATATTTAATGTTTTATAGCAAAAATCATATTTATTATTTTTTTTAATAAATTTAGATTTGAGAACTAAATTTGTGTCCATCATGTGTTTCAGACCGGTGTATAGCATATCGCTCACTATTATCCTAGGATAATTCTTATGCAGGTCGGTTGATTGTATGGGCCATTCGACGATGCGGTTGATAAATTATTTAGTTAGTTGTTAATTATCATAACTCATAAAAAAAAATTATATGGGGTGAAATTAAAAAGAATAGGCCTAAAATATAATGTAATAAAAGAATAAATGTTCATAAACATATAAGAGTTACCAGTGAAAAGGTTCTGTACGATTATGAGCTGCTAACCTATTGTAAACTTATACCAATTGGAACATAAATTGATATTTAAACGTACCATTAGACAGGGTATAAATTAAATTCTGAAAGGTGACAAAACGAATTTTTCCCTCATCTTAAAACTTTAAGCTATTCGAGGGTTCTCTAAATTGATATTACGGTAGAATAAAACAGCATCTGCGTCTGCTAAACCCATCTCTATCTTCCACACGCTCAGTAATTCATACAAAGCTTCTGAGTAATGTGTATGTATTTTCGTCCAGAAAAATGAATATAATTTAATCTCTATTGTTAACGCGACTTTTTAACAGAAAATATATTAATTTTTATTTACGATAGTAATAGTTAAATATTTTTCTTTAAAATATTAAATACAAATAACTTAACAGCTTACCCCTCTATAAAAATAGGTTAAAAACAATTATAGATTTATTTTCTAACTACAGGAACGCAAGCAGATTTCTCTTATAAAAATTTTAATTAATTAATTTTTATTAAATTGATTTAATAGTATTTTTTTTTTTTTTAATCCGGGAGCAATGTTACTCAATTTTCCCCATATTTTTAAATAGCTTAAATTTTTTTATTATTGAAATTAAATAACTCTTACCCGTAAGATTTTTAAGAAAAAATAGGGGAATAAAAAATTTAGATTTAGATTCATTTATAGCGGTGGAATGATAAAATAACTTGAACAATTTATAGATTTCTTTTAATCTGTTATAAAATTTACTTAAAAGCAACTTAAATATTTAGAGCCATTTAATAAAAAAAGAAGTAATTAATTCTTAAAAATATTAAAAAATGTATACTGTAATTGGTGATAAAGGTCTCTTTTTAAAAAATAATAAAACAATTTTGAAGCAAAAAGGTTGAAATAGCAAAAAGTTTAAAAATACCTTCAGAATTACAATTTTTAGTTAGTAGTTTGTAGTAGGTTAGAAACGACATCTGCCTTTATACGGGCTCATTCAGAGAAAAATAATTTTTAAATTTTCTTCTCGGTAGATTGAAATATCAAAATATTGAAAGAATTTATAAAATTTCAATTTTTTAAGGGGTGGAATAGTTTTTGATTTCTTTTTCAAGAAAGTTTTAATGGTAATATTTACTTTGTCGTACCCAGAGGTACTAGTTTTTATCGTAAAATAGAAAAGACACCTTAAAATAAAAATTTTTACAAGTCCCCTTTGAGTTTAGCACTTTGTCATCTAATTATTTTTTTTTAAATATTGATAACCCTGTCAGTATCAACCTCCCATATCATTTTTAGTTGTTGCATTTTTTTTTTAAATGGTTCCTCAGGTATGAAATGTAATGGAGGGTAGCTCATATATATACATACAGAATTTTATAACCAAGATTTTAGTATTTTCCAGGAGGGATCATCTTTTTATAGGTAACTTTCATTCAATTCATTAGTTCATTGTATTAGTTTATTTTACCTCTGTTTTATATTATGACAGCCAGAGAAGTAATAGTTTTAAGTAAGAATTATAATAGGCTATGATATTTCAGTTAAACTAGTAAACTTTATGATTGAAATTTTTATTATAAAACCCATGAACATATAATGTTTAATTTCTCTGGTAAGTTGAAAATAAAATTCACCATTTACCTTTACCAAATATAAGTTGTTTTTTTTTCTCTCGATAGTTAGAGAAAACAGCATGATTTTTTTTTCAGAAATGAGGCTTGATAATGTTACAAAGAGAGAGGGGAATACAATTTTCAGGCACAAGCATTAGGAGTACCTTATAATCATGAAATCATCAAAAATAGAATTTCATTGGAAACTATTCATTTTAATTAACAAAAAAATCCTATTTTTTGGATGAGCAAAAACTCTCTTAAGTATTTTAAGGAAAATTCAAAGGTGCATGAGAATCTTTGCGTGAGAATATTTATATTTTATATCATCTCGTGCAGAAATGTTCTTCTATTTCATTGTAGTAAAATGATAGTAATAAAAACCTCTGTGGCATAAAATTATACTGTTGTTTTTTTAATTATTATTATTTTTTAATTTAAAAAAAAAAAAGATTAAAATATTTAATGATTTTTAAAGTATTTCCACTTTTGAAGCGCTGTTCAACAAATTATATTTCTTATTTATATTAATATTATATTGGCCAGAAAAACCTAGATCTGAAATAAAAAATATAAATTAATTTAGTACTGTATTCATCGTAATTAATGCACTATTTTAAACTAGATATTATTTAACAGTATTTAAGCACACCTAAGTATGATCAAAATGTGACAGGTTGTCTTTTTCATAACGATAAGTATTATTTTTTACAAATAATTATATTAAAGTAAACATTAATTTTATATTATACTCGTATTAAAACATTACCACACCAGCTAAATGTTTATATTTTTGTTGTCATATGTAATGAAAGAGTTTAAATCTAAAGGTAATGTTTACTTCATACCGATATAATAGGAACAGTATCCCCCTGATTTTGGACTCAAACTACGATTTAAAAAAATAAAATTTTCATTGAATATTTTGAAACAGTTGATTTCAAATATATATATATTAACTAAGATCAATAATCAAATTAACTAATGAAATTTACGGCATCATAGTTAAAAATATTAGTTATCATTTCATGTGATGTTTTTCAAAATAATTTTCTTTTAAATAATTACAAAATATCCCTTATTCATTGGAAATTTCAGTGTCATTAGGAATGAAAATTTCATTCATTTTATTTGTGATAGAAGCATGAATAAAATTGGATATTTTTAACCAAATTTATTGTCAGAATTTTACATGCACATACAACATATTTTATTTATTTAAACTGTTTTATAGGAGATGTACCTAATTTTTCGGAAAAGAATTGTTTTGTTTATAAAAGTTTAACTCTTATTAAATAATTATGAATGCATTGAAATTTTTTTATAGAATCCTGTTAAAGATGTCTTATACATTTTTTTTGTGAGCAGGGGAATATGTGTTCTAAATGAGTTATTTTACAACATAAGTATTTCATAAGCATAAAGAAATTTTGAGAAATGTTGGCAAAATTTGTCACTTGGTATAAGAAGGGGAAACAAATTAAATCTAATAAACTATCAATTTAAAAAGCATTTGTTTTTATTTGATATTATAGTATAAAAAGATTTCATAGTTCTTGTTTACTACAAGGTTTTTTATCTGAATAAATAAGGAAGAGCATTAAAATTAGATTTTATGAAAGAGGTCAAAAAGGGTTATAACTTTAAAACAATGTACTCTAACAAATCTTTGTTATACCATGACAAAAAAACTAAATTAAATTAAATCTGAAAAGCTTTAAGCAATACATCAGCAGTTTTTAAAGGAAATTTTGATTTTAGGGTGTGTTTGGAAGGTAACACAATTACTATGGCACTAAAATGCGAATTTTCATCACTTCAAAAATATTTTATATTTATTATGGTCTGTTAGAGGTCTCTGTAAGAAAGTATAGAAATGATTCAATTCTCATTTTCAAATCTCTCTCATTTTTATGTATACCTCGGTTTTTAACTTCAAACTATATTAAAAAGAGCCATCCATGCCTGCGTGGTACAGAATTCTTTGACTCCTATATATTGTAAAAGTAAGACTTGAGAGAGGTGAAAATGCCTAGCATCTCCTTACAATCAACACCTAAGAGCTAATGAACTACAAAGAGGGTGATATCTAAGTGTAGGAAAAGACTCTAGAATAGTCATTCGTCTTCAGAAATTTACATTATAAGTAAATCAAATTGTGTCTGTAACCTAATCATGAGGACAAACTACTTTTCAAGCAAAATACAATGGGATACCATTACTAGAAAATTCCTCGGTTAGAGCTAATGTCAGAAAGGTATATTTATCTGAGCGCAGTAGTTTCTTAATCTATTAAGTTCTGAATCAGAGATAGAAAAATTCTCCCATTCATTTTCAAAGGTGGTTCTATATACTGTGCAACAATAATTACAAAGATATGAGAAAATCAAAATCTTAATTAAATAAATCAGGAAGGGAAACAAAAGTTGGAATATGACATCACCTGTTATTTCAGGAAAAAAAGTGAAGAAGTTTTGATCAACTTATTGAGAATAATGCTGGTAATTAAAGGGAATAAAATGATTTATATAAGAGAAGTATCGGAATGCCTTTTTTTATTGTACAATACTTGTCTAATAATAAGCATTCCTTATTATCATAATGAGAATAGATATTTTAGAACTTTTATTATAATTTAGCTTAGTATGAAGAAATGTGATCATAGTTTATTATAATGAAATTTTGTTTAATAGTTTCATGCTTGACCAAATAAAAAATAATAATTGAATCGATGCCAAATCGTGTATGTAAAGTGATAAGGATAAATTAATTACTAGATATTCACAAGATGTACAGTTATAACTTTACTTCTAAATAAAGTTACTTTATATTAAGTAAAATCTGTTTCTGGATTAATTTGAATGCTACTGTATATATATATATATATATATATTAAATAAAAATCATAAGTAAAAGTTCAAATGTGATCTTGCATAATTTTATAAACTTCTAAATTTTGATACTAATATCTATTAGATCTACATTAAATCTACTTAAAAAAAGGAAGTTAATGTTTCTAATGGTAATAATGTAAAAAAAGGTAATGTAATGATTGCAATTAAAATAAAAGAATCTAAAAACATAATTATAAAAGTAATAAAAGATAGAAAGAATTTTTAAGAAAATTATTCAGTTAACTTTAGAACCAAATATAGAAAAATTAGGTTACATATTATATTTCTTCCTGTTTTTTGTACATAAAAATATATGTTTTTTTTTTTTTTTTTAGTATAGCTAAATGACAATAATATTATTAAAAAATTTTATAGTCTGATTAAATTTAATATGTTATGTACAGCTTACTCTAAGAATTAAAATAAAATAATAAAACAATTTTATTACGTAGCTACTATTAGATAGCTTGATATTAAAACGCAATTTAAAAAAAGAATTTAAAAGAGGCGATTAAAATAAAATGTATTAACTCTGCACCTCATTAAAAAGAAAAAAAAAACTTTCAACATCAATGGCTTGGACATGAACCAGCATTTGGATAGATAACTCAAAACAAGAGTTACCGTGCATTATGAATCTAACTTTGATAAATACAATAATTATTGGTTTGTAAACAAATAAATTTTGGCATTTTTTTGTTACAGTTGTGAAATAATTTGTAAGATTTAGTTTAATTTCACATGTTTTAATATTTTCTGGAATATAAATGAAAAAAGTTAATGCCGATTATTTATAAAAACTGCAATGCAATAATCGGGAAATTTTGAAACATTCTTTATAAACATGACTTAAGAAAATATTGATGAAATATATTTTACACTATGACCACATCTTAAAGGAATTACCTAACTCCTTCTAGCAAGCTTTATTAACAGCAGTACCACCAGTCACTCGACTAATGAAGGAGCAGTACAATAGTTACAAAAAGATATTCTGAAAACACAATTTCCGTACAGTTTGAAATTGAGTCTTAAATTAGTTTTAAATATTTATTTTTAAATATCCATATCACTGCAAAAAAATTTCAGCAGTTTTTGTATTTCTTTCATCTACTCATAATATCAAGTAGATTAATTTCTGAATCATTTCATTCACAGTTCTAACATTTTTCATGCCTTCCTTATTTTCTTTGTTATCAGCTTTGGTACTTTTAATTCTTAACTTTGATTTTGAGAATACAGATGACAAAAATTAAAATTACAGAAAATACTATTATAGTAATATAATTATCATCATATGTCTACAGTACTGGCAGACAGTATTTATGAAGTCTGTTGTTAGTAAGTGTAAATACGTTAGCAGTAAACGGGTAATTTATTCAAGGCCACATGTGTTTCAATTTTTTACTCGTTCTTTTGCTCTCATATTTTATTCATTACATCAATCTAAATTTTTATTTCTGTTAAATGTGTATTGGACCGACCCAGTTACCTGTTTTGAAGTAAAAACAAAAATTCTTAAGAATTTATCACTAATCTAAAAATATATCAATTAGTAATACAGAAAATAATACTAACTGCTCAGAATCTTAAAATTCAAGGTTACAACAACAGCATGGATGGGATTATTTTATTATTTTGCAAGGAAATGGTAAGAATGGATGATGTCCGTAGAATTCATAGTGCTTTTTTTGTTGTGTACTTATTCCTTTAGTCATGAAAGTCATTAATGTATCACCAATAACTTTTCATTTGTGTATTATGCTTAATAATTAGATGTATATCAGATTTTTGCTTTTCGAAAGCCATAATAAGGTTATTAGTGTGGAAAATGTCTGTTTTGATAATTGTAGCAATAATTCAATAAAATATCAGTTTAGCAGCAATATTGTTTTAAGTTTTTAAAATATTATTGTATATTTTAACTGTGCCTTAAGTTTTATTTAGTGTATATTTAAACTGTGTAAATTTAAAATTAAATTCAATTTCTTGCCTCAAAAATGTTATATAATGGTGTGGTTTTGGTAAGCAGTATTTGGGAATTGGTTTTTTTTTGGTTGAACATAAGATTCAGCTGTCTGTTATATTTTTTTTGTATTACTACTAAATATTGTTTCTAGGTGGACAGGAAGATGATGAAAGATATGACAATTTTTTTAATACAAATGCAAATACACAAATTAACAGCATGATTGGAAATTCAGAAAGCTTTACTATTACCAAAGAAACATCAGATGATAGTTTAGCTGAAGCTGCATCCCCATATCCAAAACCTATTGGTTATGGAAGGCCTTATGCAACAAACAGAGAACAAAGACAAAATTATGCAGCAAACTGGTTGGCCTCAGAACAATTCAAAAGAAGAGATAGACCACTGGATGATTTTATTCCTACTGTAACACCAAGGGACAAAGATTTTACCTTCCTGAACAATCTCAATATTATTTCTGAAACAATCTCTACTGCCTCTGGACAAGCTGCAAAACATTTGGATAGAACTGGTAACTCTGGAGCAGTTGTAGCAGGTTTTGAGGAAAGAGGAAATTCACTGCAATCTGTAACCTCAGAAAGAACTTTCCCTCCCATGCAAGGACTTAATAGCTTTTCAAATATTGCTGGTGAAGATTCACCAACCCCATTTGAAATGGCGGGTAAATCTGCAAGAGTTAATTGTGGAGGAGGTAAGTACAGTAATAATACTAGTTCTAATACTAATAATAAAAATAATAATTTAGGGTTTTTTGTTGCACATACTATAATGTAATTTTGCAGAAAAATCAGTTTAGAAATTTAAGATTAAGAAGAATTTAAAAAGGGATGTAGAAGAAGGGTTTTGTTCTTGTTGAAGAAGGGAAGATTTGTTTAAATCTGACACTATGGTACATAGATTATACAGGAAAGCTTAACAGTAGATTTACCATTAATTAAAATACGTGTAAAATTCATTATTACTACGGTCATTATTTTTATTATCATATTGAGTGGTATGCATTTCTAACTACCACTCCAGTAACTGTTTCCAGCATTATTTAACTTCTGTCATTTATGGGAGCTGCTGAGAGTCATTTGAATGTTCCCACTCAACAGGTAATTGTTCACTGTTGAGTTAATGGAAGAGCTCCACTCTTTTGAATTTTTCTTACAGGATTGCTGCTTCTACTTTATCCTTTTCTATCTCATCCGATTATCTATAGGGAATTTCCTTAGTTTTCTGTTGGATAGTTCTTTCATAAATTATTACACCTTTTTAATATATCTTCCTCTTTATATAATATTTTGGCATAACTAATGGCAATTTCTTTAGTACCTATAAGAAAGAGTGTGATATCCATGATGGTATTACCTGGAGAATAACTGGATAGTGGTATTCCATTGCCTTGCACTTATACATCAGTCATCCCTAACATGGGAAATAGGTACTGTTATAGCTGCTCATAAAATTGAAACATGGAGACAGATAACTCCTTAGTCGAGGATCTAAAACCTCTGACCTGTCTGGTTTGGTGTAGTTCAGGATCAATGGTGCTCACAATCCCAACCACCAATAATAAGGTACTATTTTCTAGTACCTAGGTTCATTTTCTCTCACTGATCCTTGAAGTTATGTCTAGCAAACAAGTCTGTTTCCTAATACACGTATTTCTTTTTCTCTCCCTCATAGCTATTTTTAAAATATACCTTTCCATGGCTGTAATTGTTCTCAATTTTTTACTATTGTATGATCTAGGATTCATGTTTCGCAGGCATAAGTCATGGCAGATGGACCTAATTTTCCTCATAATTTCATTTTCAGTTTGATATCCTCATTTGACTTGAAAAATTATTTTTTCTGACCAATTTTCTTCAACCTAAAATACATCTCTTTGTAGGTTTTTGATGATTACCTGATGGCAATCAGAAGATTGCCTCTATCTTTTTACTTGGAAGTTATCCATCTTAAATTTCCTGTTCAGCAAAGCCGAATAGACCTTTGCCTGGGTCAGTAGTTAGTTAGTCCAAACTTTTCACACTCCTCTATCAGCTTCTTCAGTTCGTATAACTTTCCAGAAATCACTGTTATATTTTCTGCAAAGTCCAGATGCTTCAGCCACTGTCTATTCATTTTAATCCATTTTTTGTTCTGTTTCAGTCTGTTGAAAATTTCCTGTAGAATTTGTGAGTATGAGCCCATATCTCCTTGCTTCATTTCCTTTCTTATTTTTATTTCACATGAACTCACATCCAGTGTAAAAAAATAGGGTTTATTCATTCCTATATATTTTATTAATAATATCAATGATTCTCCCATCTATATTCATCTTTCTTAAAATGCAAATAATTTCAACTGCATGTTGATAAATTAATTTTTGTGAATGACTGAAAAACAATTAATAAATGATGATTTATTGTTAATAAAAAAAATTTAATTCATTAAAGTTTGTAACATGTTGTTTAAGCTTATGTTAATGTGAAATAATAACTTTAAATAAAGATATTAAATCTGTTATTAGATTATAATAAAACTAAGTTTAATTTTGATGATATAAGTTCATTCATATTAGATGAACATAAGATAGATTTATTCTTATTTACAACTGTAATACAGAAACAGAGTGATATAACAATAAATTTTTATCTTCATTGAATATGTTATAATTTATGTAAATTTGAAATTTTATTACTATGTATGAAGCATTCAGCGCTTTAATCTTGTTTTAAACATTTTAGACAGTCTCAATTTTTTCCTTCTTTGTTACAATATCAGTTATTGTTATAAATTTTTGCTCGTGAATAATGTTATTTTGTTAATGGTATTATTAAAATATGTTGTCATTACAAGAGGCAGACAAAGGAATTATTTTTTATTAGGAATTTTTTACATATCAATATAGTTCATGTTTAGAATGAGGATTAGCCTATTGTCTTCCAGCAAATTGCCTAATACTTTTTATTTACCTCTATAATTACATTTAACTTTCTGAATTATCTTCTTCCTATACATTTACTAACTCTTCGACTGTTAAATGATACAAGCAAAAATCTTGTAGGGAATAGCACTGAAGGTCACATCTATGAACTAACCCCCTATCATGTTCATGCATTATGTTGTAGTTTTTTGTAGGTTTTCAAGTTTCTTTTTATTGTACTGTCTACAAATGTGTAAGTTAAACTGGTTTATTTTCAAGTCAGATAAATACTACCAGTGGATATTACACAAAGTTTGGGCTGCAATGATGAGATATACAAGACCTGAAGTCAAGGGTAAACCACCAACTCCTTACCTCAAGAAGAAAATTTTAATGCATATTTATTTAAACAGTTACCAGGATAAATGTTTATAATATACGCTCATTATATGTGAAGTAATTTTGTATGCATTAATGAAAAAGTCTAAAGTGGTATAATTTATGTCTCTATCATGCACTAGAAAACAAATGAAGATTGAATAGATGGTCAGCAATGACACTTAGGTAATGGCTCACGTAAAACTGATGTTTTTAATTGACTGAACAAACTGATAACATACTTTAACTTGGTCTTTTGGTTTACAGACATCATTTGTTTGTCGTACAGTTATGGTTAAATGCATTTTCCAGGTCTTAAGAAATTTTACAATAAGGCAGGTTTTATGATACAAGGCAGAACAATATATGTGTAATGGTTTTTCATTTCAAACGGTGGCAAATGTAGTTGTTCAGAACACCAGTTATCATTCACTGTCATTCACCTCATTCAGTTATCAACATTTCATTAACTATCTCTGGCTGGTGGGTGCTCTTTGTAAATTTTATTTATAAATTTTTATAGAATATTGTAAGTGGTTAAAACTAAAACTGACAGTTTTCATCTCATTAACAAAAAGTTAATATTACACATCTTTATTTCTTAATTATCAAACCATATACAGAAGGAAATTACTCTTCTGAAAAGGCAAAGCCCATGATCTGAAGAGGAAGATCAAACTGGTAATTACAAAATGTATAATATATCAATTAGTTTCTATGTTTAGTACTGCTTACGTTTTTTAGCTTCATTCTTTTATCTTTTGTTGATGTATTTCGGAGCCTCTCCACGGTCAAAACTTATTGTACTCAAAGTTAGAGTTAAAGAGTATAATAACTTTTGACAATGGAGTGGTTCCGAATCGTGTCAGCAAGTGATTAAAGAATGAAGCTAAGAATGGTAAACAGTACTAAACATAGAAACTATAGTAATCTTAGCAGAGAAGGTAATAGTAACTATTATTTTAACAATAATTTTTTATATCACTTACATTAATAATTTTTTTTCTATTCAATTCCATTGCTACATCATGAAAGAGCGCCTCATTATATTTTGATTAATATTTAGGTTTTTCTGTTGTTAAAGAAATGTTACCATTTAACATCTATCAAGAAAATCATTGCTAAGATTTTCCTACACTTGAATGAAAACAAAGAAATCTTTTCATACTCAATTCTGTCTATTTAGAGGATAAATTAAAAAATGGAATTGGCAGAATTAATTTAGTCTATTACAATGAACTGATTCATAGTTATTTATTATTACGTTATTATAATCAGTAATAATTAGTTAATTCTGAACTAAGAAAAAGCTTAGCATAATAGTCCTTCAAATTATTTTTCTGATATATAATATAAAAATAAGTATATTCCATAAATTACTTATAAATATAGAAAATTTTGGAAGCTCATTGTACTACATGGAATAATAGTACAGTAATGAATGAAGTTTCTAATTAGTCTATATTGTCAATTGTTCTTTTTTATAGAACGTTTTGTTTGTTGGTTTGTGGTAATTTATTAAAAACATGCTGTGTAGTATTGACAATTTTTTAGATTATAATTTATATTTTACTGCTAATTTTTTATTGTACTAAATTCTGATTATGATTATAAAAGTATTATCCAGTCACTGAATTATTCTATTCTATTCTATGAGTAGACTTAATCTAGCCTGTAACTCGTGTTAAGCAAATTTTAGTCTGCAATTTGTATGTGGGTAAGAGTGTGCAAATGTTCTTGTATACAAGCTGTATACAAGTTCCTTTTCTGTTTATAGTGAATTTAAACATTTTTTTCCTGAAAAATTGGCTTCCCTAGCGATAAAGAAAGATTTGAGTGTTTTACCAGCTACAATAAAAGAGTTAATGGATAAAAACTGGATCTTAAAAGAGAAGATTTAACTGTTAAGGAAAGAAAACATAATGATTAGAAGTTGGCTGGTTTCTCTAGAAGATTGTTCATGGAGAAATAGTTAAATTTTAAAGGAGTTGAAGTACAATTGTTATAGTAATGCTTTCTGTATACAAGTGTTGCAATGTGTTAGGCCAGTAGCTATAATTTGTACGCATCCTTTAGATGAAAAAAGGAATAATGTACCTAAAATCACACATATTCCGATTGATGAGAATACTAAGTTTTAACAAAAATATTAAAAATTGAAGGGAACTGGATTTAAAATATTCAAATATTTTAGTTATGAAATCCAACAAAGAGAGCAACAATGCTAAAATTGAAAATGAACAGTTACTTGTGGTAAGTAAAGGATTTTGTGGACAATGAATGTGAAGCTGTGATTTGGAGAAAAAGACAGCATTTTGAAATTAAAAGAAATGTTTCAAATTATAATTTTACAGATATTATAAATAGAATTGTTAAAAGTGAGAAGTGTGTAGTTGTTTGCCAGAATCAAACTGCGCAAAGTAAAGTAAGTGTTTGTAAAGATGTGAATGTTTCTCGAGGCATCTGCATCGGTGGCATCTCACAAGGCCGGACTGATGACTGTCGAATGTGATCAGTTTGAGGACAAGAAGATGTCCTCCGATTAAGCCACGGAGAGGTGGTGTAGCGACCAGACATGCTACGAGGCGGGTGTTCTTCTCCCTTGAGGGAGGGAATTGAAATGGCGGAGAGTCCGCCCACCCTCTCCACACCACAGATATTCTGCGTTGGAGCATACGCTCCAACACTTTCTCAAGGGCATCTATCATGGGCAGCGGCCACGATAGATGACCTTGAGTTAGTGCCCGGACACGTTAGTCCCCGGTTTGAGGACTAACACTAGCCGCTGGCATCTCCACCTGTGTGGGGAATACCTCCTCTGCGATACAGGAATTATATACCTCAAGAAATACATCCGGAACGGTCCGGACCGCTACCCTTATCACCAAACTCGGCAAGCGGAGCGGTCCGGGCCCGACGCCTTCCTCGGAGGCATACGAAACGTTGCATCCAGTAACTCCTCTTGTGTAAAAGGGGGAATCTCTCCATCGTCCTCATCGTCAGTCATTACCTCTTGTCTGCCCGGAACAAAGGTCATTGATTATGCCCCATACTTCTTGGGCGTCCTGCATAGCAGGAACCCTGGGTCTCATCCTCCTTTTTACCAATATAGTGTATGGTATGCCCCAAGGTCCGCCTCTACCTCCGCAATTAACTCATTCCATGCTTTCCGTTTCGCTTCTCGAATGCATGATGTAAGGTCCTTCTTGGCCTTCTTGTATTGGACCATACATATATCCCTCAGGACAGGGAAACGAGTCCTAGTCATTTTCCTTCTGGCCGCTAGACACACCCTTCTCTTGTTGGCAATCTCCGACGACCACCAATAGACGGGAGGTCGCTCCTTTCTAACATGTCTTCTAGGGAGTCCGGCGCAGGCCATCTCTAACGAGGCCGCTAGTCTGGTGACCTTCTCTTCTGCTGAGCCAGGGGTACAAACTTCACTTAAGTCAAGCGCCTTTACGAAAGCAGCCGGATCTAGGTCCCGTGTACTCCACCCAATAAACATGGGAAGGCCTGCCCCACCATTTCCCTCCTCCGAGATCACAGTGATAATAGACTGGTGTTCACTTCAGACAGGCCTTCCCACACCCTCCACTCAAAGACACGTGGGGCCAGCTCAGCTTACAAACGTAAGATCAACCACAGATCCAGTCGTGCCCCTCCTGAAGAAATGGATACCGCCCGCATTCAGGCAAACCAAATCCACAGTAGCAGCTGCATCCGCAAGGATTCTTCCCCTGATGTCCGTCCTGGTGGAGCCCCACCCCGTAGACCAAGAGTTGAAGTCTCCAGCCAGAGGACGGTGTGTAAGAATGTTTCTGGCCAAAGCAGTCAGTGCCTCCTCAAATCTTTCGATTGTAATATTCGGCGACGTATAACACGAATATAAGAAGATGGAGCCGACTCTCGTCCGAACGAAACTTCTATCACGTACGGACACGCTACTACAAAGCCACAAAGCCGATCTCCCGTCCCCGGATAGCAGCCATCCGGGTCGAGGACGCATGTCATACGGCTCGGAGACGAGCACAACGTCCGCGCCCATCTACATCCCAACCCTGCAGGAGAAGACACCCGCCTAGTGACGTTCCGGTCGCCACACCACCCCCTCCCCCATTCATAGCCTTGTTGGGCTTCAACGGGAGTCGTCTATCGCCCTCTGACTTTTTATATCTCATAGTAATAAGCCTGGCCTCGTTGGGATGCCACCGATGTAAATGCCTCGCCACTTCCATCTACAATGAGTATTCGGCCAGCAGGTCATTTTCCAGCCTAGCCTGATTCAGATTAACCTGGATGACCTTCATTTTCGTGTGGCTGTGCAGCCGGTCCTCCCCCGACTTTCCTCAACTGTCTCTTTTTCGGGTCCTCTAGAGTATGAGGAAGCGCCCGTTCTGTGCCCCTCGGTACCGCAGGTCAAGCACCTTGCTGCCGCCTTACAATCTATGTGGCTATGACCCTCGGCTCCGCAATTGAAACAAAAACCCGACCTGTCTTCCCCTCGGCATCCTCTGGCCGTATGGCCCGCCTCAAAGCACTTGAAACACTGCAGGGGCTGCTTCACGGTGTCAACCCTTCATGATACCATGCCGATCCTTACGTGACTCTGTACTATGTGTGCAGCCAAGGAGGCCGGCAGTCTGCATTGAGTTATTCAAAAACAAAACAGTTTCTTTGTCTGATTTGGTAGAGGTGGTTATAGTTACTTTTTAAGAATAAGTGACTATTGTTTATATACTTCTTTCTTAGGGTCATTCCGTGTTATATTGACAAGGCTCATAACCAATGGACATAATTTAAGCATGCTTAAGTCTGTACATATAGTTTCATTCTGCACTTATCCCAAACCACAAGTTATTTGACAGAGAACTGAACTGAAAAGCCTATATATAAGCAAGGGTCAACTGTGTAATTTAGGTGGTGTTTCCTTTTACAATTCCCAGAATAATTTGTGCTACATACATGAATGGTAATATAGTTGTTTCTAGATCACACAATTTAAATCATCCATCCCTAAACTTGCAGCATCTCTTTAATACACATTTCCAATTTTGTCAGTAACTGTAAAAATCAAGTAAATCCTTCTAAATCTTTACAGATGACTTTTGTCCGTCAATAAGAAAATCACCTGTTAATATAGATTAGCAATGGATCTATTCCACAATCTTCCATGTTACATATTCAGATGTGATCCTTAGCAAAAAAATTACTTGGTTAAAACATACTAAATCAAAACACTAAATACTTTCTCAAAGAACAAATTGTCTCTACAGATGTATTGGACGGTAATCTTCACCATTTAAGAAAAAATTATACCTATAATTATTTTTACATTTAATGTTTCCTCCCATCCATAATTTATCTAAAAATTGTATAATTAAATGAAAAATTTATTCTTTATTATTTTATGAAGCAGATGGATAATGCACACTACTGCACTGGGGCTTTGCTGCATGGTGAAATGGATAGGAATGCTGTACTCAGTAAATAGAATGTTGAGTTATATTTGCATTTTTATTTTCATTATCATCTGACCAAAACCGTTATTTAGTTGTGTAATTATCTAAATTAATATAATCTATTTCATGTTATGTATCTTCATTCTAGGTATCTGTATATTTATTCGCGTGGGAGTTTTGGTTGCGTTAAGACATGTTCTTGTTGCTGTGAGTGGTTTTTGAATTTTAATTGGTGTTTACGGCTTTTGATTGGATTGTACGTTAACAAGTGTGGTGGATAATTTACAGGACATGTTTTTTTTATACATTGATGATTTTGGACAATGGATGACTATTTTACAGTGATTTTGAGTTTTTATTGCTTTATTGCCTGTTGGCAATAAGGGTTAAATTCGCTTGGTAGTACTATTTGTGTGTACTGAAGTAGGGAATAAGAATTATTTCTTATCTAGTTGGATAATAAGTTGTTATCAAAGTGATAACATCGAAACATTTTTGAGTTACATTAATTTTAATTATAAAAGGATTAGTTATAAAAGGTTAATTATTATAGATGGTTATCTTTCTGATAATAGAGACTGGTATTTCGCTTAGGTAGATAAGCTATTGTATAGCTTGTGCCTAAAGCTATTGTTGCTTAGTAAATCTTTCATTATGTTATATGCCGCGCCTGTTTGGAAGGATGCAGTTGGTATACAGAGGAACCGAGTCAGACTACAGAGAATTCATTGAAGAGTCTTGTTAGGTGTGGTGACTTCTTATGACGCGATATGTGTACTAGCCAGGACTCCTCCCATAGTTTTTACCTGACGCAAATGTTATCTGGTCACGGTAATTTTGAAGTGTATTTGTGTGGAATTGGGAGGAGAGAGTCGCCTGACTGTATGTATTGCGCTGAACGGGATTTGGTTGAGCACACCCTCTTAAAGTGTGAGGAATGGATTGAACAATATAGACGGGTTGGTATTGCAAATCTGGAGCTGGAGGATACACTCCTGTATGTGCTGATGTCACAGAGTAACTGGAGAAAACTGGAGGAATACTCGATGGAGGTGCTTCAATGCAAAGATACAGAAGGTAGAAGAAGAGGGTTTTAGTGTAGGATTGAGTGGATAGCCCCAATCAGGAAAGCCGCCATGCCGAGGCGTGCCGGTTCCAATGATCGAAGGCTATGTTAGGGGATACTAATGAAAAGACCCAATACCGGTGGGGAGAATCCAATAATGGAGTACCCCTATTAGAGTGGGTAATAAAGAATGAAAAGATCCAATCAGGGGCTGACCTGCCATGCCGGACTTACTGCCAGTAGCTGGGGAGGCCCCTTAGAATAAAGGACACTCCCGTGAGCTGAGTTTTACTTAACTTTATGTCCAGCCCGGGGGAGTAGGGAGTAGGGGAAAAAAGGGTATCTGTATATTTATGTAATGTATCTATGTTCAACACATAATGTTACCATTGAAATGGTGTTAATTACGGGAAATAATAATTTACTTAGGAATAAACACTTGGCTATAAGTAATTCTATAAAATTATTATTGTTAGAATAAGGACTTTAATTTGAGGAAAACTTTTTTGATTAATATAATTCTAAATTATAGAAAGTGAAATGTATTTTATTACATTTCTTTTAGGGACAGATTCTACTCGTGGGTATCAAATTTAGGTATATGATTATGAGGGACAAATATAAGAATTTTCTAGGTATCAACCTGGCAGTTAACCAAAAGGTTATCTGGTTACAACAGCACTTCATTTAATCTATAAAATGTTATTTCTTATTTATCACATTTTTTAAAAAATAATTTTATAATCTATCAACAAGTGCTATTGATACAACTTAAACAATTATTATTAATAAATTGAACAAATCAACTGAAAGAATATATTAATAAAGATTAAGACATCATTCTTACTTTGTTTAATGAATTCAAAATCCAAAGCAGAAATGAATTATTATGAATAAATAACATGTTTACAGCATGATGAAATTTATTGAAGAATATCGTAAATAATAATACTGATATTAATAAAAATCATAAAAATGAAAATAAAAATCATAAACATGAAATTTTTATGATTTTAATTGATAATGAAAATAGATTATCAAATATATGGTGAACCATGAATTCTCACCAAACTAATTGTATTATACTTTTGCTGATCAGTTTAAGGTTAAATAACTTGCTTCATAATAATAATAATAATAAAGATTTAATGGTTGCCTTTTTTCCCTTATACAATTTAATAACTACATTTATCTTCAAAAAAATGGAAGTGAAATGAAAACAATGTACTCTTTTTGACTAATTATTAACCTACACCTGAGTTAAAAGTACAAACATTCTAAAAATATGCCATTCTAACCAGCGAATAAATAATATTTGTCATAACCTTGCCAAATTTAGGTGATTTTGAAACTATGATTTTCCATTTATCAGCCATTTTTCAAGTAATATTTATTTCAGTCGGAAATAGTCATTAAAAAAAAAATTGTATGTTTGTTTTGATAAGCTAAAAAAAAACAGTATTATTAACTGTGAAAATGAAAACCCAATAAGATAGATTTTATATTGAAATCAGTGTGCTATGTCGCTATTAAATAATATTTTATATCTTTTTAAATATTATCAGGATCATTCCGTGTCAAATCAACATGGTGGATAGCCATTCACAACCCAACCAATTGGGCTTTTCATGAAATTTGGTTTGAATTAACTGTTGATAGAGTTATGGGAACAGACTGAATTTCTGATCTCTATTATTAACTGTTTTGTTTTTAGAGCCCTTCATATTTGCTGTAAAATAGTAAATTTTAATTTGACATAATTTATTTATAAAGGTAGAGTAATAAACTTGACTTACTTTAAAGCTTATTTGATGCTCTTTCATATGATATACAACAAGCCTATGTTTACATAAATTTTGATTTCAAGGACACCACCTTTGACTTTTGACCTTCAATTTCAGAAAATACATGTTTCCAATTTTTTTTGAAAAATACATTTTATTCATCATTATATTATAAAATAGCTGTGAAAATTTGAAACTGGGACTGCACTAGGATCAAGAAAAAAAAAGTGTAGAAATATTTTAACAAAAAAAAAATTTTTTTGTGAGGTTTTGTGGTGGTATACACTTAAATTTTTGTTGGCTGAACTTGCAAAACTAAATAAAATGTCTTGCAAAATGAAACTAAAACTACTGAGGTAATATGTTGCTCATTCGTTCTGTCTAATAATAAGAAATAGTATTTCTCAATTCAGTCAAATGACCAATGATGATGTAATGTGATGACTCAGTATAATTAATAAAAATTGAAAGACAAAATGAATCGAAGCTTACTACTATATAATCAGTTTAGTCAGTCTGTGTCCATTGTTTTAGTGTAAACAATATTAAATATGACCTAAAATATTTGATTTTAAATAATTTATTTGTGGAATAACATGATGTAAGAAAGCATAAGCACTGAATAAATGTGTCTGCTCTGAAGTCAAGATATTCAGTGCTCATTTATTGATAGCTAAGTGTTGGTGTAGTTACTTAAATTTTTTTTAAAGTTAGGTATCTTTTGAAGTATGCCAGCTTTTTACAATAATAAATGTAATCCATTTCAAGAAGTAGGTCATAATAATGTTACTAAGAATTTAAGAAAATTGTTACCATGGATGACAGGAAAATCCAAGTTTAGAAAGTGATTAGAAGATTTGTGATAAGTGTTGGAAAATACTTGCCTCAATTAATAACAAAGCTTCAGAAGAAAAAAGGAGCAGATGATGGGGAAGAAGCTCTTTATGATAAAATGAATTATGCATTAGGCAGGCTCAATGAGAGTCTAGTGAGTGTTGGGGAATCACCTGTAAAATCTAAAAGATTGCAAGAGGAAACATATCCTGCTAAAAAGATTGGAAAAATTGAGTCATCAATGAGGGAGAAATATTCAATGTAGCTAGTAAAAACTCTGAGACGTCATCTCAAGTTGAACCTGCTAGCAAAATCTTGTTATAATTGAAAGAAAACTTTAATTGTGCGATAGATAGAGGTCTTAAAATAACAACTCTTACTCTTCTTCTACAAAGTTGGAGCATCAAAAAAGTGTACAAGATGAGTTCCTAGGAACTACCAAGTACATGATATAGCAAGCGAAACAAGTAGTTAAAGAACAAGGGATTCTGTCATCACTGAACTCTAAACCAATTTAGAAAGTGTCTGGATCAAAACATAGTTGGATGTATTCAGAGATTTTATAAATCAGATGATGCAAGTCATGTAATGCGAAGCAAAAAAACTGAGTCACAATCAAATCATCTTGTGGAAACATGTATATTCAAAAAAGAGTAGTATTGGTGAATCTGAAAGAGATGCTTCAACAGTTTAAAGAAACTCAAACTCATACATGTATTAAAATTGGGTTTTCTACCTTTGCTGTTTTACATCCTAAAAAATGCGTTTTAGCAAGTGGCAGTGGAATTCATAGTGTGTGTGTGTGTGTGTGTGTGTGTGTGTGTGTGTGTGTAAATTAAATTATTTAAAAAAAGAGTGCAGCAATCATTTCACTTCTTATAAGCACTGCGTGGCACAAATTATTTGTAATCCACCTCAAGAAATTTGTTATCTTGATGAGTGTAAGAATTGTCCAGATTCTGACAATTTTAAAGCAACTTTTAATCAACAATATCAGTTCACCTTTTTCAGAAAAAACTAATTCATCTTTTAAAAGAAAAGTATAATATTGTGAATAAATTAATTTACTTCTCAGATGGCTCAGCAGCATAATATAAAAATCATAAAAATTTTGTGAACTTAACATATCATAAGGATAACTTGGATGTCAAGGTGGAAGGGCACTTCTTTGCCACATCAAATAGCAAGAATGCATGTGATGGTCTTGGTGGTTTTAAAGCTAATCTCTTAAAAGATTAGCATCAAAAGCAAGTTTACAATCCCCATACCAAGATCAAACAACAACAGTCACTCAGCTTTATGATTGGGCTTGGTCAAATATTAAAAATATGAATTTCGTACTTGTTTCAAATGAAGAAGAAGAAGAATGAAGAGTGGTGGTGATCTCAGGTACTCTGGGATCTGGTTTTTTTATAACAGGAAAATATATCTTAAAACAAAGATTATTTCTGAAAATGAAGAATATGAACAACATAAAGTTTTGCATGAAACAGAAGTTGGTTTTCCGAAATTTCTGATGAAATAGGTTTTGTCATGTGCATATAAATTTATAATGGTGCTTGGTGGTTGGCTTGTGTATTATTTACAAATGAATCAACAGAAGTGGAAGTAAGTTTTCTTCACTCACAAGGTCCATCTCCTTCTTATGTTTTTCCAGAACACAGTAATATTCTAATATTACCACGATAGGAAGTACTAATTTTATGTAGCAATAACTGAAAGCCAATGAAAATATCAGATACATTTATTAAATCATTATTATAAAAAATTATTTTTATTAAGAAACATATCTTTAAAAAATTAATCAGTATATTAGCACTATTCTTTAAATAAGTGCTGTTGATGTATTTTATCAGACTATTGATAAATTAAAACAAATTAAAATATTTATTTAAAATAACATCTACTGGAATGAAACAATTTAAGAATGTATAAAACTTAAATTTGAAATTTTTATTGATTTGCCATACTTTTTGTATATTATGTAAGATTTTAAGACAGTCAAAATATACAAATCATAAACGCCATGACTGTAATTAATTAAAGACATGCATTATTATATTTTAATTATTAGTAATACAATTATTATTTATATTATTGTAGATTCTTGTATTAGGAGAAGTGAGTCTTGAGAATTATATTTTATGCATAGTTATTTTTATCCGTGAGTTTTTAAATCATTTAAAAATATATGAGTAAATATATAATTGTTTTAGTTAAAAATATTAACTTTATTTCACTTTTAAGCATAAAGTGTAACGATTTTCAACGTCATTCTGACTTAATTAATATTCATTCATTGAAGTCTAGTTACAAAACTAATTAGAAATTAAAAAAAAAAAAAAATGTTGCTAAAACATTGATACATATTTTATTTTTTATCTCCTGATCCCAAAGCAGTCCCAGTTTCAAATTTTCTCAACTGCTTCATAGTATAATGATGAATAACATACATATTTTATTAAAAAGTTGAAGACCTGTTTTTTCTGAAATTCAAGGTCAAATGTGGTGAACTTGAAATCAAAATTTATGTAAACATAGGTTTGTTATATCATACGATAGTGCATCAAATAAGATTTAAAATTATACAAAGTTTATAATGCTAACTTAATAAATAACAAGTTATGTTGATCTAACAATACTGCCACAAGTTAAAATTTGCCATTTTCCAGCAAATTTGAAGGGCTGTAAAAACAAAACGATTTATGATAGAGATTTGCAATTCAGTTTTTTCTCATAACTCTATCAACACTTAATTCATATCAAATTTCATAAAAATCCTAGTTGGTCAGGTTATGAGCCTTGTCAATATAACACGGAATGACCCTAAGAAAGAAGTATATAAACAATAGTCACTTATTCTTAAAAAGTAACTATAACCACCTCTACCAAATCAGACAAAGAAACTGTTTTGTTTTTGAATAACTCAATGCAGACTGCCGGCCTCCTTGGCTGCACACATAGTACAGAGTCACGTAAGGATCGGCATGGTATCATGAAGGGTTGACACCGTGAAGCAGCCCCTGCAGTGTTTCAAGTGCTTTGAGGCGGGCCATACGGCCAGAGGATGCCGAGGGGAAGACAGGTCGGGTTTTTGTTTCAATTGCGGAGCCGAGGGTCATAGCCACATAGATTGTAAGGCGGCAGCAAGGTGCTTGACCTGCGGTACCGAGGGGCACAGAACGGGCGCTTCCTCATACTCTAGAGGACCCGAAAAAGAGACAGTTGAGGAAAGTCGGGGGAGGACCGGCTGCACAGCCACACGAAAATGAAGGTCATCCAGGTTAATCTGAATCAGGCTAGGCTGGAAAATGACCTGCTGGCCGAATACTCATTGTAGATGGAAGTGGCGAGGCATTTACATCGGTGGCATCCCAACGAGGCCAGGCTTATTACTATGAGATATAAAAAGTCAGAGGGCGATAGACGACTCCCGTTGAAGCCCAACAAGGCTATGAATGGGGGAGGGGGTGGTGTGGCGACCGGAACGTCACTAGGCGGGTGTCTTCTCCTGCAGGGTTGGGATGTAGATGGGCGCGGACGTTGTGCTCGTCTCCGAGCCGTATGACATGCGTCCTCGACCCGGATGGCTGCTATCCGGGGACGGGAGATCGGCTTTGTGGCTTTGTAGTAGCGTGTCCGTACGTGATAGAAGTTTCGTTCGGACGAGAGTCGGCTCCATCTTCTTATATTCGTGTTATACGTCGCCGAATATTACAATCGAAAGATTTGAGGAGGCACTGACTGCTTTGGCCAGAAACATTCTTACACACCGTCCTCTGGCTGGAGACTTCAACTCTTGGTCTACGGGGTGGGGCTCCACCAGGACGGACATCAGGGGAAGAATCCTTGCGGATGCAGCTGCTACTGTGGATTTGGTTTGCCTGAATGCGGGCGGTATCCATTTCTTCAGGAGGGGCACGACTGGATCTGTGGTTGATCTTACGTTTGTAAGCTGAGCTGGCCCCACGTGTCTTTGAGTGGAGGGTGTGGGAAGGCCTGTCTGAAGTGAACACCAGTCTATTATCACTGTGATCTCGGAGGAGGGAAATGGTGGGGCAGGCCTTCCCATGTTTATTGGGTGGAGTACTCGGGACCTAGATCCGGCTGCTTTCGTAAAGGCGCTTGACTTAAGTGAAGTTTGTACCCCTGGCTCAGCAGAAGAGAAGGTCACCAGACTAGCGGCCTCGTTAGAGATGGCCTGCGCCGGACTCCCTAGAAGACATGTTAGAAAGGAGCGACCTCCCGTCTATTGGTGGTCGTCGGAGATTGCCGACAAGAGAAGGGTGTGTCTAGCGGCCAGAAGGAAAATGACTAGGAATCGTTTCCCTGTCCTGAGGGATATATGTATGGTCCAATACAAGAAGGCCAAGAAGGACCTTACATCATGTATTCGAGAAGCGAAACGGAAAGCATGGAATGAGTTAATTGCGGAGGTAGAGGCGGACCTTGGGGCATACCATACACTATATTGGTAAAAAGGAGGATGAGACCCAGGGTTCCTGCTATGCAGGACGCCCAAGAAGTATGGGGCATAATCAATGACCTTTGTTCCGGGCAGACAAGAGGTAATGACTGACGATGAGGACGATGGAGAGATTCCCCCTTTTACACAAGAGGAGTTACTGGATGCAACGTTTCGTATGCCTCCGAGGAAGGCGTCGGGCCCGGACCGCTCCGCTTGCCGAGTTTGGTGATAAGGGTAGCGGTCCGGACCGTTCCGGATGTATTTCTTGAGGTATATAATTCCTGTATCGCAGAGGAGGTATTCCCCACACAGGTGGAGATGCCAGCGGCTAGTGTTAGTCCTCAAACCGGGGACTAACTTGTCCGGGCACTAACTCAAGGTCATCTATCGTGGCCGCTGCCCATGATAGATGCCCTTGAGAAAGTGTTGGAGCGTATGCTCCAACGCAGAATATCTGTGGTGTGGAGAGGGTGGGCGGACTCTCCGCCATTTCAATTCCCTCCCTCAAGGGAGAAGAACACCCGCCTCGTAGCATGTCTGGTCGCTACACCACCTCTCCGTGGCTTAATCGGAGGACATCTTCTTGTCCTCAAACTGATCACATTCGACAGTCATCAGTCCGGCCTTGTGAGATGCCACCGATGCAGATGCCTCGAGAAACATTCACATCGATAAATTCCGCCCTAGTCAAGTTTGCCTTCAAGAAGACATCAGACACCTAACTCTACTATGTAGCCCTCAGGAACAAAGCTAAAAGCCTACACGCGGAAGATCAAAGACCCCGTTCCGGACTTTCCGCCAGCCAATACGGCTTCCGAAAGGGGAGGTCCACCATTGATGCGGTGGCGCTCTATGCCAGGTTGCTGAGAGACTGCGAGGAGGAGCTGAAGGGCAATGTGCGTGCTCGTCACCCTTGACGAGAAATTCATTCAACTGCATTTCTCACGTCGTAATAATGGGGTCGCTAGTGGAATGCGAAATTCCGCTGTACCTCCGACGGATGATCTTGTTATATCTAATTGGGCGTAGGCTTATTTGCTACCTGGAAGATGGACCAATAATTGAGAGTAATTTATGCAGAGGAGTACGGTAGGAGTCTGTCCTCGGACCGACTCTCTGGTTGTTATCTTATAATGGGATCTTACGCGTTCCCCTTCCGCCGGGGGTGACCCTGGTGGGTTACGCGGATGACCTCGCTTTGGCGGTGGAGGTTGACGCAGTTTGTGAGGCTACCGTTAAGATATGCGATGCTGATCAAGCCATCAAAGAGTGGAGGGCGGAGGTGAGCCTCACATTTGCTTCTGATAAAACAGAGATGTTGGCAATTTCTTTCGCCAAGAGAAGCCCGAATCTGAGATTCATCTTGGAGGGAAGACGGATCGAAGCCAGACCTGCGATTAAATATCTCGGGGTCTGGGTCGACACGAGACAACGGTTTGGAACGTTGGCCATCGAGGCAGCTGCCAAAGCAGAGAAGATGATGAGGTTGATTGCCGGTCTCCTACCCAACTTTTCATACGCCACGATGTTGTACGGGGCCGAATTGTGCAGGAGCGTCACTAAGTAAAATATTTAGGAAGTGAAATATTATAACGACTCGAAGGTTCACACAGGAGATGCTGTTTACAGATAATCTGCGCTTATCACACAGTTTCTAAGATGGCGGCCGAGGTCTTATCTGGCCTTTTACCTATAGACCTGTTGATTGAGCAAAGGAAGAGACTCCGAGCATTGGGATCTCTATTACCTGTTTAATAGAGGAGAATTTCTGCTGATATAGAATTGTTAGCAAAGCAGGTAGGATGAGGGGACGAAAGGGAGGTGGATGCACCGCATTGTCGGAGATATTAGAAACTGGTACTAAAGGACTCATAGCCTGCTGGATTACTCTTTAATGCAGTTCCTGGCAGGCCATGTAGGCTATAGATTCTGTTTGGACCACTTGGACCTTTGTCCCATGTGTGCTGAGGAGAAAACGACCCCTCTACATGTTTATTTTAGTTGTACACAATTCGAGAATGAACACCAAGAGATGCTGGAAGCCTTGGGCGCAGAGGTCATGTTTAATCCAGCAGATACTCAGAGAATTAAGATGAGAGGATCACTTGAATGGAAGGCTACAGACTATTACGTTAAGGAAGTGAATAACAGATTACGTGCCTTGAAAGAAGCTCGACAGGGAATTCAACACCGGAGGGTGCCAGGTTGGACAGGCCCATGGCTGAGCACTTAGAGGGTCCCCTGACTGTGTGGGAGTCGTCTTTGCGCAATGAGGTCACGAACACTCTACATACTGGCATCTGATGGCTGTATACTTCCCCTGACAGAGGTAATGCTGTTCAAGAGCAGTTCCAGAAAGGGAAGGGAAAAAACTCTTTTACCCAATGTAGCTAGCTACTCTTATTTGACAGAGTAATGCATCATCATTCAGTAAAATGTATGATGTTCACGTCCTCTCTGCAGTTGCACAAAGATTGCCTCTTTTCCTTATCAGTGTTGTAATCCAACTACCACAGTGTTGATTGCAATAGCTACACCTGTCTGCTCTTTAATATCTGATTTCCTGTTGCTTCATCAGTCATGTAAAAAATTAATTTTAATCCCAAATATACAAATACACTGGTAACACATCATTCTGGTTCTTTCTTAAACGTGTTTGTACCTATTTTTAGCTGTTCTTGTATACATTACTTAAGGATTTAATATCTAGTAATCTTGGTTTCACATCCTTTTTCTCATCATTAAAGTGGATAGTGTATGATCCAAAAAATCTGCTAAAATTACTTTAATATCAATTTCAGTAACCTTGTTCAAAACTGAAAAATATCAACCTCCGTGGTCCCATTCCATCAAAAATGGTTAATTCTCCTCCTTTATTCTAATTTTTTCTGTCACTCAATACACACTTCTAAAGTCAACCAACCTCTCCTATTCATAGTTGATCCATCAAGTGCTTGATTACACTTAACTTTCACTCATTATCAATTACTTCTTCATGCCAAATCTGAACTCCTGCTATTACATGTTTGAGAAACTCCATCGAGCTGAGTAAAACCTTTTTCCCATGTTTCACTACTATGTGGTAAACCAGTACAAGATAAAGTACTTTTTCATTATGCACTTACTAAAAGAACAATTTTCCTCTCTATTTGAATAAGATTACATATACCACCCTATTACATTAGATTTATATCCAGTAATAATCCCTCCTTTTGCTCTTCCAAAATTTGCTTCTTTGATGTAGTATCCATTTTATTTTATATTTCAGATAATATCTCCTTTAAAGTTCAAAATTATCTCTTCCCCCCCCCCCACATGCTTTACTCATGCAAAAAAAAAATCATGCATCTTTATTATTTGATCAAATTAGGGAACATAAACTTACCACAAAATTATACATGGTAAAACACTTACTTTACTTTGCGCAGTTTGATTCTGGCAAACAACTACACACTTCTCACTTTTAACAATTCTATTTATAATATCTGTAAAATTATAATTTGAAACATTTCTTTTAATTTCAAAATGCTGTCTTTTTCTCCAAATCACAGCTTCACATTCATTGTCCACAAAAACCTTTACTTACCACTAGTAACTGTTCATTTTCAATTTTAGCATTGTTGCTCTCTTTGTTGGATTTCATAACTAAAATATTTGAATATTTTAAATCCAGTTCCCTTCAATTTTTAATATTTTTGTTAAAACTTAGTATTTTCATCAATCGGAATATGTGTGATTTTAGGTACATTATTCCTTTTTTCATCTAAAGGATGCGTACAAATTATAGCTACTGGCCTAACACATTGCAACACTTGTATACAGAAAGCATTATTATAACAATTGTACTTCAACTCCTTTAAAATTTAACTATTTCTCCATGAACAATCTTCTAGAGAAACCAGCCAACTTCTAATCATTATGTTTTCTTTCCTTAACAGTTAAACCTTCTCTTTTAAGATCCAGTTTTTATCCATTAACTCTTTTATTGTAGCTGGTAAAACACTCAAATCTTTCTTTATCGCTAGGGAAGCCAATTTTTCAGGAAAAAAATGTTTAAATTCACTATAAACAGAAAAGGAACTTGTATACAGCTTGTATACAAGAACATTTGCACACTCTTACACACATACAAATTGCAGACTAAAATTTGCTTAACACGAGTTACAGGCTAGATTAAGTCTACTCATAGAATAGAATAGAATAATTCAGTGACTGGATAATACTTTTATAATCATAATCAGAATTTAGTACAATAAAAAATTAGCAGTAAAATATAAATTATAATCTAAAAAATTGTCAATACTACACAGCATGTTTTTAATAAATTACCACAAACCAACAAACAAAACGTTCTATAAAAAAGAACAATTGACAATATAGACTAATTAGAAACTTCATTCATTACTGTACTATTATTCCATGTAGTACAATGAGCTTCCAAAATTTTCTATATTTATAAGTAATTTATGGAATATACTTATTTTTATATTATATATCAGAAAAATAATTTGAAGGACTATTATGCTAAGCTTTTTCTTAGTTCAGAATTAACTAATTATTACTGATTATAATAACATAATAATAAATAACTATGAATCAGTTCATTGTAATAGACTAAATTAATTCTGCGAATTCCATTTTTTAATTTATCCTCTAAATAGACAGAATTGAGTATGAAAAGATTTCTTTGTTTTCATTCAAGTGTAGGAAAATCTTAGCAATGATTTTCTTGATAGATGTTAAATGGTAACATTTCTTTAACAACAGAAAAAACTAAATATTAATCAAAATATAATGAGGCGCTCTTTCATGATGTAGCAATGGAATTGAATAGAACTGAGTATTTTGCCTTCCAACACTTTTTGCATAAGACCAAATTTTGTACAATCAGATTGCTATCCAGTGTTTGGTACCTATGGCAAAGTCTTGACTAGCCTTATTTTCAGGAATGCAGCCCCACATAATATGCCACTTACTTCAAAATCACTGAGCCTTATACTGAAACTACTAATGGCACTGTGTTTATTTTATTTATATAATAATTTATGTTAAGATTTAAATTTTTTTTTTGAAAATATTGTAAAATGCATTCCTTTGTTTCCTAGTGTATGATTGTTTGAATTGTGTACATTTTTTAAATATTACTACAGAAGACGTTGACTATTCTAGATTTTTGCCTATTATCTTGCATTTATGTAGTGGAAATTTTTTACAACTTCTTTTGTTTTCTTTTATTATTATTTTTTTATATGTATAAATTAGTTTACAATTACATTCTCTACACCTTTACAAGCAGATTTTTAAAAGTATATTTAATTTAATTTCAGAAAAGGTGAGAAAATTATTTTTCTGGGTCATTTCTTTTTATTTTTTTTGTAGTCTAGATTAGACCATATTTCAAGTTTGCACATAAAATTATTGCAGAAAACTCTATATTTGTATTTGAAACTTGGACCACTGAAATATCAATAAATGTGGAGTAGAGGCTGTAATTTGAAAAAAGCATTTCTAGATTTATATTCATATGAACATTTTTTTATTTGAAACAGGAACACTTCCCTAGTATTTGCCTTATCCTCCTGGTGTGTTGAAATATGTATAATTTTGAAGAATAATATTGATAATTTCAAATTAGTATAAAATATTATGTCTGCTGGATGGAATTATTTAGTTTGTAAGACTAATACTTAAGTCAATTTTGTAAAAAAAAATCTTATTTCCTAATATATTTTTGTACTAGATGGGATATTTAATTTTGTATTGCTAATGCCATCTGGTAGTCATGACCGGTAGTTTTGTGATATTCATGCATGCTATTTTCTATTTATTTTAGAAACCAATTCAGTTGTGACTTAATAAATTAAGAGAAGTTTCTGATAATTTGTTTTATCATATTTAGGTTGTTACGTGTCACAAAATTTATATATTTTAACCCTATAAAAACAAAAGCTTTGTACATTTCAAAAAAAAAAAAAAATTAATAATTACGCTTTTAAGCAATCCAGTTGCTATTTAAAATATCATTAGCGATATATTTTAATTTAGTATTATTTTAATTTTACATTTAGAGATTGTTAGTTATCCAGAATTGTTTTTAATTTTTTTATTCATTTTAAGATTACTTTCGGTAACTTTCTGAATAATCTTTTGTCTGATATACATCTGTAAACGGTAATGATATTTTTTTTACCTTCTTTCCACTTAAGTCTCCTGTAAATTTAATATAATGAGACTTTTTGCCTTCATTGTATAAGATATTTTATTATTCATGTTGGCAATTCTGCAGTTTTATTGTCCAGAAATTCTTCGGCATCCGCAAAATTTGTCAGGTCCTCCATTAAGTCGATACTTTGTTTCTGGGTCTTGTAATTTTTACAATTTGTTAGAATTGTGGTCTTTGGAAGTTTTGTTTTGCAAAATCTCTTGTAATGTCTGAAAAGAAAGGTATGTATCCAAATACATTTACTTTTAACACTAGTGCAAATGTTAAAATCAATAATTTGGAGGTAGTATGAATTCTATGAAGCTTTTACGCCCTAGAGTGGGAGGTATTTGATTTGCCAAGAATTAAAAATTCTTTCAGTTACGGTTATTTAGATTATTTTGATGATTTACGTTATAGATTTTATTTGGAGTATGAAATATATTTTATTTTAAAGGGGGTAATTAATAAACGCTTAAGCAAAGAAGGTTAATCAATAACATTTTGTTGGGAACTAAAAGAACTTTGTTTATTTTTAGTTTCGATAATTTGATGTGTAATTATGTATATGGTCTCAAAAGATTTGTTTATTGAGGTATTGATGAGTTAAATACATTAAATCATATAAATCGAAAAAAAATTTAAAAACGGCATATTGAGATTTTTAGTTGGTTGTGTAATAATGCACCTGTCGTTTTTTTATTTTATAATTAGGCACACGATTACATTTTTATATTCTTTAACATAATTTTGATTGATTAACATTAAAAAATATTCGACAAAAATGCTATGAGCATATTTTGTTTAATGGTGTAATTATTCTTGTGCAGTTATTTCATTTGGAATTTATGTATTGATATTTGCATTTTTATTAATTCATTACAGTGTTAGATACAATAGTCAGTGTCAGGAGTCCAGTATTTATAATTAAGTATTGGATAAATATCTGTTTAATCTCCATTTATGGATGAAAGTGCTGGTATTAATAAATTCTGATAACTTTTGTCTTTATCAAAAGTGTAGAAACATAAATGTTACATGCAAGTACATTTCACTTTATTGTTCTGTAAATAGCATTCATATAGTAAAATTTGATTATTCAAATAAAATTATTTCTATTAAATAATTTATATATTTAGTGTTGGTTTTAATGAATTCAGCTGTTATTTACTTCTTGTGTTTTACTATATTTTTATGCATATTATGGAATTATAATACAAGTTGTAAAAGCACATATTGTTATATTGCACATTACATTACTTAAGCCAATATTTTTTTTAAAGAAATTAACAGTTTAAACTATTTAGATTTATATGAAATTGAAATTAATTTTTTACACCCTGCTGTTAATGTAATGTTCAGTGTATGTTAAACTGTAGTATTGATTATTCTTCAGTATTCAGCTTTCTGCATTCTAGTATTGAAATAAAGGAAAAAAGAAATGCATTACTTATAAATTTGAATGTAATGCTAATCAAACAAGAGAATACTATTACTAATCTCAATCATCATCATTTCTCTCGCTCTTCTTGTTTTTTACTTCTGAATTTTGATAATATTGAATCATTCAAAAAAGAAGATCTTGTTTGTGATTCTCTCTTCAAACAAAGAAGTCATCAAAAATCAATTTCAGATATTTTTAATTCCTGAATCACAGAAATATAAATTAATTTTAGATTCTGTCTGTATTTATAAAAAAATACCTTAACCTTTTAATTAAACAATGACGTCTATATTAAACTAGATTTGTACATTTAAAAAACTTAGTAATCTTTGTTTAAGAATTATTATTTACTTATACAATTTCTATTTTTATTAATAATTATATTACTTATCCTCTGATATTTTGTATTTGTTATTTCACAAAATATGAGATTGCTAATGTTTAGTTTATCTCATTTGTTATGTGTATCTGTATTAAACTAGCAATACAGTAATATTAATTAATAACCATGATTTAACAATGTTTAATACTCTTACTGTTTTATTAATTAATGAAAGAAATTGAAGATAATTAGCAATAAGATATTGAGCACAAACAAGACTACTTAGGATTTTTAGTGGTTTTTTTTATTTTTTTTTTTATTGAGATGGGACAGTACATAAAATCCAAAAATTAAAATAATACAAATTTTAAAAAAAATACATTCTATGATGAAAAAAAGACTTGATTTAGTAGGAATTCTGAAAGTAATTTAATACACATAGAGGACTAAAATTTTGTTTTACTTGTTCATTTTTTCTGTGTGAAATACAACTACTTAATTGCACATACTATTCATACCCTGTAGTCACAGGGTTAGACTTTCATTTGAACAGTGGTCAAAAGTTCCTTTGTATGATGTTAAATGTAGATTTAACATCAGTTGATTGAGTTATATGGTTTTTTGGAGTCTCTTAATCTTTTGCAGCTGTGTTTATTCAGGACCTGTAAATATTTGTGCCATTAGTGTAATAAGAAGTGTACCTGTAGATCTTACACCTCTGGATCATCAGGCCAGATATGTTGTTAATTAGAACCCAGCAATAGAATGGTGACCTGGATATTGAATTAAGCTTTTAAAATAATTCTGATTCTGCTGAGCCATGAACTGTTATCTATCTCCTGCATAGGAATGCAAGCGCCCCTTTGTACCAATGAAATACTGTAAAATTATTTAAAGCTGGTCTTGATTTTCATGGATTAATTAATAGTTGATTAAGTGTTAACTATGCAAGTTATGTATCTGGTCTAAACTGTTCGTTAATGCTAATTATTTTATATTTTTTACAATTACCTTCCCGATTGAACTTTATGTGTTTAAAGAGAGAGATTGAGTTTAGTGTAAAGTTTTTGTTTTGCTCTGTAATCTGTGGAATTGTATCCTACTAATTTCACTTTCACTAAAAATTCCTGTTAAAAATAAAGGCGAATGAAGGTTAAATTATGTTTTTTTTAGGTAAATTAAAGCTTGTCTTCAGATTTATGACTACTTACCTTTTCATCAATCTTAAATTTGGAAGTTTGTTTATAATATGTATGTTAATTATACTGTTTAAATATGGTTACTTAAATTCTTTCAGGTATGTTTTGTTAGAACTACATCAATTTTTATGAATTTTACACTGTTACAATTATTTTAGAAAACTTCACTATATTAAAACTATTTCCAATTCACATTATTCTAGTTGACTCATTTTCATTTCGTTACCCGATAGTTATTTTTTTTTGAAACCATTTTTATTTTATTGGAACATATACAGTAGCTTATAAAGGCATTTTCTTTCAATGGCTAGATTTCTTTAATTTCAATACAGTCTTTTTCAGTTTGTTTCTTCATATATACCATTCTATTTTATGTATAATTCACTAGAATTTGAAAGGTTTTCCACACGCTACTTTAAATTCATAAAAGTAAAATTTGCAATTATGAATATTTTATTAATATTACTTAAAAAAAATTATTTAATTAGATAATTATTTTTGTAATTTTAAACTAAATTCCAAAATTTATCATTATTCCTATTTATAAGAAATTAAGTATTTTCATTTTTTTCATATAAAATCTTATGTTTTCTTTCCGTAAACTAATAAAAAAAATATATATATACCTCCATCTTCTCATGACAAAGCTATTTGATTGTGCTATAGAGATTGTGTCTATTTCCATTCTATATTCGAATGTAGTGAATATTTCTAATTCGTAATCTTGATAGCTCTAACCACTGTCAAATTTAGCGAATTAAGAAACCCTTCAATAATTAAAATAAAAACATATTTTACAGAAGATCATTGTTAACTTTTGATAAATTGGCGTATTGACAAGGTTGGTGTAAATAGGTTGGAAGGCTAATGTGCCGCCAGCAACATATTTCTTCCTTCAACTTTGAGACCAAGTAGTAAGGAACCAGAATGGAAGAGATGAAAGACAAATTGATTATAAAATTCCTGTAATAAATAAAAGTTTTCACTTTGTTAATTTCATTTTTATACCTTTTTAACAAAGTATAATAAATTATTTTAATTTTGACTCAAAATTTTGTGATTTGCAATAAGGCCTTTTTTCTATTTAAATCTTATATTTTTATGTTGTAACTGACTGAAAAATGAGGTAATGTGTTATTGTCATTGTGGTAGTGTTATTTATTTTACTTACTATATAACATTTTTATCACATTGCAGTTAGTGCTTATTCATTACATTCATTGAACACCACCAGTAACCCAACCTTTTATTGGTCTGCACATTAGTGAGTTTATGAGACTATTGTATTTAATTATGCAATTTCAATAAAATTGAATTTAGGGTACAGTATCCACTGTTAATATTTATGATAATTTAAACTAATGTTTCTGTTTCTTCAGTGACATTTCTGTTGATTTTTTGATTTTTCATACCATACGTCTCACTAATAAAATGGTACTACACTAATTTGATGACCTCTTGCCTAATCTACTATGTAAAATACTGATCTGAATTTTTAAATGGCAATAACCTAGTTAAAGTTTTTTCACAAAATTTAAGGATTTTTCAAAGTAATTTTAAAATAAAAGAAAAAGGAAACATGTTATTCCTTTAAAATATTGTTACTGTCCTGCAAAAATGATTACCATATCTTGTACTTTATTTTTTTTTTCATTTCTGTTTTCTCCTTCCATTAGTTAATTTCAGGAAAGTTGTATTTATTTCTAAAGCATAATACTCTTCATGCTTTGTCCACATCAGTTTTTCTTATAAAACATATGGATTGTTTTAATTACAACTCTAGTACAGTTTATAGTATACTGAAAAAGAAAACTGATCCTTTACAATAAAAGGAAAGTAACTTGTAATTGTTCTGATGTAGTTCAACAGCTGTATTTTTTAATTTAGATTAATGTAAAGCATAATAGAATGTTACATACATTTAATATAAGATCTGTTGAACACTGCAATTTTTATGTACAAATATGTTTACTCTTCTCAAAGATAGTATATTATAATGTGATGGCACTTGCCTCATGATGTGACATCACTATTACTTTTGCTGTTGACAGCAGAGTTTTTTAATATAAAATCAATAAAAAACCTGATCAACTTTTAAAACTGTACTTTGCAATGGCTGATTTATAGAATTCTGATGACTTTTTTTTGGACTCTTCTCTATGATTGGTAAAGTCAAAATATTTTAACTCATATTTGTTCATTGCTCTTTTTCTTCATTTCAAAACTTACCTATGCTCCTTCCTTCATTTATCTTTAATTTGTCTTAGTTTTTTTATTTAAATTATTTTCTATTTCTTTTATGGAAATTTTTTATTTTTATTCCAGTTTTTTAAACAAATTGCACTTACAATTAAATGTAATTTGTTTCTATTGTAAACATTTTGCAATACATTTTTGCAGTTTTCTTTGTTTTTTGAGCTTGTCTTATGCAACTCATTAAGAGAAATTGTACAGGAAGTGTTATGAATAATTTAGAAAATTCTAATTCTCATGATATTATATCTTACACTGAAATAAAATAAACCTATTGTGTTGTGCAGGAGCAAATGAGAATTCACATTTAGTTTTAAAATTTAATTTTAAAAAGTTCTATCAACATTCAAAAAAGTTAAAAGATTGTGACAAAACTGTTTTTTTTTTTTTTATGTAATCCTTAATTCCTAATTCTGATATGCAAATACCACTCTATATAATATATACTTACATAATTTTTATTTTGTTTTCAGTGTTCCCTTTATCTTGCTTGAATTAATTTTTCTTAATATACATATAATTTTTTTTTTTTTAAAACATTAATGTTTTCACTAGCTGGTAAGTGACATATGTAGTTAAGCATTTAAACCTCCTTGTTGTATCAAAACCCTCCTTGTTATATCAAAACTGGGTAAAAAAAATCTGTATCAAAATATCCTTTACCAGTTTATTCTAATTTTTATTTTACAATATGTTAAATTTTATATTTCAATTATACATCCAGGTCATACATTTAAAATACATATGGCAATTTCTATATTCATTTACCTTTTCCTTTTATTTATCTGATATCCATGAAATATCAAAAACCATCAGACTGCTTTAATTAAATTGTAAATGAAATATTCTTTGTTTTGGTTTGTTTTTCTGTTTCACAGTTTTATATTATTTGATGAGAAAGGAGGTTTATATAATGTGTTTAAAGAAATATTTATTTGTAGTGAAAGCAATTTTCTTTTGAAATAAATTGCTTTGGATGACATCTCACCATATCAATTGACTTATATTAAGATTTAAGGGTTAAAAAACAATAGGATAAATAAATAAAAAACATTTTAACTAGATTTTTATTATGTTAATGAGCTTTAGATATTTAAATGTCTTCAATTTATTCTTAAATATTATTGGTAGAAAAGAGTATGGATTGCCTTTCCAGCTGATTTTTATAACCTTAGTTTATTTTTATAACTGTATATCAGGTCAATCAATATTTAAAATATGGTTTAAACTAAGGAATATCAAAACATTGTTTTTCACTTCATAAGTAAAATATTTTATTTTTTCTTAGACTGGGATAAATATTTAACATTTTTTTAGTTATTAAATATGAAGTAGAAATTTACTTAAAATTTTGTTCAAGGAAGGAGGTTATTCTACTATATGACTGCGTTATTTAGAAAATTGGTAAAAGGGAGGTGGAAGAGCAGGAGTACGTTACATACCATGCTGAAAACATTAAATACAATTTGAGTCTTATTTGAAACCATAGTGTAAAACTGGAACACTAATCTCATGGAAGTTGTAGCTTGCCACTGGCAGCAGCTTAATATAATAGTTTTCGTAGTTCATTCTCAAAATATTTTATCAATTTGAAAACATTTCTGATCTCTTCTGAACAAAATCAGCCTTTAACAAAAAAAAAAAAGTCTCGTTATTTACTCATTAGTACATAGAACACTAATAATCCAATTAATGTAGTGTTGTGCCTTGACTATCGTTACGGAATCTGTAAATTATTTTTAAGAGTGATCAATATGAGCAAAACTTACCTTTTGTTTCTATGAAGAATGATTATAAAATGGAAAACATTAAAAAAAAGGATGTAGTTTAAAGTAGTCACCATTGGTGATTTTTCAGCAGTTGGTGTAAGCCATCCTAAAAACATTAAAAAATAAACATGTAAAAACTAAACCAATTAATTTTAGATATAATGTCTTTCTTAAAATGTGATAGATATAAGCAGCCATGACCACCTAAGCTAAGTTTGATTTAAATATGATGCCAGCACCTGGTATCACTAGCATCTTGCATGTTATGAATTTTATAAGCAGATTTTATATATATTTGCCAGGGATTCTCTAGAGCAGTAAACCTAGAGACTTTATGTTTAGTACAGAATGTTACCTGAAATAAAAATGATTTTTTTTTTTATAAATACTTATTGATAGGGTTTATAGGAGTTTTTTTATACCATATTTATTTAATTTTCCTTTACTTTTAGCCGAAATGGTGTATTTTTAAAAATGTTTTCCCTTTTATGTTTTTAACCTTATCACAAAACTTTACATGTGTTTATAAATAAACTGTTGTATTGATGATTATTTCCATATTGGGATAAAAGGTGTGATTTATAGGATTCATACTTTATATATTTATTATTGGTATTAAACTGGTAGTGTAATAATAATTATGGATTTTATAAAAATATGTGTTATTAGTGAATTGTGATTGTAGTCATGGCCTTATTGATCAACATGAACAGTGTGGAGTGGAGGTATAAGTATTTTTATACATAAGCAAATAACTATGTCATATGAGTATATGCATTAATCTGATATATAATTTTTATGACTACATTTCTATATTCAGTTATAAAACTGTTATTAGGATACTGTTATTTTTAGTATTATTATTGATGTTATTATCATTATTATGTTATATCTGATTGTCAATTAACAACTTTGCATGAATTTCTCAGGTGCTGCTACAAGTCAGATTACTCAAAAAAAAATTTATATATATATATTCCTATTTATTTTACTTATTTATGTGATTAATAATATGTATGTGTGTTAATTTAATGCACACCAGATGTTTGTTTTGTGTGCACAAATTTTTTGATTGTAGAGAAAGGTACAAGCTCTGTTGAGATTTAAAGGGTTTTTTCAGTGTTGCCAATTGTTTGTGTAGTTTAAACAAAAGGGAAAAAGGTTTATTGGAGAAGTGTGTATATTAGGTTCCAAAACCGTAATTTTTGTACATTACCTGGCATAAAAGCTCCATTCACCTCTGAAAATTGCCATTTTCAGGGAAAAGATCCCATACCAGACTTAACTAAAGATGTGTTGATTATATTGGAGATATGAGTACATTTTCAAATATAACTTGTGTATTTTTACAATGGGTTTTTTGTGCTATAACGTACGTATTAAGCAGCTTACTGCTGGGTTTGTGTAATACATGAAAATACACGCTTTTCCAAAAGTTTAATATGCCGATGGTTGAGTTTATTGTGATTTCATGAATATACCACGTTAACTGAAATTATGGTCAGATAATCTTTAAATTTATGACCAGTAGTCAAAAAAATATTGTCACGCATTAATGTAATTTGGTGTCATAGTTTTTTACCAACTGAAAATTTAACGTCTTGTTCATTGTCACAGGCTTTAGCTCTGACTCAATATTGGTTTGTCTGTTTATTTACATAGAATGTTATTAAAGTAATTAGTCATTATGCTTTAATATCAAAATATACTGATGTGGTAGTGTTATTACTTTATATTAAAATGTGGCTTTTGAATTATTTTTTCAGCTGCTTTTCTTTATAGTTTGTTTATTGATATATATTTGTCGTAAATGCCAACATAGAAGAAAAACTTTGATACCTTTCATACCTTAAATAATGGTATAGATTGATAAGTAAAAATAAAAAAAATACATATTGCTTCAGATATTGATATTAAAAGTCATTGCTTTTATCTCTCTGAATTACAGCCCATTTGTATAATACATTTTTTATGTTGTTATTTTTCAAGTTAATGTCTGTTCACCATCCCTTTCACTGAAGTCTGCCTTATTTAAAAAAAAAAAAAAACTAACATTCTTATAGTTGTTGGTTTATGCAACACTGTTTTTGCGACCAAGTGGCTCCTTGATTCGTGAATTGCATTAGTGATGTGTAAAGACTTATAATAAAAAAATGTTATTTCTCATTACTACTCTTTAAAATATTTTCTAGGAGATGAACTGGAGCATTATCCAAGAAATCAAAGCTTCAGTTTGTTTCTTTGAAGAGTTCTTTTATTTTCTGAAATGTGGGTAACAAATGGAATAAAGTTGTTATGGAATCATTCACAACAGATTTTGACAGTTAAACCACACGTTACTGTGAATTTGTAAATTACAGGAAGGTTAATCAGTATATATAAATTTTCTATAGTTCTGATTATTTAAAAGTGATATGTATTGGGATATGCATTTCCTTTTTTGTTTGCCTAAATATATATTGGCATTGTTTTCCAAAACAAATCAATCTCATTGTTGTTCATAGGTTATATATCTGTTACCAAAAAAAAAAAAACTATTTCCACATTATTTTCATATATTTCTAAAATAAAGAAATATAAGAATTTATACTTATCAAAGTTCAGAAAGAGTAAAACATATTGATGCATAGTAGTTCGTTTTGTGGTGTGCGAAGTAGTTTCGGCACTGCAAGTAGTGCAGTAGAGGAGATAGTATATTGCAGCAGGACTTCATTGGTAACAAGAAACCAGTTGCCAGTCTGACAATCCATCCTCACCCTGCATGTCAACCGAGATTTCTAAACTGAAGAGTAATTCTTTAAAACTTTGAACTAATACTATTTAGGCTAATGTATTTAAAATTATATAACTAAGTGTCCTGTTGAAAAATTTTTTAATGATAAGAGTTTTGCAAAATTAGATCTCGTTACATAAATTTTATAGAGGCTGTGATCCCCTTCCCGTGGTGGTTGTGACGAAATTGCATATTATGATCACGTTTGTATTGTCTTCTTTTTTTTCACTCTGGAGTAAATGATCCTGTTCTATATGTATATATATTTTTTTTTGAGAAAAATATTTTAGAGCTTTTAAAGCTTAACATTTAAATTTTCAGTGGCTGGGGAAGTCTGGTGGTAAAGGTATTAAGCAGTTAAAAGGTCTGTGGGGACTGTGTCCCACAGGTAAATCATACTAAATCATACCCTGAATGGGTTTGTGTGAATTTTCTCATCAGTTTTAGCGTGAAAGAGTATAAAAGATCCTCACTATTTTCGCACTCCAAGGCTATTTGGGTTAGAATTTGTGCCACTGATTGAGACCTTTGGCTTAATATTTTAAAATATTTGTAAAATTTGTCATCAAATAAAAGTCACCTCAGTGAAAATGGATGATTATATCACTTAAATGAGAGGGTTTACAAAAGCAGCATTATTGCTGCATCATTTTGAACTTTAAATTATTTTTTTGTCTTCAGTCATTTGACTGGTTTGATGCAGCTCTCCAATATATTCTATCTAGAGCCAGTCATTTCATTTCGGTATACCCCGTACATCTTACATCCTTAACAATTTGTTTTACATATTCCAAACTTTGCCTGCTCACATAATTTTTCCCACCTACCTGTCCCTCCAATATTAAACTGACTATTCTAGGATGCCTTAAGATGTGGCCTATAAGTGTCTCTTCTTTTAGCTATATTTTTCCAAATGCTTCTTTCTTAATTGATTTGCCACGACACCTCTGTATTTGTCACTTTATCCCCTCATCTGATTTTTAACATTCTCTATAGCACTACATTTCAAAACCTTCTAATCTTTTCTTCTCAGGTACTCCGATCATTCAAGTTTCACTTCCATATAAAGCTACGCTCTAAATATATACTTTCAAAAATCCTTTCCTTATTTTTAAATTAATTTTTGATGTAAGCAAATTATATTTCTGACTGAAAGCTTGTTTCAATTGTGCTATTCAGCATTTTATATTGCTCCTGCTTCATCCATCTTTGGTAATTCTACTTCCAAATAACAAAATTCTTCTACCTCCATAGTTTTTACTCATCCTATTTTTATATTCAGTGGTCCAACTACATTATTTCTACTACATTTTACTTTTGTTGTGTTCTTATTTATTTTCATGTGGTAGTTCTTGTGTAGGACTTCATCCATGCCGTTCATTGTTCTAAATATTTTTTATATCTGCTAGTATTTCTATATCATCAGCAAATCATAGCATCTTTTCACCTTGCAGTGTTACTGTATAAACTTTGTTTTACATTATTAACTGCTAGTTCTATGTAAAAATTAAAAAAGTAATGGGGGTAGGGAACAACTTGACTTCCTTTTTTATTACTGCTTCTTTCTTATGCTCTGAAGAGTATTACTGCTGCAGTTTGGTTGTTGTAAATGTTAGCAGTTGTCCTTTTATCTCTGTACTTGAAACCTAATTTTTTTAAAATGCTGAACATTTCATTCCAGTCTTTGTTATTAAATGCCTTTTCTAAGTCTATAAATGCCATGTATGTTGGTTTGTTTGTCTTTAATCTTCCTTGTACTATTAAACTGAGCGCTAAAATTGCTTTCCTTGTCCCTATACTTTTCCTGAAATCAAATTGGTCTTCTCCTAACACTTCTTCCACTCTCCTCCCAATTCTTCTGTACAGAATTCTAGTTAAGCTAATTGTTCTGTATTCTTCACATTTATTTGTTTTTGCATTCTTTGGTATCATGACAATAACACTTTTTTGCAGTCTGATGGAACTTCCCCTTTTTTCTTTTGTAAATATTACACACCAGTTTGTATACTATTACTTCCTCACTTGCACTGCACATTAATTCTACAGGTATCCCGTCCATCCCAGGAGTCTTTCTCCCATCCAAATTCTTTAATGCTTATTAAGTTCAGATCTCAGTAATGTATCTCCATTTTTATCCTCTTCAACTTCCTCTTGTTCCTCTATAACATCAGTTTCTAATTCATTATATTCCATCCACCTATCAAATTTTAAATTTGGTGATTTAAAACTTTTAATTTTAAATTAGTAAAATACACATAAATGACATTAAATTTTAACGTATAAAGTTAATTTAACTGTTTAAAATTGTCATGTTGCAATGTATTTAGACCATTCAGTTGATGATAACCTGTCTTAGGATTGGTGGAACTTTGACCGAAAACGAGTTTTTACTATGTTTCCAGCCTTTTGTAAACAAAATAATCCCAAAACAGTTTTTTAAAAAGCAGCTGTGGTTGTGAGTTTCATGTTGAGAAAGAAGGATTTCTTTAATTTGATTTTTAGAAGTTTGTAAGTAACATTTAAATTCCTGATAATTCAGAAAAGAATTAATTTATATTAGTATTACCAAACAGGAAGACATTCATGAAATTAAGGGGTATCAATGAATTGGGAAATTTTTAAAATGTACTGACTTGTAACTTCTTTCATTAATTTTAAATATATAAGTTTTTTTTATCATATGATCACAGTGATGTAAAACATCACTATGCTATGCAGATATGTCCAACATACCTGTGTTCAGAAAGTGTTCGATATTCAACAAAACACTTGCATGAAGGATAAAATCTTAGCATTAATGCCATTTTTTTACAAGTTAATTTTAGATTGACTATTGTACGAATTGTACATTGTTGATACAGAATGTTTTATTGAACTTGAAAGAAACACAAAAGATTTATCTTTTTTTTTTCTGTTATAATTTTTTTCAAATTGGTCTAAAGAGTGGGTACTTCAGCCACTGTAAAATGATTTGTATGATTTAAGTGAACACTGAGGTTTTAATGAATGGATTAAAACTTGCTTAGTGAAAACAATAGCTATAAGTAAATATTTTATGCTAATTATTTTTATATTATATATATTTATTGATTTTTTATTTATACTTAAAATAGTAAACCATTTCATAGGGATAAAAATTATGAAAAAATAGACCAATATTAGTTTTTAACTTATCATTTGAAACTTAACATGTCAGATTGCTGGGAAAATATTATAAAAATATTATATTATTATTACATTATATTATAAAAATAATTTGAAAAAGAAGAAAGAAATTACCCTTTTTATTTAATCGCCTCTTGGGTTGCTAACGTACGTTTCAGTGGATTACATTGCTAAAGGCTTTTAGTAACTTGGTTTATACTAATTCCTATTGTAACAAAATTTATTTTAATAAATTACTCTCAACTGGAAACAAATTAAAATTTCATTTGATTATTTCTTGATTTGTTAGTTATCTACAAAAAAAAATTGCATTTCCTTTAGGTCTTCATTTCCTGTTCACTAACTTTTTTCTATACAATGTTCCTATGATTGGAATACTTGCAAAATCTCCAACTGATTTCCTAATATTTTCTCCAGTTTCATTGAATCTTAAAGCTGATTTCAACACTTTTTCTCCTTCAGATGCTTGCTGTTATGAATTCAAATTATTGATATGACCATTTTTTGAATCATAGGTTTTAAACTGAAACAAAAAAAAAATGAAATTTACAAGCTGTAATTTGATTACTTGCTGTGAAACCGATGAAATTGTTCCTTTATTTTTCTGTATATGTAAACAGACATGTTTCTATAATATTTTCTTTTCTTGTTAGTTGGGAATAGTATAAGTGAACGATGGAATGAATCTGAGTGAATCATAATTGAAAACCACAAAAAAATCTTGCTAGGAAAGAAATTCTCTTAATTAAGCTATAATTACTTTAAATTATTATAATTAATGTTCTTTTAAAAGCAAAGCAAGTGGTTGGTGCACTAGGCAACTGAGTGAGGCCTCTGAAGTATGTACATTCATAAAATAAGAAAAATAAGTGTAGATTGGCTGTTTATAATAAAAATTAAGTAACATTCTTATAACAATTATAAGACGCTTATAAACTAATCTGACTAAGAAAATTGATAGTTTAAAAACTAGAACAGTCAGCGGATGACTTCCAGTGTGTGTTAGGTATTTTATGTAACTGTAATAAAGGCGTAAATTTTTGTTTAAGCATTAGTCATATGATAGCTTTATATATAATTATATATTTTTATTTATATAACTATAAAGAGTTTTTTTCTAGACTTAACAAAGGTAATTTTATATTTTTTCAACCTGAACATATAATGCAATCCGTAACAGTTAGTTTGATTCTACTTATCTATTTTAAAAGTAAAATTAAATTCCATACTTTCAGTCAAAAATTTTAATACTGTAATTAAGTGTATTATTTGAAATCATATGATTATAACTCTTATGTAGAATAGAGCCACCTCACCAACTACTAGAAGTACTAGCTTGATACCACAGATAGAGCCTTTGCAGCAGCTTACATGGTTCTCTTAATACCTTCCAAGGAAGGTGGGATAAAGGGAAACCAAGGAAAGAGTAACAGTCTTCTCATGATGTGACTGCCTCTGATCGGGATATTTTATCAACTTGTCTGTGATAAGAATTTCTTGCCAGCACTAAATCTGAAAGTAATTACATTATTCCAAACATTGAAGACTTTTTTAGTGTGGATACCCCCTGTTATAACTCTAACCACTGTGGTATTGTAACTTATTTCAAGATCCTCATATTTTTTCGTAGAATTCTGTACTGTATGGACAAAAGTTTGGGGAATGCAATTTACAGTATAATTTAACTTGCCTGTGGTTTTGAAAAGCTCTGCTATTTTTTATTATGATAAATTGAGATAATGACTGGTTAAAATTACTTAGTAATTTGACCCTTTTCCTAGTTAAATATAGTTTTGAATTTAACATTTTTATTATGAGAGTTGGACTCGTGTAAATTCAACATAGCATGGTTAATTTCAGTTTCAAGAAAATTAGGCAAGAAAAACATTCCTTATAATTACATTCAATTAAGATGTAAAGTATTTATATTCTGTTTTACTTGAATTAAAGTAGTAGAGATTGTACCCGCAAATAAACTATTTATGTAATAAAAATAGATTGCTCTTACATAGTAGTAAAAGCAGTATCTTGACTAGTGGGGAATTATTATATATATGTTTTTTAAGACTATTTATAATCTTAATCTTATTATTATATGGACTTGTTTTACCAGGTCATGACATTATTTGCCGTGACAGCCCTACTGATATTATTTTAATTATTGATAACTGCTTCAATTACTCGAGCTTTCAAATTATTGTTTCCTTTTTTTTCTATTAGTCAATCATCAAGTTATCAATTAATGTTTGTAATGCAGGAAAAGACAAATAATTTTATTATTTTCTTTGTGGCTGTTTATGCATATTCTTTCATTATGATAAGATGAATGTAACATGGGACAAACATAACTGTTATTGTACAGCAATATATTTATCATTTAAATTGTTCTCTACTTTTTGTTGCTGTAGTATTCAGTTAAATATGAGAATATCGTGATGTTTTTGTTTTAATATTAAATGGCTTCTGGTAGATATTAATAAAAGTTAATCAGATAATACATTAAAAATTTTAATCGTGTTTTTCTTGTTAACATATATAAACATTTACTGATGGATAATAATATGTAATAATGTCGTACTGAATCTTTAGATTAATTCTATTTGATTTCATTTATATTCAGTATTCTTCTAGTCCTCTTGCTTAATTAAAAAATTAATTATTACTAGTAGATGTTAAAATTAATCAAAATATTTTATTAGCAGAAAAATATCTCATTTTATGACAATAAATTACGATAATTTAGTCCATTACTCTACCAAAGGGTAAAGGGTAAGGTAAGTTACTTCTACTATTAATGAAGAGAAATAAAACATTCATGTAGTGGGGTTCTTTAACTAAAAATGAGCATAGTAAATACCAATCAAAAAAAGATTTAAGTTGTTTTATACATTAATCTATACATGTAGTCTTTTTTCTTCTGCTTTTTCCTACGACCAAGAAGTTACAGAGACTTAAATTTATTTTAAGTCAAACAACATTTTCTTATTTGTTATTGCACTTATTGATTCATTAAATGACCTACAATTTATTTTATTTTGCCAGTTAAAACATACTGAAGTTCCATAAATAAAATAAAAATAAAAAAATAAATACTACTCTAGAAAAAAAATTTTTAATAGAAAAAATGTTTCATTCTAACTATTATATTTAATTAAATTAAAGAATACGAATTGCTTGCTCATATCTTAACATTGTAAAATAATCATAAAATAGGTAAAATATTTTAATTATCATTAAGATGTTAGTCAAATCAAAATTACTTTGATATGAATAATTTTCAAATCTAGTATTTATAACAGTTTTAAAGTAAGAGGATAAGTATATTTATTTTATTAGGAACATTGAGGTTAAATTTAGCTACTAGATCTTGACAGTCTACTGAATTATATAAACTTTTATTTCAGAATAATTGATCAGTTCACTGCCTAGATGAATCCATATTTTGAATTTTAACCTAGTATCAGTTATGATTAGTATCAATAATTATGATTAAAAACTCCCATCGAGCAGCCAGTTCTGTAAGCACAAAACTGTAATTAATCATATTTATGATTAAAAAATAGTTACACTTTAATTAAAAATTACTTTCTTTCTATTATCAGTTTCTTCTAGTTTAGACTCATTATTATGATGCAAAAAAGTATGCACCATCTACCATTTTTAATTTCATTTACCTAGTGACAGTTAACTCATTGCCTGCCACCATCTTGCCCATGAGACTGGTACAGACTCTACAAAACTGCTCCCATCTCACTGGTGAGACTCTCAGTTTGCACTCTTCAGTGTTGCTGTACGTGACCTAGTGGGATGCAATGGTACTAAATTCATTATAACTGTGTATTTATATCTTTTCTCACTAGATGTCATGTGGTTTTCACCTAAGGCTATTAAACGTCTCACTGGTGAGACAGAAGGGTGTTGTCATTGCTTAGTAGTTCTGTCTTTGTGTGAGATGTTTATTGTATTAGCTTTGAAGATTCATTAATGTAAGTTTTTCTTTTTATTTAATTTATTCTCACTCAAAATGGACAACCAGCCAAGTTTTTCATGAGAAATAATACCGGAGAATGAAATTGAAAAGCTTCTAAATGATTTAACCGAAAGTGAATATTCTGATAATTATCAGAATCATTTAATTAAATGACTGACAAACTTGTGAGCCTGGACTCTCCCCAGATTGCTTTCAAAACTTTCATAATTAAAAATACTTTACAAAAGTATTAAAATTTTGCCTTTGAATAATTAAAGTGTAATAAAGCAATATTGTGTTTAGTTAATTATTATTTATTCCTTTATTCTTTCTTTGTTAAAATTGCATAAAAACAAGAAAAATCTGATGAAAATTCAGTGTTATAGTTGCTTCTATCCACAAAGCATTAATTGTATTGCAGGTTGCATACTTTATTTTCAAAATAGTTTGGAGAATGGCCCTGTATCACCAGTGAGACTTACATAAAACCGCTTTCTAAGTTCATGTTAGTATACATATGGATATGCAGATTATAAAAAAAAAAATATTTAAAAGGTTATTATAGGTGATAAATTGTTTTGGCATTTACTGAAAAACTTGCAGTTACAGCGTGGCAGTGAATGGGTTAAGAAATTGAGATAAATTATCAGTTTAATAAAAATTGGTGCTTGCTGCCAGTGTATAATAGTAAGAGGAAAAAACATACAAACTAAACATAACCAACCATCTGATATAAATGTACGACTCCGCTTATCATAACACTGTGAAAAATTAATTAAATCGGGGTTGGTGTATGTAACATGTACCTCCTAGCTAATTGAAACAAAAAAAAGTATAGTTTATTGATATTCACTTATTTTTTAAATAAGGGTGTTGGTATACAGTAGGGCACCAATTGTCTGAAAACAATCTGGTTTTACATGCAAGTAAAATATTCTATATATATATATATATAGAATATTTCATATTTTCATCTAATATTTCTATTGAAATATTTGTAAGATACTACCGCACAGTAACTTTAAATGTTTTCACAAAACGAAACTGATGCATAATACTTAGCTCCCATTTCTGATGTGCAGGGACTTGTGCAGTTTGATCGCAAGAAATTGTGTTTCTGGATTTAAAGAAAAATGCATGATATTTTAAATGATTTTTAAAAGTATATATTACTCATATAGTAAGTTATTTTTTTTTACTATACTAGTATTACAAAAATAAAAATATTAATTTTTGGTGTTCCACTGCAGTTTTTTAGTGTTTTATTGTTGCACTATCTTCTACATCACATGTAAGTAAATTTTTTATACCTTCTTGCAACACTAAATGCCTCTAGTATACGATTACTGGTAAGAGATGGATTTTCCACTTGCCTAAATCCCCATTTGGTTCAGATGATCAATCCTCTAGTTTATTTTTATAAAGTTTCTATTATTTCTTCTTTCATTCTGATTCTTAAACTTTAAAATTATAAATCGATCACAAGAATTTGTCCAGCTGTTTTACTTACCAGCTTTTTTTTTTATCGTAAAACAACTTGTTATATAACGTACACCATAAAGTAAAATTCTGTTAATTACTCTAAAAATAAATATGAACTCCTAAGGTAGAAGTTTAAACACAAACCAACCCAAGTGAATTTGAACTATGAGTATAACACTTAAAACTTGTGTATAGATATCAATACTAATAAATATGATGTAGTCTCGATGCAGATACATCTGAGAAATACTTCCAACATTACAGGGGCATGTATTGAGTAGGAAATGTAACTTAATAATTTTACCTATTAAATTATTTTGACTGATTAAAAAAAGAATTAAGGAAATTATGGTGTAAAATTTGTTAGTATTCTTTTCTAATAGTTCTTTTACTTAACACCCTTCTCTAATAAAAGGATCTAATTCATGATAATAATTTTAAGATCATCTGATAGGCAAACTTGCTGCATTTTCTCATCTGTTTCATGGTATTGTTACATGCAGAAAATTGTTCAGTTTGAATGATGAGAACATTACCATAGCCAATCCCAAAGCACAATGTGTTTGTTGATGATTTGTTTTTTACATTTCACGTAAAACTAATTGAAATTCTTGTAAAAAGACTTGTTACTCAAATGTTTTGCAGTTCTGTATTTTTAATGACTTCCACTACTGTTTTGTTTTGTGGTTCCAGCTGAAGTAGCATATTTGAGGTTATTCCATATTTTTATAAAACAAAATATAATTCTGGTGAACTAAATGAAACATTATAATTAAAATCTAATACATCTTCCACTTGGTTACTAATTATATGTCTAATAACTCAGCATTTTTTTTTTTTTTTTACTGTAAACACCAATAACTTCAGTTAAAAGCATAGTGCAATACAGCAGCAGTAGCTCACAAAGTTTCTTCAGTTATTGAAAAAGCTTTTTAGTAACATAAGCCTGCTAAATATAAAACTGTTTTGGATTCTTTTTTAAAAATTAGTGGTTTATACAACCACGTAGTGTTTTATAGGTAATTAGTTTACTGTTTGTATTCCCACTTCGATAAGATCTATACTAGCTCAATTATGTGCTGCAATGGGATATTGATAGTCTTTAAACAAAACCTACTTTGAATCTACATTCAAAGCATTTCCTTGGCTTGCCTCTGATGTCTACATTCAAAAATGATGATTTTAAAATAAGTAACAGTGGGATAGTTGAAATGGGATTCATGATCATTAGATCACAATGCAAGCATTAAGTACATGCAAATACCATACTTATAATCCCTATATTAATTAAAATGAAACTTCTACATTTCTGGATTTCAAAAAGAATTATTATATTGTTCAAGTAATATAGCACCTTTCAAATCAACATACTCAAACCAAGATACAAGTTATACTAAACTTGGGTTATAGAGATTTGCTGGGTATTTTATGCAAGAATATTGAATTGATAATTGTGGACTTAATTTTTCCAAGAAGGGAAATAAAAATAAAAATTTACATTAAAATAGTAACTCTAGGTAACATGGAACACAGGATCAGAATTTCTTTTTAGTTTCTCATTTAATATTTTTTATTTTATTTTAATTTTTTTTATCTGAAATGCAATTGGCAACACTGCAGTTTTTCACGGGTAATCTCTAGATTCCATATGTATTAGTGCTTTGTTTGCATTGTCTTTTCACATTTCAGAAGGCTTGGATGGACGGTGTCATCAAGCTGGATGCTGTACTTCGCAGAATCTACGACATTATAAATCCATTTGTTCCATACCATAGGGGGTAAAACGTCTGTTCTAACTATTCATTGCAGCTTTCCTGTTGGATTGAGATGAATCTTGGGGATAACTCGTTGGGCTGTTTTCTCGCCGTACTTTTGACTCCCCAATTATCCTCAAACGTATTACAATAATATTATTAATTACATAATTATTATTTCACACACCTTCTGTTTTTTCTAAGTGTTTTTTTTTCTATCTACTTGGCTGATTTTGCTTGACTTTTTAAGTGCTCTATCTCTAATTTTAATTTCACTAGTTATGTTTTAGTGTAGCTATGTTTTTTTTTTTTTTTTTTTGTATTTTTGTAGTGCTCAATTGTTGCTAATAATTATTATTTGTTTTTTGTTTGTTACTTTTCCATTTTGTGTACCAGCAAGTTTAATGTTAAAAGAAAATTCATATTTTTATTTTTGGATTTTTTTAATGGACTTATTTTAAAATGCAAAAATAATATATATTTATTTTTTTTTCATAAAACAAAATTTTAAACTTCATTTAAATTATTATTATTTTTTAATTCTTGCTATCTCTGCTCTCCTGTTAGATAAGAGGTATTGCAGATAAATATCTGTAAAAAGTTGTTCGCAGGAGTCAGATTGTTGAGTTTTGAGTAAATAAAAAAGACAAAAAATTCCTGCTGCTTAGCGCAACATGGAATTATTTTGATAAATATGGCATGTTAAAAAGCTAAAAAAACCTTGAAACAACCTTTTTTTTATGTAAGTAAACCGAAAAATTTTTAATTGTGGTTTTGACAGTTATTAATCATACTTTTGATTTACACATTTTCAGTTGCTTGCTTTCTCACAAAATGTTGAAGTAATAAACTGTATGCATGTTATAACCTCAGAATATGTTAACTTTAAAACACAGTAACAGCAATCTTACCGTTTATATATGTATATATATATAAATATATATATGTGTGTATATTTATATGTATATATATGTATACACTTATATATCTCAACGGAAATCAATTAATAATCTGACATTGTAGTATTATTATTGTTCATAATTAATTAAATACAGTATTTTTTATTGTGATCTTTGAATAAATTAAGGGAAAAATTGAAATGTTTTAATATAATTGTTTAAAACATTTATGATTTTCCGGACAGTTCTTGAGCCCTATTTTCTTGTACATTCAGTGATTCCTAACTGATAAAAGGATGAAAAATTAAAAAATATTTGTAGTGGTTTACCCGGTTTTAATTTAACATATTCTGTTTTCCGGATAATGTATTTGAAATAGATTTGTAGATAAATTCACAATTGGTTACTGATGGAGTTGTTTTTTTTCCTTTTTTTTAAAAATTTTTTTGTACACGTGGTTTGAGTGTCAACACCTTGGCACATCACTCAGCTCACCCTCCTGTCCGGACTACTACTATTACTACTACTACTACTACTACTCTACTACTACTACTACTACTGCTATTTATTGTTATTATTATATTATTATTAATTATTATTATTATTATTATTACTATTTGTAATCATATTATTGAGTTGGAAGGCTCATTATAATGAACTCGTCTAAATATATTGTACAGATGGTGTTCCTCAAATTTATTATCTTTTAATTTCGTATTATTTTTATGAATTTTCAAGATTTGATTGTCGAGATTTCTTCTTTTCAAAAAAGATTATTATTTGTTATGACAAAATAAATTTAATGAAAATGAATTTATTGAGCCCAGATTTCTTTTATTGATTGAAATAAGTCTGTTAATTTAGTTAATGTATTCTCTAAAATTTCTGTTAGTTTTTAAAAAAAAAAAGAAAAGACTTGTAATGAGAAATTACTTGAGGAACATGATTTGTCATTTGTTATTTTCATTGAACAGTCTTTGAATATTGAACGTAATTATTCCTGTTAATGAAATGTACATACTTAGTAACTGCATGGGCCTTAGATTGGTATGAAAAATTTTGTTGTTTAGTAGATTTTGTAGATAATTTTTTTCATCTAACCAAATGCCAAATACATAGTATTTTGTAGTGAATTAGTATATAGTATTGTACTGTTATCTTAAAATTTACGGTACATATGCTTTTGAATTATTTATTATTTTTAATTTGTTTGATTTTGATACTTATTTGCCATTTGGTTATTTTTTTATAATAGTAATGTGTTGTTAGTGTTTGGTTAGTTTGTTTTGTTTTTTATGTGTTTGATGTTTTATTAGTTTTTTTTTTATTGTTATAATTCTTCATGTATTCTGTTTTGCGTAATGAAAATAGGAATGATTCAAAGAATACTTTTATTAATGGTAGCATAATTGTAACTTGATTTTTCTCAAAAGATATTCCTTTAGTGTATGATAAACCATCTAAGCAGGAGTCGTGTTGAATCTGGTTTATCGTATATTTATTTATTTTTTTTTTAGCAATTATTAGCAGTAATGTTTTATTAAAAAATAGTTTCACAGTTTTATATTCACTTTCTATTAAGGCAATATATATTTTTTAAACAAAAACTTGCATATACGGGCTGACATATTACATTATAATTTTTCAAATACTAATGCATTCAGAGAAATTTTAAAGTATATAAAATATTTCACCTTTATTTTTTTACATACGATTTGTGTGCTGTTATAAATTATGATTTAACCCTCTGTTTTATTTACTTATTTTATATATTCATCTGTGTAAGGAATTAAATCTTCCTTGAAAGGATTCAGTGCATGATTTTAAAAGTCTCTTTGTATTTGTTTTAAATGTGTCTGTAGGTTTATTGTATGTTTTATTCTGAGTTCTATAAATTTTACATTTAAGCGCAAAATAAATGAAATTTTTGAATTAAAAAAAAAATTATGACAAATAAACTTAACGTTTATGGTTGTGAAGATGAAGATGTTTAAGTATACTGTTATGTAGTGTTTTATGTTACTTGTTTTATATTGCAGTCCTGACCTACATTAGCTACTATCTGATAATTATTACTTAAATCTTTTTTATACATTTAACTTAATTTAAATATTATTTATAAAAATTATCCTTTACAGTTAACAAAAATTTACTACTAAGAGTTTTGTTAACTTTAGGCAATACCGTCTACTCAGATCTTGATATAATCTGTCATTTCACAAATGTCTTAACATCAATAAATGCAAACAAGAATATAAATCAGAAATGTTAAATTAATTCTTTTAATAATATTTTTCTTTAATTTTCTACAATAGGTTTTTGGCCTCATTTTTTGTCAAAGAAATAAATATTTGGAGACAGAATTTTTCCACCACGTGTAAACTTTTTCCAAATAAAATGAGAGAATTGTGACTTGTGTTACATAGTGATTGTGAGTTGTCAAATATTGGGGACAGTTACTTGATTGATTCCATTATCAGTTTGCTTTTGAATGACTGTGGGTTAATTAATTATTTTCTTTGTTTTTTCTTCAAGGCCATACTCTCATGCAATTGCTAGTTCTTTTGGTTTTCCTAGAGCTCTAAAAAAATATTAATAAAAAAGGCCTTTTTTGTAAAGTACTATTGTACATGTTTTACTGCCATATACTCCTGCACTCCATGCAGATATTTTAGAATTTCTTTCAAATTCTTAAATGTATGTTGTTATCAGCAGGTTTTTTTTATTCAGCTTTCCTGTCTCATGCTGGTTTTTTTGATAATTAGTTGGACTTTGACCATTCTTTCAGTCTGTATCTATTAAAAAAGGTTTCTGTGACTTCGGATATATTGTGTTCAATTTTAATATTTAACTCATCATTATCCTCCTTTCTGCTGTATTCTACCACCTTTCTTTACTTTTATTTACCTTTAAATTTTCTCCTCCGCCAATGCCATTATTCTGTTGTTCATTATGTCACCATTTATTTCTAAGTCATTAAATTTCAGCCTACAGCCAAAATAATGATATCAGCAAATTTTTATATTTTCCCCCAGGACTCTTATTTTGCTTTCAAAATTTTCATTTATTTCCATTATTACTTCTTTAATATATAAATAAAAGTCATTGGGAGTTAGGCTACATTCTTGCCTTATAAGTTTACTTATTGCAACATTTTTCATTCATTATTCGTACTTATAGGCATGTGATTCTTGTAAAACTTTTAAATAACAATTTTTTTATGAATATTTCATTCCTGTTTTTTTTTAAACCCACAATTCTACATTAAGTGTTTTTTAAAGATTACAAATGCCATGCAAGTGCAGCTTTTTTGTTATATGTCAATCTTACTTTAAAAATTAATTTGAAAGGTAAAATTGATTGTCATATTACCATGTTTTTAGGTAGGTTTCATAAGAGAGCTACCTATTGTAATGGATACCATAATTCGACTTAGGAAATTTTAGACATATCTTTGCGTTTCACATCCCCCAGACCCCAAAACCACTGTCAGTTCAAAAGTTTATATATATAAATCATGATACTGCCGTAATTTTACACCACTCACTTTCAAATTGTTTCTTAAAAATAACTCGTCCCAAAATCTCAGTTGAGTTTGGTAAAGGTCAAAATTGGATCATGGGGATAGAAATGGGGGGCTTTTTCGAAAAAACAAAATATTGCTATAACGTTATTATTAAGTAAAATATCGAATCTGTTTGAAGTTTCTACTATTTTTTGGATAAGGGCCTAAAACTTACGTAAGTTAAGGTTTTTTGATATCACCAACCATTGGCCCAGGGGGTGGAAAAAATGGAGTTTTGAAGACAAAAAAATCATACCTCCCTATACAGGCACAGTATTGAATTGGTTTAAAGTGGTTGTTAGTCCTCTAAACATTAAAACTTTTGTCTGAAACAATTTTTGATATGACCAACTTAGCACTGGTAAAATCTACCTCTGCCTTCCGGCATACCGAAAGGGAATTTTTTTATAACCCAGGTTGGTCTTCATCTAGGATATTTGGATCTCACTCTGTTTTTATATAAATTTTTCTGGCTTGTTATCTGGCGGAGGCATCGGATGTTATACTTACAGTGTAGTAATTGTCACAGTTGTGTGATAGTTGTTCCTGCTTCCTTTGTTATGGTAAAAATAATTCTATTAGATTTCAAAATATTTTTCCAGTCCCAAATTTTGTACACTAGTATGTAAATTAATTCAAATTGTACTTCTCCTAGACAGCATAGTAATTCAGACAGTACATCGATTTTTACTGATTTACATTGTTTAAAATTCAGATTTTGGTAAGTGTGTAGAGTTATTAATCTCATAATTTTCCCCTCTGTTCAATCCTATACATTTCAGGTACCTGTTAACTTTCTTTGTTTCTTAATATCAATTTTCCATTTCAGGTTGATATATTTTAGCTTCATTCTTCCAAAAAAAAGTCGTCACCTCCTTTTTTTTCTTAATATTTTTTTTATTTTCTGTAATTATTTTTATATCTATATCACTATAACTACTATTAGTGTACTAACACTTTCTATTAATTTTATTTTTTTATGCCCACACAATTTTTACTTTCCTGTCATCATAGCTCTAAAGCTAAGCTGTGAGAAGGAAAATATGGTAATCCAGTCAAAAAATGAGGGATGGGTTTTTTAATTTCTCAATCTTTCATTACCCAGGAACCTCCCCAAAAAAAAGTGTGGGGTAATGTATGTATGGCTTGTGTTGGCGTGTTTGAAGTTTAACTTTTAGACTGGATAAACCAATATTTCCAGGGGGTGGAGGATCAATTTTCTCAAAATTTTGTGATTAGCTTCACATTATATTAAGCACACTACATGTGTGCATGCTTATTTTACTTTTTTTTCTTTTTCTTTTTAATTATGCCCCATAATTCCTCTTCCTCAAAATTTGAAAAAGCTATCTTATTATTTATTGCATATTTTTTAACTGATTTTTTTTCCATGTCTTCCTGGGCATTGTGATATTGCAAGCAACCCCCCAAAAAAAATTCTTTGGGACGGTGTTGGAGGTGAGGGAGCCAATCAAAGTTTATATTTATTTCAACTTTTAATATTATTAAAAATTTATTTATAAAAGTTTTATAAGTTTAGTTTTATTATATTAAAACTTTTAATATTATAAAGTTAAAAGTTTAAATAATAATCTTTTAATAATATTACAATAAAATTTCATCATAATTCACCTCCCTACCAAAGAAGAAATTTTTTGGTGCTTTTTTATTTGGTTGTGCATTTTTTAGTTTCTTCCATTTAACATTTAAGCATAGAAAAATCAAACAAATTTCTGGAAGGAGAGCAGAAAATGTTTTTAAAAATACAGATTTTTTTTTAATTTTTAAAACTTCGTTTATTTATACATGTAAAAATAAAATTATAATTTTACAATAAAACTTCATTATAAATTACCCCCACCCCAAAAAAGAAATCTTAGTTGATTTTTTTCATGTATAATTATTTTTCCACTAAAGAATAAGTAAACAATGCCAGGAAAGTATTACAATTTTTTGTTGTCAGTTATTTTTACTTTATTGCCCTGTGTGTTTTTATCGTTATTGCTTTATTGTCCCTTTTCTACCATTCATTACCTAATATTTAATATCTCTTCTCATTCTAAAATTATTTGCTTTTTCAAATCTATGGATTTGTTGTTTTTTTTTTTTTGTAGAATTACTTTTGTGGTAATTTCTGAGCTACACCCAGTTTTTCTCAGCTTTTTCTTAATTTTCAGTCTTTGTTTTGTCATTGTTAAATTGTCAGAATCAATATTTGAAAGCTCGTAATTTGGTTTTAGAATCTGCTTAACCATTATATATCTGGTTCCTTTCTGTAAATTCTGGACTTTCCCACAATACTAATGTACAATATTTTTAAACACTAATTCATCTTCTTTTCCATTCTATACTATGATGTTTCAGTCTTTCATAATTATTAAATTTTCAGTCAACTTCTTTAAGTATTTAATTAGATTAGCTGTTTCTTTATGTGTATATATCTTTTCTATCACTCCATATTCTCCACAAAAGACTGGCACATATAAACTTTTTATACTACAAGAGATAGACAAGATAGCCCATAGGTTTAGCCTTCACACTAATTATGTCCCAAGGTTTGGACTTTGAATCTATCCTGTCTAAAGTAAATAATCACTGTACTGGTTGTTGAAAATATACTTTTCTTTTATTCCTATTTATTATTTATACTCTTGGCTTGGATTTTCCATTTTTTTTAATTATCCTATTAAAATTTACCCTTCTCAAAAATTTTACTTACTTGTTTCACCCAGTTTATTAATTCCTACATTGTCTTCTAATCTTACACTTACTCATTTTAAATCAACTTACTGTATAGACATTTTTGACATCCCACTCTTCTACATTAAGAATATCTTTATTTTAATATTCTTATATTTTTTATGATCTCCTTTTGGATGTAGTTCTTACACAGAGATATAGTTGGGGGATGGGATGTTTAACCTCTAGAATACCTTACAGAAGAGGACGCTATCATATTGGAAAAGGAATAGAAATAGTGGAAACAATTTTCGATTGTTTTCAGCCTTTTAGCACTCAAAGACTAATTAGCTTTTACGTTTTTGTTAAGGAGACCATATATTAATGATCCAATTAATGGATGTACTAAGCAAGTACTGAAAGATCTGATGCCTTCTTTAGGAATCATTGTCCCCAGGTTTGGTTTTAGAGAGCTGATTCCTAGGCTTTTCTCCTTTTTGGCTTTGTTAATCTTGATCTGTGTTCAAATGTCATTGATCATCTACTCTCAGCAGTATTATTTAATTGCAGTTCTTATTTGTCATTATATATTATATTATCATGGGTACATGTGAGATTTAGATGGAATAACCCTGCTTGCAGAGTTACTTCTGTTTCCTGATGACATTGCTACCATGGTCCAATGGGTACTTATTATACAAAGCTTTATTTACAGTTGACTTGCTACATCTGAAGGACATTTCTCAATCCACAACTCGCCCAACAGTTGACGCTTGCCTCTTGGAATGATAATATTAATAAACAAAATTATATTGTTGGTTTAAAAATTTACATTACTAAAAATTTTGCATAGTGTTGAAAATTTCTCTTCAATCGTGCATGTGATAAGGCGGATTTTAAGTTTTTGAAAATTTGCCAGCCTGTCTTCATACGTTTTATATAACATAGTTCATACGTTTTATGACAAAATTTGAGGCTCAATTGTATTAAAGTAGAGCATCTGTTTTCTGACACAGCATTTTATTCAGTGTTGTCACAAGCAGTTAGTAACTTCTTAGGTTCTACTGTTGAAGGAAATATATTTTGCAGTGACAGTCCTTGGAAAAATATTTTGTAATTCATCAGCTTTACTTAGTACTTTATTACTTTTATTAATACTTGCAGATTATTGAGAAACAATAGAAAGTAACTGACTACACGTTATGGCAGTAGTAATTCAAATTGTAAATTACTGGAATGGTGGTACTGAAACACACATGGGTTAAAACTCGCTTGTTTGTAATTAGGAATTGTTTAGGCGGCATAGCTGGTAACACAAAGTAAAAAATTAATCTGTAAAGGAAATGTCATTGGTAGTAATTAAGCTTGCACTGAATCTTCACCCAGTGTTGTGTAACTTCAGTACACTTATTTAATGTGGCTTGAGCCATTGGTATCGTATTCTTACTTCATCCCCATCAGTTTCTAGGATTCTGTTTCCTAATAAGTTTGAAATGTAGAATTGTCAGGTTGTAATGGGTAAAGTTTTAAAGTGACTAAAGTTAAACTGTTACTTTATTGGTATTTACTATTAACTTCTATGGTCATTAGCCATAAAAAAAAAAATACCATCAGCATGCCATGAACTTTAACCCCCATTCTGTAATTTTGTGATCTATGAGGACCTATTCAATGAATGTGGCTTTGGATGCTGCTGGTAATTTACTCTACATATCCTTCAGTTTCTGAGATAATACTCCCTAAAACATTCCAGGTTTGCAGAATAGGAATGCAGTGTGTATATATATATATATATATATATATATATATATATGTGAATTTTTAATTAAAGACTATAAAACTTTACTTAATAGGTCTAACTTTGTACTATTTTACTTTTATCAATGTGAAAGTGGTAATTTCTTATTATTTCCATATAATCTGGCATATTTGTTTATCTGATATTTTCATAGTCCCACTTAGGTTGGATGATTGAAACTCTGCACTACTTTACACTTTCTGTTTACCTCCAGAACAATTGTATATAAATGAAAAATTGAAAATTTTATTCTTTTGAACTGAAATTACAAAATCTTGTTAATTTTTATATGTTACGACTGTTTTAGCCTATAAATGTGTTCGTGCCTTAAGTTAAGGTGACTCCCATAAGGCACCAACTGTGTAATGATGAAGCATGTAATGAATTTATTCATTAATTTTATCGCAGTAATTGGCTCTGTATAGTTAAAATCTTTGTTTGCTCTTATTTAAAAAAAAATAATAAATTTTTTTTTAAACTGTCCAAAAATACCTCAAATATTAATTATTTACCTAATTTTATTTCTCGGCTAAAATTTGTTTGCAGTGATTATTTCAAATGTAGCTGCGTTTTTATTCTTAAAATTTAACAGCCTGATTATTGGTCTGTGTTTTGTATTTGGGATTATATGTACCTGTATTTCATGTTTTATTCTTTAAAAACCTGCACTGGTGTATCAAATTTTATTTGGCAGAAACAACTAATATTAAACTAAAAAGTTAGTGAAAGTATTCTTTTCATTTCAGTTCTTTTCATAAGGTCAAATTGCATGATAATAATAATAATAGTCTACTATTGATCACAGTGGAGAAAGAATTTCACTTTGAACCGCTTATTGCCTGGCACAGAATACAAATCAATGTAATATTAACCTACTGCTTTATGGTAATAAAATATTTTTTAAACAAAAGAATTAATGCAGAAAAAATTAATTATTTTTTTGGTCTGTTATTTTATAATGGTATTACACATTTTTTAAATTCAAATTTTAATCTGTTATAAAAACATTTATTTGATTATACTTCAAATTTTATATAAACTTAAACTTAATTTATATTTATTAATTTGTTGTGTAATTTTTTTATAGCATTAATGTGGTGTTAAATAGTTTTATATATTGCACATAAAGTTAAGAATTTTACATGACCTTTAAAATTACCAAGAAATTTTATTTAATGTAATGGTTTAATTTATTCATTGTATTGTCTTAATTTTTTTTAATTACCCAACATTAAATATTTTATTAGTTAATACATTTTTTTTTTTTTTTTTAGGGAGAATTAACGTTAAATGACACTGATTGCCAAATTATGTTTGCTAATTTAATTACCATTCCTACATAATACTGAAATTCAGACAGTTTTATTTTTTAATTTCCTAGCACTTCTATGTATTATTATTCTTAAAGCAGTTTTTTCCCTCTTTAGATATCCTAAATATGCTGATGAAGCTTAGATAAAATTAAAATGGGTATTCTTGAAAGGTTTTCAGAAGCATAATACAAATTGTTACATTTGTTTCACAAAATTTGGTAGCAGATACAAATTGTATCATTATTACTTTTGTTAGACGAGCCTTATTTGTACTGAAGTAAAAGTTTCTATACGCAATATTGGTTCAACATTTGATAAAATATTAGTTATGTTTAAAGTAAATTTTTACTTTCTCTTTCTACATGTTTTTAAAAATCTGTTAAATGACTGAAATATGCGGTATAATTTTTTTTAATATAGAAAATTTGATTATTTTCTTGTAGTAATTTTCGGTATAAAATAATAAAATGTTCAGGAATGATGATTGAGATTTTATTTAATAAACTTACTTTAAAGTTTATTTGTGCAAAGAACAAACCTGCAATTTCTATTGAAATCTGGTTAAAATTCCCCCACTATTCTGTCTGTTTACCCTGCCCCTCATTATTTTTGCTCAAAATTCAGGATTTTTTTTAGGGGGGTCATGTGATATTTTTAATTTTTTATTGAATTAACAGAAATAGATTTTTAATTTAAAATTCTTGCGTAAGTGGAATGGTTCAGCTATATGAGAAGAAACCATATAAGAAAAATCTGCTTTTAAGCATTTTAAACATTTATTCATTATCCTAGTGATTTATAAAACAATAAAGGTATTGGTATTAAATGCAATAATAACTATAGAAATTTGTTTACATAAATGTGTATTCTTACCAGGCTTTAAGTCAGGAATTTATATCTTTATATGAAGTAATTTTTACAATGATAATATCATATGTATTTCCTTCTCTATTGTAAAAATTGCATTTATTTTATAAGCATAAGAAGAAAGCATGATGGCATGGCTGTGGTGATAAATGCATGTTATTGTTTTAATGTTATGATTACATTTAAGTCATTTTGTCAAGTTGTGACAGTTTCAAGGGCTACATGTTTATAAACAATCATATTATTTATAAATAACGTACAGTATAATTACTGCATAAAATTTTTATATTTCAATTCATTAATTGTTATTACACTAAAAGCATGTTATATTTGTATCGTTTATAAAATGTTCGTAATTATTTTCCAAGTACTGTGAAATTTTCGGATTATTTTTTATCTATTTATAATTCTTCAACTTTTCTAATGTTATGACCCTACTCTATAATTATTTGTGGATCGAATAAAACTGAATTTTAATTTTTTCACTTAGTCTTAATAGTAATTTGAACTTTAGGCAGGCAAAATTATTTTCTTTCGTAGAAATAAAACTCAAATCAATTTATTGTATTACTTGTTTAATTTAAAAAGAATTATTAAAAAAAAGAAATTTTTTTATGTATATAAGTAGCGCTTGGACTTGTTACTGCTTATTGTGTCCATCACATTTGGTCACACTCTCTCTGCATGTTACGTGCTGCTTCTGTGTCCAATTAGAATGTCAGGCTATTTAATCAGACCTTTTCATTGGTCATGCTCATTGTTCTGTTGGTCACTGACCTATCAGGAATAAAATTAACATACCTTGATTATTTTTCATTAATGAGATTATCATTAAAAAAAAAAAATTAATGAAGTATTCTATAAAAAAAAAATCCTTATATAAAATACTCTATAAATGGTTTTTTGATTTACATCATCATTCTTTTTTTAATTGGTTGGATGAGTGTACTGTTGACTCCTTTTGAGTACTAACAGGTAAAAGTTTTTGCTTCATCAAAAATATTACCCTTATGAAAGTGTATTTGTTTCTCTGTGTGTTAAACATAATATATAAAATATGTTTTTTGGCTTTAGGTTTTTATTTCAGAAGTAGGAGTAGGCACTTTTGTACTTGACTGATATCTGTTACTAATTTGGTTCTTGTAGAAACCCCCTCTCACACAGTTAGAGAATTGGTTTTCCCATGCTTTACTCTAGTAAGCCTCAGTAAAGAAGCAGTTGTTTCATTTGGCTTAGCTGGAAAGATGTCATGCATGGCACAACAAATAAGCCAGCGAGATTGTCAGTACAATTCAAATGATACCTATCCAAGCAAAATCAGTCTATAATTAAAAGAGGAGGAAGGAGATGATCACCCTTCAGAGGACCTGCTGAGAAAATACAGTCTGTCTGAACTGTTTTTGATCTCGGTTTTAAATTGTTTCCCATTGGATGTTATGGTGATTTGCCATTAAAAGCCAACAGGTTACAGAAAACTCACCCAACTGATATCCTGTGTGTTATTTTATTGATTTAAGGGAACCAACTTATTTGCTTCAGCAATTGTTATTTATTTTTACTTGACACCATTAAATTTTCAGGACTCCTTGAGAGTTGTAATGGAAGCTTTTTGTTAGTGATTTTGTTTGCTATTTTACGTAGGACCCAAAAACGTTTACTAGTTTTTATCAATTTAAGTTGTCTTTTAATAGCTTGTCATATTTTTTTCACTGTCTTCTGTTTGTTTTTTTAACTATTACCTTCTTTTTATATTTATGAAGTTGTTTATGGAATAAAATATGATTCTTTTTGAGCTGTTATAATTGGTAGTTGGTTATCTTTTAAAAAATTGCCCAGATTTTTTTTTATTTTTAAAATAGTTATTTGATAAAAATTTATTTTATCAAATTTACTTTTTGAAATAAATTTTTGCAATTTTTGTTTCAGTATATCATCACTTTTACTTAAGATTGGTTAGTCTAGAAGTTAATTAAAAAAAAAGAAAATAAGATTCTGTGTTTGATTTCTTAAATTATCATTTATTAAAGTATATAAAAGTTTCAAATGTGTCTATATTACTCATGTTTGCATAAAATAGAATAACAGCTATGGATTGATTTCTGGTTAGAAAGCAGTGGTAAATGTCAGTTTTACTTCATGTTAAAACATGTATTTGTTTTACAATAAAAAATATTAGTTACTGTTTAGGATTATTTTATATTAGTCTCTATCGTTCAACTGGATGAGAGCATGTTGGTACACTGCAGTTAAACTTAACTTCAAAATTTTGAACGTGTGTTCAGATTATCTTCTGGTGTTACTTTATGTCAACATATGCCTATATTTAGGCAGTTCTTTGCACAAAGTGTTTATCCCTTCTCTTCTGTTTCTAGCTAAACTTATTCTTTTCTAGTAGCTCCTATTCCCATTTTAATCTTTACAATTTTTACACTTTTTTGTTTACTCTCCTTTGAATCTTTTAGATCCTTTTTTTTAAACCTTTGGACCACTGCTACATATTCAGAGGATGAGATGATTGTAGCGTGTGAAAATGCCATGCCTGACCAGGATTCGAACCTGGGACCTCCAGATGAAAGGCCGAGACGCTACCACTCACGCCACGGATACTGGCTTTAGATCCTTCTAGCAATGTTTAATTAAACCTTTTCTCGTAATATGTTCCATCCAGTTTGTTTTGCTGTGCTGAATTGTTTGGAATAAGTTTCTATACTCATCTGTTTTCTCATTACTATTTTTTTGTGTACTTGACCCACTTAATTTTCTTCATTTCCATATTCAATTTCAAATGCCTCTAGCCTTTCTGTTTCCTAGCGCGCATGCATCCAAACATAACATTTCATAAGACCCACTTAAGTCTTAAATTTTCTTACTACAAAATAGCTGTTTTTTTTCCATTAAATATTTCCAGAGACTTCTGATTTTCATTTTTTTCATAATATATAATTTTCTGAACCCATGCTTCTTGAGTATTGTTTTACTTCAGGTCTTACATCTTTTGTGTAGGTATTGATTGCTCATCTCCTATTGTGATAATTTTTGCATTATTAAAATTAATTTTTGTACCCTATTCTGTTATAATATCTTACAATTTTGTAATCATTTATTGAATATCATGCGGTATAATGTAATAAAAACATCTAGAGATGAAGAACAAGATACTCAAATGTAATTTATTAACCTTACCATTTATTTGCCTTCCTCTAACACTGATCTCTTCATACTCTAATATAGAATTTTATCATACCTTTAAGATAGCGAAAGCAGAATTATAGCTTTTTTCCTTTGGTCAAACCACTCAGTTTTACATCCTTCATTTTCATAGCCTTTTGCTCATCTGGTTTCAAAAAGGTTTTTAAATTAATCTTAAATCTTTCTGATGTACAGTCAAGTGCTTTTCCATTTCTATAAAGTATCTATTTATTTCATTCTGTATACCTCTCACAGATAGCTCGTTTTTAGCCTGATCACATCGTTTGTGTTTTTTGTTCCTAAACCACATCGTTCTTCTGAAACCATTTTTCTTAGATGTTCTGAATTTACATAAAAAAATTTCTGCCGATTGCGAAATCCTTAATCCACAATGTTCTTCTATAATTATTCATTTTCTTAGTTGTTTTATGAGTTTACTTAACAAAATCTGTACAAATGTGAAATTAAACCACATTATCTTGTAATTTTGATATTATAAGATCATATTTGTTTTAAGAAAATCTGGTTACACCCTGCTATATATTTTAATCGCGTAAACCTCTTATATTCCTGTTTCAAGATATTTTTATTTAATCATTTATATTGGCAATTGTATAATTTGAAATTTCAGGATTGCTGCTGCTGCTTCATAGTGATCCTATGTTGAAATAACTTGCTTGATTTCAATCAGATGTATAAATCCTTCATAAATTCCTTCCACCTTTTTCAAACTTTAGTTCATTCCATTTACACATTAGTTGCATCTCTAACATGATAAATAGACAGCTTTGTGGGATACTTTTAATCTGGTTTGAAAACCCTTGCCAGCAGCCAAGCTTTTGTCATCAAGGTTCTCAGGATACATGGGGCTTAGAAACCTCACCACCGTTAACAAAATCCTGCATCCTGTACTCTCTATGTGGGTTTGTTGACAGTAGGATTCCCTGGTTTTATTTTCCTTTGTATACATGTAATAAAAGATTTTCCAGTTTTCAAATACTTTAAAAAATACTTGATGTGATTTCAAAGTACTAGGTATTAATTTTATTACTGCTAATCATTGCTAAATGTTTTGAAAAAATTTGTTTTTTAAATCTAAATTTATTAATTGATCTTATGAGTCAGTTCATTGCTACATTTTTTTTTTTTTCAAGAAGTCATTTGACTTAAATGAGTACATATTATCTCTGTGATAAGTTAGGTATTTAATTTATTTCGTTTGTAGAGTGATTACTGTATGTAAAGTAATAAAATACTATATTTGGGGTAAATACGGTTACTATTATGTTCTATGAGTAATATTTGAACTTCTGATGAAATTTCAAGGTATGTTATATTACAATTATAATATAATACATTGGAGAATGTTTTGCAGATTGTACATGACCTGTTAGTTTTATTTCAGTGTTAAAAATTCTATTAATTATATAATCGTATTTAAAGTTTGTAGACTGTAGTGATAATTTTTGTTCTCTAGTTGCATGATGCATGATTTATTGCTGGTGTTAGTTATATTAATTGTGTTAAAGTAGTCATAAAGGAATCAGTAAAATTACAGTAGCTTGCATGTGCGTGGCGGTTTTAGTTTCATCGTGGAAACATACCTGTTGTCATTTTCGCTCAGAAGAGAATTAAGTTGATAGAATAAAAATCTTTAACTATGGATAAAATGTTATTTTATGTTTTATCGTAATTATTTTACATTAAATTCCATTGATTCTATTCTACATCGAAAAATATGTAACTTCAAGGTGGATCCTATTTACATACTATTTATGTGTAAATATTTGTATTTTAGTTTTTTGAGAAACACTGAATGCCGTCCTTAAGTAGTCTATTTAAACAGTAGATTTATTTAAAAAATATAATTTTTTAAGTTGCAGATTTTTTTGTGAGGATTTAATATTTGCATGCTTATTGATTCTACTTCAAAATAAATGCACATAATTATTAAATTGTTAAATGATGGAAATTAGAATGTTTAGAACTTCAAATAAATTTTGAATTGATAGTTATTAACCTTAATTCATATTATTTGTTTTAATTTACATCTCTTTTGAGCGATTGACACAGATTGTAATTTTGAAATACGTGTTAAATGAAAATTTTCTATTTAAAAAAATAAATAATAAACAATAATAATAGAAAGAGTTAACTGAGGTTCAATCATTTTTAATTAAATTAATTTTGTTTACAAAAATTTTTAAAAAAAGCAGTGAAAGAATAATATATTATTCTGGTTAATGTTATTTTATTTATCAATAATGTCCACCTCTCTGCCCAATATGTTTAGACGTGTTTGAGCCAGACCAAACTGTTATCTTTCTGTCTCTTTCTCTCTCTCTCTCTCTCTCTTATTTTTTTCTGCAGGTAGAAAGGAATTCAGCAAAACAACTGGAATTATTTGCTGGTCTCAGATTTGGGTGATCCAATAATGTATTTCAAAAAACGGCCACGTCTCTGTGATGTTTGATTTTCTAAATCTTACATCGCTATTGACGTTTTTTTTATTGTTTGTTTGAATTATAATTATTATTATTATTATTATTATTATTATATTATTACTGGAACGTTCTGTTTTTTCTTGATATTTTTCTTTGTTGAAAGTTTTTACGTGTGAAATGTTTGATGAATCTTATATTAGTTATTCAAATAAATATATATATATATATATATTATACATATTATATATACACATCTACACACATACTTATTAAATATTGTTTGATGTACATATAAGGTATGGTATTGTTTGGTTATTAAATATCCATGGCTAATGTGAAGCCTCGAATGCTTTGTCTGTCTGTATGTTCATATTAGCTATGGTCTTGGTGGTGGGTATGTAGTTTTTTTTTTATGCGGTTCGGTTTGGAACATTAACCAGTTTTTGTTAATTTTTATTTTTAATTGTTTTTGGGGGGAAGGGCAATTAGATGTGGTCAACTTATTCATTTGCAATTTGCAGTTATTTAAAAAAAATTATCATTTTCATTTTAATTCACTGTCGCGTTTTGATGTATGTAAAAAAAGTTATTTTGAAAGAATAGTGCATCGTTTAATTTTATTTAATAGTGATGTAAATTAAATATTCTTTCTAACATAATTTTTAAACATTCTGTAAGCTTGATTGTTTAATAAAATAATTTGCAAATTATCACTTGGAATTTTGTTAATCATTAAATAGAAAAAAAAACTCGAGTTTGTTAAAAACATATGCATATTATGATAGAAAGGGTTTACCCATTTTTCCTTCTGCTTCATAATTTTACCCTGCTTTTTAAATCCACTAGATAGATCATAAAATAATATTCACAAACCATTTCAATAACATTACTAATGTAAAGCTATATATTTATTTTATGTCTGCAGTTTACATACATTGAGTAAAAGTTCAATGTTTGAAATACTTATCTGTCCTGACCTTCTCTATTTTTTTTTTCTAATTTAAAATTTTCTTAAAAATGTTATTTGTTTAAAAGAAAAAGTTTTTATTTACTGATGAATAAACAATAGCAGAACTGTTGAGAAGTTTTGTGAGGTCTTATGTTCTCATTGTCCTAATTACTGTAGCACTTCTGCTGATAATTATTTATTTTTTATAAAATATTCTGGGATTTGACTCACTCCATTTGTTTTATGATACCAAATTTTACAATAATTATCACCTTATTTATTGGTAATGGTATTAATGTTTTTGGTTTGTGATTTTATTAATAGATGCTAGTGGAGTGGACATTACTGCAATGTATGCATATGCCCAGTAACATTCATTTATAACATTGCCTCAGTTATGCATGTGTATATTTGTAATATTTTATTTTTAAATTTTTATTTATTTTCTCCTTAGGCTGTTACATACATGTTAAAAATTGCACCCTTTCATTGTAAATTATTTTATGCATATATACGTGATCTTAATACCGGTTACAAAACTCTATTTTTTTTTATAATATTAAGAATAAAACTTAATTTTTATAGAATACAAAAAGGTTATATTTGATCTGTTTAATGTTTGTAAATTCAGTGAAATTAAAAAATTTTTCCCTATTGCTTTGGTTTGTAAATGTTAAATCTAAAAACGAGAGAAATTTACTGTCACTTCTAATTTTATAGATATAAAGAAATAGTTGACCTTTCTATTTGCCATTAAAATTTTAAACATGTTCAATATTTGATCAAATTGTACATGTTACAGCATTCCCTGGCGCACCACAGGCTCCCCCTACAGGCTTTGTGCCTGCGCCACCACATCCAGCAGCAGCAGCCGCAGCAGCATATGCCGGTAAGATTGTTTTTTCTCTACAGAGGATTTAATTTTTTTTTTTGTCGATTACTTGAAATGCACTAATGTAACTAGAGTTGCAATTTCTTTTTTATCTTTAGCATTATTACTAATCTTTATACTTATATATATTTTTTTTTTTTGCAATAATATGGGAAAATGGGTTTAGAGTGCAAGTTATTTCAGCAAGATTTGATTAGAATTAGAACTTCACTACAAGTTTTCTGTATGATGAACTTCCTTCCATCTTATGCATTCATGCGATCAACATTACTTTGTTTAGATGTTAAGCATCTTTAAAAAAAATTCTGGTTAAGAACTTCCACAACAGACTGCAAGATCATGGAATGTGTCGAAGCATTTGTTTGGTAGAACACGTAGATTGTCATGTATCTTTTTCGTGAGTTGTTTTTTCTGCAAAGATAATTTTCTTATTACACTTATTAATTTCTTTAAATGTTAAATGTAAAAAGGATGTGATTTCAAAACTGCTGGGGAAAATGCCTAGAAATTTTACATGCTACAAGGGAAACAGAGAATAAAGAATATTCTATTCTGTTGGCACAGATAAATAATTTTTTAAACAATTTGAAGCAGTAAGAGAACCAAATTTTAACATAAATCCTTACTAGTGCAGTGGGTAAATGTTGGTGGCAATTATACCACAGGATGCAGTTCAAGAAAACAAGAATGAAGACGTCATTGATGGCAAAGACAGATATAGCAAAGAAACAAATAATGTTACCTAAGTTCAACAAGTGCTAGATGAAATAAAAATGTTAATCAAGTAGTTTATTAAAGCACAGAAAAGTGTAAATTTACTGCTACAGTGTGATCAAATTGATATTTTGTTAGTAAATCTCAAAAAACAAAAATAGCAAACTTTTCAGAAAATATATTTACTAGAGCATTTTTCCTACCCAACTTTATTTTTTAACTCCAAATTTAAATTGAAGCGTTTGCTAGATTTTTAAAATTGTTTTTGTCAACTTAAGATCTTTAACCTGTAAATTGAAGTAATTTTTTTCTATGGAAACTTATATTTCTTCATGTATACTGACATACTGCGTAACTAATCTCTTGTTGCTGAAGTTTGTTCATACTACATAATTTGTTAGCAGAGCATCTCACAAGATTAATGTGAAGACCATTATTGAATTTAGTTGTGAAGCATTTCAAGTATAAGATCATTTTTGTGTTACATACTGTATTAATATGTTTAAAAAATACCCTACTTTCATTAAAAAATTAGAAAAAGCAATATGTAAAGCAAACAGTCATTTCTTGTTACTTCTGCAGGCATTGCCAGGCCTCTTTAATATACATTACAATCAGGAGCACTAGATTCAACTTATACTAAAAGGCAGAAGATAAATGATTAATCTAGGAAAAGTTAACATATTTAATTAAAATCTTCCAAAACAGTCATTTAACCTTGAAAACATCAGTTCTCAAATTTTTTTTCAGATATGTAAAGTTGGATAGGTAAAGATGTTACAAAATGCAACTACCAAAAAGTTGAAACTTATTTATATTTCCATTTCTGTTTCTAGAGGTTGTCTATCAGTAGATGCCACGATGTATTCTTTTTATTGTTAATCTCTGTTGACAACACTTTTATCAATATACCTGTATTTTTGTGTTGTTACCATATTTTGAAAATGTTAATGTAACAAACAGTAAAAACTAACCTTGATTTCATATATATAATTATTTTCTTTATGTTAGTATCATACAAATTTTGTTTTTCTTTTCTAGTGGGTGATGAGGAAGTTGTTAAAAGAAATAACATTTTATTTATATTACATGAATTTAACGATACAGATTTTCTAGGTGTTAGAAAGATAACAGTGAAATTAATTATTAAGTGAATATTACTTCTACATTAATTTTAGATATTTATCTGATTGGTAAAAATGATGTGCTTATAGTAATTTCTGAAAAACAATGTGGAACAGATTAATCCCACTAGAAAATTAAAATATTGCTTCAGCCATTGGCATTTTACATCCTTCACACTCTGCGATTTCCAGGATTCTACCCTCATAGAAGTTGTATAAATTGCAGTTGTTTCCATATTTTGAAATTCAAAAAACCTTTTAAAATGTTATCAGCTAAAAATTAATGGTTACTGAAGCAACAAAGTGCTCTGATTGATGAGTTGTATTAACTTTGGAAAAAGTACTCAAAAGTACAAAATCAACATCAGTCAGATTTCTGAAAAAATTATTGCTTTAGAACTGCATCTCCAGTTGATTACAGTTTAATAGTAATAATCTGTATAACTTTTAATTTTACATTTGTATTTTGCGTAAATCATGTTAATTGTTGATACCCGCAAATCAACATATACCATAGTGAAGTCTCCTGTTTATTTTGATTTCTCTTAGATTGAAACAATTTTAATATTTTCTTTGTGTTAGTATCCTTTTCATAACTGAAACCTTAAACTTATAAAAACCAAAAATGATAATGTAAAAACACTTACGTTTTCTAATCATGAAATAATTTATTTATTTTTAATCATTCATTCACTTATACATATTACATTCTAACCCATTTCTGGTCCTGTGCTACTCTGCAATATACTACCATCCCACTTGTTTTTATTTCATGCCAAGCAGTGTTAGGTTGTATTCTAGTTCTCTTCAATTAAAACGATTTTTAATATTTTCAGTGGTACCTGTGGGGGTACTGTTCAATCAGTTGAGTGATTGATTGATTAACTGTAGTATAAAAATACTAAATAAATTCCAGAAATTATTAGGTCATAGATTTCAGTAATGTGATTTTCAGTGGATATTTTGCTCTTGATAACCCACGAGTATTTTCTTGATTTTAGCAGTAGGAAGCCCAACATATCTGATAAGCCCTTGATCGTTAGGTTGGCTTCTTATGCAGTACCCTGAATAGAATTCAAAGTCCTAGTATACTGCAGGCAGAGTTCCCATCACTACTGGTTTCCTGTTGGCTGCTAAAAGATTCTAGCATAGAATCATGGTATTTATTATAATTCCCATGGTACCTGTCTGAAAATAATGAAGTAAATAATGAGGAAAGTGATAACCAACCAAATGAGGGACTGAATTTCATCGGACTAGAAAGGAGTGTTGATTTGTAGATTTTACATCTGGGGTGCTACTGATGACATATTAGTACATATTCATATTTTAGCGTGATGATACAGTTAGTGTTACGGATGTTAAATTCAACCGTCCTACATTGCTGTTAATATACTTTTATTACATGATGAATATTTTATCAGTAGCATTATTCATTTACTAAATTTAGTGGTATTTAAAAAATTCTTTTTTGTGAGATGCTAACAGACAAAAAAATTGTGTATATTTTATTATAAATTTGGGAAACTGTATCCAACGCAAGTTTGTAAATTGACTTGTTGAAGATATAGGTAATAAATTGTACATTTATTTAAAGATATTTTTAGCTGTGTTCTGTTTGCTGCTGCTTGTGATATTAGATGACTGTGATAAACTATAAAAATATCATCCATGTGATCAGGGAGTTTGCTGTACCATCAGAAGAATGGAATTTTTATTAAAAAGTATTATTTTCAAGTATTTTGCAATATGGTCAGTCTGAAATATGATAGTTTATGCCTTTGGTAACATTAAAAAATTATTAATTATTTGAGATAACATTAGTAATGGTTAACATCCTAGTAAGTAAATGTTTATTGTACTGACAAAGAATAACTCGCTCATTGTCATGGATAAAAAACTGATTGTTAAGACTTAAATAATAACAAAAGGCTCATTTCATAAAAGGACAGGAAATTTAGAAACGTAGCTGCAACAATTTAATAGACTCCTGCAGAGGAAAGTTTAAATCCAAATTTTCAATTAGTGAATTAGGCTGCAGTCATAGTTTGCTTCCGTTTCAATGATATAATGTCAGTACATATTCATAAAATATTATCATTACTGAGTTTTATAGAATATTTCATCAGAATAAAATTATTTTAAAGTGATTGGAGTACGTATGAGCTTAAATTTGTTACTTAGATTAAAATTAATTTTGCCTGACTGACTATTATGATTTAGTTCCAGCTGCTGGCCCATATGGCGTGTTTCCTGGTCAGGCACAGCTCTATGCTGCTGCCCAAGCTGCCCCTCCACCAACTTATGATCAGACGCTTACTCATCCAGCTGCGATTGTAGGCCAGCAGGTAAGTTATTAATTTTAGCTTTACACTGATGTTTAATTTTGTTATGTTTTTATAGGCATGTTATGAGCTACTTTTATATATGCTAAAAGGTTGATTGTGATTGGAAGGCAATTTTTTTCAGCGGTATAACATAAAAAGTTAAGATTTATGTGCTTATGATTATGAACTTTCATTTCCTTTAAGAATTGAGTATGTATTTGTATTTTTTTTCCAACACCTTCATGTCAAGTATTTTTTGAAGTGAAAGATAATGAAATATTTATTAGTTCCTACAGATTGGGATTAGTTTTGTTATTTAGTTTTCTTTATTTATTGGTTTTGGATAGTTCAGTTTTTAATTGATTTTTTTCTACTTATATGATGTGGTGTACAGATAGCTTTTTTGCTGTAAAATTAGTTAGTGCTGTTCTATGCTAATGATTACTCTTATTTATTAAATGGTTGCCAATCCATTATTTTTTTTCTTCTTGAAATTATTTTTAGACGAGAGTAACATATTTTTTTACATATACATGTGTTAATAATTATTAAAGTGCATAATTTAATAATATTCACCTTTCAGGTATACAATTATGTTACAACCCAAAAACATAAACCACCATATACTTATTGATGCTAAGTAATGGTTTTGTAGAGCAACTTACAACTATTTCGCTTAATCATTGACTTCTTTAAAACTAAAGCCAAAGAATTTCACCTAGTCTATAATTCAAAAGTATGAAAAGCTATGATTGTGAAGTACAGATATATGGTACAAGTTGGCTTTTTAATGTTTAATTGCATGTATTATGATAATAGTGTATAAAATTAAAGTCTATTTGCTGATTGATTATAAAGAAAATTAGCAAGAAGATTAAAGAAGAAGATTTTTAAGAAAATTAGAAGACCATGACTTAGACTTAGACTTAAAATTAGAAGCCAACCATGGTTTAAGAAGGGTTTAAGGGCTGTTAATCATCAAAAGAAGAATAGAAAGTAATAAACAGGATACAAAGATAAAAATTGGAATCTGTATTTTACCAATTAATTGAAAATAAAATTGATTCAAATACACAGCAGAATGTTAAAAAATTATTTATTTTTTAGAAGTAATTATTTATTATTTTTTTTATTGATGCTGTTGTCATGCTGATTGAAAAAGTTCTAGGGTGTTGCTAAATTAAGCTCATGTTAGCAATTTCAAGTTTTATTATTATTATTATTATGCATCTGTATTTCGCTAGTGTTAATTTTATTTACAAGATTGCTCTGCTCTTACATCAAATCTGAAGGATTGATTATTACTGTTTACTGAGCCGTTGTTTACAGAGAGGCGGTGTGTTGATCAGATATAAATTTTTCCAGTTAGATTTGTTCCTATGTATTCTGGTATTACTTGAAATTCAGTAAGTAATGAAACCTGATTGAGCTGGATTACAAAGCAAGTTGGAGATTGTCCTTATTAATATAATGATTGAAAAATTTTTAATAAAAATATCCCATAACAATTGTTATATTTAATTATTATAAATGTCAACTGTGAGTCCTTTTATTTAAGAGAAAAATTTGCAGTTGTAATATTTGTAACTAGAAAATGGATAGGAGCATGAAAAGTCATATAAAAACTTCTTTTTCAATATAAATTACTGAATTTGTTAAAAAAAGGGTATCTTATTTTTAATTTTTAAATAATATCTGTAAATGTTAGAAGTATTATGATACTTGAAAACCTGTCCGTAACTTAATTTACCTGTAAAAAAAATTAACTCTAATTTCTGTACATTAAACTTAGTCTTATTGAGTGGCAACAGATAAGGATGGTCTATGTTCTTCTATTAGTTAATTTGAAGGAATTACAACTAACTTTATATTCGCTAATGGTTTTCTTTGATCTTGATGCTTCTTTATTCTTAGAGCTTTCTGAAATAATCTGGTTTCATCTTTTTTTTTTGTTATAGTTTATATTAAAGCAGTCCTTCGTCCTTTATTTTATCATTAATCTTCATTTGAACTTTGTTTATTTAAAGTAAAACATATTATTATACAAACATACATTTTTTAGAAAAATTCATTGTATTTCATTTTCTATCTGAAGAAAAATTTAATGGATCTGGATAAATAATTTTTTTAAGTATTTATATTTTTAGTGAATTATTTAGAAGGAATCAGAAAAACTGAAAAAATAACAATTTTGATTCATTTTTTTTCATTTTGGGTAAAATGTTATGAGCTTAGAGGTTTCTGAGAAATGAAAGATTTTATGCCCAGTGCAGTGTTTTCGTATAAAACCATTCATTTTAATAAATCTGTCTTCTGTTTTTCATAGCCTTCTGTGAACAGACTTTAGATCATCCATCTTGTACTTCATTTAATATGTTTAACTTGGTAATTTTTTTTTACAAAAACTTCTTATCAAAATTAAAAACTTTTTCTGTGTTTACCTGATCACACGTATAGTGAATTTAGTTTTGATAATTGTAAATTAAAAGTTTATTTCTTAACTGTGTATGTCATAAAATTTCTATTTTTATGTACATTTGATGTTTAGAGTTGTGGTTTGTTACCCTAGTGTTATATTATACTTGGATTATATTTTTATTAAAAAAATGAATATAAATATGAATTTTCTATTGAAATAGAATGCAGCAAAGTTAAACCAAATGAACTGTATGAATGATCAGGTTGGACGGTAATGCTGATTTAATGAAAACTGTGATTAAGAAAGTATAGCGATATAACATAAAAAATACATTTATCAAATAATATGTTATAAACAATATTAGTTTATTAATCTAAACCGGCAATCGACTTCTATTCTTCTAATATTGACCGCTATTTCCTCTCAAGTTTTGCTGAACTTAGATACTAGGTTATCATTTTGAATACATATGGTATGTAAGTTTTCATCACATTTGCGTTTTTACAGTTTGCATCTGAAGTTGTAGAATATCTGGTAAAGTTATTTGTGTTTTTAACATAGAATGACACTTCTGAATTTTACTATAACAAAAAAAATGTGGAACAAAAATTAAACTTGACCTTAGGTATGTTTGTTGCAATTTTTACAACAAAATGATTTCTAATGATGTTTTTTTTTAATTTAATGAAATCTGGTTCAGAGATAATTTCCTGTTGTCACAGATTGACTACTGGCTTGATCTGATCCAACAGAGTAATAGTACAATCATTTATATATGAGTTTGTATATATACAATCACATTTATAATTACAGTTTGTTATAATATCAGTTATCAGATGAATTATCAGTATTAATCTCCTGGTCGTTGAGACTGATGCAGTGTAAAACATTAGTTCATTGAATAGTGAAGTTATACTTTGAATTTTTAGTTTAAAAATGTAATAAATGTTTTTTAATGGATTTTATTTTTTATTGAACGTATTTCTAGCACAGTATTATTATTTTTATTACTGTTGGTAAATTAAAATTATTCTTCATAAATATTCTTAAAACATTAATTTTTTTCTACATGACCAGTTATAAAAAATATCTCATCTGCTGTTACTGAAATATAAGGCATAGTTGTTGGGGTTGATCATTAATCCAGGTGATCGATCGAGTGATAAAGTGTGATGATTGTCTTTATATTTCACCTGTAACTGTTTATTTATAGTCTGGTTAAATTTTAACATATTACAGATTTTATGTTTAATATTAATTGTAGCATGTCTAAAATAATTATTGATAATTGTGTTCATGGAAAAGATATTTATATATTTAGTTTTATGGCGTTTTTATATTTATTAAGCTATCTTTATTAACTCTTGATGGGATAAACAGCTTGTGGTATAAGTTGCGTAAAGTATGTAAATGTACAATTTTTTTTATTAATAGCAGTAATGTAATTAATATAAGTTGAGTTTATCTTCGTGTTTTATTTTAATGTGTGAAGATGCTTTGTTATATACTAATTTGATGTTTTAAAGTTTGAAGGAGTCTGTGTATTTACATATTATTTCTTAGTAATCTAATTAAAATTTCTTAACATTTGTGAGTTAGTTTACTGTAGTTCCTGTGAGAGATCTTTCTTTCTCATCATCTACCCCGTTGCTTTTTGCCGATTACTTCTTTCCGTGTTTGTTTCTGTTAGGACCTTGCTGGTCCTATTCTATTACCAGGACCTTTATAGACAGTGGTGTATCCTTTGTGTGATTTGGTGGGTGACTAATCACTTAACGTAGGAACCTAGTTTAGTTTCATGCTCAGTTGTGGCACAATAAATTTTATAGTCAAACTTCCTGTGATGTAAAACAGGCCTCCTTATCCATCTTAAGGTCCAATACAAGGAACAACTTTCATCATCAGAGGTAGTTGCACTTAAATAGGATAAAGCAAATTCTTTTGTGTAATATTTCATTAAATTTTGTATACTGAATTTTTAAATCTATAATGTTAGTTAAGTGTTTTAATGTGTTTTATTTATTTACACTTTAAATCCTAAGATCAAGTGTGTAGCTCAGGGCCCCACTTTTTATTTATTATAAGATCAGTTTTTTCTGATGCAATCATTGTTGAATTTGACAAACGTATGAAAGATGTTGTCATTCAAGGTTATTGTATTAAATTTTATTAACAATTATTTTATTTTTTTACATTACCCCTTACATGATTTTAAAATCTCTCTTAACAGAATATTGAATATAATGTGTACCCTGAAATAATTTTTTGCTAGTATCTAATGTAATTTATGTAAATTTAGTGACTCCCAAGTTTTTTTAAAAAAATGCATATAATTTGAGTTATACCTGTTCAACCTTATCACTAATAAAAATGTCTTTTAAACTCTCATGAATTAGTCACTGAGTTAAGGGATTTTGATTTATTAGTTGTTGACTATATTGAAACTTAATGCAGTTTAATAAAAAATTTGATGTTCAATATTTTCAGGCTCTGTAATTTGCTTATGAGAACTGTGAGCATAGGGGTTTTATTATTTATAATGTCCACATCTAAGCTACAGCTTTGAGTGTTTGAGGCTGTCTGTAGAAAATCCTTGTTTTTATAACATCTTTTCCCTTATGAAAATAAAAAAATTCTTTTATTTTTCAGTTTCTATTTTTAATCTGACATTCCCTGTTGTGAACGTAAGCTACTAATTTATAAAACTGGACTTTGATATTGTAAGTTCATGCATGTATACTTTTTGTAGTCTGAAAACTTTTTTCCTTTGTACTTGATTTCAAATTTGATTTCAATTTACTAGTGTTGCCTCAGATAAGGATAATCCTGAGTTTTGAGTAAACATATAATGTAGGTCATTCACATCATTATGTTATAGTGTGGTTGTCTCTGTTCTTGCAGTTTTTTTTTAATCATATGTAATAATAAATGCTAGTTGTGTTTACAAAATGACATTATATCTGGTGTTATTTAACTCAGGTGACAAAAAACAACTAATTCCTTAAATGTGGTTCAAATTGTTGGCATTTTTCAGTTTTTAATTTCTCATTTGACTGAGGATGATACTGCCTGAAGTACATATTGTTTAGTAGGAACTGTCTGTGATTAGATCATTAGCATGAAGTGTGCTGTAATTCCGGAGTGAAACTCTGTTGGATAGTAGTGTTTTTCTTATTTTGTTTGATCATGTTATTACTCTTATTTAATTCTTGGTCAGAGTTTTAGTAGTTTTCTCAGAGCTTTTGTTTACTTTATTAATAAACTCAATTGTTATGCAAGGAATTGCATACAATTAACTGTGGGGATAAAGTAGAAACCAACTTACTCTTTCAAGAAAAGCACACTTATTTCTTAACTAGAAATTAACTTTAAATAGTTGTAAAAGAGTTGTAAAATTTAGTATTTCTGATTTCCAAATTTTTTTTTAGGAACTGAACACTTTTCTGTTTGGTCTCTGCTTATGTTTTTAGATAGCATAAAACAGATGTTTTTATGATTTACTCTATTTACTTTGTCCTATTGAGATCTGTAATACTCAAATTATTAATTAATTGTGGTAATTTCTTATCCTAATTTTTTTCACATTTTCATGTATTTTTTTATTCTACATTAGAATTTGAAGCTGAAGCCTCTTTATCAAAAATCCTCGGTTTTATCCTAATTAATCATATGAAACAAAAAAAAAAACAAGGTTCAGTAAATAAAATTATTGCACTATGCAGACATCACAGTACTACACTAAGACTAAAAAAAAAACTTTCTTATATTGCAGGAAAGCAAAGTAAATATTACAAAGAAAATCATATAAAAACAAATAAAATATGTTTTTATTTAAATTACATAAAAATCCGTGAACAGCATATCTAGCACACATTTCTGTCAAAAGCATAAACATAACTGAGAATACCTTTACAAAAGATCTACATAGTACCTATACATTTCTTGTTCCACCACTTATATTTGCCCCCACGTGCTATGTTGTTGGCTTAGCATTAGGATCAACAAAATTAGAATATTTTTTAATTAACTGTAAAAATATTTGTTACAGTTAAGTAACAACCTAGATCCTTCAAACTCATTGTACTTTTACACCCTGCAACAGTGTACACATTAATAGTTAGAAAATTTAGAAAAATCTGTATCAAGTTAACCCTCCAACTTATCATTGGTAATCCACAGTGTTAAGATTTTGCCAGTGTTACATTTACAGCTGGTAAACAGACTTTCATTGATCTTATTACTTTCCCCTTGTTTTTGATTTTCATGACCCTCGTCTTCAAGACAATAAACTTTATATAAATAATTATTTATATTATATTATTATATATACACATATATCTATTTTATTAATGTAGACAAGTGAATTTTGTCTCCATATTCAGCTGCCTCCTGTGTAACTGCTGGTCTCATCTCTTTATACTAGAGTAATAAATTTACAGTTGTGATTAACAGTATACATGAACTGCACAACTAGTTGCCTGCTCTAATACACATTTTCTGATAGAACTTTCAAGAGTAATTTCTAGAACACATCTGAAATACAATTTTTCATCTTCTGTTCCTGGAAGACTATACATTCATACTTCATGAAAGTGAATCTAGATTCATTAAATGAAATGGTATGCAATTAGCAAAGAAACAGAATTTCTTATTTCCTGCATTTCCATTACAAAAGAAAATAAACAAAATATAATCACAAGATTATTTCAAAAAAATTACAACAGCTGTCAAAATAACTTAACATTAGTTGTTAACAACCAGAGGAGGTTACACCTAAATATTTTCTTTTACATAATAAAGATTTAAGTCTGATATTTGTTCTTAAAACAGTTTAAATATAAAAATTAATTCAAGTTTCAGAGGAATGATATTTATGTGCAACCTAAATTTACTTTACTTATACTTATTCATTGTACAAACTTATTTAAATTTTAATTATGTTTATTGTGCTATTTTGCCTGATAATTTATATTGGTGTATTATTATTGTTTCATTACTGTTATCCATTATTAATTCATCCTTACTTACATTTTTTAATATCTTGTTGAAAGGAGTAAACTCTTTTTTGCCTATTTCCTTGATTTTTCATTTTTGTAAAAGGTAACTCATGTTTATTTATAAGAAGATTTATAGTTAAAATTTGAGGGTTTTTTTAAGTTAAAGTTTGTGGATCTCAGTGATATGTTTTTCTGTTTGTTATTCGTTGCAGTTGTTTTGAAAAGAATAATAGTAGCTTTATACTGATAAGCTTTGATTTTAATGTTATCAGAATGCATTATACGTAAAAATGTATTCATAAATTATTATAAATATTGGTTTTATTCTTTGATCAAAGTACATTTTTAGTTTAGATTATTTTTCATCTATATTTTGAAATTTTATTTATGAGGGTTGTCTGAAAAGTTTTGAGCCTCAACATGAAGATGGCAGAACTTGTCAACAAAATTTAGGGAATGTATTCATGCATGTGTTAAAAGGTACTCACTAAAATTTCAACCATTTTGGACACTCAGTTGTTTGACAATCATTTGAATAAGTCATTATGAGTGTTTCTGTGAAAATGAAAAAAATTGAATATCATGCCATGACTAAATATTGTCATTTGAAAGGCAGTATGCCTTAATTAAAATTGAGTTGGATACTGTTTACTGGGACTCTGTCACATCATTTGTCACATGAAAAGACGGGCAGCTGAATTTAAATATTGTTGTACAGCTTGGTTGAAGAATGTTCAGGACGGCCAAAAACTGCAACCACCACTGATACAAAAAAGTTCACCAAATGGTGCTGGACAACCGATGAATTAAGGTTAGAGAGATAGCAGAGTCTATGGGCATATCGAAAGAACGTGTTTGTCATATATTAATTGAAGAATTGGATATGCATAAGCTGTTTGTGTGTTGGGTGCCGCGTTTGCTTACTTTGGACCAAAAACGCATTCGAATTAACATTTCATTTGCGAGCAGGGGCTTGCAAAACAAGTCAGAGTTTTTGCTTCAATTTATAACTGTAGATGAAATGTGGATCCCTACTACATTCCTTAGATGAAACAACTGTCAAAACAGTGGACTGCAAAGGGTGAAACTGCTCCGAAAAATGTGCAGACCTGCACCATTGGCTGGGAAGTTGTGGCAACTGTTTTTTGTGATAGTAACAGAATCTTGTTTATCAGTTATCTTCAAAAAGGTAAAACAATAATGGGACAGTATTACGCATCACTACTTAACAAGCTGAAGGCAAATATTGCAAAAAAAAAACATTTGAAGTAGAAGAAAGTGCTCTACACTTCGATAGTTACCATCCTCAGTTTGGAAAATTTTACCTGTCTTGATTTAAATTCTGATGAATTTGGGGCTAATTGGTGGTTAGGTTTTAGTGTATTATTTTTTAACAGTGTTGTACTAAAGAACTAAAAATAGTTTGATTGAGACTTAGGAGCTGGGTCTTACGTTGAGTTTAAATCATCTTTTAGTGCCTTGCATTTAATATGCTAGTTAATGAGATAAGATCAGTCATGTTATTTTGGTTGCCTCTCTCTTACAACTTAATCAGTATATATTGTCTTAATTGTTTTAGATTACTGGTAGTTTCATTTTTTAATTAATTTTTTAGTTATAAAATCCAGACTAGATAACATTTTATTCTTCCAGTGTGAAGAATCAAGGTAAATAGTTATTTTTTTTACAATTTTGTTTTATTATAAACATATTTAGTATGAAAATCCGTAGGAACTAATACATTACTAGATAAGATGAAATTAACGTACGGATTGTTCCCATGTTATTTTATTACCTACTGTCTTCAGTATTACTAACATATTCACCATGAATATTAATGACTGCAAAAAATATTATTACAAGGATTTTTACTACATAATATTTTTAGAATTTTATGTGGCTTCTTCAAGATAGTGATTGTTACTGATTGTCTGTTAGTGATTGTGATAGTGAATGTCTTACTTAAGAGGCTGTTTTCCTTCATTTTTTAGATTATCATTTCATTGTAACACATAATGCCATCGTAACATTGCATAAAATTATTGATATTTATTATTGTAATCAAAGAATTAACAACAATTAATTGGAATGTATGAATATCACAAATTAAATAAATGGAGTTTAATTTGTAAAATATATTCAGTTTTAAATTATCTGGTAATTTATTTCCTTTTTATTTTACCAAGGTAATTAAAGTAAAATAGTCATAATGCAAGTTGTTTTGTAAATACCAAATTTTTAGCGATTACATAGTTATATAGCCAAATTAAAATAACAATTGATGGGTTATGTATTTAACTTGGTTACCTTTTTTTATACTAGTCTTTAAATTACAACTAGAAATACAAAAATATTTTAAATTGCAGTGTAGCATGTTTCTTGTAATAATTTCCTTAATAAAATATCTATGCTATGTGTACTCTAAAATTATAGTGCATACTATGATTGTGTGACATTAATTTTATTTGCTGCTTTGTTTTTTTTAAATTAGAAAAAGTTTGCATGCTCACACAGTTCATTTGAATCTTGTGTATTTTTATAATGAGGGATAGTTAACTTCAGCCCGTTGGACTGTTGGTTTTCCTCTCAAATATTTTTACTAGTATACCTCTTCTTTTCTGTACAACTGTTCTTATTAAAATTGAAAACAATTTATTTTGATTTAATTAGAAAACATTGCAATTCTAAATCGTGATGCTTGGAAAAGTATTTTAATTCAATAAAATGAGGTGTTAAAGTGGTCTTAGGCAAGATGATAAACTCTACCCCTTATAACTAAATAATTGATAATTGTTTACTAGAACCATATTTGAGAATAGAATCTGAAATTAAAAGAATAAGAAGTGATGATATTTTTACAACGGTCAAAACATTTAATGAACTTGGAAGTTACATAATGCTCTGTGTAGTTTTCATTGTGTCAGTATATTGCCCTCTCCCCTTATGGCCTTAGTAGATATGAATTATTAAATCACTAAATATAAAATAAAATAAACATATGTTCTAAAATACTTTGTTTGTAAGTTAATGGCTAGTAAAATTTTTAGAATGTTTATTAAGGGGCAGAATTCATGATTTCTTATGGTATTTGACCTGAAAAATCAAATAAAATAGGTCCCAGAACTGTGTCAGCAGTAGGTATTGAGAAGTCTGAGGTGAAATCCAATAAAGTTGGAGTAAAAAAACTGTTTTTTATGTTCAACATACAATAACTTTAATAAACACATAAAATGTTTAAACAAAACTTGTAGAGAATTTAATTTTGAATAGAATTGTGTAAGGTGAGTTGAATAAAACAAAGAAAGGTTAGAAGAATTAGAATTTTACTTAGAACCAGTAGACTAGACCAAAGTTCATTATACATACCAGTTTATAATGATAAAAAATGAGCCGCCATTTTCAACAAATTTTTTGGCATGCTTCCACACTGCTTTTGTTGCTCTTTTTAGTTCTTCAGGGTCTTTAGTTGCTCAGTCACATTCATAATGCGGACGATTCCTCATGAGAATGTATTTTTGTTTTGCTTATAATATTTTTCATCCATCTTCAGACGCAAAAATCTAAAGGTGTTAGATCTGGCAAATCTGGTAGCCAGCAATGTGGACCTCCATGATTTAACTGAATAGAAACTGCACAAGAGAAGTGGGGAGGCGCGCCATCGTGCTGGAAGTGTACTTTGTGTCTCGGTGCTAGAGGAACATTTTCAAGCAGTTGCAGCTACTTGCAATTCTTCAAGAAGAATTGCAAGTAGACCTCCACATTTTAGTGGGCAGGTAATATGAACGGTCAAAATAGCTGATTGTGTAGTAGGCTGAACCATGCATTGATGCTAAATCGGTGTTGAAAATCCACCGTTTTATGAGGATTTACTTCTTGCCCATGTATGCTCATTGCGTAAGTTGTTGACATCATTTTGAGTGAATTTGCCTTGTCGGTAAACAAAATCTACTTGTAGAGTTGTCAGTTTGTATTATTCCACTAGTTGAAGAACTCCAAACAAAGCAGACTGCCTCCTGGATGTATATGTTTAACTAGCTATTTATGATCAGGATAAAAACTTGTTTTGTTTAAGTGTCCTCCAAACCATCGAATGCAAAACTTTGATTTGCTTAGAAAGACATCGTTTACTGACACCTGGACTGCGCTTAATTGTACCAATAGTAATTTCATCAATAACAGCATAGTATTGGACAGATCACTTGTAATAGGTACAAATACAAGAAGATTGTTAACCGAAGATTGTGAAAAGTCACGCTAATTGTTTTGGGATCTGGAATCCTATGTTTCAGAAAACGTAATTCATATTCTAATGCAGCAGCTTTAGCATTACCATTACACACACGTAAAATGAATACCATATCAGTGTATTCCTCTGTTGTATGTAAATAAGTATGGCATTACTTCAATGACAAACCGATTCAAATTATTCAAACTAAAATTCACATAAAAACTTAGCTAATGACAGCACAGTTCATAGTACCCAACAGAATGTACCTTACAGAATGACTTTAACAATATTACAGTTATGTCCATTGTTGATTGATCAGCTGTTATTATTTTTTTGCCAACTTTGAAAATAATATTTTTTCAAATCTATTGTATTGTCATTAATAAAAAAAATTATTATCCAAGTAAATTTTATTTTACAATTGTGTCATTTCCAGTTAAACATTGCGCGCGTGGGTGTATAAAAATAAGTAATTGTTTTTTATCTGCTCTAGAGAAGCAATATTTTTTATTTGTAATAAATATTGTCATTCATTATAAATTTCTGTAATATTGCATAATTTATAATATTATAATCTGTTGTATTATAATTTGCATTTATATAAAATTTAGGTGTTTTACTTGTAAACATATTGATTTTTTGGTATTTACTAACCTGTCATTACATATCATACTTAATATTACAGTCTTTTAAAATACTCTTTAACTCTGTAGAGTTAAAACTACACAGGTAGATATACCATATGACCTTCCTGTGGGATTTAGTATATTTAAAAAAATTAATTACAGATAAACCATGTCTCACTTATTTATTAAATTTTCAGCTGTATATGTTTTTTTTTATTAAGAAGATTAATTTGTATTTTTTAATAAATTTTTAAATTTGCGTACATATTAAAACAAGGTTTCTTTTGTTTAGAAAACTTTTATGATTTACTTTTTCTAAACAAAGTATAATTAAAAACATTTTTAATATCCTATCTTAACTCTGAAGACAATTCATCAAAAGTCAGTTTTATTCTATTATCATGAATAATAGAGTCCACAATAAATTTAAGAAGCTTGATTGTATGTACCTAAAAGCACATCGCCCACTTGTTTTTTTTTTGTATAACTGCTGGATTGGAAAAGAACTAGCCATCAGCCAGACAACAATACTCCTACCTGATAGTGTGTATGGTGCTGCAGATGGATTTAATGTCGCAGCTTGCCCCGGTTTCCATGGTACCCAGGGAAGGAAATATAAATTTATGGAGAGGCAAGTTGGAGGATAGTCAATTTATCAGAAATTTGGGTTATATATTTTGGGTTACCTTGATAAGGATCCAATTCCATTCTTAATATCATAATCTTATTCATTCTAGATTATGCAATGTGTATTTGAGCCTTTAGTGCCCAGGAAGAGATAGATGTGGAAAGGAATTATAGAACAGTGTAATCTATCCACAAAGAGGGGATTGGCTATGATTAGAGTAGTTACAGCCTTGCAAAGGACCATTCTCCCTTATTTAAATTATATTAGATTTCTTAGACATACTGTATTCTTTTATGAAACTGTTGAAACAAAAATATTGTCTGATAATGCCAACTCTAAAGCTTATACACCATGGCTAATGAATAAATAAAAATAAAATTATTGTGATGTAATTAGAAAAAAGAATGCAATAGCTGAAGAAATTCATAAAAAAATAAATTTACATATACTAAACAAAAGGAAGATATCTAAAACAAGTTTCATACATTGTTAGGACAGGAAATCATTTGACCAGCAATGTTTGAGATGTTGTAGTCAATTTTTTATTATAAGAAATTGTTCCAGTTTTTTTTTAATTTTTTTATACAATACTGTATATTAGATTATTCTCTCTGAAGTTCTTTTGACCTGTATGCACAAGTATATTTAATGTTATAGCTTATTTGACTATTAAAAACTACTACCAACCATGTTTTTTTTCTTTCACAAAATAAGAAAGAACCCCCCAGAAAATTAAAAATTTTTTTAAACTGAAGGACGTTAGAAATTATATGATCAGTAAGTTACCTTACTAAGGCACGATATGCTTACTTTGGAATTGAAGACTATGTGTAAGTGGTTGCTCATTAAAAGAAGTTAACATATATAGTCAAAAGTGGAATCGTAATCAATTTCTGTTAGTCTTGCATGGTTGAATGGTTTAGAAATAACCAATTGCATATTGCAAACATTGCAAATCAAATACTTTTTTTTAATATAATGCCATTATGTTGGCAGTGAAAAGTTATGAAGAGACAGTGACTCAAATCTTATAATATAAAAATTATATATTTTAAAATCTTTCAGCCACCAATCGTAGTAAACTTAGACTGGATACAGGTTTGTAGCGTGAAATTAGGGTTTAATATATCGTAGCTAATGATTGTAGCATTTAATGCCACTTGAAATATTTTAATTTCATAAATTCCAACAGCATGTAACTGCACCCACCATTTCCATAAGATTTCAGTTATCTGCAGAAATCAATTAGCTTAATAAAACAGAAAAAATTGGTATTAAGCTAATAACAACACCCCATTCTTTTAGATTCGGTTTATTAAATATATAAATATTTTAAAGAGGAAGTATGATTTTCAAGTTATTAAGTAGTAATTTGCCTTTGTTGACGTCAAGCTAAAAGTACACATTTCCAAAAATTATTACAAATTATTTTGTCAATGTCAAATATTTTTACTGTAAATGATATCATGAAGACATTAGTCATTAAACAGATGTACAGTAAAACTTCCCAATATCGGACACGGCTTGGGAACAACTATCTGTTATTTAGAGGAGTCTGTTCAGAAAAATGCAAATAATGTATTATGTTCGGTTATTGTTCAGAAAAAAAAAAACACTGAATAGAACAACCGTATTGCATATTTATTTCATCTAAATTAAATTTTTTTTAAATTTGTTCCTAATTAAAACAACTTAGTAAAAATTTAAGTTTTTTTTCATTGTTTTTCTTAAAATAAAACATTGTCCTCTTTGTTCATGCTTTAATAAAAAAAAATAATCTGTAGTACTATAATCGACCAATAAAATAGAGAATAAAATACTGTAATCTACTAAAATGGAATAAAACACAATGTATGCTACAAAAATATTGATCAAAACACATGTACAAAAAATAACCTAAAAATCAAAATAAATAATCAGATATCGATACATACAATCTTAATCTATTTTATTCACAGCCAATGTAACAGTCAGTCTTTGTTTTGATTTCTATTCTCCTGTATATTATCCTTTTTCAAACATTTTGTTTTACTGGGCAAAGCTCGGAAAAAGTTTCATCACAATTAAAAATGTTTCTTTCATTATAACTCGCCCATATTTCATTTAACTTTACCTTTCACTCAGACACCAAATTCTCATCTACAGCCTTCCTGACATTTCACCACAAACATTTTTAACTGAAACGTTATGACTAATTTGGAATTTATCTAACCATTCCCCTGATGCTTTAAACTCAATATATTCGAGTTCTTAGCGATTTTTATGGTTTTCTCACATATCAAAGTTCCGGTGACCAGAATGTTATTAGCATGAGCCTTGCAAAACCACTAAAGTCAAATTGTCGACCACTAGACCTGACGTTTTAGAACATTAAAGTTGCAGTAGCAATGGTTGTAATGATTTTTATAGGATACAGAAACATACAGTTAGTGTACATACACTTACATTATTATTGTGTACTTTTTCTAAAGTATAGAAAATGTATTATAATAAAAAAATACAGTACTATACTGTAACAAAAATATTACACATGCTCAATGTACAATATACACTTGCACAAACTGATGATGTTTGCGCCTAGACACTGATGTTATGTTTGAAATCATAACATCAGTGTCTAGGTGGGAAGTGATGCAATTCACAACAGATAAATTAGTCACACTGAGTATAAAATAATACAAGTAAAAATACAATTTTTATTCCTGCTGTCTGTTTTTCAGAACTGACTGAACAGTTTTTATAGGCAAATTCATTGTCCATGTCTATTATTTAGAATATCCATTATTGAGAAGTATTTTTTATTCATTAATATTACTATAAAACTGTTGGGGAAATCTAAACGTGTCTGGTATTAAGAGAAGTCCGTTATTGGTAACCGTCTGTTACATAAAGTTTCACTGGATTTAAATAAATTTTAATTATAATAAAAATCTAAAGTTAATTTTAGAAACCTTGAAACACTCGCTATAGTGTTAATTTAAAGTTATAGTTAAATAGTGTTAATTTTATCAGAAAAGTAAAATAATAAATATACAATGACTTTTTTAATAGAATGTTTTATCCTTTTTATTTTATTATCACCAATATTAAGTTTAAAATTACTAAAATAGAAGATTTTTGTAAATATAAATCATTCTATATGTAGCTATTTCTGAAGCTTTGCTTTTCAAGTGCATTATTCACTTGCAGAATTGTTTTAAGTCGTCCTTCTGCTTCTGTCTGCGTGCTGATATTTTACTTTGTTTATGTTATGGACTTCTACTAATTTTTATATGACAATGACTGACTGACTGATTGGACGTAGAACAAAAAAAATTAATGCTCTGGAAAAACAAAATCGTTGTCAGTTACAGAGAAAATGTCTTGTCGTGAGTACTTCACCCTGATGAGAATCTTATTAATGACTTGTATGAAGGCCATAGCAGTAAAGAATGAGGAATGTAGTACGTGATGAAATGGGTTGATTCATTTCCAGTGAGACAAACAACATAAAATGGTCTCAAAACTTAACAGATTCGGAAGGAGTCCATTAGATTGTAGGCAAGTTGTTGGTGTGTAGTAGCTGGTTTTAGTTTTTTTCCCAGGAAATCCTAGAGACCATTAACAAACTGATATCCCATTCACTACTATAGATGCACAAAGTACTTAAGAGTAAAATAAAAATGGATGATATAGAATTATTTATTAATATTACAATACAAATAGGTCATGTAATTTTAATTGAAGACTACTGGATTTCCATTTATTTGACTAAGGACTGTTAGCATACACCATGTTGCAGGTAGAATCTAAAAAAAAACAGATTTCTACATATTCTATGCTTTTTACATTTTTTAAAGACAATAATGCCACCAACGGCTACACCTTAATGAATTACATTTTGAAAATAGAAAAGTTGCCTGTAGATAAACATTATATGTTTTGTAATTCTGTTGGATATACAGTTGACATGAATGTAATCACAGCTTGATGATTGCGTGGATCAGAGGAAGTAGTGATTGAGCTGTCACAATTCATCACCTTTTGATGATCTGCCTTTCAGCAGGTCCTTTACACCATCACTGTCTATCCATTTCTGTCCCAAGCCTTTGCCTTCATCCCCTTGTAATTTCTAAGCTTGACCTCATCTATTAACTTCATTTTTCTTACTCACTTCCATTCTCATTTTGTTGATTCTTCTAGTATAGTTCTCAAGATTTCACTTCCTGTAACCACATATCCTAACTGGTTTCCTTTTCTTTTGTGCACTTCCTGCTTAAGTACTCTTTCTTCTTTAATCTTGTTTATAACTTCCTCATTCCTCACTTTATCTATCCATTTTTTTCCACATTCACATCTCAAAATTCTCAATCCAGTTCCTTTTCCTCTTTATCATTGTTTCAATACTTCACTTCCACATAAGACACTCCATACGTAACATTTTGCTAACCACTTCCTTAGTTTTTAAGTTCAGACTTTACTACATAGTGTAAAGTAAGACTATATATAGTAAAAATATAATATAGTCTGGAGAATCCAGAATAATGTAACGTGGGGAACTCATGAGAATAATCTTTCTGCATTCTTTTCTGTTATTCTTACCAATATCTGGTTTAGGTGTTTTAACATTGTTTTAGTGGCTTGAGTTATCAAACTTATTGTTTTGTATCACTCTTTCTGACATCAGTTTTCTTTGGAATTGGCATCATAACTATTTTCAAAAGATCTTCAGGCCATTCACCCATATTGTATATACTGTTGCACAGTTGAACTATTTCTTCCATCCTTCCTCCTTTAAGCATTTACAAAATTCTGTGAGAATTTCATTTAATCCAGTCAATTTGTTATCCGTAATTTCTTAAATTGCTTTTTGTACTTTACAATTTAATATCGATAGCCCTTTATCCTTTTTACCTACCTCTTCTTATTCCTTTTCTATGTTTAGTTTTTAATGAGGTTTATCTCATTATCATATACAGGTCCTCTGCAAATTCCTGATGTAGTATTTTCCCATTCTTATCCTCAGTTTACAATTGCCTTTCAATTTATTGTGTAATGCATTTCACCTTTGTATACATCACATACTGCCCTTTCTTTTCTAGATCCTGAATATCATTGAATTCTTCTCTCAACTACCTTTCCCTATCTTTTTGTGTTTTCTTCCTTAACTCATTTTTTAATTTGTAATATAACATTCTTTCATTTTCTCCTGTCTTATTCTTATACTGCTTTCTTTCTTCGACTTTCTTTTGTTACTCATGGTTTAGTAGCCTTCATATTCCTCTGTTGTTCTTAATACAGCTTTTTTTTTATCATTCAGGTTTCCTCCACAGTTTTCATTCTGTTTTTTGCTTTTTTTAATTGCCTTAACTAGTTTTTCTCCTATTGTTCCCTCATCCAATTTTTTCAACTTTTAAACTTGCAAATTGTCAAAATATGTCAGAGAATTGATGAAGGTGGTCATACTAGTATATGAACAATTCTTGTATTTATGAGCTATTTTGTAGACAGTAAAGTAATATCTGCATCTAGGTAATAGATAGAAATGTTGGACTTTACAGTCCATCATAGTTAATGCAGAATTATGCCTGATTTCAGGACAGTCAGGTACATAATAGAGCTGCATATAATGGATTGATCTGTATATAATAAAAGGACAAAACATGTTAGATATTACCTTTGTGAACCCACCGGGTTGGTCTAGTGGTAAACGCGTCTTCCCAAATCAGCTGATTTGGAAGTCGAGTTCCAGCGTTCAAGTCCTAGTAAAGCCAGTTATTTTTACGCGGACTTGAATACTAGATCGTGGATATCGGTGTTCTTTAGTGGTTGGGTTTCAATTAACCACACATCTCAGAAATGGTCGAACTGAGAGTGTACAAGACTACACTTCATTTACACTCATACATATCATCCTCATTCATCCTCTGAAGAATTATCTAAACGGTAGTTACCGGAGGCTAAACAGGAAAAAGAAAGAAAAGAAAGACATTGCCTTTGACTGTACACAAACTATCTGATACAAGTGTTTCAGTAGTTCCTAATAGAAGTGTTGGTAGTATAAGTGCTGTTAGTACATATTATTACTGAAGTAAAGGCCTTCTCAATCTTAAATGACCAAATGGTAAACTGTATTTACAGTATGGATAGGAACGCCCTAAGTGAACTAAGGGAATTTTTCCCTCTGTTGAATTTACACAGTTCTGATATATGCATGTATTTTGTCTCCACTGGCTGCATAGATAAGGCCACTGTGATCTCTGATCAAGCTTTGCACATTAAGTATTGCAATCTACACTCTTGACTTAAATGGAATTCATTAGTAAATGTGGCTTATTAATGAAACTGGTGGTTGGCTACTACCCATGGTATCTTGATAATGCTTCAGCACAATGTTAGTGGGTTATGTAAATAAACAGAAGACAAGGAGAAGTATAGCTGTAATGGCTATGATTTTTGTGTATAGTATTCTATCAGTATTATATGTCTGTAAATTTGGAAACCTGTATTGATGTGGAATTAGTTAACTAGCCGGTCTGTCTAGCCAGAAGCTGGAACGTCAGGGTCCAGGCAAATCCCAGAGGCAGCTCAAGGGCCGCACAGCTCACCATTCCCATATTTCCAGGGGGATTGATGCCCTAGACACCCGCAGAACTCACTTCAGTTGCCATTCGCATTTACCCAGAGGACTCTGCCCCCTGGATCCCTACACTGTTCGTCATCCTATAAATAACAAAGTAGTCAGGCTTTAAAGAAACCTGAAAAAGAAATAAAATTACAAAAGACAGAATAATAGTAACTATGTTAACTAAGTACACAAACCTTTGATGAAAAAAAAAATCATGGCTTATTTGTTAGTCATAGTGGCAGAAATATAACATTAAAGTAAAAGGATTAAACTTTTTTTCCTTAATAAATATCTTTAATTCACAACTTCACCCTCCTTGGTGGTGAAGAAATAATGAATATTTTTAACATCTTAACCTTCAACGGAGCTAGGATCTTGATCTATGGAGTGGACGTTTATTGGCAACTTCTTGAACAAGCCATTGACGGTGAAACATTCATGCAAAGGATCATCATGGAAGATGAAAGCTGGATTTATGGCTACAACATTGAGACCAAAGTTCAAGCATCAAAAAATTGTACATTTCAAAAATCAGTACTAACACTTTAACACGTTGCACTCAAATAATAATTACACGAAAACTAAACAAGATATCAACAATCCAAGAACATGTGGTTACAGAAAAGGTTATGCAGAACACAATGCTTCCAATTGCACATCACTAAATATCTAGTTGACATGTAATTAAAAATGTTGGTTATTTTCTGAACAGAATTCGCATATGATTCTTATTTCAGTTCTGCATTTCGTGGAAGTTTACTTTAAGCATGAGGCTTAAATTCTGATTTCAGTATTTAAATAAAACTGTTCATTCAGATCAAAATTTACATGAGTATTATTTACTACAAAACTGATCATTTTCTTAACTAACTTCCAAAAGCAGTTTGGAATGGGTTATAGTAATAACAAATAATTTTTTATGAGACCTGCTTGTTTTTATTGATTCTGTTCAGAAGTCTGGTTTCACTGGGAAGATTTGATACGTTTAATCAGTTCTACTTATTTCCTTGACCAATATTTCAGTATGAGTGATTTCAGTCAGTGTTAGATTTGTGATTCTACAATCTCTTTTTCCAGGGCTAAGAATGTAGTGATTTTATTAATATAAGAAACAAATTTATAACAGTTTTGTTGTTATATGATAATCAACTGAAATATTTATTCATTCAAGTACCTACAGGTAATCCCTGATTTAAGTTATTTTATGATTAATTTTTATAGCGAGAGAAAAATGCCAAGTCAGTGAAATCCCAACCCTAAACTTGCAGATGAAAGGTGGAGACACTATTACTCCTTCAAGGAGATTATGGTAGCAGTGATGAGTATGATAAAACTTATAAGAATAAATAAATTGTTTTAAGAAGAAATATTCTGAAGTGGCTTTGTGTTTATAAAAATGATTGGTTTAGCAAATTCAAGATTTTTACAAGTAGATAAATGTATGTATGAAGTGATACCTTTTTTTATCACCTCGAGCATTAGCTTCTACTGATGAAACATTTTATTATTGCGATATATTGTTTTCATCATTAATCATTGTAGGGTTACCCTGTGACTTGTGCAAGACTATGTCTATTCGTGTCAGAACCAGTTCCCTCTTGGTTGATTGTCCCTTTCCTCTACCTTCCTTTTCTTATAACTTCATCCAATCTTCCTGGAGTAGATAATATGGAAATAGTTTCAAAGCTTCCCTGGGTATCTGTGGCACGAAGCCTGGCGTCGTTTGATAGCCAGCAGAGTAGCAAACGTGTCTGTGGTGTTATCAGGGGTTGTTGCACATTTAAACTAATGGAGGGACTTATTATTTTCAGGTTAAACCTCGTCTCACTCCTAAAATGCAGTCTACTTCTGCAACAGTGGTTTTCTTTCAAACCAGAACAAACTTGTTCAAATTTTTTTTTTTTTTTGTCTTCAGTCATTTGACTGGTTTGATGCAGCTCTCCAAGATTCCCTATCTAGTGCTAGTCGTTTCATTTCAGTATACCCTCTACATCCTACATCCCCAACAATTTGTTTTACATACTCCAAACGTGGCCTGCCTACACAATTTTTCCCTTCTACCTGTCCTTCCAATATTAAAGCGACTATTCCAGGATGCCTTAGTATGTGGCCTATAAGTCTGTCTCTTCTTTTAACTATATTTTTCCAAATGCTTCTTTCTTCATCTATTTGCCGCAATACCTCTTCATTTGTCACTTTATCCGCCCATCTGATTTTTAACATTCTCCTATAGCACCACATTTCAAAAGCTTCTAATCTTTTCTTCTCAGATACTCCGATTGTCCAAGTTTCACTTCCATATAAAGCGACACTCCAAACATACACTTTCAAAAATCTTTTCCTGACATTTAAATTCATTTTTGATGTAAACAAATTATATTTCTTACTGAAGGCTCGTTTCGCTTGTGCTATTCGGCATTTTATATCGCTCCTGCTTCGTCCATCTTTAGTAATTTTACTTCCCAAATAACAAAATTCTTCTACCTCCATAATCTTTTCTCCTCCTATTTTCACATTCAGAGGTCCAACTTTGTTACTTCTACTACATTTCATTACTTTTGTTTTGTTCTTGTTTATTTTCATGCAATAGTTCTTGCGTAGGACTTCATCTATGCCGTTCATTGTTTCTTCTAAATCCTTTTTACTCTCGGCTAGAATTACTATATCATCAGCAAATCGTAGCATCTTTATCTTTTCACCTTGTACTGTTACTCCGAATCTAAATTGTTCTTTAACATCATTAACTGCTAGTTCCATGTAAAGATTAAAAAGTAACGGAGATAGGGAACATCCTTGTCGGACTCCCTTTCTTATTAGGGCTTCTTTCTTATGTTTATTGATTCTTTCAATTGTTATTGTTGCTGTTTGGTTCCTGTACATGTTAGCAATTGTTCTTCTATCTCTGTATTTGAACCCTAATTTTTTAAAATGCTGAACATTATATTCCAATCTACGTTATCGAAAGCCTTTTCTAGGTCTATAAACGCCAAGTATGTTGGTTTGTTTTTCTTTAATCTTCCTTCTACTATTAATCTGAGGCCTAAAATTGCTTCCCTTGTCCCTATACTTTTCCTGAAACCAAATTGGTCTTCTCCTAACACTTCTTCCACTCTCCTCTCAATTCTTCTGTATAAAATTCTAGTTAAGATTTTTGATGCATGACTAGTTAAACTAATTGTTCTATATTCTCCACATTTATCTGCCCCTGCTTTCTTTGGTATCATAACTATAACACTTTTTGTGAAGTCTGACGGAAATTCCCCTTTTTCATAAATATTACACACCAGTTTGTATAATCTATCAATCGCTTCCTCACCTGCACTGCGCAGTAATTCTACAGGTATTCCGTCTATTCCAGGAGCCTTTCTGCCATTTAAATCTTTTAATGCTCTCTTAAATTCAGATCTCAGTATTGTTTCTCCCATTTCATCCTCCTCAACTTCCTCTTCTTCCTCTATAAAACCATTTTCTAATTCATTTCCTCCGTATAACTCTTCAATATATTCCACCCATCTATCGACTTTACCTTTCGTATTATATATTGGTGTACCATCTTTGTTTAACACATTATTAGATTTTAATTTATGTACCCCAAAATTTTCCTTAACTTTCCTGTATGCTCCGTCTATTTTACCAATGTTCATTTCTCTTTCCACTTCTGAACACTTTTCTTTAATCCACTCTTCTTTCGCCAGTTTGCACTTCCTATTTATAGCATTTCTTAATTGCCGATAGTTCCTTTTACTTTCTTCATCATTAGCATTCTTATATTTTCTACGTTCATCCATCAGCTGCAATATATCGTCTGAAACCCAAGGTTTTCTACCAGTTCTCTTTATTCCGCCTAAGTTTGCTTCTGCTGATTTAAGAATTTCCTTTTTAACATTCTCCCATTCTTCTTCTACATTTTCTACCTTATCTTTTTTACTCAGACCTCTTGCGATGTCCTCCTCAAAAATCTTCTTTACCTTCTCTTCATCAAGCTTCTCTAAATTCCACCGATTCATCTGACAACTTTTCTTCAGGTTTTTAAACTCCAATCTACATTTCATTATCACCAAATTATGGTCGCTATCAATGTCTGCTCCAGGGTAAGTTTTGCAGTCAACGAGTTGATTTCTAAATCTTTGCTTAACCATGATATAATCTATCTGATACCTTGCAGTATCGCCTGGCTTTTTCCAAGTGTATATTCTTCTATTATGATTTTTAAATTGGGTGTTGGCAATTACTAAATTATACTTCGTGCAAAACTCTAAGTCGGTCCCCTCTTTCATTCCTTCTGCCCAGCCCGTATTCACCCACTATATTTCCTTCCTTGCCTTTTCCAATGCTTGCATTCCAATCTCCAACTATTATTAAATTTTCATCTCCTTTTACGTGTTTAATTGCTTCATCAATCTCTTCGTATACACACTCTACCTCATCATCATCATGGGCGCTTGTAGGCATATAAACGTTAACAATCGTTGTCTGTTTAGGTTTTGATTTTATCCTTATTACAATGATTCTATCGCTATGCGTTTTGAAATACTCCACTCTCCTCCCTCTTGTTCATCTTCTTGTTCATCACAAATCTACTCCTGCCTGCCCATTATTTGACGCTGAGTTAATTACTCTAAAATCACCTGACCAAAAGTCGCCTTCCTCTTCCCACCGAACCTCACTAATTCCTACTATATCCACATTCACCCTATCCATTTCCCTTTTTAAATTTTCTAGCCTACCAACCTTTTTTAAGCTTCTAACATTCAACGCTCCGACTCGTAGAATGTTATTTTTTAATTTTCTGGTGACCCCTTCCTTAGTAGTCCCCACCCGGAGATCCGAACGGGGGACTATTTTACCTCCGGAATATTTTACCAAGGAAGGCGCCTCCATTATTGCTATGTGAAAATGCAGAGAGCCACATTTTCTTGGAAAAAAAGCAGCTGTAGTTTTCCATTGCTTTCAGCTGCGCAGTACTCAGAGGACTGAGTGATGTTGATACAGCCATTTAAGTCATTGTGACTCCTGCCCCTAACAACTACTGAAAGAGCTGCTGCCCTCTTTCAGGAATCATTCCTTAGTCTGGCTCTCAACAGATACCTCTCCGATATGGTTGCACCTTCGGTCCAGCTACTCTGTATCCCTGAGCACTCAAGCTCCCTCACCAACGGCAAGGTCTCATGATTCATAGAGGAGGCTTGTTGAAATACTGATAAGAATATATATTTAGTTTTTGTCTTGTTTTATTAATTTTAATTATGAGTTTACAATAAAGGAACTGTTATAAGCTATTTAAAAACTAATGAATCTGTTTTTGTTACAGATGTACCCGCCAGGGGCGGCAGTAGCAGCTGCAGCTGCTGCATCAATGTATGCTGCTCAAGGGTTAGTATATATATAATAAATCTTTTTCTATTTTGTAATTTATAATAACAATCTTTGATATATGTCTTATGGTTATGGTCAGAAATTTTTATCCAAAATTAATATCTTTTTAATTTTAAATAAGTAATTATTGATCTATAAAATTATTTAATTTCTGTGGTAACACTATTTTATATATTATTGAAACTTAAAATATTTGAGTATAGATTACTGATTTTGTTTCTAAAACCACCCTAGACTGACATTCATGTAATGTCTGGCTTTTTTTTACTAACTTTTAAAGATATATTATTTTCAGAACAAAAAGGATACTATTTTTTTTATTTTTTAACCTTTCTCTTTCACTTTTTAATAAAAAAAAATTGCATTCAAATTTTAACACAAGCTAGCCCATTCTGCTACCTTATCACTTAGAAAATTTCAGATTTGTATCTTTTGCCATGTTTCAGTTATTTAATTTGTAAAACCATATTGTTTTTGGATGTATACGGTATACAAACATAAAAATTTATTAATTATTAATTTTTTTAATAAAGACAAGGTCTTTATTATAAATTGATGAAAATGATATTTGATAAAATCTTTTGCTAAATGTATGTTAGGGATTTTTATTTGTTAAGGATTCATTGCTACAACAGAGTAGCCCTTATTTCTACTTTACTAATTTTTCTAGTAAAGGTTTATGTACAATTGTGACAAACATAAAAAAAGAACAAGTCATGATTTATTTATTATCTAATGTCATTAGTTTTGTTTGTATAATGTTACATACATCAGAATTTTTTGAAAATTCCTTTCTGAAACCTTTCTGTACTTATGCGTTCTTTAGAAACAATATTTTATTCTCTTGAAATTACTTTGTCTTAACACGTTTTTCTAAAACTGGAATTAGACTTGCATTGGTCTGCAGGTTTCCGTGTAATCTCTGCAATTTTGTTTTACAAATGTGTGACGGTAACACATTTTGAAACATCAAAGAACACTCCTTTAATTAATAATTCATTAAATCGACAGACTGACGTAGGAATTAGAACAAATCACATTTTTTTTAAAAGATAATAAAAAATGTCATTCCATCTGGAACTTCGTGTATTATCTAGAATTGTTTTATCTCATTTTCATTAGTTTTATAAACAGAGTTTCGATTATAATGATGAATTTCATAAAAATTGATAGTCTGAATATAAAATGTTAAAGTTTGATTAAATGACAAAAAAGTTATTTATTTCCAGCAGGTTACTATTAGTGTAATTTTTTCTCTCAAGCTGTATATTACTACTGAACCAAGTTATTTACAGAAAAACATTAATTTCATATTCACTTAACTTCTGATACTGTTCTGTATAGAATTTTCCTTTAGCATACAATATTAATGAATAAATAGTTAACATAGAAAATAAACAAAAAGGAACCCCAGAACAATCCCTGGATCACACCATTGGTAATATCTCCAATTTCTGATTTGACATGTGTAATCATAATTTCTTCCAGTAGAGGAATAATTGTTGCTATTTAACCGTTTTTTCGACCGGCGAGGCATTTGTTCATTGATTTTTTTGCATGAGCGACGCACAATCAATGGTGCTTACCACTGCGAGCTGTTGAATGAGGTGAGGGCTGGATATCGCCGCAGAAGATGAGACTAACTGATTTGAGAGGCCATCCTCCCCTACGACAACACCAGGTCCCATACTGCAGCTCTAATGGTCTCAAAACTAGAAGAAATGCACTGGACCCAACTTGATCATCCTTGCACCTAACATCCTGCGATTTTCATTTGTTTGAGCTACTTAAAAGCTCTAGGAAGGCAATGATTTGAAGATGACGAGGATATGGAGGAATTCGTGTGCAATTGGCTTCTGACACAATCAGCTTCATTCTACAATGCTGCGATAAAAACCTTCCTTCTCTCTGGGAATAATATATTTCTAAAGCAGAAAACTATGTAAAAAAATAAATTATATTTGCCGTTTTTTTTTAAATAAAATCCCGTTTATATTTGATTTACCCTTGTAGCTTTAATCTCTGTAATCTACACCAAAGTAAATATTCAAACCCAAATCCTCTGGTTTATTGTCCTAAGATCATCTTTTATTTTATGTATTGCAATATCAGTTGAGTTAACATGAAATTCATAATAAGTTTTTTTGTAATATTTATTCCTTTTCTTTTAGATATCCTGGGTACCTTGGCTACCCTACTGCTGGATATAGTACAATGCAAGCTGCCTATTATCCGGCTCTGGCTGCTACTTACTCCTACCCGCACCATCAGTTGCGACCCACTATTATGGTTCCAGTAAGTAATATTCATTAATTGTTATTGATTATTTTTGTTAAAGATTTTGTTATATTACTATAAAAAATATATATATGTAATAAATATTAATCACTATTGGTTTAATAATGATTAATAATAAAATGAATTTTTATTTGTAGAATGGATATGAAGCAGGTGCTAGGTTTGATGGTATTGCACAGCCTGTCTTGCCACCAGCTCCACCAGGAGTACCACCATCTCCAGCTCAACTTGCTGCAATGGCTGGTCACAATGTTGCTCTTACACAAAAAAAGGGTTCATTTTTAGCCGGGACTGGAGAAGGGGGCTATACGTTTTGGTAGTCACCAATGATATATCGTGCGTATTTTATAAAATTATATTACATAAAAAATAAATAAAAATAAAATACTTGGCTTTACAATTACTAGTTTATTTTTTTCTTTTGTATAATTGGACATCAGAGAGTTTTTGAACTGGGTGAATGAGATAATTTATAAAAAAAATATTTTTTAGCTGCTATGAATGTTGATTTATCTGATAAATTTTTATTTTTACATGCTTATTCATCGAAGGTAATTGTCTGTGTGTGTGTGTATTTATGGTAATTTTAATACTAATTACCTTTATATATGTTGTGTATATAGTATAAATGCTAAATGAATTTTTTTATTAGTGTTAAGCAGAAGAGGTGAACAATTAAAATTGAAAAGTTTAAGCATTCTACTCTATTGATCTTTCCATATTTTGCGTGTGAAACTTGATAAGAGCATTTGCTCTGTTGCTGTTTCTACATTTTCTGGAAAAAAGAAACAAAAAAAAAACCATTTGCAAAAGCCAAACAGTTGATTTCTAGAAGTCAAAGGTCATCTTCAACTAACTGACTACCACTTTTAAATTGTGAAAACCATATGTAACATTGTGTATGACTCAAAGCATCATCTCCGTAAGCTTGTTTCAAAAGTTGAAACATTTCTGTGAAAGTTTTCCCCAGCTTCATGCAAAATTTTACATTGTATCATTCATTGTCCCCAAAAATCGGTGCTAACACATAAACACGTTGCACTCAAATAATGATAACACGAAAACTAAATGAGATATCAAGAATTCAAGAACATGTGGTTACAGAAGAGGCTATGTGGAACACAAAGTTGCCAACTGCATATCACTATATATATATATATATGTGTGTGTGTGTGTGTGTGTAATTAAAATGTTTGGTTATTTTTTGAACAGACCTCGTATATCCATTATAATTAAGGGCAATGCAAAACCTACAGCTTTTACACATTATCCTAATGTTTATTTATTATTCTCTAGTGATTTTAGCAAAACATATATCTATTTACTTTTATTATTAGCAATCTGTCTGAAATTTTATTTATTCTATAATATTGCAGTCTGTCTGTGAACTGTATATACAGTAAAAATTGGTTATAACAAGACTCAAGGGTCCAATCAAACATGCTTGGTACTTCCGAGTTTCCACCTCAACTCTAAAGTGTTATGCCCTCATTATCTATTGTAATACAAAAAATGTATTGTATACCTAAGATGAAGCTGTTTTAAAATAAAATATTGATATGTTTTTTATTATAGACTAACAAATATAATACAATTTTTAGATGCCTGATATGTACTGCTTTTAACAAAAACTGTTAGCATTGAATGAATTAGCAAAAAAAAATTGTAATGAGTGTGGAGTAAAACTTACCAAAATCATCGAGGAAAGTAACAAATTAACAGCATACAAAAATTTCTATGTCCTACATTTTTACATACAACTGTGTTTATTAAATCTAAAAAGTCATTCTAATCTATTTTTTCTTCATTCTAACAGAATACGTTAAAACATTATTTTGCATACAAACTAATTAGCCTTAAAATAATTGTTTACTTTTGTTTGTTTAATAAAAGATTATTAAACAAACAAAAGTACCTGTAATCATCAAAACAGTTTTGTAGTTGTTTATTCAAGTACTCCACAAATTCATCACATATATTATTAGTATCCCTAAACAGAGTTTAGTGATACTAACTCCGTTTAAAACATTCTTTGGCGTCAATCATTGATACGATTGGGAGTGTAGTAGATTCATCTTCGTTTTCAGTTTTAGCTTTGCTATTACCTGCACGGCTATGAGTTATCTCAGTAATAATGTCTTCATCAGTTGGAATGTCTGTAGTATGTACGTCATCGGCTGTTGATTAGTCATCTGTTGAGTATTCTTGAAAGACTGATTTTTTTGTCGAGTTAAGAGTTTGAATCCATTCTGAAAGTGGCAATATATCATCTTCATCATGGTAATCTGTCAAAATATGGTGTGGAATAAGACCAGATTCTTTTAAAACTGTTTCGAATTATAGTTTGTGATATTTTACACCAAGTTTGCTTCATAAATCTAATAGCATCTAAAACCGTCATTTGGATTTTTCTCATCCATGTTCTCAATAATTTTTAAAAGCATTAACTACCAGTATTGAACTTTAAAACTGCGAATAACCCCCTGATCCATCAGCTGCAGTTTTGCTGTGGTATTAAGCAGTAAAAACAGAATACTTATATTTTTTAAGTTGTGCAGTGAAGGATGAGCAGGGCAATTATTGATCAGTAATAAAATTTTTCCAAATCCCATTTATGGATTTCTTGTTTGAAAATCATTGGAAGTCATCCGTGCTTTAGAATCAGACCTGTAATCTACAGGAAAGTTTTTTACATTCTTAAAAAAAATCTTTGATTTCTTGATTGCCTTGTTACTAAAAGTTTCCGTTTTTCTGTCCCAGTCAAATTTGAGCATAACAAAATCATTGGCCTGACCATTGATTGTTTCACACCAATACATTTTTCACCTTTAAATTGAAAAGTTTTGTCAGGAGTTTATAAAACAAGCCGGTTTCATTGCATTAAAAATGCCCTCACTATAACCCGATTTAATAAGAAGCCAGTTATCATTCACCCAGTTGCTCACAATTGAACTGACTAAACTGTTAGCTTCCCCATTAATTTTTGAAAAAACAACCTGATGTCTGTTTTTAAAACTATCTAAACACCCATTGCTACAAACAAAATCTGCATAGCCAAGATTTATAGCGAATTTTTCAGCCTGCATTTTTAAAGTTGGGCAACTGATAGGGGTACATTTTCACTTTAAACCATGATAAGAGGGTGCTATTTAAATTGTCTTTATCACATAGCCTGAGTTTTTTTGCTTGTGTGTGATTTTTTTTCAAAAGCACTCATAAGTTTCTCACGACTTCCATACCGTTGAAACTGTGAATGAAGAAAGTCCATTTTTTTTTGCAAACATCTGAATTTGATAGTCCTCGTTCCAGTTCATGGATAACTTGGATTTTATCACTCACGGACAGTTGTTTCCTTTTGACGCCCAACATTGTTCGTTATAAATGAATCAGAGTTAATAGAATACACTTTTTTAAAAATACCCACTGCACAGTTTTAGCAAGAAATACTAAAATGAAAATTCATTCACTGATGGCACTTCAGTATTACTGTACTTTGTTTGGCTAATGAGTATCCGATCGATCACTTTAACGCAATACTGTTTGTATAACTGATTCTGTAGTAGAATACTGCATTTTTAAACTGAAAATTATGACTACTAAATTTACCATTGGGGGTAGGACAGGTAAAATTTATCTTTAACCACACCCCTCTTCAGATTTTCACTTAAATTGTTTAAAATGTGCTATAGAGTTCGATGAACCTGTTTGGGTGGTTTTGATGGATCATTGTTTGGCCCCAGTCTTTCCTGGAATTTTGCAAACAGAAAAACCCGAGTAATTAAAATAACTATCAGCTTTTGTAATACTGCAGTGGAACTTGTATATATTATTTTTTCTTGTTTAACCTCCGGGACCACCGTTAAGTATTGCTTCAGAGGATGAGACAAATGATTTGTAGTGGGTATGAAAAATGTCATGCCTGACCAGGATTCGAACCCGGGACCTCCAGATGAAAGGCCGAGACACTACCACTTGCGTCACGGAGGCCAGCATACTTGAATTGTTCTTACTGTACAACATCCTGTTGCAAACCTTATGTTCACCCTTCAGACCTGACCTGACCTGAACAAGCCTAAGATAAAATGTCACCATGTTTACATATAAATCGTAAATGTGTATTTCATAAATGAAGAAATGGAATTTTCCCTGCATTGAGATTATTTGGTTGTTATTTAACTTTTTGAATTACAGTATTTTAAAAAATGAAAATGCTCGTAATAACTAAGTTTATGTGTCAGTACCTCACTAAAAGCAAGTTAATTTATCATTAATGAGGTTGAAAACCAAACAAATCCTGTAATTTTGCTCATTACAACCATGTTCTCTTTGCAAGCGAGCTCGTTATTCGTGGGTTCTATTTTACTGAATTTTGTAGTAGTATAAATCCTTATGTTTACTAGTTACAAATTACATAATGATGGTCTGATAAATATAAAAGATCTTTGTCCAGTAGTTTATTTGTAGATTACTCAGATATTTTTGTTTTTTGCTCTGTATAATTATATTGTTTGAATTAATGAAGCTGTCTTTACAAGAGCATATATTTGTACATAGTAAGCTGTATTTATTTGCCTTTCATTTTTGGTCTTTAGTAAATTTGCCTCACTAAAATGACACAATCTGGAAGAAAGGACTGAACTAATTTTTACATATGGATATACGTGCCAGAAGAACTGCCCAAGCGTTTTAATGAACGGCATCCAAATAAAAACATTTCACACTCTTACATTGTAAAACTTGTATAAAACTTCCAAGAAACAGGATCTGTCATGAATAAGAAACATATAGGGCAAAAGGTTTTGGTTGAATTAACTTCGGTTAAAATCTTGAGAAGTGCAGTAGCAAATCATTAGAGCTCAATTCGTAAAATATCCCATGAAATGGGTTTTTTATGGTTCTGTTTTCACTACATTAAAATTGAATAAACTTTTTCTGTATAAAATTCAACTGCATCAAGAACTGAATAAGGATGTTTCTAACAGAAGGATTGAATTCTGTGAAGAAATGATTCAATTTATAGATGCCAATCCAGTGTTTATGAAAAATATATGTTTTTTCTGACAAATTCATTTTTTTTCTAAATGGCTTTGTTAATAAACATAACTGCCAATTCTGGAGCGATGTAAATACTCATGTTTTCAATGTCGCAAACACACAGCATCCTGAAAAAATAAATGTGTGGACCAACCAACATTTACGATGATGACATAATTGGTCCACTATATATTATGGGAATTTGACAGGTGAAAAGTGTTTGCAGTTATTCATCCACAAATAGTCCATTACTTAGAAAATCAGTTAGATGACAATGCAAGCATGTTACTTGACGAAGACATGGTTCACTTTCAACAAGATTGAGCACCTGCTCACTGTTCATTTCCAGTTCGACAGTGGTTGGACCAAATGTTTCCTGGGCATTGGATAGGTAGAAAAGGAACAGTTGAGTGGCCGGCAAGATCTCGTTGTAGTTAAACTTTGTCTTTACAAAAATATGATCTATGCAACGTGTATTCATTTGTGTTCTTGTTGGTTTTGTAATAGCTGGAAGTAATCTCTCAGAAGTAAGATGTTCAAGTTTTCCTTGGATGTATTATGCATTTTGTTAATATCAATATTTATATCGCCTATAATTATAAGTTGTATATTGTTTATTCCTATATCTTTCTAGTTCATTCATAAACAAATATAAGTTCATACTAGGAGGTGTAACATAATATTGTTATTTTTTTATGATTCACTATATGTACGGCTTCTATGGAATCATCAATTCTGATAAGTTTTGTTTCATGTACTAATATATTTTTAATATGTTGTATGGTTCTGTAATTTTGCTTATACTTGCTACCATAGTAATGTATTTTGCATGGCTTAGTTTATAAATATTCAGCTCATGGAAATTTTATGTTCCCAAGCACACAATATCAGAAGCATTTCCATACTGGCGCACTAATGTAGGTTAGTGTGTCAAAATTCTTCAAAATTTGGGTTTATACTTCTAATATATGTTTGTTTATGTATTCTGGTAATTTTTTCAGTCTCTCGATCAAGTTATCCCTCACCTCTTCTGACATTTCTGTAACTATTGAGTGTTCTTCAGCTGATTTATGATTTTTAAACTTAATTTTTTCCATCCGGAGGTCTTGAATATGCAAATTTTCTAGAAAAAAAAGTTTGTAATCTTTCAATAGATTCTTCAGTTTAATAATTTTTAAAAATATTTAGCTAAAATTTTGCTGTTTGCTTTGTTACTTTCACCTAACTCTCCAATTTCCTTAATACAAAGACTAGAAAGTTGATATCAGATTGTTTTTAAAATTTTATTAAAAAAAATAATTAATTGTCTATTTGGTTAAGTTAATCTCTAGCATTTTGTGTTGTTTTAGAGATTTGTTTCCTAATTTGTTTAAAAATTTTTGTAATCTTTGATGAATACCAAGCCCAAATCCAGATCTAAGCCTCTTCATATTTTTCAGTCGATCTATTTTTATTTTTTTTCTGCAAAAGACAAGGTTTTTCTTCTGCAGCTGTACTTTTGTTTTCATTTCTTCCCAACATTCTGATTTAATCTTTCTAATTTTTTTCTTAAATTTTTCACTTTCTTGTTGGTCTGATATGTGTTCTTTATAACAGATTTTAAGACTGTAGTTCTATTGCTTCTCTTGAATAATAAATTTAATTTTTATGGTAGTTTAAGGATCAGTTTCTAACATTCATTATTTTTCTACTAATTGTGTAAAAATTGGTACATGATCAGTTTGAAATTCTTCTAGTTGTGGTGGATGTTTTTGTTATTTAGTTAATTGTTTAAATTAGTTGTCATTAATATCATAAAGCCTTGCACAAACTAATTAATCTTTCTCCTATTTTATTCATTATTTTATGAGCAGGATATTCTCTGATATTGTTAAAATAGGTTTCTTTAACAGTTTTGATGTTAGTTGCTCATTACATTTTTTATATTATTATTTGGTCTTTTATGAATTCACAAACCTTTTGGTATGGAACTTTTCTACTTTTCAGGATTTCATTTTGTTTTCATTTTTGGTGCATATGCATTGATTAATGTTTAATTTTTATTCCCATATCTTAAATTTAGAAACCATACTTTTGTTAACAGTGAATAAAAATTTGTGATCTGAATCTAAAATTTTCTTGTTTATAAAATAAATTGTGCACAAATGAGGCATGTTTTTTTTTCATTTTTCTTTTCCCTGTTTTTCCTTTGTATATTTCACTTCTTGAACCAAAATAAATAGTTTTTGGTCATCTAGGATTTTAATGAACTCCATTTTTAAAGTACTAGAAAGTAAGTTTTATAGTTATAATTGAAAAGTAATTTAAATATATAATTTTTAATGTTTTATTACCTACTGAGTGGAGACATATATATATATATATATATATATATATATACATAAAATGCATTTGTTTCCCACAGATAAGGGCTACATTTATTTTCTACTTTACACAATCTTTCCCAGTCTTTCTTGTGTTGCATTTAAAGCAACTGAGGTGTAAATAAAAGAAGAATAAAGTTTATTTCTACAACTACAATTATATTTTTAGTACAGTCAATTCCTGTGATTAACAGAAAAAAGTGTCTCGCAGGGATGCTTCATGGATTTAGTAGTTGGTAGGTCATTTATGTATAGTTTGAATAAGAAAGGTAAAAGAACAGATGTGTGAGGCAAGCCATTGTTGCCTACTTTCAGCCTCACCAAGTTGCCCTGTGATCTATCTGTCTATTTGTCAGCATTTCATGATAATGTTATTAAAGGTTTTACAGATGATTACCCCTATTAGTTTATTTAGTAGTCTGTGTCTCCAAACAGCATCATACGCTAAAGATAAGTCCACGAATGCCACTCCTGTTTTTAATTTTTTCTGGAATCCTTCAGTGCTAGAGGTAAGTCCAAATACCTGATCAGCACAATTTCTACCTTTTCTAAAGCTCAGCTGGCAGGGTATTATTATTTATTGTTCTTAGCCTATTTTACATTAGCCTATCTAACAATTTATAACATACACTCAGCAATGATGTAGGACGATAACTAGCAACATACGTCATGGGTTTCCTGGTTTCAACGTTGCTACTATAGAAAACCTTCAGCTACTCTAGTATTCCGACAACAGTTCTTCAAGAAATCAGAGTAGATTTCATCTGCACACTGGCGGATTTACATTTTTTGACAGATGCAATTGTTTGAACAACTTCCTCCATTTCAAAGGGTGCTGAGAATTGCATTCACTGAGCAGCATGTGATTATTCATAATTAGTTTCTCTTTGATTTTCTTTTGAAAGACTTATTTCCCTTGAATTTTGTCATATCAACAAGCCTAGCAGCAATATTGTTTGGATTTACAGTTGATTTTATTTTAATTTGTTTTTCAGCAGACAGTCTTGTTTCAACAAGGTACAGACCTTTTTGCTTGAGTGTTGGAAGTTTACATTATCAACTAGTTTCTTCCACTTTTCCCTTCGTTCATGATCCAGTGCATTCAAGAATAGTTTTGTTACATTCTCTGAACTGTCATCCTCTATGTATTGATTGCAGATTTCTTGAAATTCATCATTCTAGCCTGATGTTAGATCTAAAACCTCTTGGCAGCACTGATAGTGATTAACGAATCAGATACTGAAGAAGGTCTTCAGTATATGCTACAGGGTTGTTTGTTCTTTTTTTTTAATAGTGGATTTTAAATGATCCCACAAGAAAAAGTACTATGGTGTAAGATGGTTACATACTGACCATTTCACTAATCACCTATGACTATCTTTCTGGAAATTTAGCATTTAAGAATTCTCTTTCATCCATTGAATTACAGTGATGCATCATCTGGCTGGAAAATGGTTTCACCTTGCAGGTGATCAGCCATAATGTTTCTAATTATTGGCATGATTTTTTTTCCCTAATATATATGTAAATATACAGCTTCTGTAAGATTATCTTCAATGAATGAAAGTCCAATTACTTGATTACCTAGAATGTCAACCCAAACAACTTTCACGTTATTAGGTGTTAGTCTCTAGTAATAAATTTGTATTTTTGGGATCCTGCTATATACAATCATACCTGTTAACAAACCCATTTTTATAGAAAGTGCTTTCATTATTGAAGCGAGTATTGTGAACAAATAGTGGATTGTCTGTCTTAATATTGTCCCATTTCTTTGCAAAATTGAATCCAGTGATGACTATCATCGAGTTCCTGATGTTGCTGCATTTTATTTTTATTTTAAAACATTTCTTGTAGATATTTGACATTTCATACTTATTGCCAATATTCTTAGTAGACTGTTCAATGTTCACAAAAACTCACAGACATTATCAATACCAATTTTTATCATTTAGAGGTCTCCAACATCGAGGCATTTTGTCAGAGCAGTTCAAGAGCTTTTAAATACTTTGGCCATCTACTTTGCCTTCAGCAATTTGAACTGATGGAAGTCAGTAAGACCTTAATCTGGACTATATGGTGCTTGATTGAAAATATCATGCCATTACATTATTTCAACAAATTACTTATCAGCTTCATAATGTTTATGTACAATATCACCTTTCATTTACTTCTGACATCTAGTTTATATACTGTTGTGCAATTGCTGGAAAGCTTCTGGTTGGTTTGGGGATCAGTAGCATGAAAGTCAGCAAGTTGGATACAACTGGTCCAAAAAAAATAATTGAAATTCAACTGTCATTTAAGAAATTTTATTGAAATTCTCAAATCTTTATGATAATGGATGATACTATTCAAGTAGCTAACATTTGTTTTCTCATTTTTATATGAGACCCAGGTTTTGACACTGGTGGTAACATTTGGTACAAAAATTTGATTCAATCTTTTAATTTCCTGTGTAGACATTTCTGGTCAAGTGACTATTTTCACATACCTGTACTTTATATTGATATGTATAACTGTTTTGCATTTATAGTTTAGATTTGTCACTTGAGTGAATCAGTTACATTTTTGTGTTCGGTAGTTTTGTAATATTTTTATCATGGAGGCTGAAGCATTCACATGAAACTATGTTTAAAAATGAGATTCAGTGTTCGAATACGGTTTAATAGTTTTAAAAATGATTGAATTAGTCATTGATTAAACTTAAAAGGTATACCAGTAACTGATGAAAAAGCAGCCCTGTCAAAAAATTATCACTAGAGAAGTTGTTGGAAGAGGTTAGCATCAAATAAGACTCTTAAAATAATTTTCACTAATACTTTATATATAAAGATGAGTGCTAACAAAATTTGTTTCAAAATGTTTAAATTTTGACCAAAAGTTCTTTCTCAAGAAATATTAAGTAAATTTTAAACAATGACTTAACATTTTAGTGAAGGCTCAATCGTTTCGCTGGTAGCAGTCATGACCAAAAAAAGCTCATGTTCAATTAAATATTGAAGTTCTAATTGTTTTCTTTGATTACTATGGTGTGTATTCTTCACCAACACAGCTTTTACTCTAATCTATAAAGTTGTTTTATTTATTTTTTTTTTTTTCAGAGGCGTAACTGAAAGTGGCACTACTGGTATTTGATTCTACAGTGTAAAGCAGCATTGCCACAACATCTTGATCTGATATCTTCAGATTGCAGTCAGCCAAATTGATTTAAAAACAGTAATAATATAAGTTACCCCTTCCCAACCCTTATTATTTACTATTATTAAAGTTATTAATAAATGCTTATGATTGATTGATTATAAATTATTTTATTCTTGTACTGCAGATACTCGCCAATCTGAATGCTCACAAGTGATGTGGTGTTTATGATGACTGTTCTTTTTTTATTGATATAATTACGATTGTGATCGAGTTAATGATTGTGTGAGTGTGACCATCATTTTCAGTCAAGATTTTTAGATGTGATATTTCTTGATTGTGATGAAATTGCTCCAGTATGTTTTCTTAAAATATTTTGAATTAATGGTAAAAAATTGAAAATATTTCAAAATTTTTGCATCATCATGTTCAACAGTCTTTCTTTTTTTTTCTATTTCTTTTTACAACAATATTTGGTTGTGATATAAAATATTCCTGATTGTTAGCCATTAAAATTAAATTGATTCTATTTCATTTTTATTTGCTTTATAATGCATTTTGTGAAAGCGCTCGCTAATGAATAAGTAATTTAACACCTGCATTAAGTAAAATAATAGTATTTTCCATCATATTTTTAAACGAATCGAAAACTTGACACAATTTATTATAATAGTTAAAACAACAGCGAATTATTCAAGAGTGTTTCGTACAGCAAAGTTTTCTCATTACTGTTTTGTATATATTGCAATGTTTGAAATTCTGTCTTCATCGATAATAAAAAGTAGTGAAAGAAAAAAAAAATTAAATGAGGTCTGCAGGAGTCTTGCCATTTGTTACTTTCAACTTTCTTAGTATTTCTTTCGTGATCAAAAATTAATAGGAGTTGAATGTAATTTTTAAGTGTAGTAAATATTTAAATATATAATTAATCAGTAGCTTCATTTAATTTAATATTATATTTACAGTAGAACTGTTCATAAGTCTGTACCCGGCTTAAGCAGATCCCAAATTACCCAGAATATCATATATTCATTTTTTATTGAGCTAAATTTTATAATATAACAAAATTTGTTTTATATATATTGAATATTTTTATTTAAATAATTATATTTAGATAATAATGTATCATGTGTAATTTTGTTTTTTGAGTGTAATTTCTAATAGAACTAGCTGTTCTGTTAGTCAGTAGTTACATAATTTGATTTATTCTATAGACAGCAAAATTCTAGACAGTATGTATATTAATAAAGTTGCACACAGCTCTTGGAATGATTCTCAAGCAGCACTTTAACGTATTTCTTTGTTTAAAAACCGGCTAACATCTTTTAGTTCTGGGTCACTGCTTGTGGAAATTGTTTTGAGTGCCAGTAGCAGAGTGCTCCTCTCCTGCACTTAATGTAAAATTGATCTTCAGAGTAATAAAATTAATTTTTTTTTCAGAATAAAAGATTTTATTACTAAGAATAAAAAGATTTAATTAATGATTTTTGCTATTATATAATCTTTTCACAATTTTAGTAATTATACTTAATTTTAATACATTCACCTTTTTAATCTATTTGTAGTCCAGATTACTATTTGTCTTGAATTAAAAATATTCTGTAAAGGGATCAGCCAACATTTCTCCAATTGGTGTTCTACTGTAGTTAAAATTTATTAGTGTAATAAAGATGTATAATATTTACTTAATATAATAAATTATTTACAAGTATATTGACAGTTTTTGAAAAATAATGAAAATGTAACATACTTAGCAAGTATAAATATAAGTATTCCAACCTTCTGATAAGTTATTTTTCAACCTTTTTATCTGCATTTTGTTGACAGATGCAGTAAATGTCTAAAATGTCAGTATCAGATGATGTTTATTAAAATCGTGTGGATAGATCATGTAGGGATGCACAGGAGTATGTTTCCCAGACACATAAAAATTTGATTTTTACCTTTATTTTGTTATTAATTTTCAGTATAAATTACAATTATTTTGAGTTCATGACCCCCTCCACCAATTTTCTAATATATGCGTTCAATTAACAAATTTTGAAGATCACTATAAAAGGGTCATTATGTAATCTGTGCTCTCCTTTATTAACTTTCTGGATTTGTCCCTGTAATGATTTCATAACATTTAATGAAAAACTATTTTTATTCTTGCACAATTATTTTCATGACAGTTGCCAAATTTTATTTCTTGCTCTCTGTTTTATTAAATATATTTCAGAAAATCATAGTCAACGTAATTTTCCTGGTTATTCAGGACTTATATGAACATGTAAAAGTATTTTCAATTTTTTGTTATATATATATTTTTTAAGCGAACAAAGTATTTAACTATGCTGATACAACTTAAACTGTTTTTAGATTTAAATGTCTTTGTGATTAGTTATCTCATTTTAATTAGTATATAATTTTATTTATTTTTTTTTAAAGTGCACGATTTTTTACAATGAATTAAGTTTTTTTCTATATACTGGTTTGTTGAAAAAATTACCTCTCTAACAGTGGACCAGCACTTAAATAAAACTAACTGTAACATACATTACACGCAAAATATTACATTTAAAGAGTATCTTTTGCAACTTTTGTTATTTTTGGTTAGGTATTTGCTTTGTTTTAATTTCATTGTAACTTAGGGTTTATAAAAGTGTTTCAGTCTTCTGTACTTTATTCAGTTAGATATGATTCTGTAATAGTAATTTTTTTTTTAAAGATCTCAGATTATATTTACAATATTTGGTTGGTTGCAGTAATAGAGTAATAAATTTGATATTATTATTTCTATTAAAATTACTGTATGTTCTCCTTTCAATATTTATTTGCATGTGTAATTTATATTTAAATAAATTGACAATATAAAGTATAATAGAAGCATTTAAAATATCAACTGATGTAATTTTATTAGCTTCTTTTAATTTAATGCATATATTATTAGCTTTTTAACTTGCCAAGGTGTAATATGATGAAACCAATCTCTGAGGGCATGAACTTGTTGAGCAAATTTATAATTTTTCTGAAACCAATTAATAATAATAAACAAATAATACTTTTAAAAAACTGAAAGTTGGCTGCAGCTTGTATTTTGTGGCAATTTATTTGACCATTCCAAGATATATATTCCGTTGGACAGGGCTGTCTAGGACTGAAAATTAATGTATCGGTAAAAAGGTTAAGCACAATATTTCTTTTTAATTTCCATTTATATTTTACAGCTTAAATTACACTTGTACCAATTTTTTAAGTTAGTTGTATTGTGAGTACTTAATTTTTTTTTTGGAATTATTTTTTTAAGGATATGTAAACTTCTTTATTCTCTCATTTTGCTAAATTTTATTTTTCTAAGACATTATTTTCATTGTTTTTATTTAATATTTTACTTAGGTCTATAATAATAGTCAGTTACACTGGCTGATTTATATGATGGAAAATGTGCAATCTTTATTTGTTAAAAATGTGCATGTCTGTGAAAAAAAATTAAGTTGTTGAACACCATTTTTACTGTTTTAAATGAGATAATTTATATTTCAATTGACTATATTTTAATATACTCATATGTATATTGCTTCTATTTTGAATTTTTACAACTTATTTGTTGTACAAATTATTATTCAGATTGGTTAGGTGTGTAACAAGTCACGCTAGACTGTTAAAGTGATTCTTTATTCTAATATTTCAAGTTTATATGATTTTTGTTTGTGACGTTTATGTGATGTACATTGACTGAAGATCGTTTTCAGAAGCTGACTATTTTTTGTTTGATAAAAATTTTCTGTGTGGTATTCATATAAAAATTAATTTTACATCATTTTGTTTTAAATTAGAATCGACAATTTATATTTTTGATTAGATTTTTCAAAATATGTATCGTTAATGCATTTCTTTCTTTTTTTTTTAATATTTGCTTTGCATTATTTAATCACAATGTTTATGTTTACCTTGCATGTAATTTCTTACAAACTTTTGTTCATTTTCTTATCGTATTATGGAATATGGGTCAAGAGCTTCTGTTGTACAGACTTTAGCAACCTCTTATTGTATTAGAGCAATATTTGTATCGTTGTGTAAATTTATATTTGTTCAGTCTGTAAACAGAAATATTTGGCCAAAAAAGCATATTAAACATCTTGACAGTTATTGAAAAAAATGTGTACAAATTTCTCAGTTTTTAACATATCATTTTTTGTATGTTATACATTGGTTGCAAGATGGTGTAACCAGAAGCTTGCTGTCGTTTTTAATATTGATTAAAATTATATCTAAAACTGATTTGTTGTTGATACATTTAAGAAAAATTTCTCAAAATTGTACTGCTAGTTGTATTTAAAAATTATATTTGTTTGGAGACAGTTAGTTAATATTTAATTTATGAAAATAAATAATTGTTTGTGTTACTTTTTGTCTTTCATTTATTTGCTCAAAAAATCTTTTAATATATTAAACGTGCTTAAAAATCCACCCCTTTGGCTGCAGTATACTGCAGCCAAAGGGCAGCTGTACGGGTCTCTGATTATCGTGTAAGAGCCAGCGTATGTACTGTTTAGTCAATTATGTTTAATTTTATCATGAATATTTAATATTTTTCTTACTTGACCTGACCGTTTGATTGATATTTTAAGGTGGTTTTTCATTTTAAGATTTAACTTTAATTATATCATTACAGTATATATGTAATTCAGCTTTTTACATTTTATTAATTTATTTCAATGTGTGTTATGACCTCTGACAAACAACCCCCAAAAAATGTGCAAAAACTGTACAAGTAACTAATATTGAAAAATATTTTTGAAGCCAATAGTAAAATAAAGTTTCAAGTCAGTTTTAGGATTTAGACTAATATTTAATTTGAGTAGCTTCAGTTCTGGCAGGTCTGTTGCATCCATGCATACGTGCCATATTGTTTTTCTTTTTGAAAAGGAGTGGATAAAATTTTTTATTTATACCAATCTGTATTTTCAGTTATTGGAAAAAATGAATCGTAGAAAAAACCTTAAGTTAATTTTTAACCTATATTATTCAACACAAAAGAATGAAATATTCCGTTATGTAAGCCAGAATAACCTGGTTACATACCCAAAATAAACATATGTACGAGCGGTGGCTAAGATGTAATGCACCCAGGAATGTGAACAAAATGTTACACGAAACGGCAGGAGTTCCCATCTTGTAGTTTCCTTCCCCTACTATTAATATTCCAAAACTTGTTACCCCACATGCCATCTCATTTTCTTTCAGGTGACTTTGTTATGGAGTCAAGTAAACCTGCTGTGACAGTGAATCTAAAACAACATGTGGTGACTGAATTTTTAACAGCAGAAAAAGTAACAGCTAGTGACATTCATCGTCACCTAAAAGCCATTTATGGTGATGAAACTGTTGGAAGTACTATGAGTAGATGGACATTTTATATTTAAATATAACATTTTCTTCTTTTTTCACTGGTGGGACCAACAATAGGGCATTCCATTTTAAAAAATTAACCTTGAAATAAAGTCAAATCCAAGATCACCATGAGATGTTCCTCTCCAGTCTGAGTAACTTTTGTTTAGGTCATTTTTTTTGTATTGTGCATAGTTAACAAGAAAATTGCCTGAGATCCTTAAAATGAAACATATACAAATTGTCATATAGATAACACGTTATAATATTTCAATAAAACTAGTAAAGCAGTTTGGGGCGGTCCAAACAGTAGACTAAAAATAGTTAATCTGATTTTAAAATTACAGTGTTAGTCTGTAATAAATACTCTTGGAAACTGACAAAGGTGCTTGGATTTAGGTCTGGAACAAGCCCAGTGATTTGTAAGTGGAAACATAGGTCTTCCACTGTCTGTTCAGTATGCTGATTAATATGACCTCAATAACAAAAGCTTAACACTAATTTTTTGGCTGAAAGCACTGGAAAATTAGTTTCATTTTCCAGAAAGACGTATTCATTATTCTACCATTTTAATTCAATACTAGGGTGTCCACTAGCGTAAAACAATTTCCCAACTGGATGACAGAATGGGAACTCAGATATAGGAATAAGATTCATGACAATCAAAATGCAGAAGTTTAAAGAGTGGTAGATTAGATCATTTAAAATGAAACCCACCTAGTCTAGTCGTTAACGCATCTTCCCAAATCAGCTGATTTGGAAGTCGAGAGTTACAGCGTTCAAGTCCTACTAAAGCCAGATATTTTTATATGGATTTGAATACTAGATCGTGGATACCGGTGTTCTTTGGTGGTTGGGTTTCAATTAACCACACATCTCAGGAATGGTCGAACTGAGAATGTACAAGACTACACTTCATTTACACTCATACATATCATCCTCTGAAGAATTATCTAAACGGTAGTTACCGGAGGCTAAACAGGGAAAAGAAAAAAAGATCATTTAAAATGAATAATGGAAGAGGTGAGTAGAGCAGGATGAGATAAATCAATAAGGAAATTATTGACCAATTAACAATAAAAAGCTAAATAGCTTTTAATAACTAAATAGCTTGTTATTAAAAACAATATAATGGAAGAATTACTTAAACAGAATAGATTCAAAGTCCAAACCGATACCAGTACTTCAGGTTTATATGCAAACCTCTTGATCAGAAAGTAAGGATATGATGGTAGGTAAGTTATAATTTCTGAATTAAAGCAAGAAAGAGAAATTTCTACAAATGATAGAGGACTTTGGACAACATAATACATATTAGAACTAATAGATGATAAAAACGCAAACAAAAAATAATGGTGGCAGAAACTTTATCGACATTTAAGAGATGAAATTAGTGCTGTACAGTTTAGGAATACTGGCTGAGAAAAACTTTAATGATTAGAAAATAAAATAATGGCAAAATAGAGATGTAATGTATGGAAAAACAATTTTACATTTTGGGGAGTGAAGCAAAAATGTAATAGAAGATTTTTCAGAGAAGTGGTTGGAATATACAAAAGCATTTAAGTGAAAACTAACTGGTTGTTATGAAGTGCTAGAAAAAAAAAATGTAAATTAAAATTATATAATTATAAATGTTATAAAATTAATTTAAAAGGCTAGAAACTTAGAAACGACTTTTTCCTTACTCCCTAAGGAGAGGAAGGTAAGTTAATGTTAATCTATAGTCACGTCACAAATTCACGGTCATCCGATGCTACGCGGAGAGCTTCTGATCCGAAGCTAGCTCAGCGACCATTCAGCCATCACCACGCGGCTTTTGGAACTAACCTAACCAATATCTCGGCCGATGATGGTGTAGTGCGACACCTAAACGAAAGATGATCTTAAGTCGTGGAAAAATCGTTGAATAAAATAAATATACCTAATTTATCTGTAAATAAAATATAGACGTACCTCAAGGACAATCTTGAAAGTTGCATTGCGAGGCTTGTGCCTGGGAGTTCCATCGGTTATTTTTTTCAAAAATTGCCAATTTTTCGAAAAAATAGGCCCTAACGCTTTGAAAAAAAAATGTTGACGCCCTAAACGATACACCCCATCCGATCTCATTACCGACCATCAATTGGTAACATCGGATTGCCCCTAGGGGGTTATTTGGGAAGAGGATGCTCTTATAATATATCAGGTACACTCTTGGTCAACCGATCACGGTTATTCGGAAGTTTAGTTATATCTCGATAACAGAACGTGCGTTTTAAAAAATTCAAACGACACTAGTCCGTTAAGAGTGATTGTGTAACCTGTGCGAATCTTGGTCACATCTAAATAACCGATATGATAAATAAGTTTGTGTGTATTATAAGCTTTAAAATAATATTAAGTTTAATAAAATAAATTTATTTAAAAATATATTTTGTCTAGCCCACTGGGCTGGTCTAATGAGGTTAACTCACCGTCGCAAATCATTGTTTTAACATTTGATTTTCGAAGTATATGGCTCTTAGACTTGCCCGTCCGTTATATATCGGTGAAAGGGTAAAGGTTAGAATGATATTTTTGAGTCAGGATACGCGTGTGCGTGCACGCACAAGAGTATGTGTTTAATTATAAGTTTATGTATACAATCACTACCTTCTGTTACCGTTTGGCATAGATCATGTTATCCAGGCTTGGGACATTGAAGAATATGTTTTGGCAGGCGTTGGGAATGACAACGATACGGGTTACGGACGAATATTTATACCCGAGTTCTGACAATCAAGCACATCCAATCGAAACATGTTTATCGCATCCGATGGTTGGATGCACAGGAAGTCACATCCAGTGGTCGGGTGTACAGAATACTTCCACACACCTTACCGTTCGACAACCACATCCAGTTACCCACGTTTTTCTAAGAATTCCAGTTATATCGTAAAACGGGAAAATACGATAATGTCGTAAAAAGGCAGTTTATAAGTAGCCAACTTTAGTTGATTTTGTCATCCCTGGTTTGGAATTCGTCAGAGTATGTTACACGAGCGTTCGTTCATCTACATTTTTTATCTTCTGATAACCAGTGCTAGACTAATCGATTTACGACTATTAATCGCGAGCTGTATAAGCAACCAACTTTGATCCATTTTGTCGATTCTGTTTGGATTTTGTCAGGCAAATAAAAGTCTGGATTTTTTAAGTATGACGGGAAAATTGCTTCAACAGAATGATACTCGACGCTACCGATCAAGTCAGACGATAGGCGCAGATTGAAAAGGCGTTCAACTGTAACCTTTCTTTTTCCTGTTTTGCCACTGGCAATTACTAATCAGATCATACTTCAGAGGATGAATGAAGATGATATGTATGAGTGTAAATGAAGTGTAGTCTTGTACAGTCTCAGTTCGACCATTGGTGAATGTGTGGTTAATTAAAACCCAACCACCAGTATTCAAATCCGTGAAAAAATAATTGACTTTACTAGGAACTCTCGAGCTTCCAAATACTAGGAACTCTCGACTTCCAAATCAATTGTTTTGGGAAGATGTGTTCACCACTAGACCAACCCGGTGGGTTGTTCAACTGTAACCTGACCACGTATTACTAAATGAAGCAACAAATACATATGGCCGCTTCTAGAATCAATTTAATGGAAATTGGTTCTTTGTTGTCAAAAACAATTGATCACTACAGGAGAAACACTGTAAACCTATAGTATGTCTTCAGATATATCTAAGTACAAAATAAAAACAAAATTTTCACTTGTCAAATTTTAGAAAGAATGAACACATAAATGCACAGTAGTTCTATGTGAAGTGTCTGATGTAATGTTGGCACTGTTGATAGTACAGTCGAGGAGTTAGTGTACTACATAACAGAATGGCATAGGTAGCAAGAAACCAGTCGCTAATCTAGCAATCCATCATCACCCTGCATGTCTTCTTAAGCTTTCTAAAATTTAATGAGTAATACAAAGTTACAAGTTCCTAAATTCATATTTTATAATAATATTTAATGACTAATTGTATCACAAAATGTAAAGAGAAAAAATATGTAATAATCATTAAGTTTATTAATTTTGACTTAAGAAAACTGTTCACTCAATTAAGTTACTGATAGTTAGAAAATGCAGTTGTTAAATTAGTGTTGAGTTAAAGTTTGAAAAGGTAATTATATTTGTCATAAACCTACAGCAAGCTGTTGATATGATCCTGGTGCAGCAAACATTAAGTGGTTGAGTTCCTTCTGATTACTGGAAACTGAATTAAGTAAACATCTAGAGGTTTAAAGTACACATGCATAAATTCTATGATGTGATTTTCAAACAGAAATCAGCATAAAAATGCATACACAGTTAAAGAAACATTGTGATCAGCATAAAGACAATAGTGACAGTTTGAACAAGGAGCACATTATATAATCTTAGTAAAATCAATGAGTTTTAATGTGAAGTTGAAGGCATACTGAACCGATAGTCATAAAGAGTATACACATGGTGAGAAGGAAGAGTCGAGTATGATAGAAAGAATTTAGCCATCCACATTCTGAATGGTACTTCACATTAAAACCCATTAATTTTGCTAAGATTGTATAATGTGCTTATTGTTCAAACTATCACTATTGTCTTTATGCTGATCACAATGCTTAATTGTGTGTACATTTTTATTTGCCTTTATATGCTGATTTCTGTTTGAAAATCACTCTTATTCACCATGTAAATCTGGAAAAAGGATAATTCTGATCTTTTCTAATTAATTTCCAGGCATTTTTAGCACAATTAATAGAAAGTGAAAATTTTATACAGATGCAAACTGCAAAATTCTATAAAAATTTATTTTGGTATTTTGCTTTAAACCATCCTTAAAAATTTGACACTGGAAAAGGTTATTTTGTATTTCTAATCAATATTCTGGAAGTACTAGAAACACTAGAAGAGAAGCATCACTCAAGAACAAAAACTTAGCATCAGTCAATCATTTATACTTTTTGTTCACAGATTGAATTTATTGTTGACTTGGCCGTACAGATTATGATAGTTATAAATTGTTATAAACCAATAATAGGCAAGTCATAAATCATAATGTAATTGATAACTATTTTATGACGACCATTATTAATTGCATACATAGACTAATGTTTCCTTCAGCTCAAAAGAATGCAGAAATAGTAAACAAAGAGCTTAAAATGCATTATTTGCCTATACGAAGAACTAGCACTTTAGCCTCTTATCTGATTAAGTGTTAGAAAGGGAAAAAAAATTGATGATGCTTTTAGATGATATATATATATATATATATTATCATCTAAAATCATCAAAACCTGTACCAAGGAGTACCAAAACCTGACTATGACAGAGCTCTAATAATTTAAAGAAGAATGAAGCAGTAGGAGTTACCATTTAAAATAATGTGCTGTATTGGGAAAGTAGAAATGAACAGACTGTATATGTTAAAAATCGAAATTTATGAGAGTAGTCATACCTGTCTGTCAGTTATTAGTAAAAGCATTATTTTTACTGTAACATAGAAACCAGGAGCAGATAAGCATGGGAACTACCACACAATTTGTTAAAGTTCTTTCTAAAGAAGATTAGAAATAATAATAAACAAAACAAATGATACACCAAATTAACTAATAAAAATTCAGTTTATGTGCTCAGATTTTAAAGCTACTTTTCAGCCTTATCTGTGATTAGGTCTTGGTTGAGGCATTACAGAAGTAAGTATGAATGAAAACTACTATAAAAAAAAAGTCTGTAATGAGTATTAAAAAATTTTCTTTATAAAATGTGGAGACAAACACAAAATTAACAACACAACTGTGACAAAGTGAATGAATAGCTTCTTACTACCTACAACATTTTGTCATGGTACACCATTCCCTTCTCTTTACTATTAGTAGTGCCAACACTACTTCAGACACCTCAGGTAGAACTACTGTGCATCTGTGTTAATGTTTTCTAAACTTTGACAAGTAATATTTACCGCATTATTCTAGTAATAATTAGACTATAAGTGCTTTAAAATTGACTTCACACGTGCATATATCATATTTTCATGAGGCCTTTCCACACTTTGTAATATGTATTATCTTCCTGTTATCATCTCTTTCATGTCACATGAACATACTTCTATTAACTTTATCGTGAACAGGTGTAGACCCAAACAAATATTAGGCGAAAGATATTAATTTGTGTTAAATTATCCTTGAATCCAAAATAGTTCAAAAAAGTTGCCAAACATGAAATTTTTAATTTAAGAAAAGTATGAAGTGCTTATAACTTTATTACATTAGAAGATACATATAAAAGTGAGAATTTATTACTAACCATTCAAGGCTAGCTTCGCTTGCCTTTCCTGTCTAGCCACCTGAATGTCTGGATCCCACTGTATTCATTACCTTACGGTTGTGAGAATAATACTGATAAATAACATGTAAAGCCTGAAAAGCTCTCTTTCCTTCATTTCCTATGTTCTTGACATAGAAGCTCTAATAACCTCCCAAGGGGACTAAAGCCTCGATCTATGACTTAAAATCTTCCCTGGAATAACATGAATGTATGCGGAAAATTTGAAAGCAGTTGGTTAGTTGATTCTCACAAGATGTTCTGATACTCCCCTTAATTATTTCAAAAAATATAAAGTTTGGTGGAAGTATCAATTAGTGTCATTAGGTCATTTTTGGTCCTCTGCCAGAATATAATATTTGTTTTGCTAGATTTCTTATTAACATTATGCACACACACACATTCAATTTTTTTATAGTATAGATAGATTACATCGTAATTTCCACATAAGTCAGAGCAGTTTTATGGGAATGAGTACAAATTATATTCATTTGTTTTAGAAAAAAGAATAAGAGAAATAAATAAATAAATACTGTACAGAGTGAAAAGAGATATTCCTTTTTTTAAAATAATGGGTTAAAAAACTCAGGACTAAATGTATAAATTTGAAATTGATAAATTACATGTGAACATTTTACTTACATTATTTATGTTATGAAACAAAATTGATGACTTTGACACTAAAATTAAAATACTGAGCATAAATAATTTCAGTACATTACTTGTAAATTAAGTGACCTATTTTCCATTTTTTCCTTACCCATGACAAGGGATAGTTACTGATATTGATTGTTTTATGGACTTTTTGTTATAAAACCAAGCATAACAGAAATAACACTTATTTATTTAATAACACTAATTTATTTTAAATTAGTGTAACAAAAATGCATGATTATTCAAATGTTTTATCATCTAACAATAAGTGGAAAAGATAATCAATAAAAAAAAAGTAGGAAACTGGAGGAAGTTGTTGGCACCATTCCAATGGATTGATGAGTTAGAGTTTTCCTATGGTAAATTAATTTGAAATTGAACCTGAAATTTGCTACGGTAATTTCAAGCATGCAGAAGTATTTTATAAAACTTTTCATAAAAATGGGAGTCATTGTTTATGACTAGATTTTTTAATAAACTTACAATTACCTTATATTTGCGAGAAAGAAATTGATTTCGAATCTGTGCAATTCAGTGCCTTAATCTAAAGTTGGTGTTGATGGTAATTTATTGATCTCCTGGTTATTTTGAAATCTTTTTGCTTAAATTATGAGAAACTCTTTTTAATTCCTAATTATTCAATGTTATAGTATGTGGTGATTTTAGTTTAGTTTTATAGTATGTGGCGATCTTAGTTTTGGCGATTTTAACTTTCTAGACAATTCGATTCTTGTGATGAATTATTAACTCGATCTGAGTTAGCAGATCTAAATAATTTGATCTCCCAGCCAAATAAAATTATAATGACTTCAGCAACCTGTGCACACAATATTTTTACAAATTTATTTTTGATAATTTTTGACCCTTTTGTGGAGATTATGCTTTTTCAGATCATAATTGTCTAATTGCAATAGCATTATTTATTAATAAAAATGTGCAACAAGAAAATTATTATTTTTATTCTTTGAAAAGGATGATCAGTAAGGATTCAGCTAGAAATCATTTTTGTTAGAAACAGATTAGGAATCGATAACAAAATTAACTGTGATGAAAAATTTAACAATTTTATTTATGAGTTTTTTTTTTTTTTTAGCTTGCCTTTAAGTAAAAATGAAACATTTTAAAGATAAAAAGTAAAATGCATGGATTACTAAAGGAATTGTTAAATCTAGCTCTCTGCTAAGAAATCTCCTTGATATGTCTAATATACGAGGGCTATTCAGAAAGTAAAGAACGTTTCCACCTGACGCCGCCAGGCGCACGCCAATCGCGTATATATTGGTGTGCTCGTGCTCGGCACCTCAGTCAGCGTCCAGCCGTGACAACGGGAACATCTCCGCACTGCCCGTTTTTTTTATATACAAATTTGAAATGTGTGCTGCAATCGAAAATCCCGCCAGTTGTGAGGTGCGGTCTGCGATTCGTTTTTTGTTGGCAAAAAACTTAAAACCAATAGAAATTCATCGGGAACTGTGTGAAGTGTACGGGAACAACGTAATGAGTGAAAGTTCTGTCAGGAAGTGGTGCATTCAGTTTAAAAATGGCCGAACAAACGTTCACGATAAAGAGAAGAGTGGACGTCTAAGCATTGTGACGGACGATCTGGTCTCCAAAGTTGACGAAAAGATTCGTGAAAACCGCCGTTTCACAATAACTGAGCTTTGTCTATGTTTCCCGCAAGTTTCACGGACTTTATTGTTTGAAATTGTTTCACAGAAGCTAGGCTACCACAAATTTTGTGCAAGATGGGTGCGTCACTGAGGGGTTGAGATCACAGGCGGCAGAATTCTATGACACAAGAATTTCAAAGCTTGTCCACCGCTTTGATAAATGTCTGAATTTGTATGGTGATTATGTTGGAAAGTAGTATTTTGGTCCCTCTTTCACATGTATATAATAAAAAGTTTTTCTTGTACTTGGTTTTTTTAAAATTCCAAAACGTTCCTTACTTTCTGAATAGACCTCGTACACACGAGGGATATATATCGGAAGTTATCTTCCGATAACTTCCAGAATTATTTGAAAAATTACACTAAAATTATTCTTACTGCTAAAAGATTATATTACGATAATTTATCTAACTCAAACAATAAATCTAAAATCATGAGAGCAATTATCAAAAGTTAATGCAGATTTGAAAATAAAACAGGTCAGATAACTTCATCGAAATTACAAACTTCAGTTATTTCATCCTGTATTCAGGCAGCAGAGGAATTTAATAACTTCTTTCCCAGCATTTCAAATAATAATAATATTGATCCATTTCAAAGACATTCACCTTAAAACGTTTTGTTGATGAACTGGTATTTTTATTTCCTGTTGATACCCCTGAAGTTAAACTTGTACTATAAATGCGAAGAGTAAATACTCCCTGAATACTGATGATATTACTGCTAGTAATTTTAAAGAAGTTGTAGATGGTATTGTTATCCTCCATACAAATATAATTACTGAATCTTTCAGCCATAGAATATTGTTATTCCCTTCCTTAAGAAAGTTTCGGCACTTAATTTTACAAACTTGTAGGCAAATTTTGTTACTGTTTATATTATCTGTAGTTATTTGAAAAATTATGAAAAATAAACTTGTAACTTTTCTCGAGGAGTATAACATATTAAAAAACTTTCAGCATTATTTTAAGAAAAATGTTGACATAGCCATTTCTGTTATTGAAAGATGATCTAAATTCGGTAGACAGCAGAAAAATCCCTTTTTCATTTTTTTTTTTGCAATCTCAGTAAAGGATTCGATTTAGTTACACATTTTTTATTCACGAAGAAAAAACATAGCAGCTATGGTATCAGGGGAGCTGCTTACAAGTTGTTAAAGACATACCTTACCGACCATAAACAAGTAGTTGAAATTTCATCTTTTGGTAAAAGTACATATGTAAAATTTAGAGCTTCACTTCAAGTTATAGAACGCAGAGTGCCTCAGGAAGTGTTTTTGGTTCCTGCTTTTTTATTTTTTATTAATTACTTGTCTCAAAATCTTGAGCCACTTATTGTAACTCTTTTCACAGACAACACAACTGTATTTATATCTGAAGATAATTATTTAAAAGGAATTGAAAATTCTACGACAGCAAATCAAAAAATTATTCACTGAGTAGTATTCTCATTTAATGATGACAATAGTATCTCTATTGGTCACAAAGTAAAATTTTTGGGTATTTATTAGATGACAAGTTCTGTTGGGATAATCAAATTGATTTCATTGATAACGAAATCAAGCCGTACTGTTTTTCTCTGATGCGCCTTAATAAAATGCTAAACTTGTCATCATTATTGAATATTTATTATGCCTTCTTATATTCTTGTATAAAGTATGTTGTTTCTTGTGGCTGCCTCAAAAAGTCATAACAATTTTTAAGATACAAATTGGGCTGTCAGATCATCATCTGGTGCCCATAAGTATGTATGAATCTTGTAACTATATTTAGAAAATTAAATTTGTTTACTTATCCTTGCATTCGCATTTATGAATGTGCAATCTCTGCTAAAGAAAATGGTCATTATTCTCAAAAAAATACAATATCCACCATTAGCAAACCAGACAACAGAACCTTTTCCTTATAACTATATATAATACTTTGGCTTACAAGAAAGGGCTTTATTATACTTGCGTTGTTGTTTTTAATAAATTTGAAACCATTTGAAAAATTTTCTACCAACTTATTAAATACACAATAAAAAAATTATTTTAAGGAAATATTATTCTATAGATAAATTTTAAAATTCTAATCAAAAACACAATTTATCTGCATCCAATATCAGCTTCCGAATTGTGAATTATTTTGTATAATCTTTTACATTTAATGTATTTAACAATATCTCATGTGTTTGCATTTAAATAATTAATATGACTTTAAAACATTTATTTTTATCTTGTAATTTGTCTTTATAAGTTATTTTATACACTGATGTTATCTATATATTGTATTTTTATGTTTCAATCATAGTAAAGATTTAGTTGTTAATTCCTACTATGTAAGGGGTATGTTTATTTTTCTGTCTTCTTTAAAAAAAAGGGTGATTTAAATGTTTTTCTATATTTTTACGAAGTTTTCTTTCTATAAGGCTGACCACAATTGCTAATTGTATTATGATATTGTAACAAGACCGGTAAAGCGGGTCTGAATAACGGATTCCTACTAATTATTATGAAAGTAATAGAAAATATAATAGTTGGAGAATCCAGAAAGGGACAAAAAGGAGAACCCTTTCTGTAAAGAATAGTTCCGTTTTAACAGTCGTCCTTTGTTATACTGACCGCTGTCACATAATGAACAAATATTTCTACAATGAGAAAAGCTACCGGACCTGGTTATGTCATCCATGAGAACGAACAGGCTCATCTAAAGTTCTCACGCTTCGAGTTGGGTCCGGTCCGACTGGTAAATAGGCTAGCAGTCTGCGAGACGTTACGACGTCAGTTCAGCAATGGCAGTTCTGCGAACCAGTCCAGCGAGATGTTACGATGTCGGTCCAGCGGGGAGGTCACAGGTGTGAGTCTGCGAGACGTTCAGCGAACTTGAGTCCAGTTCGATACGAGTAAAATGATGCCACGAGTAATTCCAGTAAACAAAAAATACAATCGGTGAGTTGCAGTAAAACTATAAGTGAAAGAAATAATGCAATAAATTTCATTCATAAACTATTAGGGTAGACAGCAAAGGTATTTGCAAGTGAACTTTATACGATTGTTTATTAATATAAGACTAGTGGTAAAAAAGGGTTAAGACTAGCGATTTCTTTTGTTAATGGGTGTGAATTCTAGTTTTCTATTTATCTACTTGGAATATATTCCGAACGATTATTTATTTTGAACTCTGTCTTGCGTGGAATCTGTATTTATTATTTACTATTGACATTTATCACTATTTGATGTGTAATATTTTATTATTATTCTTTGTTGATTACGTTATATATTATGCTCTGTTTTTATGTCATGCTTATTGTTTTGATTATGTTATGTATTATGTCATATATTATGTTATGTATTAATTGTTTGATTTTTTGTTATTGACATGCATCTTATTATCGTTTATTACTATTATCCTGATTATTATTGTGGTTGTAATTACTATATTAATATTTCTGTATTTACTACTTTTTTTATATTGTTTTATTATTGTGACATTATTATTGTATTTATTCCCATTGTTATTATTATTAATTTGTCTGGTTGTAATTATGAACATTTTAACCAATAAACTGTAATTATATAAACATTCAAAATTGTCAGTCTCTCAATATCCTGATCGAGCCGCGAACCACGCGACAATGTAGTCTACTTTTTTCATACTTTATTTTTGACAGAAGAAATGATAACGGCTGTAGCTGTATATGTCAACCATTAGCACTCTTTATTAATGACTTACAGAAAAATGCTTTTAAAAATTACCTGTCTATGGTAGAATTAAAAAACTGTATTTTAATAATTAAAGTTAATATACAAAAAACTGCCTGCCAACAATTGAATTCGAAACGTTCAAACGTTTTCGGAATTAAATTCCATCTTCAGGATCTCATATTCGTTCTATTTGTAATAGTATTTAAAACTTCACGTGTAAATTATAAAAAATCGTGGTATTTACTTGAAACATAACAGTTGGTCGTCATATGTGATAAAATTATCTCTTGAGACCACCAGATTGACAGAACATTTACTTTGACATAATTTAAAAATATATGACGACCAATTGTTATGTTTTAAGCAAATACCACAATTTTTTATAATTTACATGTGAATTTTTAAATACTATTATAAATAGGACGAATATGAGAGTTCCTGAAGATGGAATTTAATTCCGAAAACGCTTGAACGTTTCGAATTCAAATGTTGGTAAGCGGTATGTTTGTATATTTACTTTAATTATATACTTACACCAATGGGCCATGCTTAACAAAATTATTGTATTTTAATACTTCATACAAATATCTGAATCTATTACAGTATTAAAATAATTTCTAACACTCTGACAAAATTTTTACTGTACCTAATTTGCGTTGCTGCACAGTAATGCATTATATTTTTCACCTAATATTATTTAGTATAATATAGACCCTTCAGACATATTTTTGCAGTAAGTGAATAATAAATTTTGTATATGTCATATCTAACAATATAGTTTGTATTACTTTGAAAGCAGGCGCATCATTGCATTGGTCCTTTCCTGCAGTTTCCTTGGCATAAAATAAATGATTGCACATTTTGCTTATTATTTTTAAACTATTTAATTTTAATTACAAATCATTGTTTGATTTAATTGTTTGAAATCTATATAAAAATAATTATTTGCATTTAGCCATGAGTACATGACTAAATGCCATGTACTCCACGTACAATACAGTATCGTACAACACATACGTACCACATATGATACGTACGTGGTTGTATTGCTTTACTTATATAATTATTTAAAAAAATGATATTTGTGCTCGCACACTTTTTCAACAGAGCCGAGGCCATTTCAATAGGATTCAGTTCATACAGTGTAAGCCTTAAGTCCACAATGACCAGACAAATCTGCAGAAACAACCTTCTTTTGCGTTTACATCTACAATGGCTTCTTATATTCTGAATTTTTTGTACTCATGCAAGGTGTAGCAACTCTCTCTCTCTCTCTCTCTCTCTCTCTCTCTCTAGTAGGTCATCTTTGCACTGTATACCATGTGTTGAAAGTCATTCCTTGATATTGTCTTTGTTTTAGAGTGTTAATGATATTACCTATTTTTGGCTTAACACAAAAATGTAAAAAATTATCACTTTTTAACTTTTTAGAACTGGCTTAGTCATACTTCCTGTCTAAGGTGTTGTTTTTAGTTCATATGAGCCTAATCCTTTTTAGGACAAAAAACTAATTCTCCAACTTTATCAAATAACTTGCCGATTTTTTCTTTACCTAAATTTTCAGTTTTCCATCTTCTTTTTTTTAAATTAATTGAAGGTTGTGTACTTTTTCTTGCTCTAGTGTTTCTTCTTATTTCCTTTCCATCCCTGTTACTTCCATTCTAAGGATTGAAATTTACACGCACAACATAAATTTGAAAGAAAAAAAACTGTAATAGCAACAGATTAATGCATAAATTACAATTTTGATAATATTATGTAAATACCAAAAAATAAAAACTCTTAACTACAATATCGTAAGAAAAAAGTACACTCTTACAGCATTTGAATATTAATTGGGAATGAATACGAATGCGAAAACGCTCGATTGGCGATTTGGAGTAATCTATGAAGTAAGAACTACCCCCAGGAAGAAAGCTTATCACAGATGTCAAACTTTGTTACACTGTATTTGCAAACTTATTTTACCAATTTTAGTTTAAATTTTCCACGCGTGACTTTTTGTAAACGGTTAACTCGCAATAACAAATTCTTAAAGTCTGAATTTTCTCCAATCATGCCACAGATTGGTGGCTTTTGTGTCGTACCTAGGATAAAGACGGACAAGATCAGCTGTGATTAATCTGTAAAACCTTATTCATTGCTGTCAAACCAATCGAAGCAGTGTATCAGGATTTCATTCTTTAAACATCAACTTTCTTGAATAGGGCAAACAGATTACTTATACTCGTAATATAAAACAGTTTTCCACAATGCAAGTTTTTCAGTCAAGCACCGACTAATAATAAAGATTCCAGAATAAAAAAAACTGATACAAAAGTTATTATTCTTTCTTGGCATTGATTATTTATTCTTATATAAATTATTAATTTAAAATAAAAATCTAACAAATATATTATAAATAAAAAGATACATTTTTCGGTTTTTGGGAAGGGGAAAATTTTTTTAAATGGAAAGATAAGCAAGTACGCATGTACTGAGCTTAATATAAAGTGAAGTTAGGTTTGAAAAATTATAAGATCGACTCCAAAGAAACTATCTATTCCACCCTCTTGAGATATCGACCTCAAACTTTTACTTACAGATTGCCCCATATACACGAGTCTGTATCAAATTTCACGGAAATCGGCTATCCAGTCAAAAGTTATTAAGCTTCAAACACATACGTACGAACATTATCCCTCACTTTTTTTGTTTTTTAGGGTCCCGGGGTCAATCCTGGGAAAAGCCATACCCCATTTTTTGACTGATTACCATACTTTCCTTCTTGCGGCATAGCTCTAGAGCCATGATGCCAAAATAGTAAAGACACTGAATCAATCATTATTCTTGTAACACTGTCATTTTTAGATATTTTTTAAAACTAATTAATGAAAAATAACATTTCTACCGTCAGTGTATCATATAAAATTGAGTTTTATCAATTGAGTTTCACTGCCGAAGCAGTGTCGGACTCGCTAACGGGTTTCGCAAGATATTAAAAAGGCGTATGTATTCCTGCGCACTACCGACTAACCTCCACCCCTGGTGACGTGCCTCTCCTGTGAGTAGCTGGTAAAGGCATTACTTTAGAACCACACACACATTCTCAGACAACAAAGCAAATAGCAAGGCACATTCACACACAAAAACAGATCCACACATAACTAAAAAACCAGCACAAAACAACACCAAACATACTTGAACCAAAAAACCTAACACGTATACACCACCTGCGCACAGACACATGCACACCAACTCTTGCAACACTCATACTTACCATACGCATACTTACATGCCATCAGCTTTAGCTCGGAGTGGGGAAAGCATCCGAAACCGCAGCCGGCGGAGTGCGGTGGAGTTATCTTCATAAAATTGCCAAAAGAGATCAGCCTATGTGTATGTACTGTGTAGAACAAGATGATGTTGAGCATACCATTTTGAGGTGCCACAAATAGCAGGAGTTAAGGCAGTATGCTGGTATTAGAGGGAAAACCCCAAAGGAAACAGTTGATTATATGCTTGACAGTGAGGTAAAATGGAAAAAGGTTACTGATTACATAAGAACAGTTTTAAAGCAAAAGAGCATAGATGAAAGAAATATGGGGTACTAGTTTGTTAGGTGGGGTGGACAGCCTCAGCAGTGAGAACCAGCATGCTGAGGTGTGCTGGTTTCAATGATCTGCTGAGGACTCCTTGGGTGTGTTTGGTAGGAATAAAAAATAACAAAAGATCCATGGGCCACACCACGGTATTGAGGTATGGTGTGGTGCCATAAAGGACAAAAATGAAAGAAACCTCAAAAGAGCCACCGGTTAGCCCGACCTGCCATGCCGGTATATTGCCGGTAGGTGGGGAGGGCTAATTAGAGTAACGGACTCTCCCCTGGGTGGCGTAATACCATCAAGTCGGTCCGGCCCAGGGGAGTAGAGGGGAAAAAAAAGGTCCTCAGGTTCAAACATTTCCTCTCTGCCAATAGCATCCACGATCTCCTCACGCTCTACCACAAATCTAGAACAGCGAAAAAATACATGAAAAGGCGTCTCTTCAACCTCACAAGCAGGGCAGCTATCTGAGTGGCCCAATCCAAACCTATCGAAATATGTCCTAAATCCCCCATGGCCGGCCAGCAGTTGAGTTAGATTAAACTCCAGCGAGCCATGGGTTCTCGTAGACCATCTCCCAACATCGTGTATCAACCTGTAGTCCATCGGCCCTTCGCACAGCCGTCCCATCTCTCCTGCCAATTCCTTAACATTTCCTCAGTAATTGCCGCACTCGCTTCTATCTTTTCAACTAAGATCATAGCCCCGTATTCGCGCATCCTCTTCCTATGCATAATTACGAAATCAATCGGGAGCAACCCGGAAATGACCTCCACGGCCTCCAAGGAAACAGTCTTGTAGGCTGTCGCAACTCTGAGACTTCGTATAGAGAACTTCCAATATGCCTCTGTATTTCCTATACTTAATAACATTCGCCCAAATTTTTCCGCACCATACAGTAAGGTGACGTATACCACTCCTGTGAGTAGCCTTCTCCTCTGTTACCCTGGGTCTCTTAAATTCTGCAAAACGCCTGCAATATAGCGCATAACTTTCTCCGCCTTTCCAGAGGCTTCAAGAGCATGCCTACCAAATCTAAGTCTAGCATCGATCCAAATGCCCAAATATTTTATCGCGGTCTTAGATTCAATTCTTCTACCCTCCAACTCAATCGTCACTATTGGCCTGCGTTTAGCAGAGGAATTTACGACTATTTCGGGTTCTTCGGCGCCGTTTGGAGTTTACTTTCCACCATCCAAGCTGCAACAGAGTAATAAGAGTCCCTGATTTTCGAGTCAGCCTCCCTCCGTGTATCCGCCTCGATAACAAGTAATAGATCATCCGGATAGCCTATGATTGTCACCTTCGGTGTCAGTGGTACACTAAACACTCCGTCATAAGTTATATTTCAGAGGGTCGGTCCAAAGACCGACCTCTGAGGTACTCCTCTGTCCACTACACGTTCGAGGACGCCATCATCAATATCACATATGATACATCTGTCTGTAAGATACGAGCAGATGATCCGATCTAAGTATACTGGAACTCGAAACCTTTCTAGCGCGCGTCTGATCGCGACGTGGGAAACACTATTAAACAGATTCCTCACATCTAGTGCGACCCGAACGCACATCCTTTCTTTGCATATCTGGTGGCCAGCAATGGTGGCCAATAATTCGGTAGTTGTTGGTTCACTTGAAAAAAAACCAATAAAAACGGAAATTTGAAGAGACTTCGACTGACGTTGTCAGCCGAGGATTTAACTAGGATATGGAAACTAGAAATGTTACGGAAATTGGTAATGTTTCTTGCATATAGTTTCTTGTTTTGAGATACAGCGAGAAAGGTAAATACTCTGAAAAGATTTCACCCTTCATAATAAATAGGAGCATCGTAAAAGTTTTTTGGTCTCCAAAATCTGTTGAAAAACTCAGGTGGGTAGGTGGGCAAGTGGGGCCTGCTTGTTGAAGTTAATAACAAAGAACAATGCCGAAAACTGCTAGCTCTTTTTATAGGGACAGACCGAGTGATAATGAAGCCCCATACAACGCTAAATTTTAGCACAGAGTGATATTTTGCCGTGACTTGTCTGATGTAGAGTTACAAGTAATTACGGAAGAGTATCATCGCTGTCAGTCACCTCTGTACAGCGGATTATGAGAAGAGAGAATGGCGTTGATGTATCAATATCATCGCTAGTTCTGACCTTTTCCAGCCGAACGTTTCTAACTGAAAAAAGATTGGTTACCTTTCTGTTCGTGTGCGACCATACGTACCAAACCCCAGACGCTGCTTCCAATGCCAGTTGTTTTGTTGCACCAAAATTGGTTACAAAGAGGAACAGGTTTGTGCACGTTGCAGTCGGTACAGGACATGATGATAACACACGCGCTGAGGAAGAAAATGTGTTAACTGTAAAAGTCTCTGCAAGGTCTCGGAAATGTCCCTTTTGCAAGGAAGATAAAACCATATTAAAGAACTGTACTGAGCAGAAAGTGTCCTTTGCTATGGCACGTCGGGAATACAGAAAATCATGAAAAGTATGAGGAATCCCGTACAACCTGATATTAGTTTCGTACAAGCCCTCTCAAACAACGTACAAAACGAGAAAGAATGCGCATTGTGTAAAGAACTGACAAAATTGGTAGAAGCTTCGTCAGAACAGGTAAAGTCCTTCATGGCTGCTATTTCAGCATTAAGTACTGGCAAGAACGTAACTTCTGCCAGAAAAACCGATGGTGGTATATTTAAATCCACAGTCGTTACACCAACACAAAGTTCTTGTTGCACCAACAACACAGCAAATAACCAAGATCCCTCAATTAAAACATCAATCTATCCATAAATCTATTAAAACATCATCGCCTGGAACGGCCTCTCCGTCATCAGGTTTCCAAGTCCCCTCCACCATTTTGAGGTTTCTTTCAGGATATGGTGGTTGATGAAATGCCTGAAGAAGCACAGCACGGCAAGGAGCAGATGCGGGTCATAAAATCCAAAAAGAAAAACCGGATAGTATTTGATACGTAATCTTCACGCACTTTTTATATATAATAGGAGAAATTATTTCCTCCTAAGGTTACGAAAATTATTCATCGGAATGTTTGCGGTTTCCGTTTTCGCTGTGAGGGTATTGAAATCCTAATAAAGGAAGAAAATAATTTAATACTGTGTCTACAGGAGACTCACCTCCGTCCGCAGGATGATGTGTTCTTCCGCGGATACGTTTATGAAAGATGCGACTATCAAACTGCGGGCAGAGGACGATAAGTTTGACTGTTTTCCTAAAGGAAATAGTGTTGGCCACGCGGATACCACTGCATACAAACATCCCTGCAGTCTCAGTGAAGATATTGACACCATTTAAAATGAATATTTGCAACTTATATCTTCCTCCAAATTTCGACATCAGTGAGGATCTGTTCAGTCTGTTTTCCCAGATTCCTGCACCCTGCCTAATAATTGGCGGTTTCAACGCCTTTCACCATTTATAGAGCTCATGGTCATGTTCCTTCCGAGAAAGTGTAGTTGATCGACTGAGGCAGAACTTAGATCTTTGCTTATTGAACGATAGATTGTACACGTTTGTATCATCTTCATCGTATACATTTTCGTGCATCGATATGACATTGTGATCAGCATTCCTACTTCCACATCTTAACTGGAACGTTTCCAAAACCTTTTTTGGAAGCGATCACAAACCGGTGTTATTTCGGTCGGTAACAGTGATTGGTTTCGGAGTCAGCTACACAGATGGGTGGTTGGAAAGGCAGACTGGATCGGATACAAAGATTCATTTAACCAATACAATGAAAGTGGTGAAGCGATCCACCAACTTTCCAAGTTTGCACACCTGATACTCGACAGTGCAAGGGAATATATTTCCATAATATCTGGAAAACCAAGGCGGCCTGCTGTTCCTTGATGGAATGAAGAATGCAGGAAGGCATTAAGGGATCATCAAAGGGCTTTGCATAATTTCAATCGTAGACCTACGACAGAAATGCTTTTCGCCTATCGCAATGTGAGGGCTTTTTTTCTTTGTTTTGTTTAATCTCCAGGTCTGCAGTCAAGCAATTCTTTCCGCAGAGGATGAGATGAATGTTTGTAGCGTGTGTGAAAAATGCCATGCCAGGTGTATGCCGTCAATTTTTTCATTGTGCTAACCGGAAATATGGCTAAACCATGTCGATACCATTTCTCAGATAACTCCAACATCGGTTGTTTGGCGAAAGGTACGGGGCATATGTGGATCAGAACAATCACCACCGCCGATTGGACTAGAAAGAAATGGCATCCTCGTTACTGCGCCATTTAATGTGGAGAACCCGTTTGGTTACTCTTTTAGGTCAGTTTCACTAACATCATTCTACTGTTCCGAGTCTATGAGGTATAAGTTGCAGGTAGAAAGTGTGCTTTTTATTGTCGGAGATTTGGAGAATGAATTAAACATTCCTTTCTCTTTTGATGAACTGAGGTGTGCGTTGAAAAATTCCCATGACATTTTTCTTGAAAACGATATCAGGTTCAGAATGCTATCTCTTTTTCCGAATAGTGCATTACGACATCTTTTGTCTATTTACAATAAAATATTCTCTGATCAGGTGTTTCCAGATTCTTGGTTAGAAGCACTGGTGATCTCCATACTGAAACCTGATAAAGACAATCGTGCCCTTCAAGTTATCATCCTATATCCTTCACCAGTACTGTGTGCAAGTTGATGGAACGTGTGATAAACCGTAGTCTAGTTTGGTACCTTGAGAGAAATGCCCTAATTACCCCCGAACAATGCGGTTTCCACCAAGGTAGATCGGCTGTCGATTATGTAGTTGCTCTGGAATCTGTTATTCAAAACGCCTTCCTACTCGCCAACGCCTGGTTGCGGTATTTCTTGATATGTAAAAGGCGTACGACATTGCTTAGAGGAGAGGAATCCTTAGTACACTACATGAATTGGGTATACAAGAAAATCTTCTTGCATTTATCAGTGGTTTCCTCAGTAGTCGGTCCTTTCCAGTTCGAGTTGAACGACGATATCCGAAAGTTTTACACTAGAAAACGGAATACCACAGGGATGTGTCCTAAGTGTTACTTTATTTGCCGTTGCCATAAATAGTATAACAAACTGCGTGCGAAAACCCGTCATTGTTCTTTATTTGTTGATGATTTTTCAGTTTACATAACATCTAAAACTTTAGCTGTTAGTGAAAGGCTGCTCCAAAATACAATAACCCATTTAGAATCGTGGTGTAAAACGATTGGATTCACGTTTTCTTCGGAGAAAACGAAATGCATATGGTTTACACACTTGAGGGAAGATACTGACCCTCAACTGTTTCTAGATGGTGAAGCAATTGAAGCATGCACATGGGTTAGGTTTTTATCAATGTGGTTTGACTAACGACTAACGTGGGTAACACATTTAAAGGAGCTTAAGGTAAAACGTTTAAAAATGTTAGACATACTGAGAGTTTTACCTAATACTCGTTGGAGAGCTGATCGAGTATGCATGTTGCGCTTCTACTGAGCTCTAGTCCGTTCCTGCTTGGAATAAGGTTGAGTGGCTTATTCGTCCGCTCGGTACACCGCTCTTAGAATGCTAGATGCATTCCATCATTCATTCATCTGTGTTACTACAATTGCATTTCGTTCAAGCCTTGTGGTCAGTCTACTGGTGGAAAGTGGTGAGCCATCCCTTTGGAATGGACGGAATCAAACACTCTGAACTTATGTAACTCTTACTAAATCGCAACGAAATCCGCCAACCTTTGGTGCTGTGTCCTCTAACCAACATGTGATTCGATACCAGGAACAGCCGAGATCTAATGCTCTACTAGGCATCAGAATTCACCGCCTTTTCTCAGCACTAAATACAGAATTACCTCAGTTCTTACTCTTGCTCAATGTTATTATCCCCCTTGGCGGCCTTCTGTCTTAATTACTGCTTTGGTCTTTGTCAGTAGCATAAAAAGAACACAAATACGGTTATCTTACGAAACAAATTTTATAATATTATAAATAGCGTGAATCTTGATGATTGAGTTTATACGGACGGCTATAAAAATGTTAATTCTGTAGGTTGTGTTTTTGTGGTTGGAAACAAAAGAGACAGGTTTGGTCTTCCCAGCATCGTCAGTATTTTAGTTTCGGAGCTGAATGCTATTAATAAGGCCTTAAATATAATTAAACCAACATTTCGACATGTACTTGTTTACTCAGATTCCATGAGTGCCTTACAAGCGATTGGTGACGTGTACTCTAGAACCCTATTATCTATGATATTCAGCATATTATAACGCAAATGACCCAACTTACTGCAACTGTGAGCTTCTGCTGGATCCCCAGCCATATTGGAATTTCAGGCAATGAGCACGCTGATAATGCGACAACAGAGGCTTGTTTCCAGCCTCTCTTCACCAATCGCGTTATTTCAAATTATCTTGTCTGTTTTCTGAAGAGGGTGGTGCATGATGAGGGGAAAAGTGAATGGAATGCCACCAACAATAAACTTCGCCCAGTTAAGAACACTGTGTCACCATGGAGCTCCTCATGCAGAAATAACCGTCGAGAGCATGTTATTTTATGTCGTTTGTGAATAGCGCATACTAGCTCACTCATGGATATCTGATGACTCAAAACAGATGCACTCGTTAGTGCTCGCTGTGACTGCCAACCTACAGTGCACCATATCCTTGTGAATTGTATGTTTTACGAGGCATTGCGTCGCAAATTTAAGCTAGGGGCTAACAGGCGAACTTTTCTCGGGGGTAATGAAATGTTGTTATCTTATGTTTTACGATTTCTTAGGGCTGTCCGTTTATATTTAAATATTTGTATTACTTTAGTGTGTTTCAGCTTTTCATTCCATTGCCGTAAAGCAGATGGTAATTTATTATTTTACTTGAAATAAATGATGTGATATGTCTTTATGTTTTATTTCGCTGTTAGCATACATTACAGGCTTTTTCCTTTTAAAATATATTTTTACTTCGCTGGGCTTTAGTTTTTAATTGTAAATTTTTATCATCTATTTATCTACAGCAAATATATCACGTCCAGGTGATGATAACGTGAAAGCGTTTTTCACTTAGAAAAAAAGTTACAGTAATTAATTAAATAAGCCATTAATTATTGATCTATTTCAAGTTAAGCAATTCATCTACAACATTTTTTTTTTTTAATTATTGATGAATAATTTTTTTCCAGATGGTTTCCAAAAAGTAAACAATTTTAATTTGAATATGGAAAGTAAACATTCTGATGACATTATTGATGATGTTGAAGACGTCTTAATTGTGGTTCTTAACAAATTTTTTACTGAGTAGGCCTATTTCCCACTTTTTCAGGGATGAAGGAATCTCATGTTTGGGCTAAAATAGTATTATATTTAATAAAATAAAAGCTTAATTAATATTTTCCCGCATTTTTAACATCCTTCATTAAAGGAGAAGGTCGTTAATCAAATATTTGTTCGAAAATAGGGCGCCGGATGGAAAAAGTTTGGGTATCGCTGGTTTAGTTTATCAACAGTTTTTAAAACATGAATTTAAAAAATCAAACTTAATACTATTAAAAAGAAAAAAAAATAAGTGACGACTAAAAACAATGGATTACTATTTTGTCAATTCCGCAGGAAAAAAAATCTGATTGGTTTTAGATTTTAATTAACTTTTTTTTTTGCAAACGGTTATAGAACATTTCTATTTTTAAATTTATTATAGTTAATGGTTGTTATAGTAATAAGTCATTATAATTATATTATTTATACTTAACAAAACCAAACGCCAAATTATGATCAGATTAAGAAAAACGTGTTTTTTTTTGTGTTAAGTAGTTAGAATTTTAGAGCCGTCAGGTGAAACAAACTTGGCGCTCATCGACCCAATAAATAATATCTAATCAGGAAAACCCAATTTTTCTGATTTCTGTTTTACTGTATAATGAGACTCAAGATGATCCGTATCGTCCTGTTCATTTATTGTAGCGAATAAAGGACTTAGTTGCAAATAAGTAATGTATTGTAAAACCTCGTACAGGCAAAGAAAAGGGATTAGTCCACCGAACATGCAAAGAAGGAGCTAAGTCCATGCGTCATTCTCTGTGCTCTAAAATTCATCCTATTTTCATAAAAAAATCATCATTAATTATTATACAGCTTAGTCTACAATCAGTCTCTTACAACAACCTAGTTTATAATTAATCTAATTGTTATACTTGTGAATACGTTCTATTTTTGCTGTTATTCAATTTATTTTTTAGGTTTAATTTTAGTAAGTAAATTTTATTTATATTATCAGAAATATGAATGGTAGTTAGCGTGAAAGAAATGCTTAAACTAAGAAAGGTATAGTTATACCAGATTAACTGACAGTAAAAATTAAATTATAAAGTATGAGTTCGGCAACAATTGCCGACGGAAGTGAATTAAATGTATCGAGGCTGTTCCAGTTTAAGGTACAAAACAGATTCAGAACATTTTATTGAGATGAATGGTAGAGACGAGCAAGATTCTTATTTATGTGGGTTAATAAGCGCTGTTATCGTCCAACGAAGACGTAATCGGCAATGTGAAAATGATGCAGATTTTAGAGATATAAACTTTCGTTATAAAGTAAGATTTAACATTAACAAGCAGTTTAAGATATTGAAGTCTTGCAACAAAAAAAGTTTATTTCTATCCACTGAATAAACTGGAAAAATTGAAATCTTGCAAAAATTTTCCGGTACATTTCCTAAAGTTCGAGGTAGACACAAAAATAAGCCCATATTCGCTGAGACCTTGCTATTGTAAAAATTCATATTGCATCATCGTTTAAAGGTCGAACTGGTTGTAATATTATATATGTATCGGTTATTTTTTCTAATTTGTAAATCATTTTTATAATTTAACGTATTACTAAAAATGTATTATAATAATTTAATTGTATGTATATGTATTTAATTATATATATATATTGCGTGTATGTAAAGATACATTTTTCAGTGCTACTAAAAATATGGTATTGTTCTAGTACTTGTAAGTATGGTATTAATTAACCTTGACTAGAGAACGTAGGTTAAGTTTGGTTAGATTATATTTATAATTTTATTTATTTATTTTCTTGGTTCAGTGGCGCCATCTAAGAACTAACTACAGCGGTAGATCGCCTACTGCATTAATACCTAAAATATAGTTAAATTACTTTTTTCAATTCATAACAACACGTTGTTTCATTTGTTTTAATCTGTCAATTGGAAAAAATGTTTTAAAAGTCTTAAATTTAATCCCGTTTTGCATGCAACTTTTGTATCAGTGTAACGAAAACGTTTTTCTGTGTTTGTTTTACACTTCTGTTGGGATTGGTATTTTAAAAAAAAACATTATTAAAGTTACCGTCAAATAAATTTCAAAATACTAATTTTTAATAGTTATTATACATTTTATAACAAAAAGAGTTTTCTGTAAAATTGACATAATTTGACTAAACCTGTTTTTCACCTATACCCTTTATATAATGAAGTGTAGTGTTATAATTTAATACATTAAATACGTAGGATCGAAAGAATTTTAATTACATTTCCTATAAGCACTGAAGATAAGTCATTAATTACCGTAGCAGTGATATTTGGATTAAAATTATGCTATCGCTCGTTAGAATTTAGAAAGCGTAAATATACCTCAATATTTCTAGCTGGTTTGCTGAAATCCATTGCTTGTAGTACAATGGAGAGGATTAGCTACCGCGAAAGGACGTCATAGGTAGTAAGAAGCCAATCCCCCACCTTCTCGTCAACTGAGGTTTTAAACTTTGACGAGCAATACTTATGATTTTCGATGAGGTTTGTTGCTGAAGTAAATAATGAGCAAGAGTCCCATACTATTTTTTATAGTAATTTATTTCAGTAAAAACTGATAAATATCTTAAGTGGAGAATAAACCTTTTCAAAAATTTTGTTTTGAGCTGTTTGTGAATTTTTTGGTCGGATGCTTTTCATATAAACCTGCACTCATCGATATCTGCTTTACATATCGATATACATGTATTTAACTCGAATTTTGTATTAATGCCCGTGACAGGTATATCACTTCATTGGCAAATTAATTACAATTTCTCGATTGCGTACGTAATTTTTAACCAAATGATTTATATGAGTTTTTACTGAATTTGTGACGCTCATTCTCCTCAGAGAAAGTGGCGTCCGCAATGTACTTGAGTGTTAATATATTCGAAATTGAGGTTATAAAACTGACAATGCGCATTCTCGCGGTATGTGGGAATTTTTCACATGGTTGTACTGTGTAGCAAGTTGAGTTTTATAATCAATACAGCACGAAGATCAATACCTGAGAAATAATTATTTACAGTCTTGCTTGTAATTTAATTAAATATGATATAGTTCCATGAATTAAGTTACCGAACGTTGTATTAAATAGGTGAGCATTACTAACATTGGAAGTTTACTATATAATTTCCCCATCTTTCTTTTATACTATTTCTTTCCCTCTCATTCACAGACTTGACAGTTGTTTATCATGTTGAACGTTGTACGTGCATGGCGCTGGTGAGCGTGTAAAACATGGATTAAATGTTGTTAAAGCGGGCAGTTGTAAGATGAAAGTGTGTGAGTAAAGACAGTAACTGCGTTCATCATAGTGATTTTTGTTAGTCCCAGTGAAGAACTGTAAAGATGTCTTAACTACTGTGATATTTTCCATTTTCGGGTTTTTTTAAATAAACTAAATGACTCAATTGCCTCAGTAAAATGGTTCTAGTTTAAATCGAATGCCAAAACAGGTTATGCCAGTATATAAAGTTTTTGCATTTTGTTGTCTTTTCAAGGTAAGTAATTTTCTATAATTAGCTGTATAGTAGTATTTATTATTCACTGTTCTTGGTTTTTGGAACGAGTTTAAAATCGTTTATTTTGCAAGGTAACAGATTCCTAACCTCTCAGAAGTTTTCTGTGTGTAAAGACTGTTTCCGTCTTAAGTTGAAAAATTGCGATTATTGTATCGTATTTAAGTTGATGCCATTCGTCATGTATGTATTATGATTTTTCATTACGTTTGGAAAATTACCTTTTTAATTTATTAACAATAATAAAAGTAACATGAAATGATATGACAAATAAATTGTTACAGTTGAACGTAGGTGGACTATATTAAATTTTTCCAAATAATTAATTATTAACGCGTAAAGAAGGGCTTATATTTTTTAAGAAGTATTTTTTTTAAGTATTGGCTTTCAGCTTTCTTATATCTGTTTAACATTTTTCTCAGGCGTATTATTACCATACCAATGTAAAGTAACTTACTTTACATATAGTGTTGTTATAATTCTTAAGTAAAATGAGTAAACATTAGTTTTATTTTAACATATGGTTTTTACGTTCAGTTATTTAATAAATGAATCTTTTCAAAGAGATTGGTCTAATTTATTTGTGACTTAAGTATTTTTCATCACTACATTTAAATGTAGTTGAGAGTTGTTAGTTTTACTTATATTGATACTTTTATAAGTAGTTAATTGTTATAAAACAGTATTTTAATGTAGCTTTTGGTTATATTTAATCAAAGTGATACTTCAATAATAAATTTGGTTGGCAAAATATTAAAGAAACATAGAATTTTATTTCATCTATATGGGATGGTATTTCAATACGTATTTTTCGAGTCTTTCATTGATAATTTAGCTTCTTGTTTGACACCTCTGCTTAACCATTCCTTTCAGCATATTTTTTCAGAATTACTTACATTTTTCATTATTAAACCAATCCTTAAAAAAAGAAACCCTTTGGCTGTAGAAAGTTACAGACCCTAGTTCCTCTTGCTTGCTTTTTTTGAAAAGTGGGGTTGTGTGTAGTGATAAATTATTTTGAAAAAAATTCTAAACGATAGTTGGTTTAGATTAGAAACCAAGAAAATTATCAAAACCTATTTACAAAGTTTTACTTAAAATCTAAAACCAAATGACGATTTTAATTTGTAAACAAACATCAACAGTAGACACTGGGAGGTAGTATATAAAGGAGGTAAAATACATTTTAAAAATTGAAAAACTAAAAATGATTAATTGATAAATAAACAATACTTACAAAATATTGTAAATTGAGTATTTCAGCAGTGTTGAAATATTACAGTGTTTTTAGAAAAATAAAAAAATACCAAAAAACTGTTGTGTGTTTTTTACTCTGTATTATAAAAGCACTGTTAGTATACTCATTTTATATTGTTCTATAAGTAAAAAAAAGATACTGGATTTGACTTTAAAGATACTCATAATATACATGAAGTAAAAATCCAAAGAGCTGCAATAAACTTTAAAGGTAGATGTGGGAGGTCCATATTCTGAAAGGTTTGACTAGGATGAATGTATTTGACAAACATGTACATTGAAAATTCAATGGTTTAACATAAAAAAAACTTCAGAATGGATTAAGATGAGTAAAGAAAATGACAACAAATGGAGTGAAGATGGCAAAGTTTGAAGAGATTTTAATGGTAATTGAAAATAGTGAAGAAAGACTGCAGGAAGCCTTGCTAGAAATTTACAGTCGTAAGTGGGAAGTATAATGTGAAAGTTAATTCAAAGAAGGCAAAATTAATGGTATGTGAATGCAAGCAAAGCTGTGTGCTGATTGAAATCAGAGAAGTACCAGTAAAACAAATTATTTTAGGAAAAAATATTTTCTTCAGGTTGTAAAAGTTAAGTTGATGTGAAAAGCTGTTTTGCCCTAGTGAAGATAGCATTCAACAGTGAAGGATGCTTATAATATCCAGTAGTTTAACAAATCAAAAAGAGATTTAGTAAACATTACATACAACCTATAATCCAACTTACTTCAGGAATGTGGAGTTTTTTAATATGATAAAAAAACAACTGAAAAATGTCCAATTGTGGTTCTGGAAGAGAATGAAAAATATCCTGTGCTCCACTAGATTTATAATGTAGGAGATTTTTAGAAATCCAGAGGAAATAGGACAAATTTTTAAAGCAGTAAAGAAGGTAAAAGACAGTTTATTGAGAAATAATAATTTCATGGTCATTACAATAGAAGGAAAGGTGGTAGGTAGAGAGAAAGAGTAGGTAGACACAGGACACAGTATACACAAATTAAAAAGGACATAGCAGCGTATTCATTTAAAGGAATGAAGAGATTGTCTTAAGAATGTTGAGATGAAGATTTGCTGCCAACTAGTCTTTGAGGAAAAAATTTTTATGGTGGGAGGGTTATTTGTTAGTAGTTTTTTATATGAAACCCACCGGGTTGGTCTAGTGGTTAACGCGTCTTCCCAAATCAGCTGATTTGGAAGTCTAGAGTTACAGCGTTCAAGTCCTAGTAAAGCCAGATATTTTTACATGGATTTGAATACTAGATCGTGGATACCGGTGTTCTTTGGTGGTTGGGTTTCAATTAACCACACATCTCAAGAATGGTCGAACTGAGAATGTACAAGACTACACTTCATTTACACTCATACATATCATCCTCTGAAGAATTATCTAAACTGTAGTTACCGGAGGCTAAACAGGAAAAAGAAAGAAAAAAAAAAGTTTTTTATATGAAGGGTTTTTAAATTCTGTATGTGATAACATTAAGTTTATGTACATATACGTAGATTTTACATGAACACACTTTTTCATTTAAATATATAAAGATTTATTCAATTGATGATTTATTCGATTTTATGATGGGTGAAAAAAATCCCCACAGTCATGTGAGTGGACCCACCTCAACCCCAGGACCTTCTTTGTAAAAAGACAGAGACCTTAACTCTGCCATGGCAGTCCATACAAATATATTTTTAATTATAAATGATATACAATATCTGTTTAAATGATAATTGTTCACAATATCATTTAGCGTGTATCATTTATTCAGATCACCATTTTTGTTAAAATATTTCATAAATTTGCTAACTATATTATTCTGTTATGGCAACAGATCAGAAAGGTCGTTAATTTGATTTATTTTTGTCATTTTTTTCCGTTTATCTTATCAAAGAATACACTTAAATACTCATCTGATGTAATAAGTAAATACATTCAGATTTTTACTGAATAGGTAAACCCTGCTTGTGGGTGTGTATACTGCCTATTCATTTCTGTTGTATAAAATGCATTTTTCCAGACATGAGTATGCTTTTTAAATCTGTCTGTGATTTATAAATTATACTTCATGTTTTTAATTTTTTTTGTATTCAATGAACGGCATGTAAAAACATGATAAATCATTAAAATTATTTAAAATTATAAACAACTTTCTTTCAAGTTAGTGAAACTTGCTTTTCCGAAGGATCTTTTGGAGTTAATTATCAGCACCTTCTTCAGTGGTGTTACCAGTGGTATTGTTTTAATGGCGTCCATCTTAAAAAGGTTAGGAAACCTCTTTAGTATTTAATCAAATAATATATGTGTTGTGCGTATTTGTTTACTGTGTTATTTTTCTCAAATTTGTTAATTGTGTTTGTATATCTCATATGTTCAAGCGTTTAAGATGATGATTTTTATGTGTTATGGATAAAATTTGCATGTTGTGTGTCTGTCCTTTTTCTGTGAGATAATTTCCAAAATTTGATTCCATTTTGTGTGTAATGCCTGTATGTTTTCCTTATATCTGTGGGTTAATGTGTGTTGAATCTGTCTAATGTATATTTAGTGTATTTATAGCACTTCTGTTTCTATGTTCCTGGGTTGCTGTATTTTTCAGTGTTTGTTTAGTTAGTTTGCAACATGATTGTGTACGTTTTGTTTTTATTTTGCATATTTTAATGAGAATTGCTTTATTCGATTAGTAGCTGTTTTTTACTACAGTGTATAATATTAATATCAAAAGGTATTGATAGATAAGTATAATTTTCAAAACAAACTATTCAAAGAGAATGGATGGTGATGATGGCAGTAGGATGTGGTAATTACTTTTTACTATTTAATATGTTTATAATAAAGGAAAGTTTAATAATAAATGTCTCTTAAATTAATTTTGGTAGTGCTGAGTGTAATAGTTATAAATTTATGTTATTGATTCCACTGATGAAGGAGCTGTGTAATTAGCATGGGGTCGCTAGTATTGCTTTGACTGAGATAGAGTTATCAAGTTCCCGATTTTAGCAGTTTTATTAGTTATTATTAGTTAATAGCCAACTGTTATACCTAAGAAGAATATATTTTATATCTGAAAGGATTATTAAATTGTTGAACCCCTTCCCCTGCTGTGTTTACTGTGCAATAATAAAATGTCTGCTAATCACAACTTCATCTTAATTTTATTTATAGCCCTGTATTTGTAAAGAAGTCATTATGCTATCATATCTTTATGAATTACATATGGAGAGATATCACATCTCATAAAAAGCGCAAAAAATGAAAAAAAAAACTTGTTAAATTTGGTGATTTGAGGTTGGGCAGATCCGTTTAAAATTATGATAAATAATATTAAATGATCTGTTTACGGATTTTATGTATTATAATCAGACAAAGTAAGACATTTCAAATTAGAGTTCTAAAAATAAGCGTTTTTTTTTTGGTTCACCTAGAAAACAAAACCTCTCTCAAATAAGATAGATGTTTGAAAACTTTTTAAAGGCGATCAACAAAGTTAACGAAATAAATTTCTATTTGTATATAGTAAAAATTGAACAGTCCATTTCTGAAATATTTTATCTTAAATTTGACTGCTTATAATGTATAATCAGCTAGTAGTATAATAAAAATAATTTTTTTCCAAAATTTGTAAAAATATAATAGATAAAATATAATTTGTAATAAAATAAAGTGAGAGCAGTTTTTATTACGTACATAATACAAAATAAATTACCTTTGATAAAAAAATGTAGAAACTCTTATTTAAAATACAAAACAAGCGGTTTATTTGCATCCCGGTCAACCAACGTATAAATATATGCCCAAAATAATTTTCAATAACAACTTCAGGATTGTACATTATTTATAGTCATTTTTTTAAATTTAATATATTTACCTTAATATTATTTCATGTGTTAGTATTTAAATAATTAATATTGACTTTGAACATATTTTTTTTATCTTAAATTTGTACTTAAATTTATAATTTATCTTATGTTGATGTGACATGTATAATGGATTTTTATGTTCTGATGAAAATAAAGATTATTTATTTATTTATTCAAGAGTAAAAACTTGTTTTTGGAGCACCATCAGATCAAACTAAACAATCGCTAATTAATTAAGCATTAAAGAAACAGTTGTGGCTTGGCTGGTATTATTCAATTAAAATAAATGGCTAGTGTATTTCATATAAAAAAACACAATTTTTTTTTTTTAATTTAGTCATTTGTTCCATTCTCAGTAATAGTGTGTACTTGTTTTATTTATATCTAGTTGTTCTACAGGAAGGCATGTATTTGTTTACATTAAAATGCTACGTTTTCTATTTATTGCATGTTCCTGATTCCCCGTTATCAATAATTAATTTTTATTTCTGTTTGGTCTACCGCTTATAATATAAATAATAAACTTGTTTGTAATAGTAAACAGACAATAATAATTAATCTAATATTACTTTAATGACTTTCTACTAATTACACCTCCATATTATATCATTACTGATATAATGAACATTTTCTTAAATAATTCTCTGTAACTGATGCATTTAAGCACATTAAATATAGTTCCATTATTTATATAACATTCTGTTTCTTATTCTATTCAGCAGGTAACTACAGATGTTATAATTTTTATATTTTTTGGCTTTGCTCTAGTGGTCTAAAGTATTATGAGATACTTTATTCTACAGTTAAAAAACAATTTAATGTTTTCTGATAACATTCAATTATTTTTATTACCTGATAAACTGTAGCCCAACTTAACTAATTTTTTTTTAGATGTAGTTGTTCATTTCTGCATATCTTCAATGTATCATTATCATTTATTTATCTAATGTTCAGTATTATCTGGTTTTATTATTATTTTAATTATCGGATTAAATTAATATTATGTAGACGCGTTATAAATAAGTAACTTTTCATAATTATCATTATTATTAAACCAATGAAGTACTTGTACATACAATGTTGTAAATAATGGTATTTAATTTTGTACATGGGTGTCAAAGTTGCACAGATTGCACATTATGGTATGATTAGGTGCAGGATTGACCCCTTCTCTTGCAGGAGGTAGACAAAACAAAGTCTGGCCAGGCAAATTATACTTTAACGCTAATGGTTCCTCTTTATCGTTACCTGATCGCCCTTCTGTCGGTGGGTTCTAATTAACTACACATCCTGAACTGGCGATTTGGGTATGTAATAAACTACATATAAAAAGTCCTATGCAAAAGTTAAAAATTACGAAATGTAAATCTCGATTGATGAATTTGAAACCACTTTTATTTTCGTTTTATGGTAGATGTTCTGAAAGAAGAGGCTTTATTGAAATAATTGCATTTTGTTACGTTACGTTAATTTATTTCTCTTCTGCTTTATTAATAAACGTTTAAATTCTTTTGAAGAAACCTGTTGTAATGGGAAATTATTATTAACAAATATACCGTTTTTCACCTGTTCTTGGTAGTGTAATTTCAGCTTTCTGTAACGTCAGGTTATATTGCATTGAAAATTGTGGTTTAGGTAAATTACTGAACCCAGATGTGTTATTTTACATATTATTTTTGTTAGATGTTCAATCGTTCGTTTTAATATGGGATGGCCATTTAAGAAAATAGTAAAGTTTTGTTGGGGAAACTGTTTGTTTTAGCCACACTGTTATGCTGTAATTTCAGTTAACCACTAGTTGGAAAATTATTTGTTAAGAGTATCCGTAAAACTGCTAGCAGTCTCCGCTTTCTCTTGCAGAAGAATCCGGGTGCCTCGCATTACTCTATGTGAAACAGCTGTTCAAACAAAGCCCGATATTAATGTATTTTACTCTTACTGTAAGCGGCTATTTCCTGTTGTTTTAATAATAATTATTCTTTGAATAATCCTGTAAGCTTTGTTTTCTAATTATTAATACGTAGACGTAATTTTTGTTTACGGATTTCGTGAAGGAAGTCCGCTAGCAAGACATTTGAAAAAGCTAGCGGCGTATCAAGAAAGATTTCCTCAAGGAAAGAATGATGAAAATAAATTTAATAATGAGAATAACACATTGCAAAGCCACCGAGTTATGTAGAACAACCTTGATACAAGAGAGAGCCACACAAGGTGTTTTAGATCGAGTGGAGTGATGTCGGAATGTTACTGATCGATCAGTGATCGTGGATATTTTGAACAGTTAGTGTAATTTTCAGTTTATAAATCGTTTTCTTCATTCTTTTGCATTTATTTTGAACAGTTAATTTTTTATACAATTTATCAAACAAATTTTGGTTTGATTTACAATAATAACGTATTTTGGCCTACCGTGTTATAAATAAAAAAACTAATTTCTTAAACTGTACATTAATAAAAAAGGAAAATTAATTTTTTTTAAATTTCTTTTCAGTAACTTTACTCCTTAAATTTTATCATTATTCCCCACAAATTTGTTAATAGTTTTATTTTTTTATTGGTAATTTAACAAATAGATTTACACCAAATTGTATTTTTTGATGTGCAGCTTTTGGACTATGACAGATTTCTTAAAAAGGACTGGTTGTACAGTTCTGTGATCTATTTAAATAACTTTTTCATATCAAAAACCATTTAAAACCACCAATTTTTACCCATGATTTATGTCGCAAGAATTATATCATTTTAACAGAATCAGGTCGAAATTTTCTGTTAGCCTTAACTCAAAAAAACCAAGCATTTTCAGTACCCATGTTTTACATACTTTTTTCACTATTTTAAATCAGAGAAATTTATCTGTAAAATGTAGTAGAAACCTTTTGTATGTAACATTCTGTATAGTCTATTAAAACTACATTGTAATTACTATCACAAAAACAGGGGGAGAAAAAGGGGTTTAGACATGATTTACTGTAATTTTTATCAAATTTCTTCAAATAATTTGGATTTCTAAGGAATAATGCATAAAAGAATACGATTTATTATGGTACGAGTATATAACAAATTTTTTCCATTCAGTGGTTCAGAAGGTACTTAGAGACAAGTATTTCCTTTTGTAAGCATAGTAGTAATAAAGAATTGAATTTTATTTTTTTATCTTTTCATGACATTTTTGTTATAATGAGATAGAAAATACTTGTTATAATGAGTATTTATAGTAATTTGATTTGATCCTTTTTCAGATTGTTCGTGCACCAAAAAAGTCAGTTCTGAAAATCTTTGGCAGTATTAGTCGCCAATTTTTTGATATTCACATTCTTATGCTTTACATAAATACTTACAATGATTGTTAAGTATATTATTTTTTATCATTTTATAGCCTTGTTAAAATGTCATCAGATGATTGCTCACTAAAAGAAACGATTCATTATACTTTTTGGAACAGATGTATTTTTGCGTTGTACAATCATAAAACAACACTACATCTAGTTGTGTATTTGTGTATTTTCTTTATATGAACTAGGCTATTGTTTTTAGGAAGAAAGATGGGCATTAATCAAGTGAGATACAACTTCTATACTCTTGATTACTGAATTGAACCTTCTTAGGGAGATCAATGTATCACTTTTAGGAAATGTATATGTACAGTTTTGTTATATTAATTAGTAATACCTGAAAAGTTCAAACAGGAATTTTACTAAGTTGTAAAAACATTGCAATTTTTCCATTTACTAGCATTAAAAATATCCACACTATGTCAGTTACAAGTTTTTTTACCTTATGCAATTTGTAATTGTTACAGTTCCTTTATAATTAATAATGGATGATAATCATTTAACACCAGATGATGATAATGATGATGAATTTGAAGATGCATATGATACTGTGGTACCTAGGGCATCTTCTATGGATCTTCATAGGGCCCTACAAGAAGCTAAAATAGCTGTTAATTTATTTTTTAACAATCAATTCCAGGACGCGTGGGATGTACTCAAACCATGGTAAGTTGTATTAATCTTTATAGTTTATTATAAATAAGCTATTGTATGTATATAAAGATGCCATAACAATAATGGTTATAGGTGATCCGATAAGACACCAGTCTTATCTGAAAATGGCACAGCCATTTCCAAAAGTAACTAACATACCAAGCCAAGTTTACCGAGGAAGTTGGGAGTGAAGTAGTTTCCTATTCACATCTTCAATGAGCCAAATCTGCTGTTGTACATCAGCATTGCAATGTGGGTGATATTCAGTCCTTCCAAAGACACCTTCTCTTTGTTGACCATCAGGATCGGCTGCATAATGTACATCATTTCTCTCAGAGAAAGAAACTGTAACTGGCACTTCTTTACATGTGTCACAGATATAATGAAGACTGAGATAGTAAACTATTATCAGTAATAATAACAGGCCTTTAGGTATGTTGGTAATTGTATCCCTCATAATATGATAGTTCTGGAACATCTCTGGTAGAAGTATCCTGGAAACTGAAGGATGTTTAAGAAAATAAATGTCTGTGGTTTTTAATAAACTGATTCCAGTAGATTACCAAAGTTTAACACTTTCCAGTCGACAGCCATACATGATAGGGTGTAATGTTTTAGTCCACCATTCGACAACTGGATGAGGTACAGTGTTGGGATTATATTGTTCTAAAAAACGTTTTCCTGTATGCTATTTGTTTACTGACTTCAGTATCACCCAATATAGTTCATTTTCTTTTCATTGGTGTTCTGTTAAATTCTAACGATTTTTGTAATCAAAGTATTGAGCTGTTCTTTATGTGGGAAACCATCGATCTCTATGGCTGAACACTAGTTTTCAAGACAACTTATTTCAGTTTGTAGCATATACTACTACTATAAAACCTTTTTTTGTATATATGAATTTTGGTTTTATAATTTCATTTTTATTATATATATATATATATATATATATATATATATATATATATTTAATATATATATGTTAATATATATTTATTTAATATATATATGTTTATATATATATATAAACATATATATATATATATATATATATATATATATATATATATATGTTATTCTAGTTTTATGTGATAAATTTTATGATATAATGTTTTCCTTACCAGTTGATGGAAGAATTTTTTAGAATAGGGGAAACATGGCATTATTCAATAAATAATTTTGAAAAACATAAAACCTAAGATTCCTTAAATATTATTTTAGTGGAAACACCAAGTTCTGAGCTTTAATTTAATTTAAACACATTACATTAAAAAGTAGATTTGGTATGATTTTTTAGAAAAAGGTGAAAACGTCAGTCTAAAAGATTAAAACAGGTGCATGAGCTTAGTCTTGAAAGAGTTAAATAGTGTTGGGTACAGCAAATTGATATTTAATTGTCACAATTGAGCATAGCAGTTGATGCTACTTAAAAAAATAAAACAAATGAATTGTGGGGGAGAGTTTTATGCTTATCTTTGATATATCTATGATAAACTTTTATAGTATTGTAAACTTACAAACCCAGATATGAAGGGCTTTTTTCCAAAAAGATGTACTCTTTGTGGGTGGGGTTAGTAAAAACTAACACATTATCACCACCACTAGTATTGCAATAATTTTTAGTTTGGTTACATGAACTTCTGAAATTACATATGTTAGTTAAGGTGTTTAAACAGGAAAAATGATGAATGTTTGATATCTTCAATTTTTTTAAAAATGGTTGATATAGTTCTCCAAACTGTGAGTTGTAATTCTGAAAATTTAATTATATTATTATTGATGTTAGTGTTATTCTACATAAGAGAAAAAATACATCAAGATCTCTTTCTGAGGTTGGCTGTAACAAAAGAAGATGTGTATTTATTATGTTGCATTTTATTGATATTAATTATTATTGCTTAAATCTGTCATCAATTTTTGCAGGCAGTCTTACCTTCTGTTTTGTGAGGCCGATTTGGCAGTGTTAATTACTGGTTTTTATACATTTAAAAACACTGAAAGTTTTGGGTATAATCAAAGATGTATTAGTTTGTCGCTAATAAGAGTTATAGATAAGAAATTATTAAGATACAAAATTATGCTGGGTAATTTATCTCCTTGCAGAAACTAAAATCCATTTGATGAGTTATTATTGTCTAATACCGAATTGTGAGTTTGTCTGTTAATATAACCTTCACAAGATTAAAAAAATTCTTATGTTATTTAGTTTGAATACATTTATGAAAGTGAGAATGTCAAATTAATTAAACATTTTGTTTTCTGTATATCGTGTACATTAATTGTTTTAAAAATAAATTATAAAATTAAACTAATCTGGTCTAATTGATTCGATAAAACATTCATGATTTGTACCAAGGGCGATATTTCATTGCTTGAGGATAGTTATTTAAAAAATGCAAGCGGTGTTAAGCAACATTATGCTTTCATTTTGTTGGATTCAAAGTGTTTAATTTGGGGAGCTAAATATGTTGAGTTATTTCACGGTAACTTGTGTAGGAGATTTTTCTTGAACAATATTTTGCTACGAAATCGTACGCGATGTAAAAGAATCATTTCAAATTAAATTTGTTGGTGTTCCTCCGCCAGAAAAAAATGTCAATTTCTAGGCTAGCAAACCGATTTCGAGAGACAAGTAGTGTTTGCGACAGAAAACGTAGTGGTCGACCAACTCGCTTGACAGATAACGTTTTAGAGAATGTGAAAACAAGATTGCTCAATTCTCCACGGAAAAGTTTACGAAAACTTGCCACGCAACTCGGTTTGTCATATTCGAGTCTTCAGAAAGATGCTAAAAAATTGAAATTGTATCCGTATCGCGTACAATTAGTCCAAGAGCTTCAGCCTCCAGATATAAACAAGCGATTGTAATATTGCCGTTGGTTTTGGTCTCTCGTAAATGATAACGGAATCGAATTTTTAAACACAGTGTTCTTTAGTGATAAAGCTTGGATCCATCTCGATGGTTATGTGAACAGTCAAAACTGTCGAAATTGGGCGGTTGAAAATCCTAACGTTTTACAAGAATCTTTGCATCCTGAAAAAATTGGTGTGTGGTGTGCGATATCTCGTCATCGTATAGTCGGACCGATATTCTTCGAATAGACAGTAAATGGTGAAGTATACAGGAATATTGTGCGCCAATTTGTGTCCCTCCTGGAACCTCAAGAACGGTATTGCTGGTTTCAGCAAGTCGGCGCTACATGCCACACGTCTCGAGAAACCATGGATTTTCTGCAAGAGTTCTTTGATGATCGAATAATAAGCAAGGGCTTATGGCCTCCAAGGTCCCCACAGACCTCACATCTCCTGACTACTTTTTGTGGGGCTATATTAAGTCCGAGGCCTTCAAAAACAATCCTCACACTATTGATGAACTTAAAGTCAATATTACAGACTTAATCACGAATATTTCCAATGCAACTCTTAAAAAGGTTTCTGTTAATATGCTGAAAAGAGTCCGTGCGTGTATAACCGCAAGGGGTGGGCATTTTGAGCATATTCTTTAACAATTATGTAAGTAATAGCTTTTCATTAAATCTCTTCTGTAAGTAACAAATACATTTTTTATTCCACCTAAATTTCCCTTTCTTAAATTACATTTAAAATTGGGTAACAGGACTAAAAAATCACTCTGTAGTATAGTTATTTCAAGTTGTAATGAACAAATTTACTGTTATTTATAAACTTTTATCAATAGCTATCATCATAATCATACTTTTTATTTCTTGGTTTTTTTTTAATAGTCCCCCAAAATTAAGAATTGTTGTAAATTTGCCAATTTGTCAAATCTTTCATACAGAAATACTATCAGTGATTATTCTTTGACTTAAATAGTTTGCAAATGATGAAAACACATCTAGAAGTATGTGTCATCCCAACTCCGTAGGGGAAGACACCCGCTTAGTGACGTTCGGGTCTCCCCCCCTCCCCGTTCCTTGCCCTGCTGGGCTTTAACGGGAGTTGTATATCGACCTCTGACTTTTTACATCTCATAGTAATAAGCCTGTCCTCGTTGGGATACCACCGATGTAAATGCCTCGGTAGACATTTGCATCAGTGGTTTAATAACTCAGTTTATTGCCTTCGCTGTAGGCCACGTCCGGACATCTTGAATGCCCTACATCGTATCCCTCTGAACTAGCTAACCGAGTTCGCGGAAGCGCGAACCCCGCGCCTAGTTCTACTTATTATGAGCCAATTTCGTGAATGTCTCGTAATTCGAGCCAAATAAACACAACACCATCAAACATGTTGATCGCAACAACGAAATTTAATCCTAGTTCCCTTAGTGAACTCAACTTAAACTTTAATAAACCCCAGACTCAGGTTAAATTATGGACTCCGGTCTGGCCCACTAGAGAGAGGCGGACAGACCTACTCCCACTCGGCTCCATCACAGAGTCCCATGTGACATTCACCACAATAAACTATCGTGGAGATGCCGCTACACCTCACGGCTGCATGGTGTCCCATGCCCTTCGGCAGTACAGTTACCGTTCCGCCGACAGCTTCAACAATCAAAGTCACCTCTTTCTAACTAATCGTGGCTCGGTGCCAAAGCTCCTACCTTCGGCCAGTCAAACTGTCCAGGCGGACCCTAGCCGCCCGGGTTCCGATTTTACTAAATCCTCTACGTTGGGCGAGGAATCAAAGGAAGCCAGCCACACTTGTCCAGTCTCTACGAATCCTCCAGTAGATTCGCAGACCAAAGAAGGAGTTTACTCTCTCAAGCTCCCTAATAACTCTGGTACGCTCAGCTTCGTACCGTGGACGGACATACAGGACATGGTCTACCGTGTCATCGACCCTACAGTCCGGACATAAGCTGGAGTCAACCAACCTGAACCTAGCCAAACTATCCCTAAAAGCACCATGTCCCGAAATAAATTGAGTAATATGCCGATTGGAGGAAACCCATCTAACAGCTCGCAACGCTCTAACATTTGGAAAAATACCATGCGTGTATCGACCAGTAGAAGAATGGTTCCACCTAGCTTGCCGAGAGTCAAAATCTTGGTTTTCAATTTCTCGTATACGCCCTGACGTTAGAAGGCCTCCCTTCTTAGAAATATACCCCTGGCTACGCTCCGTAGCCAAAATATCTAGGGGTTTTATTCCAGCGATTACAGTCACTGTCTCTCACGAAACAGTCCTGTAGCCGCCGCCAACAGCTAACAACAGAAGACGCTGGGCTCGCAAAAGAATGTCCCTATAACATTGAAATTGTAACCAAAATGAAACATGAATTGTTTACAATTCATATTTCTAAACATTGAATTGAAATTGTATGTTGTACGCTGCGCTCGTCTGCGCGCAGCGTACAACATTATGTCCTCACAGACACCTTTGTAAAGAATACGCATGGTACGGTAATTCAACCCTCAATCGGTATGGATGACTCTACGGACACCGAAAAAAGCATTGATGGCCTTCGCTACAAACTGGAGGTGCTCCTTGAAGAGAAGTCTCTCATCAAGGATGACACCCAGATACTTCTGAACGGTAATATACCTAATTGGAAGGCCGTCCATCACAACCCGCGGGTAACGGGTTGCAGCTAGGTGGCCCTTCAAGAACATCATAGTGATTTTCTCCGCACTGAAAACCATCTTATGCTGAAGACTCCACAACCTTAATATCTTACATGCTTGTGTCGTCCTGAGCTCTATCTCGCCACGCGAGTTGCCCTCGACCAGCAGCAGCCCATCGTCGGCATAAGCCACGATGCGACAGCCTCTGGGTATCCGCAATCGCATGAGAGAGTCGAACTCAACGACCCAAACGAGTGGACCTAGTACATTGCCCTGTGGACAACCTTTAGACAGGGTCTTGCCTACCTCCGAACTGCCGTCACGAAGTAAAACAGTTCTGTCGCTGAAGTAACTCGAGAGAGTTCTAATCTCATTTAGCGTGCAACCACGCTGTTGCAGTTGAAACAAGGCAGAGGGTCACCACAAGTTTTTGAACGCCCCGGATATATCCAAAAAGACACCGAGTACATACTTGCACTCGTTGGCTGAAGCCAAATCCATGACCCTAAGAAGCGCGTCCTCTGTACCCTTGCCGGGGTGGGGGGAAACCATACTATTCATCCATCAGGATATGGCTAGAAGTTAATCTACTGTTAATGCGGAGGTACAAGACCTTCTCGAAAACCTTACCTATTACAGGCAAGAGCGTCAGAGGACGGTAAGAGGAACTTACAGTGGGATCCTTGTCGCCACCTTTGAAGAGCAGTTTCAACACACCACATTTCCAGCACGCTGGGAGTGCCCAGCAAAAAGCAACCTATTGAAAACCCTAACAAGGAGCTCCACCGTGATATCATCATATCCGGGGGCTTTATTCCTAGCTAGGCTACAAATTACTTGACGGACTTCCGCCTCAGTAATTTCTGAAGATATAATCTCAGTGTCTGAATCTTTATCTTTATCTATAACAACACCATCCTGGGTCGAGAGAGCCGACAGAAGAATGTCTTTTCCGCTTATGACCAAGAACTCGATAGACAACATTCCATGGGTCCTTATTTCCCTGCTCTTGTACAAAAGGGCGCCAGGAATCACGTTTAGAAGACAAGACCTAACCTTGTGAAAATACTCGGTCCTCTTCCGACGATAATTCGCTATCAAGACTGCACGCCGATCAGGATCATCCGCACGCTATGCGGCCCTCCTAAGCCGGCCCACAGTCCGCTTCATCGCAGTCAATTCCCGAGTCCACCACCCAGCTACTCTTTCTCGACCCGTACTTCCTGGGATAGAGTGTTCAGCGGCTTCTACTACCGCAGACGAGAAATTCTCTGCCAGGTCGTCTAATGGGACCTCGTCCAGACTTCGAGTAAAAACTCGCAGCCTGGCCGCAAGAATATTAGAAAACTTGGGCTAATCCGCCTGCCTGTGCAGGAAGGGTCCCTGCTGAATAGGAACGTCCGCCCTGAAGACATCGCGCAGCCCACCTACCCAATCAAAAACTATTAGTCTGTGATCGCTTTCGCAATCATTGACTACCGACCAATTTAGAATCCTACCAGGGATATCCTTAGCTATGGTAACATCAATGTTGGTACCATGGAAGATCCTCCGCAAACCAACTGCACCGGCGAAGGTAGTCAACTCGCCGGCTACATTGAAAACATCAAACTGATGCTGCGCGATGAAACCAAACTGATGAAGTACGGGTCGAGAAAGAGTAGCTGGGTGGTGGACTCGGGAATTGACTGCGATGAAGCGGACTGTGGGCCGGCTTAGGAGGGCCGCATAGCGTGCGGATGATCCTGATCGGCGTGCAGTCTTGATAGCGAATTAATTCATTGCGATTAATTCAGCGCCGTCGTCCGTGATCCTACTGTGCCAAAGAAGCGGTTTGGCGTTCGCATCAACTCCTATAACAATACGACGACTCGCTACCAGCCTAATAATTCTATCCCATCTTTCCAAATGCTGTTCAGTGGGATCTCTGTACTGAAAGTACGAACTAACAACGACCAGGTCGAAACCATTCACAGCAAGCTAAACAACGACGTGATGCGTGTCAGAGGCCTGCCGTATGAAGACCCTATCTAAGGACTTCCTGCACAGCACGGCGGAATTACTATCACCAACGTAAAACTTATTCCAGCCTGAAAAACCTGGCAGACCACCCTTAACCACTTACGGGTGCTGTAGAAGGAGAACATCGAGGCTCCGTTTCTCAACAACCTCACCTAACTCAACTTGGACTGCATAGGCTCCCTGGGTATTGAGTTGACCGAACCTAACTATCAAGAGAGTTGAAGTACATCTCAACTGCTCTCAAGTAGCAACCACACTCCTTACTATTCACCGAGTGCCTATGACTTTTGCGTAACCTTTTACAGTTAACGGAAGACGGAGCCTCCTTTTTCTGCGGACAGTCGTCACGCTTATAACTTTTCTCGCCACAATGCGCGCAGACCGACGCTTACTTACAGAACTTGGCCCTGTGGCCAAACCTACAACACTTGAAGCACCGCTGTACGTCAAGGTACTCCTTGACGCGACAGGATGCAAAGTCCAAGATGATTCGTCCCTCCGACACGAACCTCTGGTGGTGAGTAGTCTCTAACACGAAGACACCGTGATACCGTGGGTAATCACGCTTGCTAGTCTTGAAGACCAACCTACACTGGTCCTTAAACTAAGCCTCGTCCAAGTCGGTGTTTTGCTCTCGAATGAGAGACAAACCTCCTCATCAGAGAGGCTCCGCTCAATGTCATAAATTATGACCCGTGGCCTTCTCAACCACTTGGGGGTCAACCTTGACCTCAAGCTTCTTCACAGCCGGAGACTCCGTGATGACTCGGACACAGTCTCCTTGTTATCAGCAACCACTACCAGCCCTTTTCTGGTCTCCTTAATGTCCCTGATTCGAAGCTCCTTTCGGTTACCACGAAGGGCAACCTGAAAGTCGCGTTTTAGTTGCTGGCTCGTGGTCTTCGAGCCCTCCGCCCTATTGACAAAGAGTACCTCTGGCTTCTTAGCCACCTTGCTGGCTTCCCGCTTGTTTTTCAAAACATCAGCGTAGCGCCTGGGCTGCGCTGGGGCCTGCACGACTTTGGGAACATCTTGACTTCCTTGGGCGTAGAAGCCAAAATTTGAAACCATCTGCTAATTCCGCTACCGCCACCTTTATCTTCATCAGCTTTGGAATCATCGTCTTTCTCGTCCCAACCCTTATGCCGCCGG